>NC_092058.1:8868074-9468074 GCF_039877785.1 Chaetodon trifascialis | reverse complement strand
ATTTAATTTCAGCTAAAACCTGGAGAGAGCAAGTGAGGGAGACTTGGCGAGAGACGAAGATGAATTAGAAAAAGATGAAAAGGAAATACAACAAAATGCATGTGGAATGAAGCATTAGATTCTCCCTGGATCTAATTTCAATAGATTGAACCTCCCATTTTTCCCCCTCGTTCGGCCTTTTTATCCATGAGGCATTCCACGTTGATTTAGGCTGACACCTGTTTTGCCCTAAAACAACTGCACTCCTCGCCCAGTGTCGGAGGGTGAGAGACAGATGGAGCTTCAGGAAAAACTGTCTCAGTGATTACCCTCTCTGTCTCGTACAGTAAGTCAACATTATAAATCTCAGCGGAGACAGTGGACCAGTATCAGCCAACGCTAAAAGCCAATTACTTTCTCAATGACCTGGCTCATGTAATATTTACAGCGATACAGTGAGTTCTACTTACTCCGAGTCTATGAAATTGTGATGTGGAAATAATCAAATTATTATCTTACATTTTCAATATTGGTCTGTATCAAATGAGCCCGCTGCGTGACAGGAAAGGCTAATGCAGCAGCACGAGAATGAAGCAGGGCTTTTTTATTCAACGATTTATTTTAAGTGAGTTTATTTCGCACATTGAGGATCTTTTATCGAAGATTTTTTTGAATTTGCTTTGATGTTCACTCTATGCCGGCCGCTCGCGCTCACACGGTTTGGCATGTTTGCCGCTGGATTTCCCCTAAATCGCTGCTGTTTTCCTCCCACACCCTTGACAAAATTAATTACTATTACCGGTTCACAATCAAGCAGTTTGCCAAGAGATGTGAAGGCAACAGGCCAGACCCCATAGTGAGAAGGTTACTGCTCCTCTTCGCATGGAAGCATCCCATGAGTGTGGGATGCTTTGATGCATGTGTGTGTGTGTGTTTAGGTGTGTCTGTATGGGGCCAGACAGATGCTGGGGTGTGTACAAGCTGTCTCAGCTGGCCAGTCGCTGCCCACACCCACCGAGCAGCTGCCCCCCCCTCCCCCGACTCACACACAAACTGAATGCCACTGGCAAGGTTATTACTCGCTCTCATGTGTTTTTACGGCCCCCCTTTCTTCTCCGGTTTTTGATCTGTTCTCTGTTTGTATGAAAAATAATGAGGACGTCATTGCGGATACATCAAAGAGGTCAAACGTCATCTTCATGAGTGTGGTAGGATTTGTGTTTTAGTGCATAAACAAGGTAAGTGCACACTTAAATCTGACATTTAGCGCACACCCATTCACTTGTCTGCATCTCAGGCACCCCTGTCAAACACAACAACAGCCCCAAAATCACGACTGAACTGATTCAGCCCGCACAAATTACATTTTGTTGGAATGAGATTAACAAAGTTCCTAAGTGCTTTGCAAAGGCAACTGTACAGTGGCTGATAAAGGCAAATACGGTGCAAAAGTCCAAAATATTCCATTAGGAGAAACGTGCTGTACAGTAGCTTCAGAGCTGATGCCAATTCAAAAACACAGCACACACATGCAAATGTATACGCTGCATTTCCAGACAACACGACAGAAGCGCTCCAGGCCTGTCTTTGATGTGGGAAGAAAAGTGGAGTAAAGACGTGACGAGACATTCGATTTTACATTTGACCTTAGTCTCCACTTTTCTTCCCATATCAAAAACAAACACTCTCGTCTGGTCTCTCCCGGGTCGAAAAATCAAGCTGATCCACTTCGTGCTCCCTCTAGAGGCCTGGAGCACTTCTGCCGTGTCTGGAAATCCAGCATGCATTTGCTCTCCGAGTTTGCGTGTTTTAGACTTTGCATCATTTCTGTATTTGCAGCGTGGTTGATTTTAATGTATTTATTTAGGCTTTCTGCAGCGCGTTTTTTCATTTGCAGCACATTTCTGTTGTGTTCGTTTTGCATTTATGTATGTGTTTTTGAATTGGCATCATTGCTGAGGCTGAAGCGCGTTCCTCCAAACGGAAATGATTTGGACTTTTTCAGTGTCTTTGCCTTTTCTGCCACCGTGCAACTAGACTTCAAAAAAGTTGGGACGCCGTGTACAATGTACACGAGAAAGCAATCATTTTTCTTTGTACCGTTTTCAATTGTCAAAAAAGATTAGCCAATCGCATTGTGTCTTCTTTTTGTCGTACACAGCGTCTCAGATGTTTTAGAATCAGGTTTGTACAAGACTGCATGAAGTTAAATTGTCTGAGGTTTGCTCCCTGTATCTTTTGACCTATTTAATTCTTTCCAAAGTCACCTGAAGCTGATTAAAAATGCCATTTTGACCTATAAAATGCCAAGCGGTCTGTCGCCGGGACATACTGTACATGAAGTGTGTTTATGGCATTTGTGGCCAAGAACAAACGCTGCCAACCCCTGTTTCTTGGCTTTCACTTGACAAGCCTCTCCGCTCAGGGATTTTAAGTCATGTTTTCAGAAGCACAGTGTTGTGCTTCCTGATAGAGGTGAGGGATTCTATGGATCAAATGCGTATTGTAAATCTTGTTTCGACGTTATGGTGACAGAGCTTCAAGGTCAGCTGCAGTCTAAGATAAAAACAGGAGAAAGCAGCACTTACTCAGTCGTACAGGGGGCTGAAAAAGAAATCTGTGCAAACTTATTCCACCCGAGATCCCGTTTTAAAGTCGTCTGTAAAACGCTTCTAAACAAATATTGTACATTTTCGGAGTCTCTTGAGATAAGGTATTAGCTGTGCCTATATTTAATTACTCATTTGTCTCTATCAGGAGACTGTAAAAAGATTAAAAACACCTGCCACCTGCTCAGTGGCAGCGCTGCTAACAAGCATTAATGCTGCTTAAGAGGAACAGAAGCTTTACTCTTTCCTACAGACATGTTCAGTGGTTAATTATTATGGATTATATATCAGATGTATAATAATTCAAAAGAAACACACACTCCATTTTTAGAAAAATCTTACTAATTCACAATGACATTATGTCTTTAATACATGATGGCATTTCTTAATTTATAAGTGGTTTGAAAGTACATGGGATTAAAATGTACAGTAAGCTTACTGCTGGTACTCTTCAATGGTCATTTCGTGGTCATTGGCAATCGATCTATTCAGTCATGTAGGTGTGAGGACGTGTTGTCAGAGCACACATCGTTTGGCTATTGATTATGTTTAGATAATTGATTGGTTTGATGTTCATTTAGTCTGTGTAGTGGGATCTATTGATGCACAATGAAGTGTCAGTATCATTTCTATCAAAGCATCCACTTCCATTAAAGATGTGCTCGTCAACCAGAAGTCTGCTCATAGGTGTCAATCTGTTGATGTCTGATAACTCCATTTCACATTCCCCCACAGTTTGGTGCCAGTTAACCAATCACTGTGGACATATTGAGTAAGCACGTTCATGAAACGTGACATCATCCATAGCAACCCAGCATTAATTTTCATTTCTTTATAAAAGTTTATCTCAACAGCTCTCAAGGGAAAACGCTTAAATTCGACTCCTTCGCCTCTGAATTAACACAAATTGACAACTGAATCGACTCATCAGATTTTAATTCTCACATAATGTTTTCTTAAATCGCAGCTCCAGATTGACAGCGGGCTTTTTATTTTAAGTTAATCATGAACAAATGGCTCGTTGTATCAAGGCAAACTAAGTTGCCCACTCAGGATTCTTCAGTGGAGAATGATGTTACCGCCTCTGCTTTATACCGCCAGTCCTCGCGAACATCTGCACAATGCCTCAACGCGATGCTGATGTCAGCAAAACGATGCAGACTCAGGTGAAAACGAGGACAGCTCCAACAGCCTACTTCCCCTCCTCCAGCTGGCTGCGGCCGATCCAACAGGTGGAGCCGAGGGCGGAAATATTCATTTCAACTTTGCTTATAACTGCTCACTGCTACTACAATTACAGCCTTCACAAGAGCAGTTAATGGAATTCGATTAATATTCAGACCACACTCCACATACTATATATAACCCCCAGTGCCACTTATCATGAAATTCTGATATGAGCAGTGAATTGAGAAAGGGGGATGGTGGCTGCTATTCCAATTTGCTCATTTTTGGAGAGGAAAAAAATATCAAAGCAAAATCAAATCTCATCATTTTAAATATGTCCTGATAAATGTCCCAAAGATGCTGACAGGATTTTAACCTCCGACTGCTGATGCAAAATCTGCTTTTTGAATCAGCTCCAGCATAGAAAATAAAGTCCAGATGAGACCATTAGCGTCGCTGTGATCATCAGTTTATGGTAAACGGACTGCATTTCTAAAGCACTTTTCTAGTTTGTAAACTGGTGACAGAGACTATGATACGAGGTGCCACCTGCTCATCAGGAGCCATAACCAATCACACACACTCACACACTGATAGCGCAGCGTTGGGACTGATTTGGGGTTCGATATCTTGCTCAAGCACACTTCTACGTGTAGACCGCAAGGGTCCAGGATCAAACCACTGATCATCTGATCAGTGGACAACAGCTCTGAATAGACATGACATCTTTTAAAAAAAAAAAAAAGACACTGATAGCAGAGCTTCACGAGGCCGATTAAAAAAATGTTGCCACCAGTGAGACTTGTCCTTTTTCCAGCATTTCCAGGACAGCAGTCTGCACTCAGGACTCAAGCCTGGATGTGCCTGAAGAGCCCTGAGTGACGCTGCCCGCCGTTCATGGAGATGACAGGACTGGCAGCACCATGAAAATGGTATTTCAGTGAAAGGGTAAATGCCCAATCGGATGTTGGCTGTCTGGAAATGGCAGCGGTGTTTCCCCCCCACAGCTCTTGAACAAAATGATGCTTTGCCCTCCTCCTCGGCCAGACAGCAGCAGTGATGGAGCCTGTAGAGCTCCCTGCGTTCAGCACTTGAGAGATGCATTTAACCAACAACTCATAATGTTCTGTGGTGCGAGGAGGGTATGTATGCGAGGGATTGTGTTTTTTTATCTGTCATGCCTCACGATGCGACAACGTCTGATTGGTGTCTGGTCTGCATGTCTGAGTTGGGGTAATGACAGCACCAAAGCTGCTTTCTGCCATGTTTAGCACTGAACGTTTAATCGACAAGGTCAGCTTTGATTGGGCTTTTTTTTTTTTTTTTTTTTTGTACCTTATTTCTAAATAAATGATCCAAATTCACTGTTTCGTAGGAGTTTATGTGCCAGACTCTTTCTTGACCAGTGACAGTAACTTCCTGGAGTATGTGCCGGTTGCCCGGCAACTGCTCTCAGCCAAGAAGCAGTCTGATACAGACACATTTTTGTACAGAACAAACATGATATAACATGTTAATTAGTGAGGTCTGGGAGGTGCTGGTAGGTGGACTGTGTTATTTTTGCAGAAACCCAGGCTAGCTGTTTGCAGTCTGTGTGCTAAGCTAGCCTGCTGCTGGCTGTGGCCTTAGACAGAAAACTCACATCTAGTGAATTTCCCAAAATGCTGAACTGTTGCTTTAAAGCTCTGCTTTCGTGTCCAATGGCAATCAAAATGAACATCATTAACATCAATGTCGGAGGGCATTTGCACTAAGTTTAAACTTCTCAACTCAACCAAGCAGTGTCACTCAGTCTTCGAGCGTCAAAGGCAGGCGCCATCGCGTGTATTGATATTCAATCCATACTGAATGGTATCCTGTAGCTGCTGTGACTCACTGTGATGACTTTTGCACCACAGATGTAAGAAGCTTCAGAGATACAGAGTTCCAGTTATTCCAGTGTTTCTAGAAAGACACTGACATAGAAAGACGAAGATCTTGACTTATTTGTCATGTAGACACTGAAGGAAAGTTGATTCCTTAAGCTTCATTTACCTTATACAACAATAGAGTCGTTTCTGTTTTGTTTGTTTTTATGTATGTATGTATGTATGTATGTATGTATGTATGTATGTATGTATGTATGTATGCATTTAAAGTAAAAAGAAAAAATCATAATATTGCTTAACTTGCTGAATTGAGGTGGAATCTTTCCTCTCCGGTGGACACAACTAAGAAAATGTACGAACTATCCCATCATAAAATTCAAAGTTTGTGTGAGTGTGTGAGTCATTAGGAAGGGATTTCAGTTTATAATAAGTTAAACCACTTTGGTAACCTTCTCTGTCTTTGTGCTGGATCAAAATCACCCTCGCTGATGGAACTTCAACTCTTCAATCCAGTGTAAATTCAACAAGGCATTTTCATTACACACACGACCAGCACAACCGTATTTGCCCTTTGCTGAGTAAGCCGGTAGTGCGGGAAAGCAGATATGCCACGCAATTAATTATCAGTGTTTGTACATCATTAATTTTTATTAAAGCCAGCTGCAAGTGTGAGCACGCGCTAATAAAACAGATAAACAGATCATTAGGCTTATCCACGTCCTGAGCGGAACAAAAGTAGATGCTTGCAAAAAGGTAAGAATGAGATAATGAACTCTGATCAATATTCTGTGATGTAAAGATGTCCTCTGAATAACTGTGGTTTGAGACATGATGTCAGGAAACAGACCCTGACTCAGACAGAGTGGACCTCTTAGATTCAGCACAGCCAATCAATGATATGCGTGTCAAAGCGGAAGGGTTGGTTAAATTATGGACGAGCACCAATCATTACCATAAACTGTGTGGTTCATTAGCCGGTATCCTCCACATCGTTTCATTAGCTTAAAAGATCCCTATTAATGCATGTATCTAGCCTGGTGAGGCTCATACATCTTGCCTGAGAGATGTACCACCATAATCAACTGTCTGAATATTATAAACTCTGCTAGCTGTGGTCTCTGATTTCCAGTCAAAGCTTTGAGTTCTGCAAATATTGCTTCTAATTATAGTGTGTGTAGGTGAACGACCGCATATACAATGACAATACATCAGTGGTTTACTACTGTTCTCATAAACTGTGAGAGAAGCTGTTGCTTTATAATGTAAATGGGTTTCTTTATGATGTGCTGATGGATCATCTGCTGCAGAGCAGGAATTCATTCCAGTATGACATCCAAGGTATGGCCAGGATTAGTCCTTTGAATAATTGCATTACAACTGCTGGTATATGAAATACTGCCAAATCCATCTTTTACCACGAGCGCAGCCCAGAAATTTACCTCCAGCATCAGTATGATCATTGCTGTATTTGGCCTCTGCTGGGCCTGCACTTGCCATGATAAGTGCAAATAAGTGCAATTAACAAAGCATGGTAATTGCCCTCTTCACTCTCTCCCTCTCTCTCTGTTTTTCTTCCTCTCTCGCTCTCCCTTCCCTAATGATCCTCTCATTTTGGTAGACAGATCTGTAGCAGATTAGGATCTGGGACCAGGACGACAGCAGAAATAAATAATGGCCATTAGAGCGTGTTCAACCAACGCAGCACCGGGAAGTAACGTGCTCATTTCCTCATTTCCTGCTTATGCGCAGCCTCCGTGGCTTTTTCTTTTTTCCAGTGAGATTTATAGATGAGTAAAAATAGGGTTGTGAATCTGATTTATCACAACAAAGCTACTTTGGCTGGATCTCTCTGCCACTGTGCCCATGGTCCTCTCAGGAGAGCCTCACCTGGCTTCCAGCCACCAGCCACTCCATCTCTGGCTGCCTCCCTCCCTCCTTGCTGTTTTTATGGTTCTGTGGCGCAGAGCTAATTTCAGTCAATTTCTGAAAAGCACTCTGTGTTTATACTGTGAAATGGGTCTCCAAAGAGGTCATAAGGGAGGAAGTTTTTTGGTTGATGGGATGTTATTCTATGTTGCAGCATTTTTTGAGATTTACTGTTTGGCAACAAATATTCTAACCTTTGAATTCGTAGAAGTCAAAGAAGAAGATGTCACATTCTGCTGCTTCCCACAAGCACCAGTACAGTAATTTATAAATAAATTATCAAGTAAGAGATAATATCAAGTAAAATCATCTTCTAATATACAGTCATACTGTACGGTTTTATTAAACTAACTTGGTTAATCTAATAACTCCCACCGCACGGGGTGTATCTTGACTGGTGAAACAGTGTCATACTCAGCTCCGACACAATCTCTGTCCTTTTCCAGGTGTTTATTTTCTTCATTAGCAACTCCACACATGCTATGAACTACTATAAACATTGAACGTGCCGTCGGTAGCAGTAGTAGGCTACAGAAGCAGGTAATCAAAAAAACGCAAATGTAAACAAAATCGCTACATTAATGCCACAGATACATTACCCATTAGGTAATCATGATACACAAACATTATTATACATATGAACTCACCAGCTCGGCTTCACCGGTCAAAACGTGGCACAACAAGTTATAATACTACTGTAACCACCAACTGAAACAATACACGGTGGACCGCCGTCACTAGGGGGCGCTACAAACTCGCACCAGTATAAAACAGTGTTAACCATTCAGCATGCTTGGAATAAAGAGAAATCTACACACATACAGTGTTTTGTAATCATAAGGAGCTTTGTTGCAAATATTCTGTCACATGTATGTAAATGAAGTGGAAAAAATATGAAACTTTGAATATTAGGCAGTCAAGTACAACTTTTCAACTGACCACAGCTAGAAAATGAACAGAGCTACCGTAACATGAATGAAGCTTTGCATTACTGTGTTGTATGGGATTGCATGACATTGCACAGGTGTGTCTCATATAAAAACAGGTAGAAAGAAGAAAGAAAATATTTCTGACTTTGGGTCAATCACAGTTATCGACAGATTTGCGAACATTTTGGTGTAAACAGCTTCAGAAAAGATGCTGCCCAGTTTGGTGACTCGTCTTTACATTAAAACTGGAAAATTGCTTTGCTAAGTCCTCTCACCACCAATCAATTGACAAGATGTCATTTGTAATGTGAAAAATTACAAATAAAAAAATACAGGAACACATATAGAGGAAACTCACCTATCCCACATATTATCACATTAATCATGATTTTTACTGGAGTCAGGATATGTGAAAAGAGTCACAAGTCCCCAAGGACCCCAAGCCAGCGATCTGAAGAGCATTTTCAAAAAGCAGGACTTTGAAATTCCTTGTGATACCTTTGCAGCCCATTGCTGGTGTAAACAGAACACAAAAATTGCACCTTATGCCGGAGTCTGTGTCAAAAATAAGACCATATGTCCGAAAAGCCGTGTGGCTTAAGGCCCCTACATGCCTCTCGCAGCTGTTGGCACGAGATACGGCATCTCACACTTTCGTAGTGGCGTAATTACACCATGTGTGCAGGCTGGGTGAGCGTCTCTCAAAATCTGAAACATTGCTGTTTGAGGATGTGCCGACTGATTTGGGCTGAACCCAATGCATGCTCCTACAAGCCACAGCAGCCATGGAGAATACCACTGGAAAACCAACAGGAATGCAAAGGATTTCACAATGTTTATTATCTGTATCAAACATAATTGGTTGGTTGGGGCTTTCAGCATACTACAAATTCCCATGTGACACTATTTTACCGAATGTACGTATGTAGATATAAATTTAATGACTTTCAATAAACACACCCACTCTCTATTTTCTGTTACTACCAGCATTTCATCAGCATTGTTCAAAGGAAAAGTGAAGAGCTTTACATTCAAGTATAATGTCAAATGCAAATGCGTGTGCGCGTAGATGGGGAAGGTGTTTTCCAGCCCTTATGATCACTTCCTCCCACATATGGCTGTAGGTGCGACAGTTTTCTCCCTTGTTTAACAGGGAGGATTACACACGTTGGAAGTGATTTTCTCAAAGGCTTTTTACTGATTACGCCATCTGCCATTGAAAGAAAATGTGAAAGCTCTGAAAGAACAGGAAGAAGAGGAGATGCAGGCAACGCTCCTCACCATCTTTTATGGCAGAAAAAAAGGACTCGGACCAAAATCCAACAAAATTGATGTTCGTTCTTTATGGTACTAGATTGTTTTGAAAATTACTGTGATGATGACTTACTGATGTCAAAAGAGCACGCGGCACCTTTGGTATATAAAATCAGTTTTTCAGAACGAAGCTGCAACAGTCTTCACACCCTGACTTTTTTCTGTTTAGTTCCAAACCCTAATTGTTGTGTGAGTAATTGTTTGGCTAATTTGGGACTTGAAAAGACAAGCTGTATGTCACTACACAACAAGCTACGTGCACAGTACTCCAGTCACATACTGACCCAAGAGAGCGCAGCAAGGATGAATGACTGTGATAATACAACTGGTCTCCCAGCAACAAGGAGGCAGATCCTGTTTGACTTGATAGAAGCCAGGGGATGAAAACATATTGAGTAAATTAATTGAAAAGACCCCTCAAAAAACAAGGGATTGGGAGATATGTATGCAGACCCCCCTGTGGGGAGATGCATCAAGAAAACAAGGGAGAGAAACTAATTTTCTCTCAATTATGAATCAGGCTATTGTTCCATGCACAGTTTCATAGACCATTGAACGCTTGGGACTCACTGGTACGTGGAATCTCTTCAAATTAAGCTTTTTTTTATTCCTGACAATATTATTCTGCTTATCTTTTACAGCTATACTGCAACAAAAACTATAACACAATATAACGTTGCATACAAGTTGTTATGTGATGTGAAATATGTCATTCCACTTGACTGGATTCTATTGATTTTGACTGGGAAAAACAACAAAAAAATCAAATTATGCTACCGGTTTTGCACACTCAGCAACCTGTAACGCTGCATACAGGTAAAACAAATGCACAACACACTTGTCCATTATATTTACCATTTCCATTATTTCAAACAGTGTTAAGCTATAAAAGACGGCCACTTCATATATGACAGAGAAATGAGAGAAAGATGTATTTGTTGTGTCAGGCTCTGTCTCTCTGCATGCCTCAGTTCCCAATTTACTTTGGATTGGCTTATCAATAATTAAGAGAATGATTTGTAGTATGCTGAGCATTGACTCTGGGCGAATGTCCAGTGGGCCAGTTCAGTGACTTAGATTGTACCTGCCATTTAGAAGTTCAGCTGCCGTAGAAAAAGGAAACAGCTGCTGTAAAGGTGAAAGTGAAATTCAAAAATAATCACAAAAATAGAGGCGATTATGTTAGCTGCAGTATGAAGGGAGCGTGTTAAAAATGGACTAATTCAAGGTAAAGACAGTCGGACTGAAAACACTTTCTGCCTCAAGGTAAATAGACATGTAATGTACTAAAAGAAGTCTAGTGCTTTACGATGGCTGCTTCCTCCAATTGAGATCATGAATTTTTCTTGAACCTCGCAGGTAAAACTGTAGACGTCAATCCTTATCAGCTGTTATTTGTTTGGAAGTTTTGCATTACTTTTACTGCCACTGTGTTGATGGATAGATAGAGTTTGGTTTGCAGCCATGAGTGCATGGCAGTGGATTCTAGCGTTGCAAAAGAGCATCACCTTTTATAATCATTTTTTATTATTATCCTGAAAGAAAAGTGGACTTTTATAGACATGTTTTTCAGTGCTTGTAGCTCGGATAAACAAGTCGCCCCGTCTGTAGTGCTTGACACGGACCTAATTATTCCAATCGCCTCTTCAATATTCACTTAATCACCATAACATCTCATCTGGCCTCCTCCTGCATCATCTTTGTTTAGAAGTTGCTGGCACACGCTGTAACACTCCCCATACTTTCTGATTTTCTCCCTTGAACAGCCATCTGACATGAATCTCATTAAAGCCAAGGCAGTGCAGGACAGAGAGGCCAAAATATCAGCGGTGAGCTCTATCATTATAATTTTTCAATCACTGTGAAGATTGATCTGTTGCTGGAGAAAGCTGTTTTTCTCTCTCTCTCCCTCCTCTTTTTCTCCCCTCCAGGTCTGACTGACTCCTTGGGCCCATGAAGAGGCTGGGTGGCCTCTCATTAAGCACATTCTGGATTACAGCTCCTGGCCAGGGCTGTATCCAACAACATGCTAGTGCATTGTAATGAGCCTCTCTGTGTGCTGCGCAAACACACTCAATCTCCCATTTTAATCACCGAGGAGGAGACAGGCTACTCCTCGAGTTCTCAACAGGGGCAGTGAAAGGAAAGGGGGATTTACAAGTTCCTCCATCCCCTGATGACATATAATCTCCTTGGGAGATGAGTGTTCTGTCTCAGAGCTCTGATTGACATGTCTAACATTATGATGGAGTGAGTTAGGAGCAAAAGCTGGGAGAAATGCCACAGCCAGGAAAGATGAGGCGGAAATGGTTCACAGGGGGAACAGTTATTCTTCAGCTGTCTGGTCATTCTGTCGGCCATGTAGCTACAATATGAGAAGAATTTCTCTCTTCAAAAAACTAGATTAATATGTCACTCAATAAGCTTTATTTGTGAGGCACAAAAGAGTTAAAGAATCCTTGTGATTCATAAAGCTTGAGTCTGTTTTACTGAAAATACAGTGCAAAAATGAAGTGAATCCAGCTCCACACTCACTTAAAAATCCCCAAGTCTGATTTAAAAATGAGTTAATTTAAAAGGAAGCATCACAGTATCTTTCTGTAAAGAATGGGAATTTTGCTATTTGTCATTGCTATTAAGACATCATTGACCCAACTACCTGAGTAGAAAAACGAGCAAGAAAAAGATGAATGAGAGGAAACGGGAAAAGGGGTCTCCAGGACCCAGGAAAAAAAAATGCTGGAAATTTAAGTAAAACTAAAAGGTTGAAATTTTGCAGAACAGACACTGCAGTACGTGCTTCTGTTGGTCCCACTTTAGACAAAGTATTTATGTCATGCTGACATTTCTTGTTACATACCTGTCTCCTGCATGAAAGAGGAATCACTTGTTTTCAAGCGCACCGTATGGCAGCTATTCAGTTCTTCATTTCAAAACGGGTGAGGAAAATCAAATTCTGCTGCAGGCTCTAAAACGGCTGTGGGCGTCCCTCATCGGTAGTTTCAACAAATGAAATTATCTTCCTTCTATACATTATTGACAATACTCGTTAGAAAGGCTACAGCAGCTGATTCGCTGTCAGAAAAACGTATTAGTTAAACAGTTTTCTGGAGGCATCGGGGCAGGCTTTGCTGTGAGATGCAATTTAAACAGATAGCTCTCATTTTTACGGTATTCTGCATGTCAAAAACGCTGACATCAGAGAGGATCTATGGAGAGCTTCCAGCCTCTGGGATTTCACTGTAACACACGCTGCTTTGAAATTCCTCTATAAAAGACTAACTTTGGAGTCCTAATGTCTAGGTTTTTGACAGTAACTTAATCAGAAACAATGCTATTCTGCTTGACTTTGATTTAAAGGGTTTGTTTGGGTAGGTAAAAAGGGGAAAATAGCTGACTTTTGAAATGAGTCACCTGCTAAAGGCATTTATCGTGACTGAGAACCTGTTGTCGTCTCTGGGAGGCTACAGAGGGAAATACAGCGTCAACGACTGATGTGAGTCTACTGTAGTATGTGCAGCAATAAGCAAAAAAATAAAGCTCCCTGCTCTCTCTGCTCTGTACTGTAAGCCCTTTGACAGTTTATCCAAGTGGCAGAGCTGTACAGCAACGTCTGTGGTCATTTTTCATCACGCTGATACATCTGTGATGATGGGCGATGATGTTCCCATAACTCTGGCCTCACCATTTGGTGGAATAATTCATGGTACCATAAATATGTGGTTGGTGGATATAGAGGACGAAGAAATATGGTAGTTTTATTAAAACAGTAAATCCAACGACTCGCCCATGGTTGAAAAATAGGAAGGATAAAAAAAGAGAGAAGAGAAAGGAAACACGCTCATGTCCATTGCCAGTTTGCTCTTCAGTTGACGGCAGCATTTGAGTTCATTTACAGCTTGTTATGATACGGCTGAGCGGTGTGGGTTTCGTGTGTTGAGAGGAGGCCAATATAATCTGTCTTTCAAACAGGGAATGACATGGGGAGGGGGGCGGAGGAGAGCAAGCAGAAGCAGGTATGCAGCCTGCCTAACTGGTGGCTGTATTACATTCCACACGGGCAGCACTGGTGATGGATTGACGCCAGCTGAAGAGAGGCAGTCCTGAATCAATTAAGGTGAGTTCATGAAATTGAACAGAGTTAAAACCTGGGGGGGTTGTCTTTTTTTTACAGGTAATTTGATCAAACCTGTGTTCACCCTCAGACCCCAAGACCTAATGGGCAATAATGGATTGCAATTGCATTACTTTGTGGTGACACAAAAATATGCATTCCAGAGGTTACTATTCCGGCTCCTTATGAATTTCCAGCCCGTTAGTGAAAGTCGTTGAACCCAGAGGAGACCCCGATATATTCACTTTCTCATGATATTATGAAGCATTAAATATAGAACTGTCAAACAAAGTACAGTCAAAGCATCTTGTCTGCTGTTTCTCTCATTGCTGCTCCACTCGCTTCCGTTACCTTTGCCCTCTGATCAGAAGATAACATTTTGATCGACATTTACGAAGGTCATTGGTTAATTATCAGCAACTCTTCACCTTTAATTACGCATCAGTGGTATTATGTACATGCTTATTTGCTCAAGACCCCAATCGGTTGGACAACATTTCTTATGCAAATTGAGCATCAATTATCTTCCCCATCAGTGATGGAGGAGGCAGGACTTGTTTGTCCTGAGTGACATTGTTTGTGATATTGAGCATGTCATTAAGTCCTTCCCTGCAAGGATGCTATCGGGGTTATCGCCCTTTCATCACTTCTGTACCCTCCTGCTCTATACAGAGGGTTCAGCAGAACAAAGCCGCTGCAAGCGCATACTTAGTCACTTCAACAAGCGGAGGAGCCTGCGTGTCCTACACACACTCACATATAAGCATGCCTACACACATGTCCACATGCATGCTGCTATCAAGTACATCCTGTGCCAATTAACTCACAGTCAGAGAACGAAGACTCAGACGTGATATTCTACAGATGCATCAGGACGGGGTTTGAAGGGCGGTTTCTATATGAATCTGATTGCCTACCAAATGAGGAATTAAATAAATAAAGATGTGAAATGAATGCGTTGTTTTCCACATACATTTGCAAAGAGCTGTGTGGGAAATGGAAGGTATATTCCATTAAAGCAAAATCAGGGCTAAATGGTTCTATAAATATATTCACCCCTTGCACAGTAATTTCAGGTGATGAAGTCTGATATGATGTGGCTCGTTACTGAGTTGTTTGGCTGTGAGCACAGAAGAAGTTCATGGTAATTTGAGTGGTACTGTGAAAGCTTTATGAACAATTACCTTGCGTGGTTTGACAGAGCACAGGCTACCGCACCATTCCTGATTGACGTCCCTTTTTCATATACACGTACCGACATCACAGCCATTTCCTCCTTTGAAACATACAAATTGCACAATGTTCGGACAGTGATAGATTCTATTGTCTTGGTAATAATAATATTAATAATAATAAAATACATAGTCTGTCTCCCGCAGGCAGTATGTAGATGTGGATGGCTAATTATAAATGCCAGCGTAGAGGCCTACAGAGCTTGCCAAGTTTATGAGAGTTCACTGAGCTCTCAGCAGAGCCGGAGAGACTCACATTCTGCTCTGAATATAAAATGTTAATTCATGCTGCAGGGAATCCAGAATTGGGTGAGAGAGCAGTAGTATTACCATCATCTCTCTCCCAGTCGCTCTCTTTCTTCAACTCCTCATCTCTCTCCAACCCCGTAACTGACTGCATGCACTCCTATCATGCTAGTTTGTGTTCATTCTCCCTGTCTGACACATTCCCTGTTTACTTGCTAGCTGCCACTGACCCGACCCACTCCCCCTCTCTCCCTGACCACTGCCCAGCCTGATGAACCAGAACCCCCCTTGAGCCCTCACAGTCAACATCCACGAAAATCTATATAATTTCCTGAGCATGTCCATACACTGCACCAGCAAATGGCCCAGCATCTTGACAGAGGAGAACGGCCTCCAGATTCAAGCAGCGGTTGTCAAAAGCCATTAACAAGCAATGGGAAACATATCCTAATTGGGAATAAAAGAAAAAAGGAATACTGATATGGACTTTTGTAAGGCTTATTATCGCCACAGTGTAATGTGTATCTACTGCCTTGAACTTTGCCATGAGCCATAGGGGCAATTTTACTCATTAGTGGTTTAAGTAGTACAGTATGTTTCTATTTGCCAAGTCAAACAGTGCAGAGGTATAATATGCTTTAGGAAGAATCTGCATTTTTTTCCGCTTCACAAACCACTAAACTGGTCAACTGTAAATATGAAACAGCACGTGTTATGTGTTCATCTACTAGACAGTCGAATATGTATGGCGGGAAAATGTGTTTTGTTAAAATTTGTTCACCGGGCCAAGCTGACGTTATGCCAGATTAATACGTATAAACTGGGATTCCAGAAGAAAACGCTGGCCGTGCCCTATCATCCCTCTCTGCACATGCATACTGTGTGTGACATGAGAGTATAAAGGTTTCAACTCAATCCCTCTGGAAAATTGCAACCCTCTAAACGTGAGTGAAAGTGAATTTCATGGTTAACTGTCTGCCAATCTCACACCCCTTCCTCCTTCACACAGCTTTCAAGAGTGATTGATAGGACTCAAGCCATCCATCCTGGGACTATGTATGTCTTTTGTGGGTTACATTAATCTTTGCTGCAAACATACGCGGCAAGGTCATGTAAATGTAATCAGACATGCGTGTAAACACTCAAACTACATCATGTCAAAACTCCATTAAGTCATAGTCTAAATAATTGTTCTAGTGTTAGTCTGTTAACAGGTGCAGGTGTATGTGGTGCTGGTGTGTTTTGTCCTGTGTGTGCATGAATGTATCTGCACATGCATGCATTTGTCTAAATGCGCATGCCTCGGGAAAACAATTATGTGACGTGGCTGAACATAGTTTTTAGTTCCTTTCAGTATGACATCCGGTCTTGGTTTCTATAATTATGGCAGGCAGGAAGAGTTCAGTATGAACACTATCTATAATGCCCAACAGAGCTGCACTAACGGTGGAAGTGACAAAGTGTTGAGTCTGCAGTCCTGTGACAGTGATAATCAGCCCTCTGCTACTGTGCAGGGCTAGTTAATTGTGAGAGAGTGTATGTGTGGCGCGAGTGTTGCTGAAATGCACACAGGTACTCAGTATAATAGTTTAATATGCATTATTAGAGTGGTGTAGAACAATAAATTTGTATGTGCTGTGCTTACACACAAGTGTGTTTCAATCATTCCTATTCAGTTGTATTGTAATAGCTGTATTCTGATGCTCCTCATTGTGTTAGAAAAATGAACATTGTATGTAGTGTCACTGCACAAAAACCCATCAATGGTTACGTCTTTCAGCTCTGTTGGTGCTGCTTGTTTCTTACGGGCTATTTTTGAGCACATCTCCAAGACCTCTCCTGCATTCACTCGTTCAATATTCCCTACATAATAAACACTCAATAGTATACTGTGTGATGAGCAGTACATTGAGATTTCAGACATCTATCAGAAGCACAGCGGGAATTTTTAAAGGCACCATAAGTATGTAAATTTCCCATTGAGAATTTGGAGACTCTGCCGAATAGGGAGAGATTTTAGACACAGACAATGTTATACTGTACATCTCTCAAAACCAATTATCAGTTGCAAAGTATAGAGGAACCTCAGCTCAAAGAAAACCTTTTATTATAATACGTGAGACGGGGGAAATGTCAAATTGTTCATTCAGTTTCATCCTTTGAAATGAAATGTTTTGCTGGTGAAGTCAGCAGTGAGATAGAAGCACAATGAAGCAGAATTTGGAGGAGTAGATCTGCTTAAGTTTACCAGTGTGTTAAATACAGTACTGTACTGTACACACACAAACTGCAAGTCTGAGACAGATCAGGGAATTCTGAATATGACCAGTGAACAACCGAGTTCTTTCTCAACTGAGACTGTCCTCCCAAGAAGAAGGTCAGCAATGGTCATTTCAGCAAGTGCCCCTGCTGACATTTGTTCAAGTGACAAAGCCCTGTGGCAGCTGCAGCAATTATAATTGGAACAAACAAGGAAAACAAGAGAAGTTATAATAGAGATAAAGTCTGCACATGGAGGAGAGCGGGGTGGGTGGATGCATCAACAAAACACTGTGCCTTAACGCAGGAGACCGCTGCTCATTTCCAACAGACAACAAGGTTTTCCTCTTTAAAACCATCACCCTAACAACATTTTCAGTACTGTACGACTGACGACCAATTACCAGAAAATCAATAGCAATAATTGTAATGACTACATGACACTTATTCACAGTGCTCTGTTAATATGTATATCAATACCCATTAGTACATATTATTATTATAAATCAGTAAAAGTTGATTTTTTAAAAAATGAAGAAACAGCACTAAAACTCCTGAAACTTATGAAAGTAATGTTATCAGTAAAGTTGCATTATTTTTACTGCTTTCTAAAGCAAACTAATTTTAACTCCCATTAGACCTCTTCCTACAAGATAAGCTAATGTCACGAACATCAAAGATTAACGCCACACATGAAAATCAGCACGGCTAGTGTTCGCAAGTACACTCTCACCTACAGCGTGTGCGGCTAACGTCAGTGTGGTGGTGGAGGTGAGAGGAGGAGGTTTTAAAAGTGGAGATCTCTTTCAGGAAGCACACCAAGCTCTTCATTACTCCCACATAACTGCTGTCTTTTTATAGATTTTTGTATAAAAAGTGTGGACAGATGTGGCCAAGGACTGTCGCTAGGAGCTGCCTCTTCATCTGAGTTTTGCTTCATCATCATCACATCATGGTCAAAAGACAGGTGGTGCCTCCTTTTCTTCCACCCAGCTGGCAACTGCCACCGAGCTGGGTCAATTTCCTTATTTTTCCTCCTGTATCCTTATGCAAATTGCTTATTATTGTTATTATTACTGGTAGTAGTAGTAGTAGTAGTAGTAGTAGTAGTAGTAGTAGTAGTAGTATTGGTGGCAGAACAAAAGTATGATTTGTATCAGTATTAGTGTACATTTTTTATTTTTATTATTTTTCAAGTTAATATCTTTTTGTCTTCCTTTATAAACCTTATTTTTCCTTCTTTCATCCATCCACCCTGCACACTGACACACACACACACACACACACACACACACACACACACACACACACACACACACACACACACACACACACACACACACACACACACACACACACACACACACACACACACACACACACACATCAACATCAAACCACAACAACATAACCCTGCTCTGCTATTCCTTGTGAAATTCTGTTACAGGCTTGTATTCACTGTCTTCTTATTTTGTCAGTGTTTTGTTTTTTGTCTTGCAATAAAAATGAAAAAAGCAGTTCCCCTGACCTCGACGGTACACGATGCGTCCCTGATTTTAACAAAGCGTACCTCTACAATTTCTCATTAACTTGTTTTTTTTGGCTAAATCTTAAACACAGCTAAATAACATTTTTCAATAGTGATTTTTAGCTGTTTTGAAAGGTACGGTTGTCTTAATGCCAATAAGGGCATCAGATTAGAAGACTCTCACATGTGCTGTTCTAGAGGGCATGGACAAATGACGCATTTTGTCTTTAATAAGGAGAACTTTAAGTATGATCAGTCTTAACGATGATGTGCCTGAGGCAGGGCTCACCGTCATTGTGGCATTTGGGTTTAGGTTATTAACCTCAGTAAGTAGTGTGGGTCATAAACTGCTTGCCTGAAACACTGCCCGGGAAGTGGTTAAGTATCCTAAATATCTTGTACAACCACAGGGCAGGAATACAAGAAAGAGATCGTCCCTTTGGCATTGTCCTCATCAGCTCAAGGTCTGTGTCTTGCCGATTCTCCCTCCCTTGCATCCATGTTTTTTGGCTGTACTCATCTCCTACAATCTTCTTATCTCATGTTACTTTTATCCCCTCGTCCTTTTGCCATATTCCATCTGCTTTCTTGCTCTCCTCTCTCTCTCCTTCTCTATTACCCTCTCTCTCTAACTCCCTTTGTCCTCTGTTGTCAACCTTCCCCCGAGACAGTGTTGTCACTTCTCTTTAGTCTGGCTACTCGCTGAGGTTGCGCAGCTGTAATAGTTTTAGATTCCAGCTAAACCTTTGGCTAACTGCGTTCAGAGAAGGAGGGGTGAGAACGAGAGGGACGAGAGGGACGAGAGGGACGAGAAGGGGAGGTGTGTGTTTGAAGGCAGCAGCAATCCACACAGGCAATTAATGACTTTGAGGACAAACCTCTGTCTTCTGCCTCTGACCCTGGGTAATGCATTTTCTTCCTCGTCACCCCTTTTCAACTTATTTTCCTCCTCTTGTTTTGTATTTTAAGCAGTTCCTACGGGGACGTGGATGCTTTTGTGGAGTTTTTCTTCTTCCCTTTATCTCTTTTTTTTTTCCTTGTCTTATCAAAGAAACGCATTAAGGGCACAATGGTATTCCTGCCCTCTCCCTCTCTTCTCCTTTCACACAATATTTCCTGTGACAGTGTGAGCCCCCTTACAATGTAGCTTTTGGACATGGTGACTGATGAAACAGCCAAGTCTGAATCACTGGCTTTGGGCTTCAGGCTGTGGGTGGTGAGCTGCAGAAGGTTACCATGTCGGAGGCTTTACAATACAAAAAAGATTCCTCTTCACATGAGTCCCTTCATGACGTTTGTGCCCCTCACGCGGCACCGCAAATACATCAAGAACCATATTTAATGAGCTTTTCATTTAAAATGACTGAATTTCTTGGAGCAGTAATTTTCTGATGAGTATTGTTTGGGGTGGTTTGTGTACTGATCAGTTTGTCCGCTGAACCGTGCAACACTGATCGTTGTGCAGAGTTGTGTTCCTCAGATGCAGTCACTGAGGCATGAATGTTTGACCTCTGTAGAGGCACAGAGGTGGTATAATTAAATAGATTAAGACTCCATTTATTAATCCCATGACACCCCATTTTCCTGAAAAATGGCTTTAAAACACTGTAAACTATATCAATACCTAACAGGGCTGGTGCTTTGTTTGCCCCTGAAGTGAAACTGAAGGCAGCACCTCTACACTGCTCTCTGATTTCAAGTGATCAAACCGAGCTGCCTGAAGAGCACAACACTTCTACTCATCCTGCTCATGTTCTACAGCAGTACATGACCTGCTTTCTGCAGCTTTATGGTCCTGTGTGTCGGCACAGTGCATCATCTTGTGCACTCAATTCAAATTTAATGATTTGGCTAAAAAAAAAAAAAAAAAAACCTTACATGAGAATAAGTTTGGTCAAAGTCCACAGAATGACACTTTCATGTGTGTTTGTAGGTTTGTTTATTGGCTGTGTAATGAATATAATTTCATTTGAAAGGGTTTTAGATGTTACTGGGACAAAACGCTATTTTTTGCCAACTCTTAATTCCAGATTCACACTGTGTTGAGGTTCAGAGGAACGTTCAATCATCTCTCCAATCAAGCAAAACCTTCCTTACATTTTATTTCAAGTTTCAAAGTAAGCAAAAAAGTTTCAAACACATAATTTGGGTGTAACTGAGAAACATTGTACAAATTAGCTGTATCACTACTATCATATTCATTCGGTGTTGAAAATGCAGCACAGTTACATTAACACTTATTCCTGATAAAATCTGAGCCATTTAATGAATGCTGACCTGAAGCAAGTACTGTTTTACATTACATTGAACTGAATGCCTTAAAATCTATAGCAAGTGTTTTCATCAGGGTCAAACCTAACTTTTTATTCCCAGGGATCCTTGGTGTATTTTTCTTGTCCCCACATTGCTGGAGGACATGTTCTTTGTAAAACAGGAGCATATTTTATTAAATTGAGGGCTCTCTCTATACAATATCCATTGGTTTCTCAAATGCAGTGACTTGAGACTGGAAAAGCATAATATCACAGGAAACAGAAGACAAAAATTAGCCATTGACTTGAACTATTTGACAGTTTATCAGCAGTTTGGCTTGAGCTGATACAGGCATACTCCTGAGGCAAAATTATTTCAACACTTGGTTGAGGTTTGCAAGAGGCATTTTCACATTTCATCCACTCTGTGGTGCATGTCATTCATTAAACCCAGCAAAGCTGTACTGAAAAGTCAGCCAATTTTACCCTGCAGATGTAAAAATAGGAAGAAATAGGGAGGTGATTTTTTATTTCAGACAAGACGGAATCTTTGCTTCATAATCCCTGCTCCTGGAAAGGTTTGAGACCTTGCTAAGCCTGTAATCTCTGCCTCCCACAACTTGACAAAAGTCAATATGAAAGACCAATTACCAGTATAAATACTGCACATTTCCTGTCTTGTAGATACTATAAATAAAAAACAGGTAAGTGTGAATGGGAAGGAAATGGATTTCCAAGAATGTTCACAAATCTGTCAACTAAGATGTCCAAATATTTCCGCACTGTGTGGAGGCATTAAGATCACAAGTTATGCTTTGTTCATGTTGTGTGTTCACTCACCAGTATAGCAGGCACTTTGGCACATTCTTATCTTCAAATACGTAGTCATAATAGCAGCATTAATACTCATCTTTCCTGAACCTGTTGCAGTAAGATCTGACCATCTCCCCATGATCCTCTTACAGTTTGTCATTTATCAGCCTGTATTTCCTTTGTCTCTGTGGGCACTCTATCCTGTCTGTTTAATTAAGTAATGTTAGCCTCAAAACCCAACTGGGCGCCTTCATTAAACTCCCTCCATTATGCAATTTCTACATCACTTACTACAAGAGCTCCTTCAGCACTTGGCTAGCTGGTTGCTCTATACATGAGCTGTGTGCAGAGGAGGGGAGGACCCCCAGAGGTAAAACCAAATCAATACCTTCAGGCAAGAGCTAACAAGGTCTATCTAGTGTTGTGCTCTGCTTCTAAGTAATGTCAGGAGACAAATGTGCCGATTCTCACAGTTAGCTTATCATATGTCTAGTGAAGCAGTATCCACGCCCACACCTCCAACCCCACCTCTTCACACGTGTGTGTGTGTGCTGGAGTGTGAGGTGGTGACTTGATCTGAACTTTCTGAAGAAAAAGAGGCCACCAATGCAGCCTAGGCAACTTCCTTGCAACTCACATTCACTTGTTCTGTTGAAAGGGTTCTAAATTTAGTGTTAAAATTATTATTATTACTAATATTAGACTTTCAGAAAGAAAGAAACGTACTTTATTAATCACACACATTACATGCACAGACATGCTTCATGAAATTATTTCTCCGCCTTTGACCCATCCATTGTCCGTCCTTCCTCCGCGGCAGACCAGGAGAGGTGGGCTGCCAGCTGACAGTGGCGCCCGGGGACCAGTTCCTTTGTCGTCACCATTGGTCAGGTGGTGATCTTCTTGCATGTTTTTAGTGGGGGGATATTTTAAGGAGGAAACCCCAGGTGAACACAGGGACAACATGCAAACTCCACACAGAAAGGCCCCTTTTCCTCAAGCAGCGGGCACCGAAGGCGTGGACACTCCCCCAGCGCCCACAGCGGGAATCGAACCGGGACCTTCTAGTTGTGAGGCAACAGTGTTTCCACCGTGCCACCTAAACTCACAACTCACATTCACTTGTTCTGTTACAAAGGTTCTAAATTCAGTGTTTAAATTATTATTATTACTATTATTAGACTTTTCAAAACAAAGTTATAATAAAAACAAATAATAAAAGATCAGAAACACAAGTTAGAAAATGACATAATAATTTAATAATTTAAATACTTGCAACAGATACTATCAGTTCAGAAAAAGCCATATCAGAGGCAGTTTAAAATTGTCAATTGTCCATTTTTAAAACTTTAAACTGTTAAAACCCACTTTCATTCCTTGGCTTTCAACCCCACATGAGACTCCGCTCTTGTTTTAGTGTCTTATGGTTTGCTTTTACTTGTTGTTTTATTGTTTTTAATTGTTTTTAAAAACAATAAAACTATTATTTTAGTGTTTATTCCTCTTTTATTTTATTTTATTTTATTTTATTTTATTCGTTTTATATTGTTTTGTCTATATACTGTATGTACAGCACTTTGTTTCAACTGTGGCTGTTAAAGTGCTATATAAATAAAGTTGAAGTTGAAGTTGAAGAGAGGACACTGGAGTTTTCCAGCCTGAGATCCCCAAGCAGGGACTTCCACAGCTGAGGGACCCGGACAGCAAAACCCCGGTCGCCTGAAGTGACAAGTCGGGATTGTGGAACCATTAGTTGGGCCCTGCCAGAGGATCTCAAGCTGTGATCAGGCTCATGGGGAGTTTGCAGATCAGAAACACAGACGGGAGTGTCACCATACAGGCTTTAAAAACAAGCAGTAACCTTAAAATCAATTCTAAAACTTGCAGGTAACCAGTGAAGAGCAGCCAGGATTGGTGTGATGCGCTCGCTTCTTTAAGAACGTGTTAAAAGCCCGGTAGCGCTGTTTTATATAATTTGCCATCTTTGCGTGTTTCGCCTGCTAAAATCTGAATTAAGTGCGCTGCAGTAGTCAAGTCTGGACAGATAAAAGCATGGTTGACCTTATCTACGTCTACACCTGAAAGGAATGGCCTAATCTGGGTTAAATGTCTCAGATGGCCAAAGCAGGACTGCATCGCTTTGGTCACCGGTGCATCCAATGACAACTCCTGGGTTATAAGCCTCTTTTTAACATTATTTGACAAGTCATTCAACTACAGGAAATCTTTGGACATCCACTCCTTGATCTCAGCAAGGCAGGACATAATACGGGAAAATACGGGAAAGGCTTTAAGGGGACATACCGCAGTGTGTCATCAGTGTAGCAGTGAAAGTCAATATTGTGGTGATACACATGATTTTCACCAGGGGTAGCATGTACATGGTAAATAAGAGGGGACACAGAATAAATTCTTGGGGGGGACCCATAAAAAAGAGGAGCATGAGAGGATGAGGCCTCTCCAAGCATAACAGAGAAGGACAGACAGGAAATGAACCATTCTAGTGCCACATCACGAATGCCAGCACAGTTTTTCAGACAGCTGAGACTTTCAGAAATATGATGGTTCTTCATGAAAGAAATCATTTGAGCGGCCAACCCTTTTTCTAAAATCTTTGATAAAATGGCAGTTTAGAGATCGGTCTATAGTTACTTAAAACGGAGAGATCCAGAGGGGCTTCCTCAAGAGGAGGGAAACAGCGGTGGGTTTAAAACTGGGAGGAAAATTCAAGTTACAGAGAGAAATTAATGATGGTTAAAAAATCTGGAGCATGAATGCAGTCTGAAAGGCAGGTGGATGGTTTTGAAAGTGCAACAGAGCACTCGAATCAACACTATTTTATTATCCAAGTAATTAAAAAATTCTTCATGTCTCTCTGATGGGGATTTGGCTGGCTGGCTAGACGGGGGACCAATCAGAGTTTATGGTTTTAAAAAGGATTCTGGGGTTGGGACCCTGTTCAGTGGTCTGCTCTATATAAATACAACTCCTTTGCTTCTTTGATTGCAGACTGGTAAGAGGACATCAGGTCTTTGAGAGAAGCTGTGCTCATCCTTCTTTCATTTCCGCTCTGCCTTTCTGGATTGTCTTTTTAAATTCCTGATTTCTTCATTCAACCATGGTAGAGAAGAACATTTCGGCTTTTTATATCTCACTGGAGCAACAAAGAGTAAAATATTTGTGCAGGAACTATCAACCCTGAGGCCTTGGTCTTCATTTGTATTGATAAAAAAATGTGTTTGAGGCACTAAAAGCTTGAGAGAAACAAGAAACAGACAACAGATTTAGAGGGCAGGAGTCAATCAGTGTGGTGGGCTCGGGGTCAAGAGAGGAGAAAGCGCTGCCTCATGATCAAAGATGGCAAAATCAATCAAATTCACGACACTGACATATAGAAAACGGCAGGTCAAATGTATATACTTTGTAAAGGCCGGGATGCTTAACATGTTAGATCAAAAGAATAAGTGTTTGATGAAATCAGAAGCGAATGAGGAGGAAGAAGGGCAGCAAACCTGGATAATAAGTCACCAAGAATAAGAAATATGTCAGACAGTAACATAATGACTGGTAAAAAGTCTGAAAATTCCTGAATAAAAACAGAAAGTCTGTTGAGTAAGACACATAAAATGAGCAATTTGTTCTTTAAAATAAAACTATGAATCTCAACGGTGGGAAAAAACAGACAAGAGAGACTGAAGAACAGCTGACATTATTTCTGTGTATTACTGCAAGGCCACGCCCTCGGCCTGTCAGTGGGAAATTAAATAATCTGGGGGTGATGAGTCAGTGAGAGGGCCACATTCATCAGGATTAGTCCAAGACTCGGTGACTATCAAAAAGTCAATATTGTTGGTCTTGATAAAATCCTGGCAGATGAAACGCTTATTAGTGAAGGATCCTACATTAAGTAAAGAGATAAGAGCTGATTCAGCGGCTTCAGGTATTGAAGAAACTGTGTTAAATAGACACAATAAACATCACATGGTACTGAAGGTAGAGAGTCCGGCGAGGCATTTGAACGCACCGGACCCCTGAAAGCTCTTGCTGGAGGTGGATTTGGCTTTGGCTAGTCCCTTTTCAACATGGTGGCCGAGTTATAAACTTTCTTATATATGTTTTTGAAGACATTTAGTGAGAAAAGGGCAGTGCAGTAACTGAATTTTGATTTATATTTAATCAGTTTGGTTGGATTTTAGCGATCCCGAATCTTGATATTATGCAAATTCCGATATGCCGATTGACCCGTCAGCCTTAACCATCATGCACCACGCAGACGGACCTCCTGCTCTCCGTAGAAAATCAATAAGATCCGTCGACTTCCGCCTACAGATCCAGCGTGTCCGTACCTTTATTGCAAGATCTTTCTTTGCACTATGCAACGTGAAAAAAACGAACTCCCAAAGACAGTCTCAGTGGAGCACACTTGTTTGTAATTTGACACTTTACAGTAGATTTTGGTGCTTTCGAGTAAACAGGCTTTATATCGTCTTTGTCTATGAAGACAAGAATAAACCCAGCACAAGGTAAACAGGAGGCACGTTTCCATCAGGTCAAATTGTCCTTTGTCATCACGCTGACAGACTCACATCAGAGGTCTTGATTCAGTGACTGACCTTGGTGATTCTATCAGTGTGCGAGCCAGTTTGCTGACGAATCGAACGCTTGTAAGCATGGTTAGCATGTCCTGATTGAAGGGTTTGGTGATTGCGTGTGTTCTGTAATTGCCGTAGGTTGTGTTCATGTCATTGTTGATAAGAGTGGAAAAGGGGTGTTTGTCGACTTCAGAGAGGATCTGGTATAACCTCTTGATTTCTTTTCTGTCTGGCCCTCGTACATGATTTCATTCCACTTCCTTACAGTTTAGCGTGGAAGGAGAGAAAATTACAAAACTCAATCAAAAACACTTGTGAGAAAAGATTTAATGGACTGTTGTGAAGCTTAGGACGCACTGAGACTCAAAGCTAAACTTAGATTCTTGTATTCTTTAGGTTATGTTTCTGCTACATTACAATTTAGATGCTTAAAACAGATTTCAGTGAGGTACAAATGCTAAAGCACACACATGACCACAAACACTGCATGATTTTATCATTCTTTTTTTTTTTTTTCGTGTGATTTGCATACGCGTACTATACAATGTCAAAATCTTTGCGACACATTCTTCTATCATCTATTTTAATTAGTGCCTGTTTCAGGTCTTTCCAGTGGTTGCTGTTATTTAAACCATTCTGCGTTCCACAGCAACAACTTCTCTACTCTCCCACTTAATTGCTTTGTTTAACAAAGTGGCAATCAATCATACCATTCACTAGCTACCTGTCACTCTATCCAGCCGTGAAATAGATGAGGGGACACTATTCCATCTTTTCTTTCAAACCAAAGCATTTTTCCCCTGCCTCAACCATTTTTTACAGTCAGTGAAGAAGAGAAAATGTGAGGATTTTTCATAATGTGGTGATTTTATAATCTGTCAATCTTCATCTTGTGCTTTTTCACTGTTCACCCTCAATTGATCATTCACTGTGAATTGAAAATTACTGAATAATCTCCTTCAGCTAAAAACATATGCAGATTCAACTAAGTTTGCACTCAATGAAAGATGTCAAGAGTTCCTCTCATCACACCGTCATGTACTCATTTTGTATAGATTCAGAAAAAAGGGGAAGCTCTCTATCTGGCTGTATCAGTTAAGGTAACTTATGTTACATATGCATCATTGGTTTAGCCCAGTCATGGTGAGTTCCTTAAGATAACCCTGATAGTACAGAGTACCTGAAAGGGCAGCAGAAGGATGTGTTTCAGGGAAGGTTTTGGGGAACTTTATCATTTGATTAATGGAGCATTGATATGCATAGCTTATGAAATGAAGGGCTGGGAAATTGCTTTCCTATCTTGATAGGCTGATAATGTGAACGGGATGGGGGACTTGCCTAGCTCAGTCAACAGCACCTGTCATTACACCTTTGGTCCCTATCAGCCCAGTGATCTGTCTTCTCCCTATGTGCTTCAGAGGGGTAATCTCACAAAGCAATTAGGACTTCCTCCCTCTCCCCACTGTATTTAAATGGCAAATTATAATGTACTCCTCCTCTCCAGCTGTGGTGGATGCAATGGCTGCAGTTGGATGTTAGCTCAAGATGTTCACAGACTGGAGATACAAAGTGCATCTGCCTGAAACACTACGCTGCCACATACTTTACTGGAGCATCTTACAGTATCAAACATTTTCAAGCCAAAGCAAGATGTATAAATGATTTGTTGCTGCTGTATGTACATCACATGGTTTCAAGACCCAATTAAACAGGCAGACATTTAAGGCAAATTCACAGCTGATTATGTGGATACTGTCAGCTGTAACCAACATTCATATTTACAGAGAGTGCATTTGAGGGTATAAACAGTGAAGCCACAACATCAGTTCAGCTTAGGGATGGCGCATGTAAGTTTAAGCTCCCGTAGTGTCTTTTCTAAAAGCCCGTCTTCACAGAAAATGACAGCACTGATTGTTTGTTCAAACATTTAAAGCGACCTACATTTTTCCAACCTCTAGCGACCATGAAAAGAAGGATTGTAGTCTGTCAGGAACAAGTGGCCTATAGTATCATGTAGGTTGCTGCAATCAAATCACAGACTACTTTTGGTGGTTAAAATGGTCACATATCCAGTTAATTATCTACAGCAAATTATATATTACTGATTACGTGATGATACACAAACAAAACCTGATCACAGTGCGAGCTCCTGTCGTGGTGGAAAGGCACTGTTTTGTTTATTTTTGAAGATGATTACTGGCTTGTCACATACTCCCTCTGTGCTGGCACTTGGAAAATGCAACAAAAACCAAGTTGTCAGTGAAATGGGTGCAGGTGGGAAACTGGAGCACAAACGTTGCCACTGGCTCTCAGCATCCCAGTCTTCATGATACCAGCTGGTGGTGATGATGCCTGGCCACAGCGACAGCAAGGTGAGCTGTGCTGCTGCTTTTTATCCATAGTGGCCTGCATACAATCATTCTTTTACCCCTCCAACATGGAATATCATACATGGTACATGGTGTTCTCAGCATTTTTAAAGTGAAAGACAATTTGGGATGTACTAAAAGTTTGTTTAGAGTCTGAAAGATGAATGATCTGTGGGGGCCAAAGCTACTGTAACCAAATCCCAGTGTGTGTCATTTATCACCTGTTACGCAATAACCCCCACATCATTCGCAGAGAGCACTTAAAACGTTACTGTAGTTTTTGGTGAGCATGTATCTGGAATAGACCAGAACAGAAGCCAGTGTCAACAGTTAGAAATTTGCCTTTAGATTCAAAAATATCAGCATCATAAAAGTGAAAACAAATGGTAGAAAACTGTCTTGAAGAGTCTTCTGTTATGTCACAGTGAAGGTTTCCCTCCAGCATGTTCCACACCAACACAAGAGCGTCAATCCTCTCAAGATAAAAATGCCTCAATTCAAAATTCAAAACAACTTCATCTGTCCACAGCTGTGCATAACAGCTCCCAACACATGAAGTAAACAAAGGGGGAAATACATTTACTTGTATGTTTCCACTAAAGTGTGATGCTTTGGAAATATCAGCTGTGATATTGCGAGCTGAGTGAAAAGGTGAGTTATTTTGTAGGTGTTGATTGTGTGGTGTCTTAACTGTAATAACACTATTAATCCTGAAGGAAGGCACCTGCATGCCTTCAGATTGTTGTTTTGAAGTGAATTAATGTCAGTCCACTTTATCCAATTACCTTATATTGACACGCCAGGAATAACCAACTGGAAACTGAGGGGAGGTAATCAGAGAGGGGGTTATGTGTGTTGAACTGTACGGGTATACAGCTAAGAACAGATCGGCTTTTTTAAGTGTTTACTTATTTCACTGTGAGGCTCCTTCGTCACACAGGCTTCTCTGACACAGACCCTATAGTCTTGCTCACTGAGCTGTGCAGCAATGCATTGAAATCTGTGTGTAGCGGTTTGTCCTAACCAATCAGGAGCAAGTGACATATCCGTCAATGCCATTTTTAGTTTCCACTGACCTGCATTAGCAGATGCTAACAATGGTTAATGTTTTCAGAGAAATATGTAGCTGTCAATGGGCACAACTCCAGATGTTTGATCACTGAAGAAAATGGAAATTAGCTCAGAAGTCTGATCCAGGATACAATTAATCATGTTGGACCCACCAAATCCTAGTAGTACTGGCTATATGAAAGTACTTTAAACCAGCTCCACTGTCTCACCAATGCTGGCCTTGTGTGATCTAGTACACTCCATCTCATCACTGGGGGTGGGATCCTCTCCTGTAGCTTCTCCAGCCTTCACATAACAACATAAACATAGAGATGAGAAGAGTGCAACACTCCAATCTTACTCATCCAGCCTCTCTGTGGAAAGACTGGCCCTTGGTCTGACAGTGCCATATTGGCCAGCCTGGCTCTCTACCTACTCCTTAACCCACTACTGTATGTTACAGACTAGCAGTATTGATGAGACTTGTTAGAAGAGTTGTTAGAGCCCTTGAAGTACACCCCAATTTTGGTTTCTGAGAATAGCCGGAGTGGCAGGCTATCTGAGACACTTTGCTCTGGTCTTTGTGGGAATATCGATGCTATTAAGTCGTTATCACTGCTCAACAAGTCTGACCCCTTTATCAGAAAACTGCAGAGTTTTTCCACATACGAGGACAGCTGACGACCACAGATCCACTATATCCTCACCTCCTTACACTCTATGCCCTAGATTTTTCACATGCCGATGTGTGCAGGTGGCTAAGGATGATTAGCTGAAGCATGTGTTCCAACCACAGCATCTTTCCTCTTTGTTCCTGTCTTGCTGGTGAGTGTCGATTTCATTCAGTCCTTCACTCTCCTCTTGGCCAGCTGGAATATGTGTCGCACTATCACTATTGTGTTACTGCTGTTTGGCTATCCTCCTCGTTAGTAAGCGTGTCTCACAGCTCATGCAGTTTTATCACTTTCGCCACTGTGGAGCACCAGTGCTGGAGCAATCCTGATTGGCATTTCTTTTGCCCTTGTACTGACAAGAGGAGTAACTTATGTTACTGCCATGTTTTTAAGGGGTCAAGACAAAGCTGAGGGAAAAGAGTCTTCACTGAAGCAATCATAGTGTGCTGTAGCTCATCAGACAAGAAACTGAAGATCTATCTCTCAACTTGATGTTAGTTGTCATGTCTCTGAAAACATCTGCAAAAGGCAGTGCACTGGCATGACAAGAGAAGGCTGCGATAGACAAAGGAGTAGCAATAAGTGGAGTTTGTTTTGTCATTTGTGACCAAACCTAAAAAGAAAGCCAGCAATTGTAATGCTTTGTGCTTTGTAATGTTGCAGATCCATGTCCTCTCTGCATGAGAGTGAAAAGTTAAAATGAAGTGGTGAAGCATTTTTAAATACTGCCTGGCCATGTCTCAATTAAAAACACATGGCTCTGCTTTTTGTTCTTCAATCTGAAACATTATCATTTGGAAGAAACAATTTGCTTGACAAAGACATTACATTTAAAGGTGCCATAATGAGCTCCGTTAGGTTGTTAATCTGTTTTAAATGCTGAGAGTCACAAGGGAATATAAATGAGACTGGCAGTGTTTATTCCCTGATGAGCTGATCTTGAATTGATAGTCGAAAGTAGAAGTCTAGCTGCGATAATGGAGGGTATCTTTGAAGTAAGTCTAAGACAGTAGTCATTTAATGATTCAGACCTTCAGGGGTGCCGGAGCTGTTGGAAACCATAGGCAGAGAGGAAATGGCCACATCAGAAATTCAAACAACACAGGAGCTTTCTGTGTAGTATGCCTTTGAGGTGGTTAAGGCGCTGTTGTGACTGTCAGTGGTTTACATCCGTGCAAGCAGCTGGTTCAGATCTTTTCCATTCCCTTTAGAAAGTAAAGAATGATCCTCAAAGAGCTTAAATTTGCCCATGAAAAATTGACAGAACATCTTGTTTTAATTGCAGAATGTAGTTCTCATTGTAAGCAAATTGACAGTTTCTCAGTGTCACAGCAGCAGGTACAGCAACACCTGCTGTACCACCAACCACCTATAGAACCTGTTAGAGGGGGCAGCCTGTGTGAAATGAAGTAAAGAATATGGATTGTAACTCTAGTTCAATACACAGTAGTGCAGTTTTGTAAGCACACTATCCTGCCAATACAACAAATCCTCCAAATTAACAGCAAAATACATCATCTGTAACTTCCCCCCAACAAAACATGCAAGCATGTGATGGGATGGAACAATTTGCCAGTGCTTTTGAAAAACATTTACAAATGAGCGTTGCAAAAATGAAACTGCTCTCTGACCCGACACCAGTATTTTAAAGGTTTGGCAAGGTTGAAGCACAAAAATGATTAGGATTGGGAAAGATTGTCATTTGGGTTTAAATAACTACTTAGTTAAGATTACAGAACAATTGTAGCAATGGTAAAAACCCAGCAGTGATTGTCGGTATGAAACGGCAGTGTTGAGAGTTAAGCATTACTCACAAACGCTAAGAAAAAGTAACATCTGTAACATCAGTCCAGCACTCAACATGCGTGATGGGAATGTTTTGCATTTGAATGATGCTTTGCGTTCTTCCACACAGCATGAAAGCAAGCAAGAAAGATACAAACATGGAGGAGGGTGAATGTGATACAGAACAGGCTGATTTCCTACAGAGGGACTCTTACCAGCCAGAAAAAAAAAACAAGGAACTTGTTCTCAAAAGAGGGGCAGCTTTTGTCACATGGTGGTTTAGGTATGAAGTGTCAGACACCGACCAGAAAACCATTCTTTTAAACTTATGTTCCCCACAACAGGCTGACACACCACTAGCCTCTTTTACACCTACGCAAGAATCAAACAGTGCAGAGAGTCTATGGATGAGAGCCTCAAAAATAGAGATGAGTGCTCAAAACAAACCCCAGACTGTTTGCAGCTATAGCTGAAAAGTGTCCTCTATTTATCCTATATCCAATAACACACAGCTGTATTACCAATGGCAGCATTTCATAGTAGAAAGGTTACTTAATACAGCAATGTATTAGAGTAAAATAATTTTGTTGTGTTTAATGAGCTAACTAGTAACTGTAACCAATAACTTTTTTTCAGTAATTAGCACAACACTGATGAAGAGTAAGCCAAGTGAGACATTTGTTGAACCATCCAGCCACCTTATCATCCACCCTCTGCAGACTGTGGATCTACAACAACATCACATGATTTCCTCCTTTGCTCCCAATGGACATGGGTCATTACTCCTATGACCACTAGGGGGCTTTAAAGGTACAGTTCAGCGGAGGGTTGAATCAAGGGCGACTGGACTTGGGCAATCCCTGGTTTTTAACCTCTGTGGGTTCATTATTAAGGTCATTGATGCCACTTGGCTCTGTAATGGCAGTCGTTAGAGTCGTTGGAGTCACTTGAGGCCAAGTGTAAATGACAGTTGTTGGAGTTGCCACCTGAGGCCAACTGTGAATAGTTGTTAAATCTCCTGGGAAGGGATAAAAGGACAACACTGTAGGTGGGGGATAAACGGTGTCATAGACCTCCTCCTCTGTTGAGAGATGGTCTCTTTCTTTTTACATAAATAGCCCCTTTCTCTGCTTTTTCTAACAATCTGTCTTCCCTGTGCAATATATGTATGCTGTGGTCCTCAAATGAGTGTTCCTTGTCTTACAGGAGTAGGTAAACTGCTGACTCTTGACCTGAGGAGTTGGCCCTTCTGTGTTGAACCATGTGTTTGTTTAATGGTTGTTTATTTTCTCAGTCCAGCGCTGTGCATTCCTCACTGCGCTGGACTGCATACTCTAGATTGCTTTTCTAAGGTATTGCTGGACAGTAACATGACTCCACTGACTGTAATGACTGCGGTTACACAGCCAGAAGCCCCTACAACTCAAGTGGCATCAGTGCCTGTTGTGGAAACACATTAAATAATGTGTTTCCACATTATTGGCACATTATTTTAAATAAAGTTAAAAAGATATTATTATTGTAGCAACAATAAGGAGACGCACCTTAATGAAAACTAAGGTCAGGAAAAGTCAGTCACAGGCAGCTCTCAAAATGTTTCCCACAAAATACAATTTTGCAGTCTTCTTCTAGACAAAGAACATCCTGATTTGCGAACATTTCAAAGTTACCCAGCATTTGACCGATTGCAACGAAGCCATGAGGTGCACATGCACTGACCTTACCTTTATTGACTAATTAATAACTGCACTTCAAAATCTGGCCATTTGCCACAAAGTCATGTCCTGAACATGCAGTGATCCCACTGTCTCATATTCCTCCACACAGGGACATACACCTGAAGGACATATAGGCTCCCCCATCTTGTGATTTTCCTTCACATCTGTTTAACATCTTACATAGACCTAAAATGATAGCTAGCGATTCTATTCCCACATGACCTTGATAATGAACTCTCAGAGCTTAAAAAAAATGTGACTCCTCACCAGTCAGGTAGAACTAAAGAAGCCCCTTGGATGAGAGGTGAAACATTTTCCACAACCAAGTCCAGCTGCCTTTGGTTCAACCCTCCTTGGATAACCACGACCTGGATGTCTGAAAATCTTTGCAGTCATCTAAACATGTGTCATGTTGGTGCACTTGCTGAAATGACTGAAGCTGTCATTTTTCTTGCAGGGCCGTCAATTGGACAATATAGTGTCAGTGAAGATTGATGGATGCACTGGTGAGTTTTGATGGCCTAATAGTCTTGAATGTTGGTAGCACATTCCAAATAGCTGACAAGTACATTTGTAAATAGCATTATGCTACTGTAGAGTAGTGATGGCAGCCTATAGAGCCCACTGGAGGGCTTCACGTATGGTGGTAGAGCCAGGGTTATGATGTGAAGTCTATAGTTATAAACCTAGTGGCACTTTCCATGCAGTTGGATAAATCTTTAAACATGACTCCTGGGTGGAAGCTTAATCTCCAGGCAATGGAGAAGAATGACTTTTCTGCTTGGCTGATTAGGCCACAGCCTGCTGGCCCCAGTGTCTTGTCAGCTTCTGAGTGCTGAATGTCTTGTTTATAAATAGAGATGTTTGTGGGTATCATTTCATCCCAGCTTTTGACATTGCCGCTGACACCAAAGTCATTCCTTTTGGCGAGCCTGTACCAACTGGAAAAAAAAATGTTTTCATTGGGACAGAATGCACACAAGCATGGCCATGCATCCCTAAAAACTGTTTACTGAGCCGCTCGGGCTGACCTCTGTGAAAACGCTGGCTGATCGGACAAGATCACCTGTGTCACATCTAAGACTGTTAACTCTCAATCAGCTTTTTCCTTTCATCTAATTATTCAAACCGGCTTAATTATGTAATTGTCATTTCCCGCTTTCACAGGGGTTAAGAAGTGTAGCGACAGAGGATAATGTGATCTGATAATAGGCCTGCAAGCTTGGGTGAGAACATTAGATGTAAATTCAATAATGCAAGATTTGCACTCGGACAATTGGATTTTGATTGGCATAATTGACAATTACCATTCACCGACATGTAACACAGCCTATTGTTTTAGTGTATGATTCATTTGCTGTCAGAACAAACAAGACACTGTGAAACACAACAGTGACAAACACCCATCTGATCTGTCCTCAGTCACTAAGAAAGTCTATATCCTGAATGTGTTTGTTGTAGTTAGTATTACGGTAGAACGTCTATGAAAGTTGCTGCATGAATATGTTTAAGCAATCTTACCTTGAGCAATGTAATGACACATGTCACATTATTTTAAAACCGTCTTCCCCCCAAGAAAGCTAAAGATGTAATTTGATGATCTTGTGAGGAAATATATCACACAGAGACCTAGAATACCTAGAATGCATTATATTAAATATTATGTTATATTGTGTTAGTGTTGGTCACTGTATGAAGAAAGTCATCATGTCATGTAGGATTGAAGGCCCGATTGCTCAACATCTTTCATTCATAAAAGTTAGATTGCATTAATCATTACTTCACAATTAGATTCTGCATTTCACAAAAAAATCGTTTGTTTGAATAATTACTAGTAATCAACAAACATGAAAGCCTTCTTAAATGTCACAATGATGATTGACACACATTTGAAAAATGTCCATCAAACTGAAGTCTCACAATGTCTCTCTTTCATTTTCCCTGATCTCATGAGGTGCTATTATATCTCTAAAGCAGAATAAAGGGAAAAAAAGAGATGACGTTCAAATCTGCTCCCCCCTCTATGTGTGGGTGCTTGGCTGAATAGGGAAAATAAGGAAGGCAGAAAGTTATTTGAGTTCCTCAACCTTGCCTGTCTTGCTGCCATCAAACCATTTATCTTCCCTTTTTTTGTTGTTGTTCAGTGCTCATTAGTCTTGATTTAATTTTCTCTCTCTGTGCCCACTCACAGAAGGCATCCAATTAGGTGACAGCCATGCTTCCTACTCTCTGAACTGGAGTAGACTGTTAGTGATAAGAAAACAGGTTGACTGGAAAAACATAGGCTAATTGTTAGGAAGCATAATTTTAAAGCTAGAAATTCTGAGTCTTGAGTGAAATTCTAGGAATTAATGAAGCTCCAGTGAAAGTTCAGTCAGGAAGACTAGCCTTTTGCATGGTAGTTTGTTTCTCAGACCACCCTGCAATCACTCCACATGCATGCTCACACAGATTTCTTGCCATTATCTTGGACTGTCAGTTGAGATAACAGCTGTTCTTATCAGCTGGTCACAACCATCCAATAGCATAACAGCCACATTAATTGTTCGCCTATCATGTTGCTGCTATCTTTTTAAACGCGATCCTCTCTCTTTGCCTTAGTTCGTTCATGCTGCTGTTATGTGTAGGCTGTTTATGGAGAGTTTACATTTTGTTTTGCTGCTAATTCTCAAGCTAACATCTCGTGATGTCAAACCCGACTTTTACCCCACCGGCTGCTCAGTGCAGTTCTTGGATTGCTGCTCATCCAGAAGAAGCTGGTTCAGAGATTCTGGACATGTTAAATGCTCAGGGCGTTACTCTTGCTCCAGGTGTGGAGCTCTCATTGCTTCAGGCCTTGGCTAACGAGGTGGTTTGCTGAACACCAGTCCAGGATGAGCACCTCCATTTTCTGGTTGTGCAAAACATTTCCAAGCGTAAGAATGCCTCTGCCAGCAGCGCCCATCATGACCAACCAAATGCTGCCCTTTATCCATCAAACAACACCCTCACAACGAGCCTCACAGCTTGCTTGAGGTAAGATTTTTTGCTTTGTAAAGACATTAACCTTATCAATCTGATTCTCTCTTCTCCAAAGTGTGAAAACAAAGTTGCCACCGGGGGAAATTTCACAACCACTATCAAATCTGCTGACACCAGATTGCCAAGCGATATGTCATTTGGTGAATTTGTAGTTGCTTATATGCTCTGTCTACTGCTGTCTCATTTACCACACTCATTTCTCTTGAAAGATGCAAAGCAACCCTTTGTCTCTCTCAGTCTAACATCTGCTTGAACTGAGCCGGACACTTGGACACCGAACTGTTGGTCATGCTGGTAGAAGGTTCGGGAGCTGCCTCATGTACTACTTGTGGAAACATGGGTCATTCAGCATCTTTGTGCCATATGTTACGAATTTTTCCCCATGAGGACGGGGCCCTTCCTAAATTCATAAATAATCCATCTCCTTCTGTGAGAGAGAAAACTCACATGTGCAAGGTGCATATCTTCAACAGTTGGCCCATCCATCCATCCATTTCCTATACCGTCTATCCCTTTCGGGGTTGCGGGGGGGCTGGGGCCTATCCCAGCTGTCAACGGGCGAGAGGTGGGGTACACCCTGGACCGGTCGCCAGTCGATCGCAGGGCAACACACAAGACAAACAACCATTCACACTCACACCTAGGGGCAATTTAGAGTCACCAATTAACCTAATGAGCATGTTTTTGGTCTGTGGGAGGAAGCCGGAGTGCCCGGAGAGAACCCACGCATGCACGGGAAGAACATGCAAACTTCACACAGAAAGGCCCCGCCCGGGGATCGAACCACCGACCTTCTTGCTGTGAGGCACGTGCACGGCACCGTGCCGCAAAAGTCGGCCCATGTATGATAATTTCAATGAAAACGTGTGCACTTACCCCAACTGCATTTTCCTTCACATCTGCAGCAACTGCAAAGACGCTCACCTGAGGTCAACGTGCCCACACGGGTTTCACCCTCAGCAAAATTGTTCTGGTGCAAAGACTTATTGAAAACCCACCCGTCTATTCCAATAAACACACCTGAACATCAGAGCTGTCCTCTCATCCTGATTCTGTATTCGTTGAGCATTTGCACACTGGGCTCTCCCGAGGGTTTTGGGTCGCTGTAGTCTCATCACTGAGCCAGGCATAGCATTGCAGCTACTTAAAAAGGAGCTTGATAAAGGTTATTTAATTGGCCCTTTCAAGTCTTTGCAATTCCCTATGTTTCGCACTGGTTCTATAGGAGCAACAAGAAAATATTCCAAAAGAAAAGACTTATATTTCTGGTCATCACTCTGGGTCAAACCCTCATGTTAACGATCTTATTCCACCAAAGCTTTTTCTCTTCATTATTCCACCGCTGAGAACACCATCAAGCTCATTAAGCTTGCTGATCAGGTCATATGGCTTTTACAAAGCCCATATGCTTTCAAAGTAAGCCCAATGCATTCTTTGCAGTGGCATCTTTTTAGTTCTCAAATGAAAAACAAACTGAATTTTGCAGTGTGCCTTATGTTTGGCGGTAAAAGCAGTTCTTCTAAATTAAATCAATTTCCCTTTGCTGGATTTTTTTAAACAGTGAAACACTGTTCCTTCTCTTATTCACCTTTTGACTGCTGATTGACCCCCGCATGACAAATGTGGTTCGTCTCGTCCAAATTGAAACACCTGTTCGATCATTAGGGTGTTCTCTCTCTGACGAATAAACTATTGGACTAGCGACTACCCTGGAGTTCTGAGGCATTCAATCAGTATTTGGCCATTTATTTGTCATGAATTGATGTTCATCGCTTCAAGCTAAGCTATATAAAAGGTCTGGTTGCTGGTATTCAGTTCAGTGCTAGATGTTTTGATCCACCTTTCCCCAGCCTATTTATTTAGTCCATTAAACTGTTATTTAAAGGTATTTCAAAAGTTTCCCACTCTAACATTGATAATAGTCTCCCTATTACTCTTTCTATCTTGCATAAAATGCTATTAGTCTTGAGAATTGGTTGTTTTTTCTCCCTGTGTTGACTCTTTCCAGGATTGTTCTTTTCTATTAGCTTTTTGTGGGTTTTTAAGGAGTGGTGAAATGACCACTTTTTCAAATGTATTTGATCCAGCTAATGATGTTACCTTTGCAGATTTCACTTTTCACCCAAGGTTCTTTAGTCTTTTCCTTAAACACTCTGAAGCTGGAGGTACTTCACGATAATAATTGCTTGTGTTGTTTCTCAATTCTGCCTCTCTGACCCTGGTGCCTCACTCTTTCTTACCACAAATATTAATCCTTTGGCCAAATTTTTGTTTAGATATCGTTTAGAGAAGACTCTTCTGAGATTCGTTTCCCCAAAACATTACTCAGGTTGTTCATTTAGAATAGGTGCTGTAACCTCTGCTGCCATGCAAGGTCTATCCACAGCTTCCCTTCAACAAAGGGTCCGTTGTTCATCCTCTGTTCATACCTCCTACGTGATGCCACTGTAATCACAAAGCTCAAAGATCTCTAAGACTTTAACAGTCAGCAATTGCCCACAACTAGTGGTCAGTGGTTTTGGCGTTTATGAAATGTAAACGTTTACCCCAAACCTAATCTCTATGCATGTCATTCATGTATTCTATGGCTAAGGTCAAAGTCATTAGGTAGACCATTAGCCATTGCTGGCATAAAGCTATACACTGAAAACAGGGCAATGTTGCCCTGTGATTCTCTATGTAGGGTCTGGGGACCCCTAGCAGTCCTAAAGGAGGTTCCAGGGGACCCCAGTAAGAGGATTAAGTGACTATGACTATGATTACTATTGTCACGAGTGTCATTCACTTTCTGCAATAAATCATTTAAGATCAAAATCTATCAGACTGTGAATCCGGGGTCAAATCTCATCAAATGGGGTCTGTAATCTAATTGGTTCAAGTTAGGGGTCCTCGTCATGCATCGAGCAATACACACCATTTCCCTCATATATGGTTTTGCTGATCCCTTAACATTTATCTGGTACAGTATTTACAATCTGCATACCCAATGTGTATGCCACATTGTCCATATGGTATACAGTATGCCTGCTGCAAACTCACTGCAGAGAAAATCTCCTCTTGAAATACAAGTGAATATTGTGATTTTGGACTGGGGCAGGGACTAATAAGTGCAATGTCTGTAGGATTCAAGTATCATAAACTACACTTGTAGATTTGCATGCTAAATAAAAGACTAATCTATGGTATAGCATATTAAATAGAACTAACTGTTCTCTGTTGACAGAATCTATTAGTAAAACTGTGCTTCTGCTGCATTGCTTAGTCAGCCACAGCTGAAAATAAATTTGGGAAAATCACAGCTGAGTGCAGAAAGCACTGAGTGGGGAAATATTTTGAAATACACTGTATCAGTTTAAACCTTGCAATCAAAGTAAGTTAGAAACTCGATTAATATGCATTCTGCCATACCAGCGTATAGACCAAAAGTAAAATCACATGCTCATTTCTCAGAACAACCATGTTAACAGTGCTATGGACATGCAGATCGCTCAGCCAATTTAACATTTTTACAAGCATGTCTTCTTACTTCAACAACATCGTCCAGATGACTGCCAGTGAGACATAATTACCAATCACTTCAACACTCCTGAAAGCTGTTAGAACATCTGTATGTCAGCTTCTGACAACACGAAGCAGCCAAATGAAGTAATTTTTTTAATGACAGGTTTATCCCTCCAGTGTTCATGATTGTTTTGTATTTGCCAGCATTACTCTATTTGCTTACTTTTTATACGATAATTAAAATTAAAAGGGTAAAATCACACCATTTTTCAATGATGTAAATTTGTAACTGTGAAGACATAGGATGATGATGAGAATATTCTGAATGCTCGTACAATATGTAGACTTTTTGTAGACAGTATTACAGATTATTTCAGATGCTTTTTGAGACACAATATTTTTCTCATTGCTCGTTGCAAAATGGTATAGTATAGTATAGTATAGTATAGTATAGTATAGTATAGTATAGTATAGTATAGTATAGTATAGTATAGTATTTGGTGGCACGGTGGGACAGGTGGTAACACTGTTGCCTCACAGCTAGAAGGTCCCGGGTTCGATTCCCGCTGTGGGCGCCGGGGCGTGCCCCCCACCATGCCTTCAGTGCCTGCTGCTCGAGGAAAAGGGGCCTCTCTCCCCGTATTCACCTGGGGTATCCTCCATAAAAAACCTCCACCAAAAACAAGGAAGAAGATCACCACCTGACCAATGGTGACGGGAAGGAGCTGGGTCCCTGGGCGCCGCTGTCGGCTGGCTGGTCTTCTTCTATATAGCACATATAGTGCTTTTCTATTCTACTTTGACCACTCCAGGCACTTTACAACACAAGCCACACTCACCTATTCACACACACTCAGTCACACACCAATGACACAGTATTGGGAACAATTTGGGGGTCAGTAAGGACGCTTCGACATGCAGACCGGAGGAGACAGGGATCAAACCCTCAACCTTCTGACGAGTGGATAACCCGCTCTACCTCCTGTGCCACAGCTGCCCTAATAAAAATATGAGGAAATAATTTAGAGTCTATTTTGAATGACTTCTTGTTTCGGCTGCACAATGATCATATTACATCAAATATAACCCCGAGCCAGTCATGAGTATAGTGCTACAGGTGCAGCAGCGCCCTGCCTGTGTGTTCTGATATGTATGCAAAGTAGGGTGTGCGGTCCCCTGTATGAGATTGGTTCCTGCTGCTGAGGCGCTGCACATCCCACTTCCTGCCTGGTGAGCTGAAGATCCTGAATGGATCGGCGCTGGCTCCCCGATTGGAAACGCAATTCTGGGGACGCCTGTAAAATCCGTGGCCAGCTTGTCAGTCGGCAGCTGGGATATCAAGTGAAGAGCTTGCTGCTGTGTCTCTTGTGTTTCAGCCTGATAGATGTTAAACCTTCTTCAGGGTTTAGTAAATTAGAAAACCGAGGCACTCGTTAACCTGGAGACTGTGCCAGGTATAGTTTTGATTACTGACTGCACATAGCTCAGAATTGCCTCGTTTAGAAACACCAGGAGCAGGAGTGCTGTTTTTACTTTTCTTGATTTTTCAGCAGGTGTGTTTTTATTTTGTTTTTTTTAGGTAATGTTACTTGTAGCTCTTACTCTAAGAGTCCTCTTTTTGTTATATTCATTCGAACAGCACCCACAGGATTTTCTTCCTTTGTTTGCCTTTTTTGCATGTCAGTTATCTAATTTCCTTGAAAATAAATAACTTTATTTTGCCAAATCCATCTGGCTTGATGTTGCTTCCTCTTCCCCTTGAGTCGTAAGAAAATACAATCATCTGACGCTCTAAAACTCGATGTATGACACATTAGCTCATCTGAGAGATTTGTTTAAATTTTGAAGGAGATGTTTAGCCTGATACAAGTGTAATAAAAGCACTGTACTGCAAATACTGGGTCATCAGAGGCATAACAATAGTGAGTCTTTGATGCCAAGCACCAAAACTGTCCAGCCACTGTGTGGGTTATTTTAGCCTTTATTTCAAACAGTGCAGCTGAAAATGTTGAACTTGGCTGCAGATCACCTATTATTTTAGAGTCTCTGTCCAACTCATCTACATGTGCAAGCTACTGAAAAGATGTTATCTGGAGAAGAAATGAAAGTCATTCTCACCTCTTACTAGCCTTTTGAATAACGAGAGTGGGACCTCATCATTCATAATGACACTGATCATCTATAACGGTTTCAGATATGATAAAAACCCAAGCTCATGTAGAAATGCCCTCTTTTCCAATTCTGATTTCTATGGATCTGCTGGCTTTAACCTTGAATAGTGACAGATAATAGGTTTGTCATTGGAGACCTTCCTCCTTCCCACATAAAGAACCTTTAAAAGAGATATATCGCTGGCGTCCTGCTGATGAAGTCTGCAGTGTTTTTGGATTATATCTCGATTCATTCTCATTTACTTTCCTGCGGGTCTCTAATTTGAATGACCTTGACAGGATCATTAAAGCAGAGGTTATAAACTCTGCCTGTAGATTAGATCTGTCCTTTAACATTGAGAATTGCTCACCTTTTTCACTTTCGCAGTTATCTGGTAACTGTCTCCTTCATGTCAGCTGCGGGGGCCCAGAAACCCTCACTGGTGGGAAGTGTTGGTCAAATTCCTGATAACAGCATTATTTTAACTTTGCCAACACTTTAAATTAAGGTACACATATTCAGTATTAACTATTTGCTCATTAGCATGCATGTTAGTAATGTATTGGCTCTTGATTAGTCATTATAAAACACTTAATGTCTTATTCTGCAAGACCATATTCTATAAGGCCTTAATACTATTTATAATGACTAATAAGCTGCCAATATGTTACTCCCATGTATGCTAATAAGTGACTAGTTAATGGTGAATATGTAGATCTTAATATACAGTGTGACCTTCACCTCATTCATGAGAAATCAGGCTTTCTCTGCCAGTTTGCTGTGGCAGACGGCTCTAAATAATACAGTACCCATAAGCCTCAGCCACAGTTGCTATGGAGAAGACAATGGCCAGTGAGAGGTGCAGTGGTCCAACTGCTTCATTGTTGAATTTGTGAACAAAACACTGTCAGTCGCTAAAATGATCCAAAACTCAGCCAGAATTCAAGTGAATTTCACGTCTTCTGTTTTCTCAACAGCTTCATCTTCAGCTTCTACCCACAGTTAGAAGTGTGTGCGTAATTTCAAGCTCTGTGATTTGATATTTCTTGTCATAATGCACCTTGGGAGTTGTAGTTAACTTCTCCCTCGAATGTTTTATGTGCACGGGTTTTGAACATAGACTTTTTAATCAGAGAGGCAGATATTTTGCACAGTTGTTAATCTTTTGGGGTGATGGTTTAACGGTGAGAGTCTCATACCGATCCAAGCTGTAGAAGAACTCCAACTGTAAGTCAGGAAACGTTGTCTATGGGAAAAATTACTAAGACTATTACATCCGGAGCCAGGGGTGTTTGAAACGGCTCCTCCTAATTCACAACTCCATGAATCTTTTTTTGGGATTGACATAACTGAGAACAATAAAAGAAGAATGAATAAAATGAGAATAAGAAATTACCTTTCAAATTTCCCTTGAATTCTTCAATAATGATAATGATAATTTTTTTTTTGAATATTTTAAAAATAGAGTTACAAAGTGCTTTACAAAATTGAATTGAGACATATCACAACTAAGGCAAATAAACAGCCATACAGATAAATACTAATAATAAAACAGATACAATACAATACAATAAAACAGGGCGGCACAGTGGAACAGGTGGTAACACTGTCGCCTCACAGCTAGAAGGTTCCGGTTCGAATCCCGCTGTGGGCACTGGTGGCGTGTCCTCCACCATGCCTTCAGTGCCTGCTGCTCGAGGAAAAAGGGCCTTTCTGTGTGGAGATTGCATGTTCTCTCCGTGTTCACCTGGGGTATCCTCCATAAAATACCCCCCTAAAAACATGCAAGAAGATCACCACCTGACCAATGGTGACGACAAAAGCGTCAGTCGGCTGGCAGCCCACCGCTCCTGGTCTGCCGCGGAGGAAGGACTTACCAGGATGGGTTAAAGGCAGAGAAAATATTTCACATACGCATGGCGTGTGCCATTTCCCCTCTTTCTTTCTTTCTTTCTTTCTTTCTTTCTTTCTTTCTTTCAAGATAAGACGGTGTGCTGGAATTAATAAGGGTATCTGAAGAGATTCGGGAAGCGATTCATTTTGTAGCCTCAGATCCTCGAGCAGGGCTTTCCAGATCTGAGTTGCCTTGACTGCAAAAGCCCGGTCACCCCCGGTGACTCTGGAACAGCCAGCAGAGGTCTGGCAAAGGATCTGAGGCTGCGACCTGACTCACAGAGGAGCAGCAACTCAGAAACGTAGCTGGAAGCTAAACCACAAAGTGCTTTAAAGGTGATCAGGAAAATCTTAAAATCAATTCTAAAACTGTCTGGTAGCCAGTGAAGAGAGGATAAAAGGAAAAAAATCAATATCTACTATACTTTTCTGATCATCATTCAGAGGCGTGTGTAATATAAAGACATTCAGTGTGTATGCTAAAAACTGAGGTCTTGAGTGAGTTGAGGGTAAATGTCTTCCATTCTGCTTCCCTTATGGGTCCTCATGCTGCTGAGGCCGACATTATATTTCAATAACACAAAAAGAGCATCAATCTGAATTTCACAACCACACGAGGAAGTGCAGTATGTGTTTGGGGGCGAGTAAAAACCAGGTGGGAGCGAAAGCAGCTGCTTCCCGTTCGTTCCTGCCTTCTGAAGGTGACATCATTGACATCTAATTATATTGTGTTCTCTGAAAGCTGCGGCGTTTTCCAGTTTGTTCATTTTGTCGTGTAAAATTTCCAGCCATGCTCCTCCAGTGAAATGACTTCTACAGAAAAGTGCACACATTGCATAGCTATTGTGGGACAGTTACGACCATAAAACTGATGACAGTTTTTATATGGGGCTCTCTTTATATGAAGAGCGGGTTCACAGCACAGAGTTTAGCAAAATTACAGGCTGCTTGGGCTGAAAAATTGGTCCAGATCTGCATTCCCATGATAAGTTATATTATTCAAGAAAAGGCAAATACAGAGGAATGCAGCCAACACCGAATAACAACTTTCCAAAGATTTTTTTTTAACTCGTAGAATAATGAGATTTTGTCTGGCACAAAGGCTGCATGTTTTGATTACTGTGTTACAAGGTAATTACAGACGTCGCTGTGACTGTTTTTAAATGCACCTATCCAGGCTTATTTTAGTTTGCTGTAATGCTCATATACCCTCTGCTGGCTCAGACTTTCTTTTCTTTGTCATTATCTCTTTTCTCCATTTTTCCTTGTGTGTACACATGCAAACTTCACAGAGTGAACAAATTATGTCAACGATAAAAGAAGGAGAAAATAGTTTGGCAACTGCCTTTGTGTTGTTTTGTATTACTTCAAGGGTAAAACTTGTAAGAGTTTCTGATGCAAAGTGTTTTTGTTCACGAAGCATTCCCAGAAGTCGTGTGTGTGTGTGTGTGTGTGTGTGTGTGTGTGTGTGTGTGTGTGTGTGTGTGTGTGTGTGTGTGTGTGTGTGTGTGTGTGTGTGTGTGTGTGTGTGTGTGTGTGTCTCTTTTGTTGCCTGAAAGATTGAAAGCCTCAGTGATTGAATGTGTGTCTACTAATACAATTAACATATTGTCTAAAAGATGCAGAGTGAAATGAACAAGAAGTAAAGAAGTCTTACACACACACTGGAGCTGGCATATTAATTATCATTTTAATGCACTTGTGTCCTCACAGATTTAATTCTGATAGCCAAGGAAACAACAGAAAAAGCGATGAAATGTGACCTGTCTTTTTTTTTTTTTCCTCACTTGTCTCAGTGTTGTGCAACGTGTCATCATTGCTTCTGCTGTGTGATCGGGACATCCGTGCAACATTTCAATGGCAAATGCAAATGAATTTAATCCAGCTCTGCAGATCATTGCCCATCTATTCTCAATCTGCCGTATTGATTGACAGCCACATATTAGTGCCTTTTCATTTGTTTCTTTGGATCAAAATGAAATGCTCTCTGTTGAATTTCACGCTTGCTAACCACATGAGGGCCACTTGAATTAAAACCAGAGGCTGGCTTGCACTTTGGGGGGATCTTGATGGTGCTCCTCGGGTCAATTTCAATCAGCACACAAGTCTCGCAGTGCCCGAGCCCTTCGCTTCAGCTTCTCTCTTTGTTTTTTCTCTCTCGCCCTCTCTCTCTTTTCGCCCCACATGTTTGGCTTTTCCTGTATGATAGCGTGTCGTGAAATATGGGTTCATAGCAGCTCAGTATGGACATCAACCCAATCCCATTACAATACTCCATAAATCACGCTGACAGTGAATTCATGATTAAAGAGTAAGGATATGGTGATTAATCTACTTTTAATTACTCAATCATCCTTGACTGAAGAGTTGTTTAAGGTCAGAATTTTCTGCCCTTGATAAAAGGTGACTGATCTTTGCAGTTTCAAGTACGAAGATGGAATTGGATCATTGAATATTGGCAGAGGCGAGCAGAAATGCTGCGTATTTCAGAATCGCTACTGAGGATTTCTCAGTGAGTTTGTTTATGTAATGTAATGTTTCTTCAAGTGTTACAGAGTACAAGGTTAAATGGAGAATTTGTTTTAATTTATATGCTGTAGAAAGATAGATTTATTAACATTATCATCTTAAACGATGATGAATCATTACTAAAAGTTGCACATTCATTTGTAATTAGCTCTGTTTCCAAATAAAGATCTGTTTATCTGTTGAGTTTTACTTCTGTTTCTAAAGCCAGAACAATTGGAAAAGTTCTCATTTTAGAGTTTCTTGTAGAACTGTCACACCTACATATGTTGTCAGAATTAATTGGTTTGTGTTTTCTGTTTATTTTTCAGCTTTTTCAAAAGTGGGATTTCCATATTGATCCTGAGATCTTGCTTTTTGTAAAATTGCCACACTGCCTTTTTAAACAATTAATTTTAAAATAGGAGAGACCTAAACCTTATGAAATTATTTCCCTTCCAACTCTCAGCTTTTAAATCTGTAGCAGCTGCCTTTCTGAATTCACTCTCACCTACATCCTTGACGTTTAGGTCCTCAGCCCCCTCACTGTGAATCAGTTACAGCAGTTACGGCGTCATTTGACACCAGTGCTACAACAAAGGCTAACTTTGACCTACAATAAGGCAAATCTGGCAAAATACAAAACTGTGCTTAGGTCCGGTGTGTCAGATGTAATAAGACCAGACGAACTTCTTTAAAGTTAAGTTCATCCTGACTGTGATGAAGGCACATGGCTGACAGACTTGTCTGGTCTTTTCCCCTGAGCAATTCATTACAATCCGTAGAAAAATACATCACTTGAGATGAGCCTTCAACTCTTTTCTAGTCTGAGGCTGTCCATCTCTGCTCCATGTGACATGTTGTAGCACCAATTTAGATCCAACTGAGCTTTGATCCAATGTTACAAACTGTCACTGACCAGAGAATATTAAAGATGTTTAAGATGGACAACAAATCATAATAGCTAAAGAAGAAAAAAGTTACACTGTACATCTGTTATTTATTTTTGGTTTACATTTCACCGTGTTTATACTGTTCATATTTCCATATCATACTGAATTTTACATTTTAGATTGCCATATCCCTACTAGATCCTTTTAACTTGTATATATTTCTTTCATATATATATTTTTCATTTTATTTTATATTTTCTATTACATTTTATATTTTATCCTTATTGCTGTTTGCATCAGGGATTTGAGGGAATCGCTATTTCAATTCAGTTAACGTCCTGTACATATAGCAAAAGTTTGAGTGACTGTGCTGCTGGTTACTTTTCTGATTACTATTCAAGACAAAAACACATGCTGACCTTTGTTTGGTTGCCATCCAAGAGGTAAATCTAAGAGATCTTGCAAAAGCAAATGTGAAGAACTTAAAACTAACTCGACATCTGTCACCTACGACCCTAAAAAAAAATAACAGTCTGACGATTTCATGTATAATAATCTATCAGTCACAGGGGATATTTTGCTGTGGAGCATGTTCTTGTACTTTTGTTACTTAAAGGACATTTTGCTGATAATACAATGATTTTGAATAGAGGACTTTTATTTACAGTGGATTGTTTCTACGTTGTTACATTAGGATCTGAGTATTTCTTCCACCACTGAAAAAAGAAAGGCTTTTTATTCATTGAAAAGTGTATGCAGTTTCTCTGGTGTCGATCGCTCACTCCCTTCTCTCGCGCACACTCTGCTGTATCTGGCTGTCTCTCAGTGGAAAAGCTTTTAGATATTATCAGGCTTTACAGACGTCCATTTCCGCGGCAGCGTACAGACGTTATTCTGATACCATTTAACAACAACTCAGAAAACCTCACTCCACTCTGGGTCACGACACTGAGTCAATACCAACATTACCTCTCTCATCTTGGTTCTGTTGACCGTCGTCAATTCTTTGTAGTATGTTGTAGACAGCTGGAGCACAGAGTAACGCTGATTTCAAGTAGAAGGTCTTCTTTCTGTAGAAGTAAATAATAAAATGAGATGAGACACTTTGATGTTATATTATTCATCATATGCATGAGATGGATAACATACATGAATGAACACATACATTTCTTTGGCTTTCACTATATCACAGATATTGGATAACATAAGAAAAACCTTGCCTGAATGGGCGCTTGAATGCGACTATCTACTGTAAAAACCAATAGCTTGATGGGCATGGAAATTTCTGGGCATGCTCAGTGATTATTTTACATTATGATGACAGCCAATAGGTAGGTTGTGTCGACATGAAGCTTTCATTCATTGGAGAACACATGGATGAAGAACCCCCATTTCCAATGGTACCGAGGTACAGAATAATAGCAGACGTAATGAAAGAAAGCGAAGAGGTAATGAAAAAGGAAGAATATAGGGCTAAAACAAGGTAAAACAAGCAATATTTAAAGGTCAAGCTGTAGGAATTGACAATAAGAACAATTAAAAGCAATGAGAATTACAATCAATAAATTTAGCAACTAAACCTAAAAATGATTTGTCTCAGCAGTATTAATGAGGTCATCTTAAGGTTTTTGATGCAAATTCCAAGTATTTGGTGCACAGTAAAACAAAGCAGAAACTCTGTATGAGTTTTTGGCCCCTGCAGGGTGAGCCATGTCTGTGAGCGGGCGCTGAGGCTGCCAACATGCCAAGAAAGCAGCACGAAGAGTAAATAACAAGTGATCTCTCCTTTCCTCTCCTCAACCCTCCTGTAATTATATACAGAGAGGAAAACTACTTCAACAAGTCTTTTTCTTGTAAATAAAGGAAAACAAGATTCATTTCTGAAAAGATATTCCACTTTCAATCTCAGCTTTGATAAAGGCATGCCAATATGGACTTCAAAAATAAATCCAAATCAAATCAATCCAAGTACCCAGATGTTTATAGTATTGCACTCTTTCTATTATGGTGAACGAATTCAAAACATCCATTTCATCTTTGCACAGTTTAGGGCCACATCCAAATTATTTTTGAAGGGGTTTACTTGATTGCTATAGATTGAAGTATGAATAGAATCTGTACAGGAACAAAGATGAGTGTCCTCTACCGTGTGTACTTGAACATCTACAATGAAGAGATAAAAGTATTTCCATAAATGGTGAATAAGGCAGGTTTTAGGACTGAGGCCTTGAGAATCTCCTCATACCAAAATGGCTCAATAGTTCGATTGCCAATGACTACCAAAACAACATATATGACATTCCCAAAATGACATATATGGCTGTTGGGGAGTTACCAGTGACAGCACTACGGTATGACAGTGGCGTACTTGACCTATATCAAACTGGAACACAGATTGCTCATGTTTAGGCACTAAAACTGCTTGGTTAGGTTTAGAAAAGATCACAGTTTGGGTTAAAATATGTATGTTATTACTAAGTACACAATGTAACATGAGGGACCATTCTGTAAGATATATGGAGATCTATTGGCAGAGCATGGCAGAAAATGAAATACAATATTCAGAATTATGTTTTCATTGGTGTATCATCACCTGAGGAAAGAATTGTTTTCATTAGCTTAAAAGAACAATTTATTTCTATAGAAGAAGCCAGTACTCCATGGAGTCTGCCATGTTTCTGCTTTTCATGGTTTTCACAAGTTTCACGACTACCACAGGTTCTCTTACACGCTTGGAAAGGGGGTGCTGAGGCAAGGGGTATTATGTAATCTCACCACTAGATGCCACTAAATCGTAAACACTGGAGCTTTCAGCAGCCGTCGCGGGGGGGTGGGGGGGTGGGGGGTGTACTTGAAATGCGAGGCCCTGCTCTTTGACTTGGATGTGCAATTTGCATTTGCGCAATTGCGTAAATAGTTTTAAATTGGTTTCAATTTTGAAAAGGTTCGCTTGCCCGATGCCACCGTTACTGAAAAAGTCAGTAGGATCCTGAGAGCATTTAGGGAAAGTTCCTTTAATCCCTTTGAGGTATCGAAGCGTTTTAAGTTCTGTAGTTGTTCACTTTGGGATTATCTCTTGAAGTATCCTCATCTCCGCCAAGAGGTCCGGTGCATCCTGAGATTCGGACGTGCTCAGACGTGCTATAGTGGGGCCTAATGATATAGCAACAATGAAAAACTCCGCTTAATTTGTTGGATTTGTTTTTTATTTATTTGTTTGTTTTCCATGTGACCTTGACAGAGACAGACAAAGTCATATATAACTAATGTCCATCCATCCATTGTCTATACCCAACTATCCCTTTTCAGGGTTGTGAGGGGGGGGGGGGGGGCGGAGCCTATCCCAGCTGTCAATGGACGAGAGGCGGGGTACATCCTGAACTGGTTGCCAGTCGATCGCAGGGCAACATATGCAGACAACCATTCATGCTCACACTCACACCTAAGGCCCTGCCTGACCTGGGGATCGAACCGGTGACCTTGCTGTGAGGCACGCGCACTACCTGCTGCTCCACCGTGCCACTACCATTATACCATTATAACTAATGTATTTATTAAAAAAAAAAAAAAATGCAGGTCCCCTAGTGGTGCAAGGCCCTGTGCGGTTGCACAGTTCGCACAGTCCATGGGACGGCTCTGCCTTTCAGTACAGTAAGTTAAAATGTGTCTGCGTTGACTTTTGGCTTCATGTGATTTCAGCTGTGCATTAACAAGTAAACCAAGTATAAGTTTATAAGATAAGTTTTACATCGAGTAATTCTATTTAAATTTAATTACTTCCAACTTTATGGATAGGAAGAAGACAGGCAGTCAACTGTTTTCCAGTGGAAAAGCTAAAACTGAAAATATGAGTTTCAAACACAAACTGTGCTGAAAATTTCAGAGCAAAGGGTTCCAGTTTGTCATCACGTGTTGACTCTGTGCATCAATATTGCATAAGGCATCAGCTGCCATCCAACTTGAGACAGGAGATAGTTTACTTCAACACTAGCACTAACAGAAGAAGACTAACAGTATGCTCTTCCGACCCACCAGTGGGATCAACACTAAAACTGTCAAATATATGACCAGGTGTAACCCCTTCTCACTCCCAACTCATTACATATGAACCCTTGGGATCACCTTTTAAGGCACTGGGTACCCCTTCAGTGCTATTTTTCATGGAGGGTAGACTGACAGACCTCCATAAACTGCCCATTCTCACTCCCAATGCCAACAACCCTTGCTTCTAGATTAAAATACTGTAGAAAACTCAGCAGAGAACCAACCATGCATCCACTTGCTGTGAGCAGTCTTCTGAATTCATCTGTTAAATTTTCATTTTTTCTTTAAACCTCAGCTGTACAGTTTAATTTTGCATGTGTGATGTTTTGATAGTAAGCTCACATATTAAGTACATAAGCCCTTTATAATAGATGCCCTGAGAAAGAAGTGTCCCCTGGAAACCTGGCCATAGCCTTCTAACAGATCCAGGGGTGTTGACAAGATGGACTAACACAGGGTTTCTCAACTACATTTGTCTGAGGACTAAAATTTATACAAGAAGACACTGCGTGGGGCCAGAGTTTAGAGAAAGATAAATATATATATATATAATCAAAAACATATTCTGAAAATGTGATTTGTGAGTGATTGTGATTTGAGTTCTCAAAAAAAAATCAAACAAAATCAACACATGTACAATGAAGGGGAGCAAAACTGGTGTGTGTCTGATTCTTTTTAATAGAAAAAAAAAGGGGGGGGGGTTATACGTTCAAAATCATCGTTTCAATCTCAATGCGCACCCTGTGCAGCAAAAATTTAGTCCTACAGGCAAAGCCCAATTACAGGCCATTAGGTAATATATTCTAATGAATATACTATACAGTCTCTGCTCCGATGTTATGATTATGAATGTCATAGTGAGGCGACTGTTCTTTATACATTAAATTAATAGGGTTTAATGACTTTTCTATGCTTTAAAGGAGTACAGAATCATATTTTAGATTCTCTCAGATGTCTCTCCAAGCTGTGAGTAGCTCTCCTAATTAGATAGGTGTTTGTGTGCTGGAGGTATTGCCAATTACCACAGTGACAAAGCACAAGCATTAATGGGAGATCGACTGCGACCAGACAGCAGTGTCTGGAGCTGCAAGCCCAAATAAAAACTCTTGTAGACAGGTCATAAAGCCAAAGGTGAAATCCAATTAATTACTCAATATCTGTGCAGATAGCGACACTGAACAAGAATTATACTACATTTGTGCATCTTAATGAATGTGACTGTAATTAACCTATAACGTCTCTTCCCAAATCTGCCCCTAATTAAAGCAAGAGATAAATTGTCTATCAAATCAACTCTCCTCAATAACCCCATGCTGTGTGTACCTGATAGTGGCACAGAGGCTGTGGTTTAACTTCAGTAATTAAGATATCATCTTGAAAGCATATCCCTGGGATACACTGTTCGATTAGCGTATACAAACATCACATATACATCACATAAATATTGCAAACGTCATATGTACACATGGGTGCAGAGGTGGCCTAAAGGTTAGAGAAGCAAGTCTGTGACCTGAAAGTCAAAATTTAATCCCTTCGACCGGAAGGATAAATCTGGCTGGGAAGGGTGAAAAGTTGAATGAAAAGAGAATCAAATATTTATCTAACAGTCTTGGTTTTTTCTATACTCGATGGTCCGTGATGAGGTGAATTAGACTTTACCAGCTCATGGTAATAAAATAAGTTCTTTTTTCTAACATTTACTTCACTCCTTGTGTAAACATTGAACATGGTGCTGGAAATCTTTGAGTTCTGGTGAGTGTGACAGATAACTGATGAAGGAAATCTCAGCCTGGAACACACACTGGACACAATATGGGACAGATGTAACCCTCTCATGTGCAGTGTGTTGGCAGGCACACAGTGAACAAAATACCACTGAATGTACAAATGTTCTGTACATGTATGGCTGACATTGCAGAGAGGAGACCAGTTAACATTTATGAGCATCTAAGCCCTGCATTCACATATAAGATGAAAGAGTGGCACACCTGTAATATAAAAATACTGCAGCAGCACTGGTGTTCATCATTACCAGATTTCTATCATGGCAATTTTTGACTGTTTTCTGTTTTTCATTTTAGTTTCAGGAATAAATTATTTGTTGCACAGCTACTTTGAGTGATTTTTTTTTGTTGTTCTTTTCCTTTGTTCAAACTGTTATCAGCTTCACCAGAGGCAAAATCGTGACTCACACATTGGGCATCACATGACAAGAGCGGAGGAAGTTGTCTCACAGAAGACTTGTGGCTTTACAAACAGGACATCATGTTAATTCTGAGCCATTCTTGTACTTCATTTGCAGATTGGCATGTCAGTGTAACAGAGTGCTTTGGAGTCTTTTCCACCATTATGCGCCCTTACAGATGCACAGAAATGTAAACTGCTGTGCAAACATAATGCTCAGTCAGTTACTTCAGCAAAATAATTTAGTCTTTTACACTTACTTTACTAAAATGCTATTGCACATGCAGAGCTTTACAGTTGTGCTCACTCATTTAAGATGGCAACATCATGCAGGAAGCATTCTGCTTGCAGTATTTCTTGTATTTTTATTATTATTAGTCTAGTCTTTTAACTTTGTAGGTGACCCATTCACTTGTCTGTCTAAGAGAAGTGTTATTTTTAATTAAAAGCTAAAACTAAAATCACAAAATAAAGTGCATTTTGTTGATTAACATAAAAAAAAAACTTTTGAAACTGAAGTTAAATCTAGGTAGGTTAAAACTAAAAGACATGTTGTCAAAACCAAATACAAATAAAAAAAAGTTAGAAAACAATTTCTTTCTTCCCATTGGCTGCTTTATCTATTAGGTTTAATTTCCCTAAACTATAAGTGCCCAGTAGTATAAAACTACATTTGAAGTGCTTATGGGCTGCACGGTGTCGCAGCAGGTAGTGCTTGTGCCTCACTGCAAGAAGGTTGCTGGTTCGATTCCCGGGCAGGGCCTTTCTGTGTGAAGTTTGCATGTTCTTCCTGTGCATGCGTGGGTTCTCTCCGGGCACTCCGGCTTCCTCTCACAGACCAAAAACATGCTCATTAGGTTAATTGGTGACTCTAAATTGCCCCTAGGTGTGAGTGTGAGTGTGAATGGTTGTGTGGTTATATATGTTGCCCTGCAGTCGACTGGCGACCGGTTCAGGGTGTACCCCGCCTCTCGCCCGTTAACAGCTGGGATAGGCTCCAGCCTCCCCGCAACCCCGAAAGGTATATTTGGTATTGAAAATGGATGGATGGATGGATGAAGTGCTTATTGTTTTTAGCACATTTGGGGTAAAGCGGGTTAGCCAACACATGAGAAGGTCACGTTTCAGAGAGGCTCCACTGATCTGAGCAGTCAGCAGAGTCCTCACGCACTTCTGACATCATTTGGCAAATCTTGAATGTTTATCATTTTATAGGGAGCACATTAATTTTCCACAATTTCAGCTACTGCTTAATTTGAACTTAAATTGGTTGCTAGAATAAAGGATAAATTGAATAGATTGAAAAACAAAAAAAGATGAAACCTGGAATGATTACTTTTTGATTTACATAAAACTAAAATTAAGCTGAAAATAAAACACTTAAAAGTCGTGTAGAAAGTAAAACTCAGCTCTAACTGAGGGTACACATATGGCACTACAGTGGAAGCAGAGATCTTTTGTAGGCTCATTTGGTAATGGCCAGTCCATGAGAGAAAATAATAAATAAAACAGTATCAAATCAAACGAAATACATCATCAGTGAAAAATAAAATGATTTAACACACTGTCTAGGAAAAGTAAACAAATTAATCACTAATAATAAGACTGAAGGGACAGTCTAGATTCACAAACATATCGTGATGCTAAAACAACAAAACAAGAAACTGTAAAGGAATCTAAATTAGTGAAAAAGACTGTGTGACAAAGACAGAAAGAGACTTATAGTGTCTCATTTTCTCCAGTCTTTGCATGTGAATGGATCCATGCGGGTCATTGGTCTTGTTTCCTCCTGACTCGCCTGTCGAGTTGGATATATGTAAACTGGCCTTGCCTGCGGCAGCCTTTAAAGGATATCAGTTTGTTGGAGAGTGAGGGGAGGCGGGGGTGCAGGCCCAGCTGAGCGAGCAGTTGTATGGGGGGTGAGGGGCAGGGTGGGAGTGTGGCAGGGTATTACATCCCCTCAGATTGAGCACAGCCCCTCAGGTTCAAATTCCAGCATTATGCGTGCCTGTTGATTCATGTGGACCTTTTCCAGTTGCTATTCCCCGGTAGATAGGGGCATGTGATGTCTATCTGTGTATGTGCATTTTCAGCACTGCAACATTTGTGTGTGTGTACTGCGATGAGAGGGAACCCAATGCAACCCTAAGCCACAGCAGCAGCTTCAGGTTTAGTAAATCAGCAGAAAGGATATTGTACAACTGTGTCGCTATAGTTTTCTCAACCATAAGACAGGTGAAAAGCAGGACATGCAGATGCCAGAAAGCTGTGTGGGTATAATTACATGCAGCAGAGCAAAAAGGAAGTTCTCACAGGTGTTAGACTGCAGGCATACTGTTATATTTTGGCCTTTTTTAAAAAAAAAAATGCAAATTAACATTTAATTATGGTTGGATCACAAAGGGAAAACCACTGTATTAAAATCAATATTTTTGAAATTTGCTTTCAGCAAAAAGATGGATTTTGGATTCTAATCTGCACTGTTTCAACAATTATTCATCCCAGCATCATGGTATTATTTTTAAATTCAGTAACACTTTACATTAGGCTACACATGTACACTTTTGACTACATGCCTATTAGCAAGTGTATTGGTAGCATTTAGGATCGTTATTAGTCATTATAGAACACGTATTAATAAATGATTCTGGGGTTTAGGCGGGTTGGGTTTTTAAGGGTTACTGTTCAATTATTAAGATTAATTTATGTGCAACAGCTTCCTTACTGACTATCGATAAGCAGTAATTAGGAGGTTACTGAGGGAAAACTCTTGGTTAATGGCTTAGCAGTTGTAGAAAAGTCATGCGGAGTAAAATGAAGAGCTAATAAGGAACTAATATGCCTCTTAATAAGAAACGAGTTAATGGTGAATATGGCTATCTTAATATAAAGGGCTACCCTAAATTCAGGAGTTGCACCAGAGCTGCCAATGGTAAACCTCATGGAGGTCATAGTGTCTGTGACTCTTGCACTCCCTGTGTAGCCTACTGTAGACTTATGTGTGTGTGCTAGTGTAGCGTGCTGGATAAAGGACTGTACAGTACTGTACTGTATATTGGTGAATGTGTCATTGAACCATTGACCCTTCCCAGCTTAAGTGTTGCTCTCTCTCAGCCTGCCTGCTCCGCTCTAATTAGAGTTGCTAGCCCTGAAAGAAATCCTGTCACAATCGGCCTGCTCACAAATGGCACTCGCCTGTTTGTCACCCCTATTTGAGAAAAGTGTGAAAAAGTGGAGAGGTGACACATTCTCACCATCTCAGTTCATCTCATCCCCTTCCTCTCTCCTGCGGTGGCTGCGTGTGAGTCGCTGTGGACGAGTAGATATTAAGGTGTGCTTGATTGCTTTTGCAGTTAGACTGGTGTTGAAATGAAACAAAACCTTTGGCCTGAGATGAGCGAGGCTCTCTTTAATTACCAAATTTGCAAAGCACAATATTTTGCAAACTTTAGTTTTCTCTTATAGCGGCGTGATTTGTACAATCACTTGTCTTTGTACTTTCTGCCGAGCTGACAGATTGTGATAACTTTGCAAGTTGCTAACAATAACAATAGTGTCTTTCAACATCCCTGTAGTTCTAATGAAAAAAGCCATTTCTCTGTTCTTTCATCTTTTATTATTTGAGGAGGTTGCCAGAGGAAACAAGTGGTTCTGAAGAAAGAACTAAGGCCATGCTGAACGAGTGAACAGACGGAATGATTCTTTGGCATTTCAAATACACCACGATGGTGGATACCGACAGCAATGCTCAGAACTACGTGCTATGCACTGTCAAGGCAACTGCACAAACCTCACAAGACATGTTCAAAAATACCACACAAATAAGGTCACGCATACCAATGTAACACATTAGAGTTAGTAGAGTTAGAGTCTATTCTTAAATGAAGATTTTGCAGACGCTCAAAAAGATACACACAGTGAATTAAAAACAAAACACAAAGCCATTAGCACATCACAAAATAGATGTTAATATGTAAAACTATACTTTTTATTGAATGGAGGCGCCAGGCGTGGATGAGGTTCGTCTGTAGATGCTCAAGGCTCTGGATGAAGGGAGTGTGGAGCTGCAGATGGGGGTGGTGGCTTAGATGCTGATATTTAAAAAGGTCGTCTGGAGGGTGCGCTCTGATTATAGAAAGTTTATTCCATGGTGCTGGAAAGAAGGCTCTGACTCACTGTTGAACCTCCGATCCAGGAGGAGCAATGCGGATCCTGTCCTGGCTGTGCAGCAGTCGACCATCTCTTTACCCTTGCAGGGCTGCTGTTGGGGTCATGGGAGTTTGCTACATTAGTTCTGTGGACTTAGAGAAAACCTACAGCCTTCTGCCCCACTATATGGGAATATGGGGTTCCAGGGCTGTAGTCCATATTCTTGGGACAAAGTCAAACATGTTTCCAGTGAGTGTTAGCCACTACCACGATTGCCCCTTGTCACTGATTCTGTTTGCGATATTCATGAACAAGATCTCAACGCACAGCTGGAGGGAGTCCGGTTTGGGGACCTCAGAACTGCGTCTCTGCTTGTTGCAGATGACGTGGTTCTGCTGGCTTCATCAGACCGTCACCTTCAGCACTCACTAGGGCAGCAGGCAGCCAAGTGTGAAGTGGTTGGGATGAGATTCAGTGCCACCAAATCTGAGACCATGGTGCTCTGCCAGACATGGTGGGTTGCTCCATCTGGTTTGGGAGTGTGAGATAGACAGGCAGATTGGTGCGACATCTGCAATGATGCAGGAGTTGTACTTCCCTCTATCTGGCTGGGCTCACCCTTATAGATAGAGTTAAGAGCTCAGACAGAGGAAGCTCGGTGTAGAGTCACTGCTTCTTTGCTTCGAAAGGAGCCAGTGGTGGTTGAGGCATCTGATCAGGCAACCTGTTCTCACTCCCAACTCATCACATATGGACATTGAGCAGGACCCCTTGGCATCACTTTTTAAGGCACTGGGTACCCCTTTAGTGTCACTTTTTAATGTGCAGGGTAGTCTGATAGACCTCTACAGACAACCCATTCTCACTTACAACACTTCAAATAACGTATATATAAAAAGCAAGAAAAGTCAGCCTGTGGAGGAGGTTTGGGTGGTTCTTTGGGTCAAGCACAGGACCTTCAGTAAGGAAAGCAGGGTTTACGTCCCGTGGGAATCCAAAAGTGAAGATTCATTTCTATTAGAAGTGAAGTAACTTAATGTATGTAAGTAACATACGTAACTAATGCACTTTAAACCAAACTATGATTTTTTTCAAACCAAAACAAGAAGAAGAAACAAGAACCACGACAAGCGAGCAGGCTAAGAAAATGAACCTAGTGACGTGTTCTGCCTTTGTCTGTCAATTGATCTCCTCTGGGCCGTTTCAGTAGCACTGACAGCACTGCACCTACACATGCACCCTGTAATGTAGGATGCTCATTTCACGATTTCTCAGCACAAATGCCCTCTTGCTTAGATGTGGGGCCGAGAGTAATCATTTGCCAAAATGTTTAGACATTACAAATTATGGTTATCCTCATTCAAACCTGCTCACGTGAGATGACCTGACCTCTTTCTCTCTTTTTTTAAATAAGATTTAAATGCATCCAAAACAATCGACTCACAAGTTACTTTAGTGGAAATAAAAGAATGATGGAAGAGATAACATAAAATATTTCACAAAATTTATTTACAGATTTTGATAGGTGCTGGTCCCAATCTGGGAGGTCCTGGATCCTGTTCTGGCAGGGTCCGGAACAAAGTAAGCCCTGTGTACAGGAAGTGCTACTAAGTCTCTTTTCACTTCAAAAGCAGGACTTCAAACCTCCTGAAACACCTTCATCTTGTGGCTGTAAATATGGAGGATGAAACCTTGACTATCTCCATGACTGACTGAAAATACTGAAAATACTGATGACAGACAACAGAAGATGCTTCGGTAAAAAAAAATAAAAATAAAAATCCATCCATCCATCCATTTTCTATGCCGCTTATCCCTTTCGGGGTCGCGGGTGGGCCGGAGCCTATCTCGGCTGTCAACGGGCGAGAGGCGGGGTACACCCTGGACCGGTCGCCAGCCGATTGCAGGGCACATACACACAACCATTCACACACACACACACACACACACACACACACACTCACACCTAGGGGCAATTTAGAGTCACCGATCAACCTAACGAGCATGTTTTTGGTCTGTGGGAGGAAGCCGGAGTGCCCGGAGAGAACCCACGCATGCACAGGAAAAACATGCAAACTTCACACAGAAAGGCCCGACCCGGGAATTGAACCTGCGACCTTCTTGCTGTGAGGCACGCGCACTACCTGCTGCATCACCGTGCAGCCCCAAAAATAAAAATCATTTGAAAAAAAAAAAAAGCTGCTGGTTTGAAACCTTGGCTTCACTTAATGTCAATTGCCCTGACAGTCACACAGGGGTGCAAATGCAAGCCTGAATTTTGAGGAGAAAGGACACAAATTACCAATTTTGTTGGGTGGATGAGGACTTAAGGCATCCCAGATAACTAAAGTCCCAACTTGCAGTGATGATACTAGTTACACTGGGCCTCCTACACTCATAACCCCAAAATGACCTCAGAAATTTCTCATGGCGAGCCAGCTGGCAATTAGGACTACGAGAAATGATATCACGGTCACCATAAACCACAGTGTTGTGAAGAGCTTCTATGAAAAGGGATAAAATATGTCTGCATAACCTCGATGATGGAATGTGCAAAGTGAGGCATGTAGAGCTTGGTTTAAGTTTTTGAATGTACAACTAGCCAACAATCGACATTATACAGAACCTGCTTTCTGCTCTCCCTCTCCTTTTTTCTGCATCTCTTTTACTACAGAACCTTTCTCTCAGAGATGTGGATGAGATGACCTTTACCACTACCCTCCAGAACACTACAAGAAAAGAGCTTTGCAAATGTGAAAGAGAGGCTTTCAGTATTCGCTAAGGAATGGTCAGTCTCTTGTGGAAGGATAGGCTTTTGCCAAGGGAGAACAATATCCTGCAGTTATCAAAGTGCTCAGACAACTCGCTTTTCTATACACAACACAGTCTAAAAGGCTTTTTTTCATGCGGGAAAACTGCCAAGGCTCCTGGCTCTGCCATTAATGCCCCTGGTTCACATTCCAGGGTACTATTATCGCTGGTACATAGCCGTCCATTCTCACGGGTCATATTTTTACTATATTACAGTTTAGCAATTTTGGTCGAATTTCTCATGGCTCTGTTATGAACTCTAAAATCTCTCCATTACCATGAAATAGATCTGCTACAGCAAGATTGCAGGTTGATTCAATCATTTTTTGTAATGTTGGTGCATTTTCCATCGTATTAAAACAAGCTATAGGACACATATTTTTACTTTTTTGCTGTCATTTCTTTCCTTAATTGTCGGCAGGGATCTGCATAGATGACCAGATTCTCAAGAAAAAGGTCCTTTTCTATTTTCAGGTAGAGATACATCAAATGAGGTAATGCACCGTGGATTATTTTTTCCAGGTCATTCTGACATAATGCTGTGAAACAGTAAGTCTCATTTAAGCTGAGTGTGTCATGGCCATCACATCACACAGAACCAGATTTGCAATGTACACATTATGTATTATGCATTTTATTGAACATACTGTATTCTAAAAACTATATACTATAAATACAGACAATGAAAGCTACAAAGTGTGATTTTGGAGTGATTTTCCAAGGCAATGAAATGATTGTTAGACTTTAGCGCATCATTATTCACTTTCTAATCTACACATACCTCATAGTTTTCACTCAAAACATGAAGCACATTTTGTTTATTTCTAGGTTGTGATCACTAATGTTATCATGGAAAACACAGCAAGGCAATACTGCAACATTGGGAAACATGAAGTAATCACAGATACTGTAACTAGGTCAACAGCACCACAGAGAAAATAATAATTAACAATAATTTACAACATGAACTGCCTAACAGCCTCTTATGTAGCGGTGAAGTGATTAACAATTATGTTGCTATGATGCTCACATGGGAATGTCATTGAGTGAAAGTGAGGAGACATGTTCGCAAACATATGTTGAATGGTTTGGTGATATGTGTGTCAGGTAATAAGTATTTAAGCATGCTTAAATGAGGTATCTGTGTACAGAGAACTGAGCATGTAATTTGGAAGAGTGTTTTGCACATTGTATGAGGAAAGTATTTTGTGTTTAGAGGCTGGAATTTAGTGAGCCGGTTAGACGCTTTGCATTACAGAGATTTGCCCATTAACACTATTATGAAAAATGAATCAAAGCAATCCTATAATACTATAAATATGAGTGCCAATAAAAGCTGTTTCTCAGTGGCTCAATGAATAGAGCTAATGATTACAGCCTGCTGGGATCACATTAAGAAAACAAGCCTGGTGGATGCTGGGTGGGTATTTGGGTGTGATTGCATAGAGAGTAACAGCAACAGGTTGAGCAGCAACAGAGAATGAGCAAGTGGGTCTGCCAGCTTGAATAGACCACCCAGTTGGTGATGGTAACTCACATAGTCAGTCATCTGATGAATTAGCTACTGCAGAGCAGAGCACCGCGCCACAGTCGCTAATCTGGCTGAGACTGCTCCTCAAACTTCACAGGATTTCTTGGGTTTTATTGGCTAAGTGAAGTTCTTCGTTTGAGAATAAAAAAAAATATTTCTTCTTCTTTATTATTACAATTAATAGGGATAATTGCAGTGTAAAAATATTCTAATGGTAATAATTATTATACAAGAAGAATTCTTATTTTATCTGTTGAGAAATGCAATTCAGTTTTGCCAGGACAAAGATGACACACTGATAACACGATTATTTTCTCATTAATAAAAAAAAAAAAAAGGGTGGATATTAACAAAATGTCCATCATATTTATCACAGCAACTAAGAAATAAAAATAAAATAAATGCATCTTATTCACGGCTCATGGTGTGCAGTACATGTGCTTGGTGCTCACATTTCTCTGGACTCTGAAGAACAAAGCACAACCCTCTATTGCCTATCTTTATCATTTCTGCATCAGAGTTGGACAGACATTTATACACAGCACCCACACATACAAAACGCACACTTACAGTGTGTGGGTGGGTGGTCAGTCTGTATCCGTTTTGGTCATCTGGTGAGTTCGCGTTTGGGCGTCTCAGTGCTGTATGAAGGTAAGAGCTGGAGATTGGTATATAAATGTCAGTGTGTTGTGTGCTTACATTTTTGTGGATGCGTCTTAAATGCAATGGGTGCACAAGTCCAGAGAGTAACTCCATCATGAGATGTGTGTTGACATTTATACCACTCGTCTTTGCCAGCGCACCTCTCAGGGGAATTTGGCTGGCAAAGCACACCACTGACAGGGAAAAGGGCCACGATGAATTAACACATGCCAGCGACTGGAACTGAGGTGCTCTTTGAGGACTGAACATGATGCCAATGTTGAGGCCCCTAGGAGGGTTGGCACCAGAGTGTGATACAAGCAGATTGAGTGGGCAAAAGATACTACAGTATATTATGGGTTTAATAGCTGTCATGGTGACACCTAAAATGTCTCCCTGTTCCTTCTTCGCACTCTCAGCCCCAGTGAGCTGTACGTTGTGAGGAATCCAGTCATTCTTCGCTGGTACACCTAACTGCACCCCATTTCCCAGCTAGCCTTCTTTATGGTGAGCTGCACACCCTCAGGCTGTGTTCCGGTTCCATACTACATACTAATAGCTTACAGTGTGTACTGCACAGCTGCACAGCACTTTTTGCAGGTATTCCACTATAATATTTCTTCCTCTAAGTTGGCTGCACAAAGATGTTGTACCTATTGACATAATCTCTTATTGAGTGCATGAGAAGTTACTATAAAAGGTTTGTGCACTTCACCACTTCAACTGACAAGTTGAACTGACAAGACAACGGTCATTGTTTGAAAGTGCAACTTGTTTGGTAGGTTGTAGTCAGTCAAGTGTCTCCTTTAAAAGACATGGCATCACTAGCTGATTCCATCCAACTGCCAGGAGGAGCATGCAGAGGTTCACATTATGTGCCCCAGATCCCACCGACCTCTGCACAAACAGGGAGAACTAAACTTTCTGAATCTTTACTGCTGTTCCAAGGATGATTTTAATAAAACAACATGTCTGCTTGGAGAGTCCATTGATGAATAGCTTGCATTAAGTGCAATAGATACAGCATAGCCCAAATGTGAGATATAAGTAAAAACTGATCTGTGCAAAGATGTGTGGGTCTATGGGAAACTCCATGTCAAAGAGTTTGATTTAATAATAAGACAATGTTAATAACGTTGCTCTTTGTGAACACGTTGAGCTTCAACTTTTTGTGAAAGCAAAGTAATATTAAACTGGACTGCAGGACAAGAAAAACTTTAAATTGAGCCACAACTAACAGTATTTTCATTATTAATTAATTAACCGAATATGTTCTCAATCAACAGATGAATCATTCTGTATATAAAATGTCATAAAATACAGCAGTCCATACAATACAATCCAAAGCCTGTATATTCTGTTTGTAGCTGTAGAGAAAACCAGCATTTAAGAAGTTAGAGCTGGAGAGTTTTCACATTGTTTCTCAAAAAATTACTCAAAGTGAATAATCAATCTATAAAACAACAAAATAAGTGAGATCGATATACAACGCATCTCAAATAACTGACATTTTGAATCCAGTTTGGCTCATCCTCATGCTTAATCTTTGCATCAGTGTCTCACATCACACCTCAGAGGAGCTTAACAGAAGAAATAGAGAAGATAGAGCAAAGAGAAAAACACCTTAACTTAGTCCCTTTGTGAATTGTGCTTATTTTCTCTCTCGCAAGACAAGAGGATGCTACACTTTAGGGTTATCAGTGAAGGCAAATTTGACTGTGTCTGAGTCAGCTTCAAATATCCAGTGTATGCAGGTAGAGACTGTCAACCACCAAGTCCTGGAAAGGATTTGGCAGGAAGTGACAGACCGCTCTCATTCCCAGGTCACATTTTGTCACACCCCTCTACGTCTCATACAGTAGCACAAAATAGCCTTCAGTATCTGAACTAACTCCAATGTAAACCCATCTGTGGCAATGTTAGACTCTCAGAGCAAGTTGACGTAGTACAAAGAGCAAAAAGTTTGGCATAGAGAGGTCGAAGTGGATGGATGGTTAAAACAGGACTATCATACAGGGCTGAGAACTGTCACCAACCTACACATCTCTAATCACAATCTACAATGCGAAGAAGGCAGTCCCACCACCAAAACTGCAGTTAGTAAGTTTGGGACTTCCTGTGAGCTGATGATTTACTGGCAGGTATTTTACAGTAAGAAATAAAGAAAACAGCAAAACCTAAGTCCATACTTTGAAAATCTGTTTCATCTTCATCCCTTGCTACTGAAAGGCCAGATGTGTGAACTTGCTGGACTCATTTGGGATGCGAGGAATGCGAGGATGTGTGTATGTGTGACAGTGAGTGTTTCATGAGAGGCTTCAGAAAGAGCTCTGACACTGTCCTGGCTTGATATAGAATTCCTTCTGAGCTTTTTCCATGTGCCACTGCTTCAGGGGATGGGGAGAAAAGTGTTGTGGTGGCATATGCAATTGTCCTATACCCCTGCCATGTGTGATATCTCCTGTCTCCTCCTCAGTAGAATAAAGTATTTCCACTTCCTCTCTTTTTTTTTTCTTTCTTTTTTTTGTGTAACAATTTGGTTCGCTTCAGTTTGGGCAGTATAATTAAGGAAAGGATTGAATCCATCAAGCTGAATCTCTCAACTTGTCAGTTTGACACCCTGTAGGGGCTAGAAACCTATACTAATTAGAGGCCTCCAAAAAGTTCTTCCACACTGCAGCATCTTCTGAAAAATACTCACATTTCACATACTGTTTGGCTCCCCATAGGGCCTTTCATTATGTGTCAAACCTTTCTTATAGAACTGGATGACAAAAGCAGTTTTGAATCAGCGGTTCAAATATTGGCAGGAGTTTGTGGCTTTTATAAAATATATATATATCTCAGTTTTCTATTCTGTTCCTCCACACTACGTCATCACAGTTTTCTTGCTCACAACGTGAGTAAGAGTATCAACGTGCCATGAGCATGTATGTGACGTATGATTCATTTCTATAAGTGAGAAACAGAAGATACTGGATATCTAAGAAGTAGTGCTGTCAGGCGATTTAAAAAATTAATCTAATTAATTACAGGATTTGTAATTAATTAATCTAATTAATCGCATTTTAATCTCATATCTTCTAAAGGTCCCCAAATAAAGAATTTGAATTCTAGGACATTACAATTCATTGACATTCACATTACAGCTGGTGAATTCTTTTCATCACTGTAGTTCTCGACGGTAGCTGGAAATTAGAGTCAGATGACGCTGAAACGATCTGAAACGCCTCTTTTAGGCCCTCGTCTTCCACGATTGAAATCGGCCTGCAATCAGCAGCAACCCACTTTGCGTTTGAGTTTGTCAGTTTTTCTGTCGTGGCTTTGCTCATTCGTTTTCCTAACTCAGCAAGTGTGGGTTGGCGCAGTGAGCTCACAGTAGCACTAGCGGCACTAGCAGCAACTACATGTTTAGCGTTTAAATGATAATTCAGGCTGGAGCTGCTACGGTGATAGGAAAAGTCTTTTTTACACAAGGTAAAAATCACTGCGTTCTTGTTAACAGTCCCGTCTTTGTTCTTTTTATAAATAAACTTGCCGTTCAAAGGTCCAAGTAGGCTTGCCTCGCTCTCCGGTGTCGCATCCATGTCTGTTGTCACCCTGCTTATGACTAGTGGCGCAGGCAGGATGCGACCTGCCACTGCAGCCTACGGGTCACTCAAAGGGCCAAATTTAAAATGATTGCGCATTGACTTGCCACTCATGATTAATTGCGTTAATTTTTATAGCGCGTTAATTTGCAGTGCAATTAATTAATCTAATTAACGCGTTAAACTGACAGCCCTACTAAGAAGTTAAAAACAGCTTCTCCTGCTGATTGGAGAAAACACCTTTGCATTTGAATGTGCTTTGTGCAAAAACTCATAGGCTGAATTGTTAAATCAGACACTTTCTTATTAAACATAGCAAACAACAAAATTGACTGAGAATGTACGCATACATAAACATAATGCCAGCTAATGAAATGTTCGCCGTGCAGCTGCAATTAGATGTACAGACAGGGTCATGTGAATTACAATGATTTTACACGTGTGGTGCAGAGATAAAGACACGACATGATAAAGAGAAGCAGCGATCTGTGATAATCTGAAGAAATGACAAGTGCGTTTTAAGCGCTTGAGCAGTGTAAATAAAGGCTCAACAAATTGCAAATAAGATTGTTGGAGAATCTTTCTGCAAAGGGCACTTCATTATTTTTCTTGCTTGACAACTGTTTATTGCTGCTCCCAGCCGAGTGAAGGTTACCTGCAATATCGCCTGGAATACTTGTACCGCTGTGACGACACAAATTTAGTGGTAATCAATCAACCTTTGTCTTACTACACAAAGCCTGTCTTGAGGGTTATGGAAATCTAACAATGATGCTGTCCTTCCAGAGAGTGCTTTCTACTTTCCTCAGTAGATGCGTAAATAAAGAATTGTTTTTCTTCCCAAAAAACGCTGCCCTCTCCTACGGATTACATTCACACCAATCAATTTTATGTCTGCAGTTCAAAGGTGACGTTTGGTGTCAATTGTTTCTAAATTAAAAAAGAATTTGGCGGTAAATGGGCCATGATAAATCGGCACTAGGTCTACTATTTTGTCTAAATCAGAGGCATGAAAGTCAAGACAGTAATTCAAAGACAGTAAAATCATGGCCACATTTTCACTTGACCTTGTCTATGTAGTGTACACTACATAAATAACGACTGCATTTGCAATTTACAAATATTATTTTATTCCCCATTTTTCACCCTTTGAGGCATTGTTCTTGCACTTGGATACTTATTGTGTAGTGGACTCACTAAAAATGTCTAATTCAAGTGAAGTTAGGTATGTATAAATAGCCCGAAATCTCAGGTTTTTCAGGGAGTTTTGTAATCTGTACAACATACAACCCACTATCCTGAGAGCCTGAAAAACTCCACAATTACAAGGGCTTTGACTGGAAAAAAAAATGGGGAAACTCTAAATGTCTTGTGGAAAGAGTAAACACAGGAGCTGTTGTAGAATTACAATACAGAGGAAAAGAATTACAGTATTACTCTATGTATAATAGAAGCAAATTGTAATATTGAGTATCTTAACATTGCATTTATTCATTTATTTGGCCATTTTAGGGTGGCAGAACAAGCTGAAAATATAACATCCGACATTGTATTACTCTATTTGTTAAGGCTGATGTGTTTGCAAAAAAAATAAAAAATAAAAAAAATGTTGCTCAATGATCTGCTATGGTCACTAACTAATCACTAACTTTGCCTGTCAGGTATTTGATGTTGAGCAGGTGGGGGTTCAATGCTCTTATCAAACCTTTCTTTCATGCCAGAAAACCACAACAATGATTAAAAAAAAGAACAAGCTGAATAGAAGTGGGAGTTGGTGATGAACCAGTGTGTTTGTCACTATGGGCAACACATTGTCATTTCATCCATTCTAAATATAAAGATACTGATTAGTGCAGCTTTAATTTTACATGCAATTATGTAGTTTCAAGCAACATAAGAAAAACAACAACAACAGAACTGTCGACACTAGAAACAACGAGACCACAATCATAAATTCTTATCTAGATTCTTCTGGGCTTCCTTGACAGACCAGGGAGGAAGCTAAATATCTGCTGGGGTGTAGGTTACTTATCATACACAAAATGGATACTTTTACTTTTGTTTATATTGTTCTCAGCTGCACTTAAACACAGCTTGAGGTTTGTGTACAGAATTGGACACCTAACAAGCAAGAATGCACAAGTGCTACCTTCAAAAAGTGATCAAGTGTTTATCCAGACATCATTAATGCGCCCAAATATCGATCGGTAACAACATGCTGCATTTGGCTGCTGGCACACATGAAATTTTAATTGTTTAGGAACCAAACTAATTTGCACACTTGTCCATAAACACACAGTGGTATTTTCCCATTTGTCATTTGGCTAACCTATCAAGCCACAGTGGTCGTGTCATGGTATGACGGCAACTTGGCATGATCTGCAGCTTGGCATGTAAGCACAGGGTGCAAGTGCGTGTGTTTGTGTGTGTGTGTGTGTGTGTGTGTGTGTGTGTGTGTAATGACTCCTTCAAAAGCCTAGTGAGTAATAATTCATGTGCGCTGGCTCAGAATTGTCACCTCTCTACCTGCGCTGTGGTAACTCCAAAAGAAACTCCTCTGGGACTATGTTTTCCATTATTGTCGCCCAAGACAAATCTATTGAATCAAGCAGCTATTAGAAATGGATTTCACTGTGAGAAGCTCAATTGCAGGATGAGTGAGGTTTTTTTTTTTTTTTTTTAATATTTGAATCAAAATGGAAATGAGGAGTGATGACCTTCAATAGCCTGCCTGAATCAACTGGAACGAGCTCAATTTGTGGTATTGTAGCACGGAAGAAATCTCATCTCAACAGCAGTTTCTCTGTGGTCCAGCACATAATTCAAACTGAGATGAAAGTGAGCTGTTTACATTTTTCACTTGTAAATGATGCACCCTTGCCTTTGTGTCTCAGTAAAGCCATTTCTCACGGGGAACCAGGAAGTCTATGGAATACATTCAGAAGTTCATTCCAATTAATATTGTTGGGTATGTTATACGCTAGAACGCAGGTGAAAGAGAATATCATTTCACTGCTTATTCATTCTCAGGCCCTTTGCATTACCAGACACATGATAGGTTGGTCAAACTAATTTCAAGTTTACTTGATTGAATTTTATGAGTCACAAAGGCAAATTGTCTAGTTGAAGATTTTGTTGAATTAATAGACATGAAAATGAGAAAATGAACTTCAGCCTTCTTTTTCCATAGTTTTAAATGTTGGTGCAACATAACAGAACATGTCTAAAGAAGTCATAATGCAGCACGGATAAAAGAGTTAAGTTTTGACGAAGGTCCTCTGCAATAGTATTTTCAGTGGAAATTTAAAATACGCTTACAATGATGAGTCTTTGAAGTGTGCTACATCTCGTTACGGTTACAAGGTTAGTAGTCATGAATTGGTAACAATTAATGTGCTTCTGTTTTCACTGATCGAGTGATTAGTTATATGGAAACCAATATTAATTAGCAGCCTCCAAAAAGTTCTTCCACTGCACTCCTGACAAATACCCACAGTTCACCTGCTGTTCATCTTCCTAAGGGGCCTTTCAATGCATGCCAAAGCATTTTTTTGAAAGAAGTAGAGGAAAAAGGCACTTTTCAATCAGTAGTTCAAATATTGACAGTAGTGCGTGGCCTCTCGTGCTTCTGTCCTGCTCCTCAACACTTCGTGTCATCACGTGGTTTTGCAGCACTCACAAGTATCAAGATGCCGTGAGCATGCATGACAAATGATTAAATTTTTCATAGAGAAGGCAGAAAGAGAAGACAGATCCATGTTTAGATTGGGAGAGCTCAGAAATGAAAACCTGTTTCTAGTATTGAGTGGAGAAAAGTGAAAGAAGACACCTTTGCTCAGAAAGGTGGAACTATAAAATCAGACACTTTCTAATCTAATATCACACAGAAGAAAATATTCTAAATATATATATATATATATATATATATATATATATATATATATATATATATATATATTAGGGCTGTCAGTTTAACGCGTTAATTAGATTAATTAATTCCGCTGCAAATTAACGCGCTATAAAAATCAACGCAATTAATCATGAGTGGCAAGTCAATGCGCAAGCATTTTAAATTTGGCCCTTTGAGTGACCCGTAGGCTGCAGCGGCAGGTCGCATCTTACCTGCGCCACTAGTCAAAAGCAGGGTGACAACAGACGTGGATGTGACACCGGAGAGCGAGGCAAGCCTACTTGGACCTTTGAACGGCAAGTTTATTTATAAAAAGAACAAAGACGGGACTGTTAACAAGGACGCAGTGATTTGAACCTTGTGTAAAAAAGACTTTTCCTATCACCGTAGCAGCTCCAGCCTGAATTATCATTTAAACGCTAAACATGTAGTTGCTGCTAGTGCCGCTAGTGCTGCCGTGAGCTCACTGCGCCAACCCACACTTGCTGAGTTAGGAAAACAAATGAGCAAAGCCACAACAGAAAAACTGACAAACTCAATCGCAAAGTGGGTTGCTGCTGATTGCAGGCCGATTTCAATCGTGGAAGACGAGGGCCTAAAAGATTCAGTTTCAGATAGCATCATCTGACATCTGACTCTAATTTCCAGCTACCGTCGAGAACTACAGTGATGAAAAGAATTCACCAGCTGTAATGTGAATGTCAGTGAATTGTAATGTCCTAGAATTCAAATTCTTTATTTGGGGACCTTTAGCAGATATGAGATTAAAATGCGATTAATTAGATTAATTAATTACAAATCCTGTAATTAATTAGATTAATTTTTTTAATCGCCTGACAGCACTAATATATATATATATATATACTGGTGATTGAGAATGTACACACACATATCATGTTAGTGCCAGTGCTGCTGTAATTAGATGTTCAGATAGGGTCACATCAATTACAATGATTTCACGCATGGAGCAGAGACAAACACATGCCATGTAAAAGAGAAACAGCCATCTGTGATAATCTCATCATGACAAACCCACCTTAAGCGTCTGAACAATGTCAATAAAGGTTCAACAAACTGCAAATAAGACTGTTGGAGAATCTCTCCATAAAGGGCACTTCATTATTTTGTTTACTGTTGACACTCACAGGTTGGTCAAACTCATTATAAGTTGACTTGATTGAGTTTTCTTTTTCGCAAAGGCACGTCTTGTTGAAGAAATTACTGAATTAATGCACCTGAAAATGAGAAACTTCACTTCAACCTTCTTTTTCCATGCTTTTAAATGTTGGTTCAACATAACTGAAAATTTACAATGGTCAGAGAATTCTCAATGTAGAGCAGATAAAAGAGTACAATTTTGACAAAGGTTTTCTGTAAAAATACAGTTTCACTGAAATCGCCCTAGACTCCAGACTCTGGAGAAAAACTGTTCATAAAATGTACTTCCAAAGAAAACTTAAATATGCTTGCATAACAGAGCCTTTGCAGTGTGCCACATCTCATTATGGTTACAAGGTTGCAAGTTGTGGATGTAAGACATTTAATACGCCTCTGTTTTCATTGATTGATTGAGTGACTGATTGCAATCATGAACCTCTAAATATGCCTACAACAGTGGAACTGTTTTTTAATTAGCTTATTATTATCATCATGTTATTATCTGCTGTTATTAAGGGCACAAGTAACAGGTTAGTGGAAAACACATTTTCATTTACCTTAGAGGGGGAATCAGTGTCTTAGCTGTGTATCCAGCTGTGAGGCAGACTAAACATGAGAATGACAAGAACATATAGACTAAATAATTTAATGTCACAGTGAAAGGAGTGGCTTTTGGCTTTCTAACCATTTCTATCATGAAATCAGCAGTGACTTAATCATACTAAACATACCATTATCTTGTTGTTGTCTCTTTCATATTTGTTTAATGAATAGATATTTTAATGTTCATGTCCTCCTTAGCTCCCCTGCTGTGTGGTGTACCTCAGGGTTTGGTCCTCGGACCCATCTTTTTTCCATTGTTAATGCTTCCACAGGGTCATTTGTTTAACCGCTTTCAAGATGTATCATATCACTCTTTATGCCAATGATACACAGATGTATTTCTCTGCTAAAACCTGAATCAACTGTCCTCCCACCATGATTCCTTAGCTGCCACCAAAGAATGGATGTTAATTTCCTCTACCTAAACCCTGACAAATTGGAAATTCTTTTAATTGGTCCCAGTACCTTTTCTTATGCTGTTGAGCAATTTATTGATCATTTCACTCAAATCTACCGCTAAGAATCTTGGTATCATCTTTGCTCAGTTTATGACTTTTGATCAACATGTCACGAAGCTTGTTGATTTTCTCCCACCTTGATAGTTGCAATTCCCTCTATACGTCTCAGTCAAGATGCTCTAAACTGTCTACAGTCAGCTAAGACTTACCTCTGTTATTCCTTCCCTCCATTGGCTTCCTGTAAAATTCAGAATACACTACAAGGTCCTGTTGATTATTCGTAAGGTTCCACATGACTTTGCCCCACTTACATTTCTGATCTCCTCATCCCCTATTCCACTTCTTGACCACTCCAATCCTCTAATCTCAGCCTTTCATCCATCCCCCGCTCCAACTGCAACACAATAGGCGATCGTGCCTTTGCTGTTTTAGCTCCAACCCTCTGGAAACATCTTCCCCATCTATCAGATTTGCTCAATGTTTGGATTGTTTCAAGCAGCTTCTAAAAACACATTTTTACAGGCAAGCCTTTTATCCATTCGGGCCTTTGTTTTTTGTTGTCTGGTCTGTCTCTCATTTTGCTTTGTTTTATATTGCATTATATATATATTTTTTACCTTATTTGTCTATTCATTTTTATCTTTTGTGTGTTTGAAGTACTTTGTAGCTGTGAGTTTTAGATACTTACATATAACCACTGGTCTTTGTTGGTCAAAATCCAGTTGGTATCAAATCATCAACACCAAGATTTTGTCAGCATGCAACTCCCATCCTGTTGCATCTCTCCCTACACCGTTGCACAATGTTCATCCTGAAAATACTATACAAAAAGGCAAAGTGCATTGAAAGGTCAGGAAAATAACAACATACTGTACAGACGTCAGAACTACTAAAATATGGCCCTATTGTATGAGTTTATGCACTAGATATGAATGTGTTAGCGAAATGACACAACCAATATTTAGGACAAGGTGAAAGCCATCGTGCATTTGAGTTTCTTAATCCATATTAGGCTACCTAAAGTCATTTATAAAGTGTGATTCTGGAAATGCTGTGAAAAGAAGGCTGGGAGTGACAATTTTCACTTGTACCTTACAGGACAAAAAACACATTGGAAAAGAAAGGCGGAGAGAAACCCTTATGTAAAAATGAAGGCAAAAGGTCAACTATGATTAATTTAAAGTACTTCTATGTATTTATTCTCTGATTTGTTGGCCATGAATGCACTACAAGAGTGTGTTCATTGAACATCCTCATGCTTTCTTACCCTTATATTCTTACCTTAACCCTCACCAATCGCAATCATGCTACCAGCCAATCAGAGGCAGAGTAGGACAGGTCATGGCTTTGCCATCTTATGAATGATTAGAAATGGCATCAGTTTATTTTCATTGGCCAATTGTTGTATTGGATCTCAAACTGAATATTTCTGCTTGCTTCCTGGGATCCTGGACAGATTTTTTTTTTTTTTTTTTTTTTCATGATTTTAAGTAGTCTGTTGATAACACTGATATAGGTTAATAAAAATAGCATTAGATTTGTAAGAAGGTGAAAATATCAAACAATAATTGAATTTATTTTTTTCTTTTAGTTTGAAAGCCCAGCACCGACTGTCTGCTTAGAAAATTAAAGAAATGCCATACCTCCTGTTATGAAAAGGTTACAGTACATCAAACTGCATTTTATGCATTGCATTTAGTAATACAATATAATATTAAACACCTGGCAAAGCAATATAAGCTCTGGATAAATACACTGAGGAATACCTCTACTGCATAGTAAATTAATTACTCTTGTCAGTTAAGAATCCCACAGTATGACATTTAATCGTGTAAAATCACAGTCTTTGCCACACTCTCCCTAAATATGGTTGTATAAATGAGACCAGCCCATTCTCAGTCAGTCTGACTTCCTGCCAATGCTGCGTGCCCTTTACACTGCATCAATTAGTGAGTACATTTTATGGGCCATTTAAACTTGGCTCAAGCCGTTAAGATTATCAGTGGTGGAGCTAACAGTATTTGCCCTAAAGAGAAGTTATTCCCCTCAGGATAAGCCTGCCTGCCCTTCCCTGCAGAAGCGGATTGAGATTCAATTGTGGAGTGACATTCGCTTTATGACAAAGTGATCTTGGTATTCACAACTAGGCTGAGATGCCCTCCTGTTCAAATAAGGGCATTTTGTTAATTGTGAAGTAGAAAAAAGCAGATTGGCATTTGTCTGGTGAGAAGGAGGGCATAATCAGGCGGATCGGAGGCTGAGGAGTGGAGACAAGGGCCATTATGTTCTTCCAGTGCAGACACTTCAGAGGAAATGATAACCGGAGCTTAGAGTGACAGAGTAATATCACACACTCCCCTGCACGAGGACACACACTCCTTCGCTGACGAGGACATGAAGTGAAAAAATGCTTTGAATTTAAAACTTCCATTTGAAGGCAAATTGATGGCTGCTCTGAGAGCTGCCGACTACTCCACCCCCTCCAACGATATTAACAGACTGTAATTAATCAAAGTTTTACTTTTTCTAATTGAACCCAACTTTCGATTTGCCGGAAATGAGAACCCCTGACATTGGGTTGTGATGATTTCACATTATGCCAAAGACAATTATGTGCATGTCAAGAGTGTTGTATTACCACTCCTAATAACACCATGTCCTCTTTCAGAGCCAATGCGGTCATCTTCCATTGCAAAAATACTCTCCAGACAGAAGAAGTGTGGGCGGCGGAGATAGCAGGGAGGTCACTGCTTTGGAACCCTTTGCCAGTCCCACAGCATTCAAAGAGGAGCAGAGGATCTGGTCAAAATAAGTCTGGAGGAAGATATATTGGTTGTGTTTGCGAAATCATTTGCAATGAAAGTGGGACATCAGTACAATGTTATTTACAGAAATGTGGTGTTTCGGAGAAACAGTACCTCGTTTTTCTTTTGATTAAATATTCTAAATAAGTACAGACTGCAGCTCACTGTATTTCAACTACATTCTTTTTCTCAGTTTGGGAGGACAAGATACAATTAGATCACAACAAATTGCTATGCCAGTTGCATCAAGCATTATGCAAATAAGACAAGAAGGAAGAAGAATAGTGGAGAGAAACTCGAGTCAAGTCTTTAAATACTTAAAAAAAAAAGAGGAAACAATAGCAACATAAGCTTCCAGCTTAGAAGATACTGAAAGATAGCAATCACAATGCCTTCAGGACCATTTTTTCTAACTTGCACAAAATCTTTACATCTATCTTTAAAAATAAATTAAAGGATTATGTATAATCTGATTAGGGTCCTGTTTTGCTCCAGGTATTCTGGACACTGGCGGGGCTGCACATGTCATTGAATCTGGCCATCTTTTCTAGCACACTGTTGACACTGCTGAAAAGGTGTTTCTGCGCCCATCAATAAAGCCTAAAAATAAATGCCACACTGTATGATCGAAGAAAAAACTTCAAAGCTGGACAGATTAAAAATGTGTGGACTATTATGAGAGAATGGGTCTACTTGACTTCTCGATTGTTAAAAACCCTCACTGACTGACTTTGAAATGCCAGATGCCATCTGTTGGAGCTGTTTTTTTCTATTTTTCTTTTTTGTTTGAAACATTTCTCTTTAAGCAAGTGCCATTTTTTTTAAGCATTTGATAAGTATGTGAGATGGAGATGAAGCTCCCAGAGTTACACGAATCAGCCTGTTCAACCAATCTGTTGAACACGGCTCTACTGGCATCAAATACTGGCAATGTTGACTCATGAAAAATGCAATTACTGTATTTTTTATTACTGTCTATCAGTCAGTACCTTCAGCATGAAAATGAAAATATTACAATGTGGGTTTCAGAGAACTGTGACTAGTTTAAATTCAGAAAATTGTGGAAATTGCAGCTACCTGGATGGTATTTGGGCTCAAAAGCAGTAGGGCAAATTTATAAATGCTCTTGCATGCAGGTTCCCCATTTCCAGAGGTATCCTCTCTCACCATGTCACATTGCAAAATAGCTCAAAACTGGCTCTTTGTCAGAGTTGAGGTCAACTCTCTATGTAGCAGGTGGACTCTGTAGTCAGCAGCCCAGCCACAGCCAGCTGTGCCACCTGTGCTCAGCATCTGCTACAAACCCAATCAAGGACCCAATAAAACATGTCTCCAGGAAGGATTGAGTGAACACTTCTTTTATTCATTATCATGCTGCTTGTCATCAGATGAGGGTTGAGCTTGTTAATAACAGGACAGTAGTCTATGTTATGCACCTGTGCCCCGTGTGGCTTTTTTCAGTCCCATCCTGCTGTTTCAATAAACACTCTAATAAGCTTTACCACAAGGAAGTGTTGCACCTTCTACAATCACAGCCAAAGCGGCCTCCCAATGTGTTCAAAACTGGCTGGGACGAGTGTAGCCGAGTTTGATGCTATCAAATACTGAAAGCGATAATCTCTCTCAGTCCCTGATGCACTTTAGCCTCCGTCCATGTTTCTGTGTAGACACATGTCCTTTAAGCAGTCCAAACAGGAGCTGGCCTTTGAAATTTATATCGGAATCAACAGTGAAAAGTTTGACAACAGCGTTGGATAAAACAGAGCAGGTTACTGGTTACCAATCACAAAAAGATGTGTTTCAAGAAACACGGGGCCATATGCATTGTTAGAAACAAGACAAATGGATTTACAAAAGCATAGACTAATTGTCATATTAGTGATATTGTCGCCCTATGATGCAACGTTCCAGTAAGAAACAAAGTATCTCCAGTAAAAGAACACCATTACGTACATTACATGCATGTAATAACACAATTTTCTAGAATGTTGTATCTGACACACACCAGCCTCTGATAGCTAAGGCTAGCCTGGTTAGCACTAAACTCATCACAGAAAAAGAAGCTGATTCATGTCTCAAATTACAGCACTTACCAAATGCTATAGCAATGGAAGTACACACAAGAGCATCTGCAGACTAGATAAAAGATGTCAATCAATATCTGATTGTAGATCTGACAAAACGTGATTTAACAATGTCTCATTAACATCCACATTTACATAATGATAGCTATAATAAATTATAGCTATTGCAGTATGATGCCCTTCTCCACTCACCACCCATATTCTCAGTATGTTCCAAACAGACAATTGATGTTTGAAGATGCTTGAACCAACACATGCGTTAAAGTTGGGTAACAACCAATCACAAAAATCCCACTCTGGATCTGACTACATTGGTTACAACACCTTGATAAGCATATCAAATATTCTTGCTATGGGTTTGTTTTGAAATTTTGTCACCAAGTAGTCAAAAATGATTTAATGCAGCTGAATGGTTAAACACGTTTTAGAATAGAGCAAATGAGACTTAACAGGTTTTTCACATGAGTGCCGTTTCCTCAACTAACAAGCCCGCCCCATGCTTAAATTTGGATGCATGTAAAAACTGAGGTTCAAAATGCTCTCTAACACAAATAGGGATGACATCACATTGGCTTCACGTGCGTGTTTCTACAGTCTAAGGCCATAACTGCAGGCAGGGGTTAATTTTACATTCAGTTCTGCTTAATGTGGTGTATTCTCCTGTGTAAGTGAAACAGGGTTTTGTACCATTTGGTTGCCGTAGTGTGTCAGGTCCCGTCCTGGTCCCTTCTGTCCACGACTGCCGGCAGAGCTTGCTCGTTGTGTGAGCAAATGAGCTCAACTCTTTTGATACGTCAGAGCGAAGACGCTGTTCTTCCATGTTAACAAATGCCAACTTCATAATACCAACATTATACGGTATGCGCATAATGTATATGTCTTTTTGAATTATTATACATTTTGTGATGTATGTAAGGAAATCCATCAAGTGCAAGTGCATGCACGATAAGCTTGCCAGGAATAATAAAAAGTCCAGAGAGGGGTTAAGGACTTGTTATTTGTTGCACTGCTCATGGACGTAGAAGAAATTTTTTGTCAGTTTCTTGAGGCCAGTGTAAACTAGACATATTATTGATCTGGTGTTATTGATCCAAGGTCTGAGGCAGAGCCATTGTATCCAATGTTGTCATGTCTGCCAGGTACAGAACCTTGAACATTCAATTTGTGTGTGTATGTTGGATAAAGCTGCATCGTTTTGAAGTGTTGTGCTTGTATACATAAAGACATTAAAGCTTGACGTCACCATCTCATTATTCATTTGGATACGAATGAATGAATAATAATAGAGTTTTTTTCAGTGTTTTATCATTATTCTATTTTGTTCTGTTATAATGGGGTTTTCATGAGCTCATGGTTTCTTAGTGAAGGCGATGACTGAAATATATGGAATAAACACATATTCCAGTGGATGGATGGCTCAACAATAACTGCAGGAAAAACAATAACAAAACACTTTCAAATAAGCTGCTGCCTTGTTGCATCACTGCAAGCGGTGGACACTACAACCACAACATGCAGTGACTACAAATACTCATATTCAGCTCATAAGCCTTCTTATTACAGGGACTGGAGAGCATTTAGCAAAGCTAGGATTCACAAACAATAGCAACTGTGTTGCACAGCAACACGGCAAGAGTACAGGGAAGTGGGTGTTCAATATGAGTCTGTGTTATATGCGCTTCACCCAAACACAATATGGTATTGGAAACTTATGAGAACAATAGCACAAGGAAGCTTCCAGGCTTCTAACACAAGAAATTGGACTGTTATTGCTATGTGACCTATGCCGCTCAGTCAAGATGCACTCATCCACTACACATTGGATGTTTTCAGCTCAGTAGTCCCCTAGCATAGACAGGAATGATCAATAAGGCCCTCTTTTACTGCTTCACTTCACAACTGTCTAGTTCTGCAGCTCTGGTAGAGTTTGACATGCACAGACACTGACGTAAACAAACTTAGAATGGCAAAGGTGAGTTTAAAGGGCCCAACAGGAGGCATCTTTTTAATTTTTTTTTTCTTACTTTGAGTCGCCCTACTCCTCCTCCTCCTCTTTAAAACTCCTTTTTCGTTTTCACTGTCTCTCAGGGGATGCACACATTTCTCAGCATTTTTTGTTTTTAAGCTTTACCAGCAGACCTCTCCTCTTTCCATGTCAACACTTATATCTCCTCTTCATAAAAAGTACTGCAGGGAGGATAATTCCTCTGTACCCTGCTTCACTGTATCCCTTTGGACAATTCTTCAGTGAGAAGATGTCATCTGTGATTTGTACCACCCTCTTCGAAGTTTTGCAAAGGGAACATTTCAGTTTAGCTGTATAGTCTTGCTCAGTTCACAACCTGAGGCTTTGATTGTTTTTGACAGACAAATATGTTTACAGGTTAGAACCAGAGGTGGGAGAAAAAAATCAATTCGTATAACAACTGTGATTTTTACCCTCTATGATTCTAAATCAGAGCAAACGTTGGCAGAACGATGTAGGGCAGACACACGTTAGAGTTATCATGTGGTCAGTGTTGTTGCTAGAGTCTCTTGGGGCTCCAAGCAAGAAATCCCTGAGGCCTCCACCCCACCCATGCACGCCACAAAAATTTGGTTTTTGCACACATAAATGCACAATTTCTGGGACATTTGAGATGAATACTGAAAAAAGAGATTAGTGTTTCTCAAAATGAGGTCCAGGGACCAACAGAGGTCTCTGAAAGCTCAGGCCTATCAATAATCGTTGTTGTATGTAAGTGGCCGGGGCCCCCCTAACGGCCGGGGGCTCCAAGCAACTGCCTGGCTTGCCTATCCGCAAGCCCCGCCCCTGCATGTGGTCCAACTTAAAAAAAAAATCAAGGATTTGGGCATGTTTTAGTTTTAGTTCAGTTAGTATGTTCTTCACAAATACTTCAAGAAAGTGAAGTATTTTATGGATACTTTGTACCCCACCACGCAGAAACTAGCTAACGTTAGTGGAATGAAGCACCGAACCCCAGCACTAACAAACAAGATCAGGGGACCAACAAACACTGCAGCACTTTAGCCAACTCTGACTGGGGGAAGAATATAACTCCATCCACCGTCTGTTTCATTTCAAAGACCTGTGTCTGTACAGCGTTTGTGGATAACAATGGCTTCTCCCATTTAGTAGCAGCAGAGAGGCTGTTCTCCATTACTGGAGATGTAACGTTAACAACAACAGTCCTCCAGGAGAAACTGTTCTGAATCATGACACCAAGGCCCTAAGGTCCATCCAGAAATACTGTGACATTTGCTCCCTTGAGCCAAGGAAGGCCAAGACTTAAGCATTACTCATCAGACTGTAATTATTCCAAGACGAAATCTTTTCCTTTGCTGCTGTGTTGTTGAGTCTGTCTTTAAAAAAAACCCCAAAAACTGAGGCCAATTAGACTTAATAAAAAGTATCGGAACATAGCGCCTTAAGTAAAGCGCCTTTCTACACAGGGTGTCTGTGGAAGCTCTCAACCCTTTGGGAAGCCTCCCTCTCTTTCCTCTCTGGCCCTCACATCTACAGTCTCTAGTTCGCTAAAAGAAATCCTGCCATAAAGTTAGAATCATCCATTTAAAAGCACATCAGAAGTGCAAGCAGGCCCCGCAATTTGAAAACAGTGTCTCAGTGTCTGCTCTTTCACTGAATATGCTGCTCTTGCCAACCAAGATCCTTCTGCTTAGGGCTCGGGGAGAGTGAAGTCATTAGGCTCCAGTCCAAATGAAGTCACAGTGAGTCATTAGTATTAAAGTCAAAGTTGCTCAAATCCGAACACAAGCCCGACTTGACCTGAGTCCACAACTCTGTGTAAATACCACAAAATGGATGCCGATGGTGTAAGATATTTAGATGTCATGCGTTTAAGTTTGTGCTCAATAAAATCCAAATCACGCAGTTTAGGGTTCAAGTTTTGCACTTCCACAATCTCAATGGAACGTTTTGCCCAAAGCCATAATTTCCACTGTCTTTCTAACTGACATAATTATCAGTTATTTAGTCATGCTTGGGTGCTTTAATTGATGTTTCAAATATTAGTGGCATAAAAAAAAGTATTCAGATTATTAAAATATTCTAGGAAACACATAGACAGAGTGCTATCTTTTTCTTTTTCTTTAAAGTCTGCTCCATTGATCCTTTATTCATACCTTTTTGTATTTTTTTTTTTAACCATAAGCTGAAATGCATGATCAGATATGAAATTATTGTTTACATTCATTCAAGGACACATTGATGAATCACTGCCTGTGATGTACACTTAGACTGTTGCCATCCATGATTAGCATAAATGATCCTGTACACCATAACATAAATCATATAATGTGTCCATGAGTCGCTGCTCTAAACGTTCATCCTGTCAGTGTCTTTATTTTCAGGGTGTCACATTATCATCCAACACGGTTTCCCGGGCTTGCCACTAATTTTGTTGTAATACAGTACAGCTGTCCAGAGTGAAAGAGTGGTAGGCCCAAAAACGGGTTCACAGCTGCAGCTATTTTGTTGCTCCAGCTGTATGCATTCTGTACAAATGAGAAAAGCTGATTATGTGTACTGTATGTATGCAAAGAATAAAGATGAAGGACATTTCTCAAAAGAGCCAAATATGCCATTTGTTTCAGTGAATTTATCTATTTAATTATTGTTTTTATTCATTCATCTTTTACTTCCAGCTCATGTTGACCTTTTGTAGACAGTTCTATACTTACTGTATATTCTACTCACAGTCGGAATAATTAGTGTCGGTGATCAATAAATACAGTAGGTCATTTATCCTAAAACGCACAATGATCAGATGTGTTATAAAATATTGCTATACATGCAGCATTTTCTAATTGCATTGCTTCTGCTGTCAGATACTGCACCACTGCACAATCTTTCATCCATGGATTCACACAGAACAAATTTAACATGATTTCCATATTGTCTGATTTCTATCTCAGAATTTGAAGAGTGGAACGAAGGCACATTCACATGAGCCAGTTCATCTGTTTGAACAATCTACAGACCCCCTCTTGAATATGTCCCTCAATGCATGCTAAAACAGGCTTCTAGATTATCACTATAATCCAATATTGTGCATGTTTCCCATGGTAAGTTGTGGGATACACAGAATAACAATTTCAGATACTGAATCGGCATCATATAATACGAGTGAAACAGGGAAACAGAGCCATTTCTTTAGGAACAATGCAGACGGTCCCGGGGTATGGAACAAATATGCGTTTGAAGCTTTTGCATTTCTATGCACGGGATTGAACTGTGATGTTGTGGGTTAAGAGCACACACTAAAGCTGAAGCTTTGAAGGTTAGAGCAATAGGATTCTTCTAAATGCTGCAAACTGCACATGTGTTTTCACATTCAAACCTTGCAAAAAGGGAGGATACAGGTGATGCTTTCGGCTGTGTCCTTGTGGTAAAAACATCAAGAAAAAAACAACTACTCCTGTGCTTTTTTTGTGGACTGTAGGTTAGGTTTCACAGCATTGTGCTTATAATTGCCACATGAATAAACGTTGCACTGGCTTTTATTACATTTCCTATCCAGTAAAGATATTTCCTTATGGAAGGCCACCAAAAAACCTTGTTTGCCACTGACAGATGTTGCTGGTATAATTCAGAGAGGAGAGAGTTATTTCCATCTGTGGAGAGGGGGAGGCTTTCTGGAAGGCTGAGTGTGCATATTTGCCAGAGTGGAAATTAAGGGCTAGATGGTAGGGAAGTTAGGTTTGCTGTACCTTCTGTGTGTTTGTGTGTATGTGTTGTGTACTTCCACGCAATAGAGTGCTATACAACATATTTGATCATGCATTTCATAATCATTAAGTGAGGTCCCGGCTGTGGCATCGGCCTCTCACAGGAGAGCTGCAGTTGTTTTTCTGCTTGTGCCACTGCAGACAGCTGTAAATAAATGAAGAAGGAGTAACTCCTGAGGGAGTATGGGGACACTCACACTGGGATTTGCTGACTACTTCTGTCATGGTAGACTTAGTTCTGCATTTTTTCCCCCTCACACAACTTTTGTCCTTTTTTTGTCCATGTTTCATTTATCCATTCATCATGCCACAACTTCCTCTTACATTAATTCCTGTCGTGGTAATAGAGTTCTCCCTGATTAATCTTTCACCCATTTTACTCTACAGCCAGTATTGCAGCAGCACTCTACTTATTTAATTTGAGAAATGATCTGAAAGAAAAACTCGGGATAATAAATGTTTTCTCCTCTGGGACACTGTTTGGTACAGGCGACATCCATCTTTGTGGAACTGCAACCCCCTCTGCCTAACTGATCCGGTTACACAAGTGTGTGCATACGTGTTGCCAAATTATGTCACTGTTGGTCTTGCAAGCATGGAAGGGAGCCAGAGCTTATGCTACACGTTTGAACAATATGCTGCATCTGTGCATCTCCGAGCGACGTTTACATGGCACATACACATTATGTAAAGGTTGAGAAGTAAAAAAGGTGAACAAAAGAGGTCACACAATCAAACCAAGACTAAGACTATGCACCGTATAAAAGGCTACACTGATCATTTTCCGCTTTATGGATACAGACATCCGAGCTACATCTGCATCTGCGCGCAGACGTTTTTCTTCACAATGAACTGCAAGGAGGTGGAGCTGATGAGGATGTCTCTGGTACGGCAAACAGAAAGGCCTATTCAGTTATAGCTCCCACATTACAGTTAAGCTTTGCATACTCCTAATCCTTATTGTCTACAATTAATGAGTTTCTCTCATATTGAGAAACATGCAAATGGAGATTTCTGGTTTAGAGACTGCAATTATGGAAGAAGCTAAGGGATATGAGACCCTAATTATGTGCTATCATTATTGCCATTGCTACTGCTACAGTTGACTTGGTATGCAGGGGTGGAAAAAGGAGTATAAAACGTTATGCAATCCAGTGGCTGTGTGTGATACAATAACGTGAATATTAAAAGGGGGAAAAAAAGCACAGAACAAAGTATCAAAAGAACAAGTATTTGGTTCATGAGGACGTACAGTTCATCATAGCTGCAGTTACATGCTACTCAATTTAATTAACAACAACATAATACGTTATACAGGGAAACGTGAATTTTGAATTCTTAGCAAGTTGTCCTGAGAGAAGAGGAAAGGACATTAGCCCAAGGTGAAAGTTAGTCAGAAAAATGGTTGAACCAAGCAAAACAAGTGCAATGACAAAACTGATGTGGTGTCATATTGCCTTGCACATTGCAACTCTGCACAAAACACAATGCTCCATTGTCATGGAAATGTGGCGCAACAGCATTCACCCCTCAAAACACAAACAAGACCCATGTGCACAAACCCACCATTGTCAACACCGCCATACATACATACTCACGTGGGTTCGCAGCTCACTTTTGTCAGATTGAATTTAATCTGCTTTGATTTTGCAGCAGACAGAACATGCAAGCCCTCTTGTGAGTGCTATCATCTCAAAAGAGCTTAGTGGGCAGAACTGCTATTTAATGAAACACTGTCTCACAGACAGAATTGATGCACTACTTCTAAACTGGTGCGAACTGTGTTTGCAGTCTGTCTCTCTCGCTGTATTCAAATGAAAAGAGGATGTCTATCACACAGCAGCAGCCCCACCACAGCATGTTCTGCTGTACCAGCTTTGTGTATGGGCACTTACTTCCAGTCAAATCCATGCGCGGGAAGACTGTTCAGATGTATGATTTGCAGAGCAATGTAGCCAAGTCGCTGTGCACTTTTAACTTCAATGTCATCCACCGGTAGATTTCCCTCAGGGCTTAACTGATTTGTAAATGCTGCAGTTCGCCCCTTTTGTGCTGCTTACAATGTGCCTTTGAAAAATAGAGAAAAAAATAATAAGTTCTATTCCCTTTTATCCCGCATTGTGCCACTCAGTGCACCTGGGGAAGTGTAGCACTTGCATGATAAGAGGAATATTGAAAGAGAGGCCGACTGAATTCAATATTTCAATATTTTCCTGTGCCTACTATTCAGTGTGGAGACTTGGAGCACACTCAAAAGTGTTTTGCCTGACAATTACAGTCACACATACTTTGACACAAGCTAAAGATATTATTTTGCATGAATCTTGACCATTAGCAGTAAAGCTAATTATAATACTGAATAAATATATACGTCCATTAATTATTCATCCACCTTTATACTGATCTCGTGGACTGATTAATCTGACTAAGGCCCATGCCCCGTCTCAAGAATACCATAATATATTAATGACATGTCTAACCCTCAGCACTCCCATGGCATTGGGTGGCAGGAGTGTGGAGGTGCAGGAACACTGCACCTTGTACTACCAGTGAATAGGTCTTACACCCGTAGCTTGTATATTACAAGAGGGCCATAATGTTCACATCAAACTGGAAGACTTGACCTCTGACACATCCTTTAAAATGTGCAATTGCTCCACAAGATTCCCTGCCTACTATCTAGCTCACACATCCTCAGTCGCTGGTGCCAGGCGCAGGGGCAGCTCTTTTCCCTAAGAGGCCTGTGGTGAGCTAAGCCGAGTCACACAGCCAGAGCCAAAGGATTCTGGGTAGTTGAAAGCAGCTTTTCCGTCACAGCTACCTTCAAAGACCAGGAAGCCATCCAGAACACAGGGACATAGGATCAAAGGCTCAAAGAGCTCTTGCTAATTAGTAGGTGGGGATCCTGTAAATGCACCACAAACTATTGTCTGCCACTGTCACATTAGCGATAGCAAAGGTTGAGCAAAAGAGGAAATACGTGGATGTGGCAGGCTGAGGGAAGAAAAAAGAGGGAGGGGGGAGAGAGAGAGAGAAGATGAGAGAAGGGACATGCAGTCCCATTGTGTAAAAGTAAATGTTATGTGTGTGCGTCTCTTTGTGCCGATGTGAATGGCATATGTGGGTGTAAGCTAATGTAAGCTGAGAATGCAAAGTCACAGCACCTCTTTCTCCTCAGTAACAATCTCCCACAAGGCAGCGGTGACCTCCCTCTCAGTGTCCCTTGTCAGGCACCACATCTGCTCCAATCACATAGTCATGATAGAACACCGTCATCACGCCTTCAGGAAAACTCATTTCTTCACACCCTGGGTTTTATTTCGGGGGTTTTGTATTCCCTTCAGTTTCAATATGAGCATTTTTGCTAACAGACCTTGTTGTAGAGATTGTTGACAGGCAGTTCCACTGACAGCAGTTTTATTTAAAGTTGTATTTACCTTTCTATAAACTGCCAGACCATTCCAGAGCATCAAACACCAGTGTTTTCTCATGAAGCTCACCGCCTCATACTGACGCACAATTTACCCTTCAGCATCTGTTTGAGATGAACTCCAGTGTAAACCCATCCACTGCAATTTCAGACGCTCAGAGCAAGGTGACGTAAAGCATGAAAGTCTGTATGTGTAGGTCGGGGTGGATGGATGGGTCAAACACAGGACTTCGACGCAGGAGACTCCGTTTGAACGCAAAAGTCAACGTTGAACTTATTTTAACGCAAAGCACTTAAGTTACATCACTTATATAAACATTCTTCTTTCGACTCTTAGTGTAGTTTTGCGGTCTAAACTTAAACTGCAACTGTTTCACAGCGTTAACCACAGAGCTTTCTGGCAGCATTTGACAAGCTGGGAATGAGAACAAATTACAACTTCTTATACTGTCCACATCCTTATTAACCTGCTGCACATGCTAATTGTTCACTGGACCGTTACAAAGATATTCTACTACGATAATGCTGAGCCACATACTGCTAAACTGCCAGCCCGAAAACTAGAGTAAGGATGGTCATGCATGTTGAACCAAGAAGGTCTGAGGCTAAGTGTTAACATTTCACACTGATTAAATGATTTTGACTTCTAAAAAAAATCCTTACTGCTTAATAGATGCTACCTGAATGTAACTGGGGTTTGATGAGCATGTGTGCAACAGTTAACACATTTCACTTCTAGCTTACTCTGAGGAGGCTCTTCGTTAGCACCTGAAGCAAAGATCAATCCACTCACGGCCCAATCACGGAGTAGCATGCACTATAAATGAGTGCAAAGCCCACCTTTCACTCGTCTGCCTTTGAAATCACTGAACCGAGAACAAAGGGATGAGCTGAGCACACAGCTGGAGGATCGAGACACACACACACACACACACACACAGAACTGGAGTTTTATCCAGGTAACTTCTACTGCTATTTTGTATGTGCTGCACCTGCTAACTGGCTTTAGGGATGCACTGTTCTCCTGGCTGGGCCTATATATGCGATGACATGTTCAAACCCAGTCCCTAATTGGGTGGAAATGATGATCCCACAACAGACCCACCACTGGCCTGCTGTACACACCCCTGTGCCAAAGAGCAAAAAGGCAGCACTGAGCCAGATGGTCCTCTCACTAAAGCAGCAATACACCAAACGAGCCACAGCTTAAGTAAAGGAAGAAGGACCTTAGACAGATGTTTCCACCGTGACGCTCTTGTACAAAGCTGATGAGGCAGTACCCCTTGTGGCGTGTGCTGTAAAAGACAGCAATCCGCGGCCTCATACACCCTCTGAATGGCATCCTGCAGCCAAAAAGCAAGGCTATGGGTCAAGACGCCCTTCATCTGCAACCCATGACACACAAAAGAAAAGGACCAAGACTAAATGCCTACACAGCACATGCAAGGGGTCACCTTCTCATACTCCGTTTCAGAGTGGGACTGACAGTTTGTTCTAAGTTTCCTCTGCAGACTAGCAGTTCCCCTCCCTCCGACGCCTGGGGTACGACCAGACTGGCAGTGCAGCGGTGAGCATTTGTCAGCATAGATTGACTTTTTTGCCCCATGAGGTGTCGATATGCTGCACCTGACAGGCCGCTGGCTCTGCGCAGTTCGCCTGCCTTGTTAAGTCTGACACTGACAAGAAGCGACTGGGTGAGAACTGACACACAGAGGAAAATCCTCGGCTACAGCAAATATTTGATGATGTGATTTTCGCTAGATTGGAGATGGAAGCCGATGTTGACATTTGTGTAACATCTGCACAGTGTGGTCGTCAGAGTCCCTTCCTCTGTCTCTCTCTGTGTTTCTTGTAGTAATGCTACAAGGGAAAAGTCTGAAATTTTTTGCACTCCTGTGTAGTTAGGAGACTCATTTTCATGAAAGGGATTTTACTTCAACTTGAGGATTAAATGCAACACTGTGTGAAAGAAAGAAAAGAGACTGGTTTCAAATCTAATAAGCTGACAGCAGGTGACTAAGTGCCAGGTAAATACTAGGTGCATGTCATCCGGCATCTTCATAAGCTTGACATTGCTGGTTGTCAATACAGGGCTGTAACATGCCACCCCATGCTGGCATAAAGCATACATAATGTATCACCGGGCCAGAATATTGTCACATGCCTCTTTATGTTGACATAACATACAAAAAGAAAGTCAGCTTCCCATTGAGCATTGGTGATGCGGAAAGTATAAACCTTTAAATGCCACCTGGGAACATATGACCGAATGTTTTATTCATCCTATCATTTGGAAAACTTCTAAAACCTTGAACAGACTTTGAACCAGAGGTGATAGCAGCTATCTCTGTGCAGGAGAGAGACGCAGGAGGGGGGGGCAGCAAAGTATGAAAGACATCCAGATGTTTGACAAAGGAATTGAATAGTAAACAAAGATTAAATTGAATGCCAGATCAATCCCTGTAGTAAGCTGCACAAACGCACTACAATGTACCTTCAACATAAGTAAAGAAGGGCAGAAAAGAAAGACAGGAAAGTCATCAGAACAGATCGGTGGAGTCTGGGGTGGTTCCAGTGAGGCCACGAGAACGCAGTAATGACTTTAATGAAGAGGACTTGTTCTTAATTGAGATTAGATTTCTGTTTTATCTAGCTGCCACATCAAGGATCCTTTAGTTCCAGTCTGAATGGCGTCTCATTGTGGTCCATTACTTGGTTGATCGACCATGTTAATTTAAACTGCATGCCATCAGTTAGCTGGTATAATTCGTCCAGACTACAGCACAGAGCCCCTTTGGTATTAACAAGTGTCAAAGGACAGATATCTTTTTTTTTTTCCTTTCAGACTTACAGCTAGACTGACTGTGTGTGTGTGTATGTGTGTGTGTGTGTATGTGTGTGTGTTTGCAAAATGTTCATACATGTTTACATTAAGTGCTTCAAGTCTTCTCCTGCTGTTGTGCGACTGCATTGTAAACATTGCTGCTCCTTTGGGTCAGGCTCATGTCTCACATGGTCAGCTATGTCACATGTTTGACCACGTGACCGCGTTGGATAGACTGTACATCTGACAGCTTGAGTGTACTCCGCCCCTTTCCTGCATGGCAGGCTAACAGAAAGTGCCTTTTAGTGCAATTACATGGGTTTCTACACATCAATTAGCAATCCAATTAAGTCTTGATGTGATGAATAGCGGTGAATAGGAGTGGAGGAGCTACTGATCTCGCTAATAATGATCTCGCCGATTACGCTGATCAGTCAGTGGCTAAGAAGACAGACATGCCAAGGTCATCAATTACCACAGAGAAGGAGCTTTGGGAGGAGAGACAGAAAGACTGATACACAATGTTATCATATGCATAATAATAATAATAATAACAGTAATAACAGTTTAAAAGATATGAATGGTTTGCATTTCCTGCACAATACTGATTCTAACACATATGTCTTCATGGTGAAAAGCAGGCTGCAGTGTTTTAAGTGAAAGGTTATGATGAAGGAATGACTTATCCATGACAGAAAAATGATTAATACATTTTTAAACAATCTCTGAATTGATTAAATGAGTATTAATGTACTTTAGCGCGATTTAAGCTTCTTAGTCTAAATACTTGTACAGTTCATTAGTCATTCAGAGTTGTTCAGAGCTGCACTCTTTTTGTGTGCGTGTGTGTGTGTGTATTTACATTGCACATCAATTAATTTGTGTTTTTGCTCATTTACACAGAATTCTGTTTTGATAGTGGCCAATTAGCTCTACTCATGGTTCAATATAAGCATATCACCACATGTTGCTATAGATCACATTTGACAGTTGACCAAGAATTTATTGATATTTTTGCAACTTTCCATACGATGCCAGTGTTGGCCTTCAACCTGTTACTGTTTCCGGCATTCTGCAAGATGCAAAGTCAAGTTAGAAGGATAAAACCATTGTTATTCTGATTGATGTGCCAGAATGCTGTTTCAACCTTTTCCCCTTCTGCCACCTTTAGTGTACTGAGCACCTTGCTAATATTTGAAGCTTCACGCATACGTGGTTACTCTGGGCCACTGGTTAATTCTATTTGGGTCACTGACTTTAATGAATTAGATTTCATTCCTTTTTTGCGCTCTCTCTCTCTCCCCCTCCCACTTTGTCAAGCTCTGATTAGATATTTTAAGACTTGAGCAATGCACTCTCTACAAAGTGAGGTTGGGGGAATTAAATTACTCTAACGGAAGGGCAGCAGAGATACAGTGTGCAGTGTAGTTTGGAAACAGATCAGTCATCAGCGTGTAAACCATTTCAGAAGAAACGTCGAGGATGACTCAGAGCAGTTGTTAAAGATGTCAGTCTAAAAATGCAGAAGAAGAAAACACCTGATTGATGTGACTTGTTTTAGAAGTACACTGTGCACTTTAAAAGCCTCTAATGTAACACTTTACATTTCTGCTTATCTGTGGGTGGACGTGGGAAAAGACTGTTCAAAAGCATTCTGTGATTCTGTGGCAAGCTGTAATGTTACATAAGTTTAAACTCACATCAGTGGTCGAGTTATAACAAAATCATATAATTAAAATTCTGAACTGTCCATCTCTGTAAATTCCATCCATCCACAGTCACTAATCCCGCACAGGGTCAGGCCGGGTGCCGCCTATAGGCCTACCAACAAGCATTTGCTAGTGTGTCAAAAGCTTTAGAAAATGAATTAATTATGTACATAATAAATATTTAGATCTCAGCGCCTCAGTATTTTTGTTCGTGCTACTAAATGTTCAACCCTTCTGGCACCTGTGCATCTTTGTGAAGAAAAAAAAGCTTCCACACTGGAAATGTCTTACTGCACTGCAGAGGTCTCTGCATTCATGCTGCTCATGTACTGCTCCACGCCCTCCACGTGTTACACCGGTGTTCATTAGATGTGTCATTTTGTGAGCCTTATTTCTACTCATGTGTATACCATCAACTCACATCAGATTCACAGGAGCGCAGCTACTGAGCAACCATAAACATGATATGGGAAACTGATGTTAATTAGTTGTATATAAAGGTGATTTCTTGTAGACATTTCTCCTGTATTCCATCAGCTGGAATCATCTTATCTTCCAAAGTGAATCTCGTTTTCTTACAAGAGCCGACGTGCATGTTATACAACATTATACAAGAGCAGATCAACATTATACAACCTTACCCATTGTTGTAATAAAATATATTACACATAAAGCTGTACCTGCCTAAACAACCATAAATAAAGCAATAAATACTATAGATTTACTGTTGAAATAAATGCCTGTTCCTGCCAACTGGTTAACAGTTTAAATCCTCCTCTAATAAATAATACAGTCAAATAAAAAAGTGTTTCTCCTTTTTTCAGGCAGCATGTGGTCAGAGAGTTCACTCCGGCCACCTCTAGCAAACTTCAAATATGACAAAGTTGCTGTACCTCATTAGCCAGCATTCTTTTTTTTTTCTTCCAACATGAAACTTTGTTCCTCAGGCAGCGTCCGTCAGCTGCGAAGAGCTCTACTTCAGATCTGAAGAAGCACCTGTACAGCACAGCTGTACAACACTCAGGTGCTCTCAGTTTCCTTTTACCTCCATGAACTTCAAATAATTCAGCTTTGTTTCATTGCAGTGTACATTACATGTTGTACGAACTGAGTAGGCTAAGTGCATCGAGCCCCATTACCCTGTTGATTTTATATTTACTTAGAATAATCTTTAATTAAGAGCTGAATCACAAAGGGTTTTTAATTTTCTGAAAGAACTCTAATGAGTTACCTTTCACTATAAGTTATAGGACTTCAAACACAAGTAAGTGTTTGAAATAATAAGCAACACCATTATATGGTGGCTCTGAGAGCTCAAGCACTGCAGGTTAAAAAAACACATGCAAATAGATGAAGCAGGCATCAACTACCTCAAAATTATGCTCAAGGAGTACTTAAAACTACTTAGAGACATTCCACCACTGGAGTTCAGAATGGATGAGAGTCAACAAAGTAAACCACCTCCAGGTGTTCATGAGGTAAGCATAATCTAATCTGATAAATATCAACTTCTAAACATGTACATACTGCACACATATTCATATTTTTTATTTCCATATGAGGATGAACTCAGATACTTTTTTTACAGAGTGGATAAATCAGTGTTCTGTCACACAGTTATAAAATGAATTCTTACATTTAGGCAAAATTAAGCACACAGTACCCCAGGAATGACAGAGCACCAGGACTCCCTGGAGTAATTGATGTGGGTTGAACCTGATGACCAGCCCAAATGCTGTGTGCTTTGTTAGTTACTGATAGGACACATACAGTAAGTAATGCTCAGATTGTGAGTCTTTTAGCTTCTTCGTGGCAGAACTTGTATAATAAACACTGATCTTTGTCTCCTTGAAAGTCAAGTGATGCACAAAATCAAAAACCATAAAAAAAAGATTATTAAAATAGCATTGCAATCCATAAAATGGGAATGAGAGGGTTTGAAAGACTGAGAGCTTTATTCATCAACTTAATAAACACTCCCAAGTGGAGACTAGATTAGCATAATGCTGTGGAAAGCGGTATGGCTCTATCACTGCTGCTGCCCTTGACCACAGACAGCTCATTGCTATGAATGGACTGCTATGCCTATTGAAATATGTCCACAACATTCTGAGCAGTAGTAGCATCACACAACACCTTAATGAAGCATGATAGCAGAACAAAAGCGTTATGTCTCTGAAGTTAGCTTGAAAAGATCAGCACATTTTTAGAGGCAATAGCATGTTTCTTTTCAATAAAGACACTTAAACCTTAATTGCATCTAAGATACAATTTAATGATTGCTGAATGATTCTAATTGCAGGCATTCAATACAATATCAGCACATTAATCATCAGTAACCTATAACCTGTAGACCATCAGCTGTTCTACCTGCCTCCTTGCAGCTTGTGTTTGCCTTCTTTGCAGAATCTCTTCAGCAGAAAATTGTGGTTCATTCAGGAGAGGCTGAGGCATGGACGTAAAATGTGGCTGTTAACTCACTATCGCTCTGTGATGTGCCTTTCTGCACTGATTGCATTAAGTTGACTCCATCCTTGCTTGCTGGCCTTGTGTTTATCCTGCCATTGCTGTAGTCCATAAATGGCTGACAAGTCCCTCATTATTACAGGATCAGTCATCACATCAATCAGGTGTTTTCTACCCCATATACACATTGTTGTACCCCCGTATTGGTGGTCATTTTGGGAAACTCACCCATATATTTTCTATGTTCTTCAATAACATATACCTTTTGAGAGGTTTTACTCAAAGCCCCTTCCATTACTTTTCTATACGCCTGCAGTTGTGGTAGCATACCATAACTGTGAAATATGTTGCATCATAATAATTTTCTAGGTTCTGCAGAATATCAGTGTTCATGCCATTTTTCTCAAACTTCAGTTTTGTTTGCCAGTACTGAGGGTGTAATTTATCTCTTTTTCCTCTAAAATGCCCAGTTGTTACTCCCTTGTTCCCCATGGTCTTGTTTCTTCCACTGTGCTTACATTTAAGTACCAGTAGGAACCAGTTTTTCGATAACTCATTCGTATAGTGAAATTACTGTGAATTGTGGGTTGTATTATAGTGTTACCCTTATTTATTTGGAGTTTTATGCCTTTATTTGACAACATACAGTCGAGAGGCAAGAAACCTGGGGAGAGTGATGAGGAACGACATGCAACAAAGGTCCCCGACCGATCCAGTACTTGTACATTTAGCTTGAGTGTGTTTCCTAACCTGAGACATCTGATACGAAGAGTCAGCTGAGCAGCATCTGCACTGTGGTCACAAGCTATATTCCAAAAATCAGACCTGCAAAATGAACAATAAGCAATGAAAACAAACAGAAAAACATGGAGAATTAAAAGAGGGAGTGGAATACAAAGGACAGACTACAAGAGAGGTTCAGGTCAGGGAGTCAGCATGTGATTGAGGGCCGCAGAGCAAAACCCAAGTGGAAGGATTTGTGAGCACTGAAATGATTGAAGTATAATGCAGGCCACACTTAGAGAAACAATGTACTAGAGTTACAAACAGAGGAAAAAATTTTGACTCTGCGAGTGTTTTAAAAGCTTGATCATATTTAGGAACAACTTGCACTAGTTATCACAGGTGCTAGAAAATGCAGTGAGTGAAACATGCAGTGATTGGCGCTGTGACTGGTGAAAGTGGCATTTTGTGAGAATATCTCAGAATGTTTCAGTCTCATGAAATCTCAGAAGAACTAATATAGAAGGTGAATCAAGAAGAAACAGCAGGTTTCATGGAGTAATCAGCAGAACTGCGGTGTGTCGACTACTTGCTATTCTATATTTAAAAAATGCGAAATAGGGTAATTAAAGACTCGACGCTACAGTGGAAGAATGTGAAAAAGTTAGGAGATAAACTCAAAGATGCTAATGACTTCTGTGATTAACAGGTCTCCCATTTGCAGCAGATTAATTACTCTCAGACCTCTGAACAGTGTGTGTGGCTCATCACTTCCTTGCAGTCACTGACAATCACAAGTAAGATTCTCCAGTTTTCAGTTTTCACAGCAGCCGTGTTTCTGTCAACACCAAAAAGTTCTTTTGCTTGCTTGAGGTGGAAAAAGTTCTTTCCTCATAGAAGTTCTGATGTAGAAAACATTTTACTCACATGACTGATCATCTGTTTCCACTCCAAGAGAGGAAGAGGAAGCTGTTTCTGCCAAAACCTTTCCCTCCATTTTTTGACTGATTTTGTTGCTTCTTCTTCTTCTCTATTGGCTGTGGACAAACAATGGTTGTGTTTCCTATTGGCGCCCCCTACCTTTTCTGCTCTTTTTATTACAGCCATGCATACTCCTTCCTTAGCTCCATACTTAGTTCCTTTACTCCTCACCAGTTAATGGTAAGAGTTTGCTTCAAGTATATTTGACATTTAGATGTACACAAACAATATACTGCAGGTGTTCTTGTTGGCAGAGCAGTCCAACATAATAGCCATGCAACACATACCACCTTGGTGGAGTTTGCTTGCGTTGTAATGTCTTTCTCTAACTTTGCCCACCTTGGATAGCTTCAGAGTATCTTTTGTACACACAAGTAAAAGAAATTCTCAAACACAAAAGATAATATAGGTTTATTTTCTTCTTTTCACTAACATAGAAATGATAAGAGGTAGGTGGATGAATGACTGCCACTCACAGAAATCTTTTTGTCCCAGTTAGGACTTAGAGTAGACATATGCGCACAAAGTGCTGCTGTTGTCAACAAGCATGAATTCTACCTTCCTTTGTTCAGATGGGGAAAGCATTATATTGTGTAGGCTTTCCAACATTTTTTCTCTCTGTGGTCTCTTTCATTTACTAAGGTCAGAAATCTATAGCTAAATATGTGCATTTCAGCAGGAATCTTATAACTTCTAGTAGTTTTACACAAGAATAATATCTCTCCGAAGATAGTGTCTATATCCAAACTCAAATGTGGTATCGTCTCAGGTTTAGAGCTGAGAGTGTGTTTTGTGCCAAAGAAGCCCAGTGGAACATGCATGAGAAGCAGCTGGGTTGGTGGTATTACATGGGGGTACACGTTGTACGGTGGGTAGGCCATCCATCAGAGAGACTGCAGTTCCCAAAGGCGGTCTCTTTGAGTGCGCCGCCTGGCCCCACTGCTGCATGCACACCCTTAGCTTGCTCCAGTTATAAACATACAAACATGTACATTCGCATAGACCAATGCAAATACACACAAACATACAAAATGACTTCAGAGCTATAATACTAAATCAGAATAAGGCTTTCCTGTAGCTGCAATGAAAATGTTGAGTTTTCCAAAAGTTGCATTTATGAGAGAACTGCCATTTGGAGGTGCCAAGGCCAGTGACCAATGAGTAATAACTTGTTGAAAAGAGCTGAAAAATACAGACAAAAAAGGAAAATATGGCTTCCATGAGTTATTTTTCCTAGATCCAACCAGGCTTTGAGAAGCCAGAAGATACCCTCAACCCACCACATGCGCTGCCAGCTGCTTAACATCTCATTATTTTCTCATGTTCCAAGGTAAAAACAGCCCTGTTCACGTGTTTTCAGAAACACCAACATTATTTAAGCCTTGGCCTATGGTCTCCAAAATCACCAGTGTGCAGTAGATTTCCACCTCCTCCATCACTTTTAACCTGGAGGCCTTCCTTTTTGACGAACAGTCCAACATCTCACTATGTATAGTTCAAGATATGTATGTCAGCTTTTCACACTCTGGGCTGAAGCCGTCATTAATGTCGTTGAAGGCAAATAGTATCGTATTGTTTACACTAGATGTTTGAGTTATTTTGTCCACCTCCTGCACAAGCACATATATGTACATGCATGTGCATATAAAGAGACACAGGCGACCCATCTCTGCAGGTCCCTCCGGGGCCACTTACACTATGCAGAGCTGGGATGGAAGCATGTGTGTATCCTTGTTGACTTGTGAATAAAGCTGCTTGATTTATGGTTTGATTGTGTCTTTAGCTCCTTCTTTTCCTTCTCATTTTTAGAAAGAAACATCACAAGCAACCGTTAATAATGTCTTTGCATCACGTAGCAGTGTTGCCAACCATTCATAGATTAAATATCTTTGGTTGTCTTCGTAATGAAACAAATTATTGACCTGGACCTTTTGCTTTGAAGACTAATTTACAGACTGCAGAGAGACGCATTCTGCATTATTACGGCTACATTTATTTTGCTTTCTTCATACCAGTTATTGTCTTAGAAATATGCCCATCATCATTCTGCCTCATGTTCCCTTGAAACCACATTTAAATGTGGCTGATTTTCTGCTGCTTAGTTGTGCAGTGAACCAAACCAGCCGGCCAGGAAATATTTCAATAATCTCGCAAAATGAATCCTCCTACATGTAGCACATTTGCATATCATGGGAGACGGTCTATATTGTCAAACAAGATTTAAGAAATGGAGAGAGGCTTACAGTGGGTACACCATGTCTATGTTTGTGCATTAGTTCAGATACGAGATAGCAGAAAAGCAGGTATTATTCTGCCATCAAGCACTCACCAGGAGCTTCATTTCTATGATCCATCTTTGATATCTGTACACGGTTCCCTGATATAAGAAAACACATCTCACTGTCATGTGGCATGCAGAAAAGACAGCGGCAAAAGAGCTCATGAATATCTACTTTATTAAGCGATTATGCATATTCCATTATTCATCAGATGAATTATTAAAAAGAAGTGATCTATGGTCTTCACTGCATAGCTCCAACACCTTCATAAAGGTGTGCTCTCCATGTCAGCTTTAACTGCTGAAGGACAAAGATGGTAAAAGGAGTATTTACACTGACCACACCAGGAATTATGCACAACATAATTTAACTCGTAGATATTGCTCTGACAGCTGCCGTGAGGAATCGTCTGTAATAATGTGTGTGAGGTTGTATGAGGTGACATCAATGGCTTTTTCTTTTTTTTTTCTTTTCGTTTTAAAAGCTACGGGATACTTAAAAATGACCATATTCAATTATTTACAGATTAAAAGAATATTGCACATTTTCATCATGTCAGGGGCACTACTTGGAGCTGACTTTTACTTTCAGACACTGCATGTTCTCTTGTCACTTTATCTGCATACTGCAGCTAATTCTTCTGCTATTTGTGTGATTTTAGCAAGGTGTGATCTAAGCGCTATGTTTCTCTCCTGCACCACTGCATGCTATGGCTTACTGGGTGTGGTTTCCCAAACAATGCATACAGCTTAAATAGCATTTCACAGATCATTCACTTATCTATCAACATAGTCATAACCGTCCACCTTTGCTTATTGTTCTGTTACTGTTGCCACACCTCGACGAGCTCTCGGTTTAGTACTTCTCATTTGATTTGCATTTTTATGCATCTATGGATATTATTTTAGACAGCGGAAGACCAATTCTAACTAGTGACCTTTGATTTTGTCAGCTGAAGCGACAACTGTTGCTGGCAAACTTTCTAAGCTGTAGGTAGATAGCTAAGGTTAGCTCAATGACTTGGTTGAAATTACTGTTTGGCTTTAATGTCTTTTATTAGCCCATGCTATGCAGGAGAAATCCAAAGCTTAACAGGCCTGCTGGATTTATCTTCGCTAAGATATGATTGACAATTGCTGTTTGAAGCAGGTGTTTAGCACATGGTTGTCCATCATTTACAGCATTAGGCTTTAGTGAGAAAAAAAGCTGTTGACACAAATGCACTACTGAGAGATTAAGTGTAACTTTTTCTCAGTTTTTTAAGTGCTAAACTCACAAATAAGACAGTTATGAAGTTTGAACACAATGAGCAAAAGTTTAGTCTTTTCACTGGCGAGAATATGAACAGTAAATGGTCTGTGCACAAGTGATAAGTAATTATTGTTGCAGTATTTTCCCATCTGACAATTTAGCGTGTGGCACACAAAGCAGGTGAAGGAACAGACAGTGATGCTATAGGCTACTGATGATATTTACTGCAGCAGAGAGGTGAACTTGTCTGAAGCTATTACAGTTTCTTAAGGAAAAAAAGAAGACGTTGATGATAATGATGCTGATATCAACATTGTTAATGTCTGCTCACATCCACACAGGTGCCGACCTGCAGGCACAGCAGTGTGCTACAATACCATCAACAGCATGTTTCTTTTCTCGTGATCTGCCTGCGTTATGTGCTGTCTGTATTGCTTGTAAAGCATGTAACCTTGGAGACGACAGCTCTACTTTTCCTTGCATATGCAATTGTTAACCTAGAACAACAACGTGGGCTTTTCTAAAGACGTGTCAAGCTCAAATACTTTAGACATTTAAATTTATTTAAATGTTTCCTTCAACTTTGAAGATAATTTTATAAACATTTGATTTTCCTAAAGGAAATTTTAATGCAGAAATTCTGATTCTGGTAGGCTTGAACAACACCCAGTGCTTTTTTTTTTTTCCTGAATCAAATGTCCCTAACACAGTAATTAGTTCTACAGTATACTCTAATATCCAGCAGTAATTATATTCTAACGTCCACTGTACCCCCTTGTTGTGGCATATTCAGCAACCTGTCCGCCCTTGCCCTCATGGTAGCACACGTGAAGCAGGCTAACGTGTGGCAACTTTAGGTTAAAGTGTGGCAGTTAGCAATTAATTAATTGTCACCATGGCTGTTTGTCTTGCATCTAATGCTGAAATGCTCTGCTGCTGTTTCACATCTGTATTCACTTTTAATAGCGAGTGAACGTCAATACTGCGCTAGTTATTATTGTTTATAGTAACCTGACGATAGCACGGACAAACTCTATACCTGGATTTCTTGTGTTATCATTGCCACTGCATTTAAGAGCTGCATCCAGTCACTGGGTCGACGTCTGTTAAAAATAGCTAGCAAGATGCATCAACTCTCACCATCTACTCGCAGGTATAGGAAATGCATTTATTTATTTATTCTGACCAGAAGCAGTCAGATAACACATGTCCCCCCATTCCTCCCAACAATTCACACCCAGCGGACTGGTCTCCACCATCTATTATTATGAGCAAGGACACATAGGGTAATATTGACTGACAGAACATAATTCAGTATTCCACGTATGACGACGTGCCTGATATCTGTTGAGTTCAGCGACATAAAGACAAATTGCCTTTGGGTTTGATATTTCTTCATATTATTTTTCAGAGGAGCTCATACTTCCCAGCCTTAAACAGGCTTTACTCTCTCTAATATCTGTCGTTTCCTGTTTGTCTTTCGTAGCGTCAAAACCTTCAGAATTCACAAACCACAGATGAAGAGGCCATGTGGTAAGCGGTGTTCTTCTCTTTCTCAAACGTTGGAATTATATTGTCCATTAAATTTTTTATGACATCTTTTCATGGGTTTGTTACAAGACAGACATTGATGATCCTTAGTAGCTACATGTTGACTCTGCTTGTTTACAAGTGTCAATGAACTCAATTCACCGCTATCAATTACACTCCAAGTAGAAACACAATGGTGCCCTCATCTGCCTTCGTTGACTCTAGAGAAATAATCACACAGCTCTTTCAGTTCACGTCTTACTGCATTTATGCGGATGACCTACCTTTCTCTGTCTCTCCACTCCTCCCTCATTCCCTCGCAATCTTCTGAATATTTCAAAGTGCCACTGGTTGTATCACATGATCATTTTTGTTTTTCAGTCATTTGTTCTAAGATGAAGTCCCCTCTTCCTTCAGCTTTTCGGTGGAGCAAAACGTGCTTTGGATGTGTGCATTTCAAGTGTCTTTAATGTAACCACAAAGCCATTCTTTCAGCCAGGTTTCCTCTCTTTTCTCTCTTTTCTCACAAGATAGCACTGAGGTGCATTTGCCACAGGATTCCCAATAAGTATCACAGGACAGATGTAAAAGGACACCCCGAGCTTCAACAGGCCATTAAATGAGAAATGCTCAATACTGTTATATTTACAGAAGCACTTCACAACTTCTCCGCATGTGCTGGGGTGTCTGCTGTTGCTTTACTGCCAAATAAATGGGATACTGAGAGTGTTTCACTGTTAAACACTATATATGCTGACATGACGTATTATCAGGCTGCCATTGGCTGTCCATGCTCATTCTCAGAAATGTCTTCTCACTGAATGCGGGATGATCTTTTCTCTGTCTCCCTTCTTTTCTGCTACTATCTAACCCCAGATTCCTTCACAGCCTCCTTAATGTTTTACCAAACGGCCTGAAGGGGCTTCTCTTTGCATCCCAGACTTATTATGTATCTTTTTATTTTTTTAGTCATTCGTCCATCTCTGAGATGGAGCCTCGTCTCTCAGACAGCTCTTACAGCCTTTAATCCCTTGTGCGAGAAATGTGAAGTAAATGCATGAAGTAAGCGCCGGCAAAGAATTCCATCGTGATTGAATGTTTATGGAATCATTTAAGTTTCAAGGTGAAGACACTCGACTTCTAAGAAATAGTTCTATAGCATAAGATCTTGCTTGAGAAAAATGAGACATTGGTACGATCTATGTGTTGCTTCCAGCACTGTTAGCAACCACACATCGTTTAAATATCTTGGCTTTTCTTTGGAATATAAATCACATGGACCTCAACGCTTTGAAGACTAATTTTCAGACTCACAAACTCACATACTCCGTCATCTGTAACATCACAGCAGGCCTATTGCATCGCCTTTCAATGATTCTACAAAACCCTACCTTGTGTTTATTGGTACAGTTTTTTAAGGTTAGTGCCAACCTTATAATATCCGTGCAGTGCAAATACTGCATGGTTCTAGAAATATTGTGTTTATGGCAAATAAAGCATGTTTTGGTCACTAAAATCCTTGGATATGGTTGAAGAAAGGTTGTGATTACAGTTAATAAAGAAGAAAATGTTGTTTATTGCTTCATCATTCTTTGTATATATTTTTATTTTAGATTTCTCTGCTCTGCTTCACTTACTGGTCTGTCTTTTATTGTTTTTTTATCTTTTGTTTCTGTTCTTTTAGTCCCTTTTTCCTACTCAGGCACATTCACTGCAATGTTTAAAATTGACTAATAAAGCTGATTCTGGTCCTGATTCTGAAAATGTTAGTGCATTAGTTTCCAATATCTATCCTGAGGGATACTGGGCTATTGCAGCTATGCCATGGTTGGATGCTAAAATGTTTATTTATAGTAATATGCTTTGGCCTGATTCCAGTTTTCTCTTCTGTGCACGCCGTGCATTAAGAATTCTGAATGCATGCAGTTTACTGCTGAAGCACCGTCACTCCAGGGCTTCAGTTCTCCTTCACTTCAATATCACTTTTGTTTTCAGACTTACAATCCTGTTCAAATTTTACAACTTAGCGAGGATTCTCAGTAGTCCCCTGTCTAAGTGGCAACATCAGCTGGTGTCTCTGGTGAGAGCTGAGCAACTGTGTAACACACCATGAAAGACACTGCGGACTCTGTTACTCAGGAAACTGCCACAATGGGCTGCTGCAGAGGACTCCCTCTCTCTTTACCATGAATTTCCCCTGTCAAATTACTCTTGTAAGAAGGCTCAAAGATGGAGCTCATCACATCACAAAGCGGGAGAAACCAGATAGGACAATTCCCAATCCTCAGTTTAGCAGAGATTTGAAATAACAATCCCCATCAGGGCCAGGCAATGTCGGTTAACTTCCCCATTCACTGAACAATGGCACAGAGCCAACCCTCCCAAAGTATTGAACAGCGTCAGGGGACACGGCGTGATGGAATCAGCCGGGGGGATCTCTCACTTCTTAGGCTTTTCAGAAATATGATCTCCTGCTATCTACATTACCATACGGGATCTGGCAGCCAGGTAGGGGCAGAGGCAATGGGGTTTCAGAAAGATAATTGATTTCCATTTTTTTTAGCAAGAGGATTGGGGATGTTGGAGAGTAGCGAAAGGGCCCTTTTCAAAGCTGCAGCTTTTAGGCTGTGAGGCTACATTATACCTGACTCAAGGAGAATCTGATCTGTTATTCTTGTACAGCTCTCTTAGGTGTTAGAGTGCATGAATAAGCTATGGGTTACAAGAGTTCTCTGGTTGCCATCAGACAGCTAGACAGACATTCAGCGGAAGGAGAGGGGCAAGAAATGGATGTGTGCAATTTTATCTTTTTCACTCAGAGGATTTATTCCCGGTGCCCGGACTATCTCTCTCTCTTTGGACATATCAATTAGATGGGTGCGGTGTTGTCTGTTAAAAATGGGAAAGAAAATAAGAAGCCATTTAGGAACATTGTGTCAGACATAAATGTCAAACACAAAAAAGAGTAGTCACAAACAAACCAAAAAACGGCTTCGTGCCTTATCACAGACACAAAATATACTCTCCAGGCGCCGGGCTTTCGGACTGAGAGCTATCAGGAGACTGGGTCTTCAGCCAAATTGAGTTCATTCCCCCGTGAGTGAAAGAAAGAGAAATGCCACCCTGATAGATGAATGACAGATGAGTGATTTCCATTTATGAGGTTGAGAATGCTCACGCTGATCTGCTGTCATGTCTCGCCGTGACTGAAATGTGTTTGTGTGTATGAGCTTGCGTGAGAGCGATGAAAGAGTAAAAAGAAAGAAAAGAGGCTGAGGGTGTGATGATGAGAATTTGGCTGCATTATTCTTCTGGCCATCAAATTTTCCATTCAAGGGTCCCTTGCCGTCCCCATTTATCCAGCCAGCGTCACCATTCTTTCACTTCTTCTTACAACACGGCAGGTGTGCCTCCAGAAAAAAGCACGGTAGTCCACCCCCTCCCAGACGGACGGCTGCTTCGCTCCTTTCACAGACGCAAAGACGGGAGAGGAAGTGTGTAACATGAAGTTGGATTAAAACCAATCCAGTTGAGATGTACAACATTTCCAGGCACATTCGGTTATACAGGCTCCTGCATAACTTAACATTTACATCTCTGCCCACACAGATAATATATCCACCGTGTATACCCGCTGAATATTCCCACGCTGTAATCAAAAAGACTGGAGAAAGTCTTATCCCTTTAAGGATGTTAACTTCATGCGGTTGCACAATCTGCCATTCAAACACCAGGAGTTCACGCTGAATGTTACAATAACAGATGGTTGGAAAGCAGGTTTGATGCATACAGCGTTGCAATTACAGGTCAACAAATCTGAACCAGCAAGAAGTTGCTGCTGCTTTCACTGCAACAGCCAGGTGACCACCATTCAAACATGGCCCCAGTGCTATTGTCCCTACACAGTGTCCCTCACCAGCAGCTCGCCCTTCTGCAGGCTTGAGATTTAAAGCGTGGTCAGAAACCCTGAGGAGCTTTTGAACACGAGCAGTGCTGTGGAGGAATGTCCTGGTGAGAGGGTCCTTGTTTTGTGTTTGTGAGGACACACATGTTCAGGAAAGGGATTCCAGCTGGCCAATCTGTATCCCCCAGGTCTGCATTTTATGTATTTCCGATGCAGTTTTTTGTGTTCTTTCTCTCTTCTTTTGTATTTATTGTGTATTATTTGTGCATTGTTTCTGTATGCATGAAGTCTCAGGTGGTCACTTCTTGCACATCTTTTTATGAGTTCTTTCTGAATGCTGTATAACGCCCTTGTAAGGCACTTTGTGACTTATGTATGTGAAAAGCGCTACACACATAAAATTTTTACTTTACTTACTTACTAGACGCCACTAAATCCTACACACTGGCCCTTTAGGACTTGGCTTGGAGTTGCCCCAGCAGACTTAAAAGCTACTCTGGCAACTCCTTGTTAAATGTTGTCAGAGCAAAACCCAATGAGCCAGTTAAACTAGGTAGTAGCCTTTTCTTTCCTCCCAATCCTCAGAAAATGTTGCCACAGCACTGATGGCCCAGCCAGCCAATTAATTATCCCTTTCTTTTCACTTTGTTCGAGTAAAGTCAATGCTCCCACTCTGGTGAGCTACCTGTTTAAGTGCCCAGCAGACTCTTCTCTCTCCTCACTTATGTTTTCGCAGTACTCACAGTACACTGCAGTACTTACAGCGGGTTAATTACACACTAGCCTCACAGTCTCTCAAAGCTGCAAATGTTGTTAGTTACATGAGGTGGCATTGTTGAACTCCCCCATTATGCATTTTGTATCTATAATGCACTCCTGAGGGAATCTACAGATTTAATTGGCCGACTGTTGCACAGAACCAGTTGCATGCCTCTCAGTCACCTGTTATCGCAATACTGTCTTCTGCAGAGATAGCAGCCTTTGAGTTTTTTCAAAGCAACATTTTGCTTCATTTTCACCATCAACCAACGCAGTCACTGGTAGGCTGCCATCACTCTTCTCTACCTGCTAAATGTGTTTCAATCTGCCATCTCTCAGCAGATCTAGAGAGACATCTAACAAGTCATGTGTCTCTCCCGAACGGAGCGAGCAGCAACCGTGGGGAAAGGGAGAGAAAATTGCTGAGAGGAAAAATGTCTGAGCGGTTTGTTAATTGGAGAGAACATTTAGCAGACTCCTTCACAAACATATGACAACCCCACCTGTTCGTTTGCCAGTCTCCCTGGCTTGTGTTACGATGTGGAGCTGACAGTACTCCGTGAGAGTTTGGCTGCTGTCTTGACAAGAGAGAAGAACTTGAAATACTTTCCTTGTCAAAACCCATATTATAATCCTCAGAATGTAAAACCAAGAAATCAAGACTGTAGTGTTTTTCGTTTGTTTTTTTTTATACCATTCTTTCTTTTCACAATTTGCTGCTGGGATACAAAAGCCAGCCTGTTCAGTCCAGATGAGCAATTGATTTCACTTGTCCAAGAAAAATGTTAAAAATGGTCCTTGAGAACAGGAGCGATGTACTCAAAGAAGAAATGTATGATTCTTCTCTGGAATGTGCGATATGGATTTACGTTCACTACTTTTTGCTATTTCAGATGTGCTTTCCTAACAGGTGAGAAATACTCAAGAGTCACATAAAGGTACATACAGTATTCAGGACACACACTGGCAAGGGGCTATAGCGCATACACAAAGCTCCACAGATCCACATTTAAAAATCATTACTCTGCCGCAACTCTACAAACTCCAGTTTCTCAACAAAGTACAAAACACTAAACAATCTAATCAGATGATATAAACTATATATATACAGCCATGTTTTCTACCACATCAACACAAACAATTTCCCCCGAAAAATTATAAGCAAGTTTCAGATCGACCCAATAATGCTTGTATGAGTCACAGCCAGAATCACACCATCCCACAACCAGTAGCCTCAGCTGTGTCGTACAAAGTCGTGACATATGGTGCACACCATCTGAAAACCGTGTACTCTAAACTGCTCTGCAGACGTTGCCAAATATAGGATGAGGAATATAGGCTAGTAATATGTATTCTCAACCCCCGCGAGGCTCTTGAATACCCACAGCCTCTTCTCCCTTTCACACAAGTGCACTGAAAGGGAGGCGGTATAAACTTGCCTTGGCTTACACGTGATTCTTTTTTCTTCCTGTTAACATTTGGAGCTGAAAGGATTGGACTCCAGACAACAGTCTTCAGAGAACTTAACGATCGTGCCATCTGGAGGCAGGGAAGTGCTGTAGCCACTGATATCGATCATCTTTTTACACTTTAGTCTTGCAGATGGTAAAAAAAACACCATCTGGGCACAGGTGTTGGCGCTTTGAAACTGAAAAGCACCCACAACAAAATCGCCATACAAATATTTGTCCTGACACTTCTAAAAGTTTGCCTTAATTAGGAGCTTTTCATGGGTGAATCTTTTAAGACTTAAAGTAGCTGTGCTGCTGTGTGTGTGTGTGAGAGTGCGGGCATGTCCGCACACACATGCATGTAACCCTTAGGGCTTAAAAGTTTAGGGAAAAAATTCAGAACTTAAATTTCAGTTGCTGAACTACATTTTGCCTTCAGATGCAAACTACCCTCTGCACAGTGTATATAAAAGATACTCATATGAGTCTTGTTTGTACATTTCATTTCATGCTTGTCATGTCACAGTGTTGAAATATGGCATCTTTCTCTGCAGAGAAGCAGGAAATCATGGAAATACGCCTCTTGAACTCAGACACTATAACAATGCTACCATCAAGTGGTCAACCAATACTATTACATCAATCTCATCCTCTCTTGGTCTCTTGGTTATCATCATCATCATCATCATCATTAAAGTGATTGCACCATTATGCCACATCCTCTCCTTTTGTCACTCCCAGAACCAGCTGTCCAATTCAACACGATGTTCCACTATGTACTTGTGAAAAATGGGTCAGTCAGATATGTGCACCCCATATATACCAAGTTTTTTTTGTTTTTGTTTTTTTTTTTGCATTGCAGCTGCAGGTCCCATACAGTTTTTCTTCCAGTGGAGCAAGAAGTAAGTAAATAATCATGGAAGCTCATATCAGTTTAGAAGAATTTTACAGTTAATGGGTTCAACAATAGCTCCATGTGGCCACTAGATGTCACTGCTTACCATTAGCTCAACCTGGTAGTTAGACGGTACACCTGCATCTTCAGGAACCCTTTAGTGGAGTTAACAGACAAAACAGATACAGTGTTTGGAGACAGACTCAAAATCACAAACAGAGGATCAGCCTTGTTGTTGTTCATGCACTTCCTGCAGACTACAGTCATCAAATCAGGCCCAGCTGCAGAGACAAAGTGTGGGAGAGAACACACAGGTGTTCAATGCACAACCAGCTGCATATAGACGTAGAAGGTGACCTGTTGGTTCAGTTTGAGTTGGTGATTATTTCATTATGTAATTCTGAGAATGTTTGTTTGCTTACTTAATTTAAATTGATTGAAAGAACAAAGTGTGTAAAAATAAAACGTATTTATATTTATTGAAAAGGGATCTGTACAGGCTGTGGTTCACGTGAGCCTCACGGCTGCTTTACTAATGAATTATGTGTGTGTTTGTGAAGGTGGACATTACTGTACAGTATTTGTTCTTCCTTGACAAGATGCATGAGGGAAGTTTTTACATTCATTTTAATCTTATTAATCCTGTTATGATTTCTGATCAGTGATTGTTTCATATCTACACGAGTCAGTAATCTTTGTTCATACAGTTCACTTGTGGGCTCATATTCTGTAGTTTTTGGCTGTTTTTTGTGTTTTGAAATTATTCTTTCTTGAGTCATCCATATGACATTTGGAAACATATGTGTTTGCTTACGATAAGAAGAGCTCATTGACCTTAAATTGCAGGACGCTCGGAGGTGCTGCTGGCATCTGCTGATTGGTGCGTCCCTGATTCCTTCTCAGTCAAGAGTTTTTCATCAAATGCATCTGTCAGGAAGATGCTGCACGAGAACTTTGTTGATGCTGATCATCAAAAGAAAATTGAGTAATGCAGTTGAATTTGTTAAATGAAAAAAAGAAATTGTTGAATAATGGTGCGACTACCCTCCGCATGCTGACCCTTGAGCAAACAGAAAATGTTAAAATTTTTGCAGTTTATCACAATGATTGCCACATCTTGCATCTTGCACATGCGTATGTTGAGGCTGAGCTCATTGAAACACACACACACACACACACACACACACACACACACACACACACACACACACACACACACACACACACACACACATATGCACACTCGTGGAAAAAAATTGTATTACATTGTTCCACCAACCCACAGTACTTCCACTTGCTTTGCTTTGTCTCCAGCAGGCCAATATGTGGTGACCGTAATCAAGCCTGGAGCCAGAGAGAGAGAGACAGAGAGCGTTGCTTAGGTCCATCTGGCCCTCACCTGGAGACTGTAACATGCCCAGAGGCTGCAGCCTATCACAGTAAACAGGCTAAGGGGAGTGTTTTAGGCCTCCAGCCAAACCAAGACACATTTACACTGAGAGGGATCACACACAAGCAGAATAGTGTTTCACTCAAGCAGTCATCGCAGTCATTTTTGAGCGTTGTCTCCTGTGATTTTCATTGAAGTACATAAAAAGGCTCCATTTCTGCCTCTTTGTGTGTGTGTGTGTGTGTGTGTGTGTGTGTGTGTGTGTGTGTGTGTGTGTGTGTGTGTGTCTGTGTGTGTCTGTGTGTGTACAGCACTGTGTGTGGGTTCATTTTCTTCCATTCAAGGTGTTTTGCTTGTCTATGGCTGCCCCTTCACCTGGCTGTTGTGCATATTAATTCCAGGTTCCAGTCTTACTACATTTTCTAAACCCCACATGAAAGCATAGGCCTGATAACACACCCAGGGCCTTGTAAACTCTTGGCAGTGTGTTGTGTGTTTCCTCAAAGTCGGAGTTTAGAAGCCAAAGTACACACTTTTTTAGAAGTTGTTAATAGTTCTCCTGGGTTCTATTCTTTAACTTGCAGCCTGTTAACACTGGAATGATGTAATACCATGACAACATTGGTGCAATGTGTGCGTAAACAGTTTGAAGGCATTCATGCACAAAGTACAGTGGTGGAAGAAGTACTCAGATGTTTTACTTAAGTAAAAGTAAGTGTAAAAATACTCTGTTACAAGTAAAAGACCTGCAGTCAAATTTAAATATTTAAGTATAGCAAAGTATAAGCATCAAAATATACTTGAAGTAGCCATTATGCAGAATGACCCATTTCAAAATAATGTTTATTGCATTATTGGATTGTAATTATGGATTCATTATTGTGTTGCAGCTGGTGAAGGTAAAGCTTATTTGAATGAGATTTCTTTTTAACTTCTGCGTAGTTTGAATATAAATTGGGTATATTTCTACCTGGGGATCAATACGTTTAATCTTAATATATAATAACACATTGTATTTTATTTCTTGATTAGATTTTGAATTATTAATCAGAATCTGCAAAGTAACTATTGGCTATCGGTTATCAAATTAACGTAGCGGAGGAAAAAGTGCAACATTTGCATGTTAATTGCAATGAAACAGAAGTATAAAGTAGTAGAAAAAGGCAATACTCAAGTAAAGTACAAGTACCCCAAAACTTTACTTGAGTGAATATACTTAGTTACTTTCCACCACTGAATAAATACAATTGAAGCAAAAGCAACAATTTTCCCATCGTACAGAAATGAAGAAAGAACACACAAATCACAATAACACACGTCCAAATGAGAGCCAGTGTCCTGTGCTGTGACTGTAACTGAGGCTTTGTTTTAAATGACTCTTTGGCTTTAATTCATCCTTTGTGAGCAACTATACATTTGACATTCTTTATTATGAAATATCAGTCCACAAACATCGTAATCTTTAATAAGTTTGATTACTGAAGTATCCGTGTGTTGATGAACTTTCACACTACGAAGCAATGCACTGACTCTTCTGCTGTTTGGAGACAAATGGTTCACTCAAATATACCAAATCATTACTCAAAATTATCATATAAATCATACAAATATATATATATATATACCTTCATCAATAAATCCATAGTGTTTTAATCATGCAGTTGTGTCATTTGTTTTAGCTGAACTATAAATGAATGCTGTGCAGGCACATCTGCTTTGCTGTTTTGGATACTGGAGTCTTTGAAGTCATGCGAGGAATATAAAGTATGACACAGAATGGATAGATATAAATAAATGAATAAATAAAAGTGACTCAGTTTAATCAATGTGGTTTTAATATGTTGGTACCCTCTCGAGAAACGGCCTAATCAGCAGTCAGAGGATCAGCTCTGACATTACTGGCAACATGTGGGCTCTGTTTTAACACACTATGGAAAATATTCCAGCATGGCCTACACAATAAGAGCAAAATAGCATAGTCACAGCCCTGGTCTCATTGCTTAGACCATGGCTGAACCACAAGGGTGCGTGATGTTGGATCCTTTGATGCCAGGCCTGTTTACATGACATAATGATGCCCATGCTGTCAGTTTAAAGCATTTCAGTACTCTCCATTGCCTCACAGAAGACACTCATCAGAGATTCACAAATGGTCTGTTTGGTGGTGGAAATGTGGCTCATTATCATGGGTAAAATGATATGAATTGAAAACTTAGCCTTTATGTCAGTGTTTATTGTGATGTGTTCTCGGGGGAAACAACAAAAGCAGAAATTGAGACCATGCAAAAGAGAAAGACAACAGAAACAGAAATTAAAAAAGAAAAAAAAAAAGGTCACCATAGGATGGAGGATCCTGTATGGTGTGTGAAGGCCTCATTTGGAGGCTAACTGCTGAGAGCTGTGTTTACTATAGGTGGAACAATTTGTCAAACAATGACACAACAAGTGGAACACAGGGGAGATGCGCCAGTGTGTGGCTTCGCTCTCGTCCTCCCAGCCTCTCCTGTTCTTCTAATGTATTTATGAGCAGCATCTATGTATACGCCTGCAGAGCTGTGTCTGTATGTGCATGCGTGCGTGCTTGCTAACGTGCATATTACGTGTACACATGTTCCCCTTGTGGTCACAAAGACGCATTCTCAATTGTTTGTTTTTTACTGGAATGCTTCATGTGTGCGAGGGTGTGCATTTGTGCATTGTATTTTCAGTGAAATGACGATCAGTCAACTCCAATACTCTGCATGTGCATGAGACAGGAGAACTTGAATGAAAGAGCCTCATGGACAAACTCACTAATGAGCCCTAGTGTTAAGATTTTAATCTATTTTGCCTGTGATGTATTTAAGCATTTAGTTTGGATTTAAATATGCTGACAAACTATATTTGCAGTTTCCCACAAGGCAGCTGTACAATAGGAACATTATTTTAGAAGACAGAAGTTATAATATGACATACTGTATGCTGAGTAATGGACTTTGAGTACCATAATTTGCAGCATGGTTGGGACTCCAACCAACCCAGTGAATGGTACATTCTATGCATTATGTCCCTTAGTGCACGGTGCCACCAGCACATGGTTAAGCATGTTTTACGGACTCTTTTGTGTGTGCCACGGGTCCTTTTTGGTGCAGCTGAGGAGATTTCAATGTTTATGGTGGCCAGGCAGGTGATATCTAATTAGCTAACACAACAATGAGTTTAGTGCAGAAGAAGAGCTCTGGTGTCACAGGTCATGTTTTTGGCCCAAGGCAGGGGAGGGGCTGAATCTGACCCCAGAGTCCAGTTCCAAGATGGACTTTCCCTCCAGAGCCTGAGGGAAGAGATGCAGAGAGCAGAAGAAATAAATAACGAATCTTGTCAGTGGTGTTTTGTCTTTTTTCTTTTTTTCAAATATATTTAGCTTATTTTAAAAGCCAGGGAGAGAATTACCTCCCCTGCTTCTACTGTTATATTACAGAGGTGTATTAGCAACTCTTCTATGGAAGCTGTAATCTTGCATTTGTGGTACTTTGGTGATGCTGATGTACATAAGTGTGCAATAACTAACGCAGAGGAAAATATGCGAAACGGTTAAATGAAAGGAGGAAATGAAAGAGGAGGACATGGTTGTGTTAATGGAAAAGGCAGATGACAAAGGTGAGGAGATGAAATCCTCAAACCGTAATATCAGCTCACCCTGCACCCTGCTTTTCCTGCAGAAATGACCAAACAACCCAAGCTGTTTGATAAGAGCCGTGACTTCCCCGTGAAAAATATGTTACTTGTTAGTTACGTTCTCGCCTATCTGACACTCTCAGTTCTGTTGAGTCTCAATCTCCACGCACACTGCCAGACTTTTATCCCCAAATGGGCAAACAAATAACAAAGTGCAGCAGAAAAAGCCTTGTTCTCCTCTAATGTGCAACGCGTCTGCTTACCTCCTGGGAGGCAGAAACAAAGAACTATGACTCACAATTCATCACCCCAGCTTCCTTTCAACTGTCACCCCATTTAGTCTCCACGCTGAGCTCTGATGGTTAAATGCTGGACAAGAGTCCCGGTTTTTTGACAGTTCTGTGGTGCTTGCGGTTTCTCCCTCTCTCCTCTCTTTCCCTGACCCGAGCAGTCTCTCACTGTGGCCTCCCTGCATCTAATGTTCCCGCAGATTAAAGGATCGGAAGAAGAGGAACACACGCTGCGCTAAGTGTGTATGCATTTTTGGTGGTTTCCTCTTTAATCTGGTGCTATTTTTATATCTTTGATTATGCCATCATGCAGTCACAATCAATGACAGAATACGAGGCATGGATGCAGATGACTGAGAATGCTGGCAGCGGTTGAATGTCATCTAGATTGACTGTCCATGCGAGACAGACGCTGGTTTATAGAGGGTGAACAAGTCACTGACTGTAAAAATGTTTAGTAAAGTTCTGAGTTTGTTCATGCGTTTGCTCAAGATTTATTGGCAGCATGAAATATGGAAAGAATCAGAAAAGTCATTTTTATACTTCCTCATTCTTAGTCACACAAGATCAAATTTTCACTTTATCATTAACGCTTGCTCCTGGTGGTCAGAAAGGAGTCCGGAAAGACTCACAGCAGTGTGATCAGCTTTAGTAAAACCATGCACTCCCATGCCATTTATGTTTGCCATGATATGACTTCAGACAGCGTCCTTGCCAGCCATACAAAAATCTATGCATCTTGTGGGCGGCAGCAGTCTTGGTGGCATGACATCCAAAAGCCACACTGCTGTACCACTGTGGTGGTGCTGCAGATCTCCATAATTTTCTCTATTCCTTGATCTGTGTCCATCTGTGTATCTGATGGCTCGCCTGCAGAGTCTGTCTCTGTCATTTGTTCCAGCATGTCCCCATTGAGTCTCTGTTGCTCTCTGGGAACGTGGACCACAAGAACCCCTGGGGGGATCTAAGTCCTGACGCTGTTTGAGTACATTTTAGGTAGTTGGGGGTCAAAGAGAGCAAGAGAGACGGGAAGACTGGCACAGACAGAAACAGACACAGAGCGGTGGAGAAAACTGAATGGAGGAGAAGGGGGGGGCACAGGAGAGGTAGGGGGAGCATTTTAGTGGAAACATGTTTTTTTACGTATGAGCCCGAAATCCTTCCGAAGAAACAGTAATTGGAAAAATATGAAGGGGAAATGCTGAATTTAACAATAAAAGCCTTTTTGTTCTTCTGTCACAAATGCAGCGCCTTCAGTTCCTGAAGCCCAAGTTCAGCTTCTTTCAGGAAGTTAATGCAAACGCTGCATTAACTGGGACATCGTCCCATTTTTATGCCAAGGTACTGTCATGGTTGATATACAGTTCAGTATCACAACTATTCAGCTTTGGTGCTGAATAAGTAAAAAGAAAGTTTAAAAAAGTTATTGATTGGTTTCTTTGTAGATAAAAGAGCTTGGTCTGTACCAGCTCTATATGGAAAGTGTCCTGAGACAACTTCTGTTGTGATTTGGCGCTATACAAATAAAATTGAATTGAATTGAATTGAATACAATATTTGTGGATGCCATTTGGGACAATCAAGCTGTCTGAAATTTAGCTGAAAGTAGCAGAAATATGTATTTAGTAATTTTTTAAATAAAAATCATGGGATTATTTTGTCAAACATGTATATTTTTTTTTGATGATGATTTAAAAGCCAGGATTGACTGAAACTGTCAATCTATATATCTAACATATCGTGACCTTTTTCACTACATACAGGATTCTTTTTTACAAAATAAAGGCTCCTGAAGCAGCTTTACTACAGCCCGTGTTTCTTTTATACGGCAAAAAATTAAACAAGACTCCTGCTAGACCTCTGACACGTTATATCACTCAGTCCCTGCCCCTTATCCCACAGAAGCTTTTCTCTTAACAGCCGTAAGACTGATTTACACAGCAGGGGTCATTACATGTGTAACCAAAGAGTACACTTATGAGCTTGTAAAGCTACCTCATTGTAAGTGTTTGCCCTAATGGCTTCCAAATGGCCAGGGCTCATCTGACTATGATTTTCACATCAACTTATGACATGTAAACAAAGGCTCAGGCCAGCAGGGTGTGAAACCCCTACGTCTTTGTGCCGTGCTGCTTCATCAGTCTGCGATGAAAAGCGAGCCACAGAAAAAGCTGGAGGCAGGTGTGAGAGAGCGAACATGTGGTCAGGATAAGCGACCTTGATGCAAGTTTGAAATCAAGAAGATGTTTACTTAAAAGCTTGTGAGGATGGTTGTACGTTATATAAGCGTGTGTGTGTGTGGGGGGGGGGGGTTAGCATATTTTTCAGTGTGTTTCTGTGTCACTGTGAATGCTTAGAAATGGGATTTAGATGGGTGTGAAATTAAAGAGTCAAACTTTTGTGGACACATTCCTGTCCACCATAGGCTGTATATAAAGATGGACGAAAAACTAAGCCAAAATATCCAGAATACTGGTGCTGCCATCATGCACTGGTGACGTCATTCAGAGTCAGAGTCTAGAGGGTCCTCATTAGGGGTTGAAGCTGCGCTATCAAGGTCCCGCCCATACAGTCACCGAGTCAAGCACTAGCAGGGCTCAGCTGTCACTCATGATGTCACGTTGTATAGCAACAGGTAACTCATTAAAACCAAATGTATCTGAAATGAATGAATGAGCACTTACATACAACAGCTATCTAATATGTTGGGGGAAAGGGGAGGGGGTAGCCAGCCACTAGGGGGCAATCCAGATGTTTTGGCCTGGGGAGTTGCCATGTTGTCCATGTTTATATCCAGTCAGTGCTGTCAACGGTTTCATTCTGTTACGCTGATTCCCAAGAAACAAAGGTAGGAAATGAGAAGGCTGCCAGCTAACAAACACTGATGTAAACAATGCAAGTGCCAAAATATTTTTAAAAATCTGTCATGGGGAAGGGAATGCCTTCATCACATTTGTTAGCACTCAAAAGTACACACAATGTGTTTTAGTGAGAGACACACTGAATGTAACGCAGTTGTGTTTGTTTTAATGAAACTCCATAAGATGTCTTTAAAGAGCACAAAAAGTGTTGCGATCTACCTCTTGAAATGGCAAAATATGAAAATTAACATGGAAAAAAATAGCATATTTACACCTGTAGTAATAGAAGTTTTGGCCACCAGGGGTCAGCACAAAAACCTGTAAACAATACATTGAATGTGTTACTATAAAGTGTTTATGGTGAATGAATTAGCAAAGAATTGCCTATTCACACATCTGGCAGACATGCAGCCACATTAGCATTTCTTTGAAGCAATGTTTCTGGTCACATGGAGTATATATCCAATATTAACTCTACTTTTAGCTCAGGTTTGGCCTCCACCAGCTCCTGAGAAACATATGTGGCTCTTTAGCAGCAACTATGCTCCAGCCTCAAATGGTGCTGATGAGAGCAATGAGACTGAACCAAAACAATAAAGCTAAGCAAAGTCAGCTCTGTAGGTCTGTGTGTTAACTTCTCTTTCATCATTAATATAAAAATATTGATTGCATTTATCACCTCATCGTTAATAAAATAGGTCCTCTCTTGATCTCTTTTAACAGCATATACATAATAAAACTTTGTTATCATTTTAATTTCTCTTAAACCACATTATCTTTTAAAATCACAATTCAAATCATTAAGTCATCATCACGTACCTCAAGCCACTAATCTATGAAACAGACTCTTGGTGTACTCTGATGGTGATTTAACACACTGCACTCTCTTTCCTCTTCACTGGCTAATAACACATGTGAATACACAAATGCACACACATGATTTTCCTGTGTCTCCAGTTGCAGTGTAGCAGGTCAGATATCAGACTGCAGGTCTGCAACGGCAACAGACTCAACAAACTGATCCGCAAGGCCAGTGACGTTGTGGGAATGGAGTGTGACTCTCTGACGGTGGTGTCAGAGAGGAGGATGCTGACTAAGCTACGGACTATCTTGGGCAACGTCTCACACCCACTTCATGATGTGCCGGTGAGACACTCATCCCACCAAAATGCAAGACTGAACGCCACAGGAAATCATTCCTGCCTGTGTACTGTACAACTCCTCCCTCTGAGTGGCCCTTGTCTAAGTATACTGTATATATTTTGTCTCAGTGTATACATTTTGTTTAGTTATCAGTATGTATATTTTGTATATATATCTTGTTTTATATTTTTTTTCCTCTTTTAATTGCACTACATGTTTATTTCTTCTATCTCTTCTTCACCTCTTTTATTTCTTCTATTCTTGGAGCACCTGTAACTAAAACAATTTCCCCTCAGGGATCAATAAAGTATTTCTGATTTCTGATTCTGATTTTTTCCTGAGGTGACAGGGTTAAACCTGCAGCTCCTGCCCTGGCTCCTCCCCTCTCCTCTCCACCCTGCGTGCCTGGAGGCGGAGAGGGCGGCTCAGGGTCGACTCATGCCATGCCAGAGATTCACACCGGCAATTTGAACTGTCAGCGTGCTCATGAATCACCTGGCTAAGGCATCATTACTCGAGAAGATTTATTGGAAACACACAGGCCAAATTTTCATACTAAAGCGGCAAGTGGAAGAGCCCCTGGGGCATTGAGGTGGGAGGTGGAGAATATGTGGGAAAAAGAAGGGATTTAGAAAACGGGGTGTTGACGAGTGCGAAGCTGGTCGGAGGGCGAGATAGTGTTGTGGCGGCACAGATGTCAAGATCATTTTGATCAGCCTCTAAAACACCAGAATCATAATTTTACGAATGAAGGTGATGCTGAAATTCTTTTCCTCTGACTCACACACAGCATGACTGCCCGGTGACTGATTGGTGTTCACTTGCAATCACTTGCAATCAAGAAGATCAGGCTCAAACAGAATTAAATGAGCTAAATGCATGATAGCATCTGGCTTTGTCTCCCAAAAAAGAGCTGCCCAGGTGAAAAAATATTTGTGTAGATAGTGTAGTGTAAATAGTTTGCTAAATTGGCACAACTTTTGAAAAACTTTAAGTGTACTGAAGCATTCAAAACACACTTGCAGTACAAATGTATTATATCACCAGTATGCTGGAAATATATATGGAAATATAAAAGTATTTGGAATTTAGTACCCTTGTTAAAGTACACTTAAGTACAATTTGCAATACACCTACACTAAAATGTGCTTTTTCACAAGTACTTTGAAATACTACTTTAAGCATAATTAGTAGATTAATTTTTGGTACATTCAAGTAGAATCTAATGACATGAAGTAGACAAAATGAATGAGCTAAGAAGTTTAAATGTAATCTCAAACATACTTTATATCAAGCACAAAAAGTAAAAAGTGACTTTTCCAGACACTGAAGTATGGTACTTTTTGACCTGGGCTGAATCTAAAGATGAAGTCGCAACATGAATGACGACGTTAATAGAGTCTTTCGTTGTGTCCTCTGTGTCACAGCGTTGTTAGCGTTGGCTTGTATGTATACATGTGGGCAAAGTTGTTTGAATTGCTTTCTGTTACCAGCTTTCACAGTAGGAATGCACAAAATTTTTGCTAAGTGGCTGTAAATTATTACCTTAACCCTGTCCATCTCAGACGATGTGAGCATGTGCATCTGATTTTGTAAAATCAATACTGAGTGTATGGCACGTGGTCTATTTTTAAGGCAAAAACACAAAATAAGAGCGCTGCGTTATTACTCCAACAAACTGTGGGAATGGATGATGAAGACAGAAACATATTTCCTTCTTCAAAAACATATTTTTGTCTTCAGCACCAAGGGGTCAAGAGCTTTGCTCAAAAACACTACAGTGAAGGTTTTTCATTACTGCTAACCTCACTTTCTCTCCATATTTTCCCTACTAGTTTTGGGATTAAAGCCAGCAATTTTGGTTCCAATTGTACTTGTCTAACCTTCAGGCTACATTCACTGCGGCTCTAGATTGTTTCTTTGTTATTGCCAGCTGGCTGCAGAATAAATTCTGAACAAATCTAAGGCACATCATAATCTAATCTGCCTTTCATGACCAAACAAACAGTAGGATTATTCATACGATCTCTTTAAATGCAATGTACAAAAAAATAACTCCAAACAGTGTGCGTGCTTCAGAACAAATAGAAGACATAGCAAGAGAGAAAGTGAGAGCACAGCCTCTAATACCACATGCAGAAGCACAACACTTCAATGATCACCTCTTCCGCAGAAGTAGGAGAGACAGCCTCTGAACCTCAGAACTAGTCTGAGCAGCTCCAGATCGCTCCTATAAGAATCCTTATTAAGGTTAATGAGTTGCAGTCTATTCAGCTTCTCAAGAGTCCAAGTGCCTGAAAAATCATGTTGCAATTACCTGTCAACCATCTCTCGGCGTCCTGTCTCCGTCTCGCACCTTTAATTAATTTCGCGCATACTTTCAAAATGTAACCTGCCACTCTCTGATTGAGCGCCACCAACAATCAGTCTTAATCGAAAAAAACCTCGGATTTATTCATTTCACTGACACAGTCCTGGATCTCCCACAGTTTTTAGACTATTCTTTGAATCTGCCGACATGTTCTCACTCAAGACTCGTCAAATATGGCAGCTTGGTCAGCAATGCTTCAAACTGTGACGCTCTACATACCTCTCTAGCGTCAGTTTTACACGTGCAGCACTCCATGCAACATCTTGTTAGCAACAGCTGGTTACACTTTTAAAAAAAACTTGCTGAGAACAATAACAAGCATGTGGCATCCATGAAAGTTGCAGTTGGGTTAGGTTTAGGTACCACTGCTACTTTGCTTCACTATTACAGCTGAGTTTAGGAAAAGATCACGTTGTGTGTTTAAATAATTACTTAGTTACACACATGAAGTTATGTAAGTCATGTAACTTAACTTACGAACATCACAGTTTGAAGCTTAGGTCCAGTGCGCCTGAGTATTTGGAGATGTGATGTTCAGAGACACCTCGACAATGATGCACGCTTTGGCTGTTGCCAACTTTGCACAGTTGAGTTGCAAATAGAAACGTTAAACTGTCATGAGGAAACTCATACTAGCGCGTGCACAGAATGTGTGCTGAGAAAATAGCAGATTAGCAGCAGATTGAGTGTAATTTGAATTGAATTTCAAATAATAACACCAATACAAAAAAAAAAAAACTAAGAAGAAAAGAAGTTGTAGACTAGCCAATAAGACAAGCAGAGCACACATGCATATGCACACACAGTGTATCGAATAGCCTTTGGTGAATGTACTTAGCAGTATGACATTTAATAGAGATACAGAGAGACAGGGCTGTCTGTTCTCTCTGTCTGGCAACACTGGCCTCTTATTATTTAGCAGGAGGCTGTGGGGTCTGACCCCTGTGGCTTTTTTTAAATTGAATTAGACACATGTTGGGCCCTAAAGACCCCCAAGATGCAGATATTCACAAAGGCTTCATGACCCTGGTAAACCTGAGGCCTTTCACAAAGATGTGTTACGCAGTGTAAAGCATAGAGGCATAGAGAGAAAGAACAGGGATGAAGTCATGAAGGGGACACTGAGGATTAATTAAAGAAGCATGAGGGAAAGAGAGAGAAAGGTACAGTAAAGGGCACGGAGATACAATAAGTGAAAAATTGTATAAAATAAGACATGAACTGTGCTGCACCCTGAGGGGTTTGTGTACAGAAGCAGCAGCGAGGGTGTCGTGGCAGACCCCGGCATCCTAACCTCAGGCCTTCACTCTGTCAGTCAGTCTGTGGCTCACTGACCTGACAGAGGCAGCAAGTCCTCCATTGTGCTGGTATACACACTCCATTTGCCAAGGGCTTCGTGTTCTCTGGGGGCAACAAGGACAGCTCTGTGACACGATGATTTTACAAGCCCTGGGTATCCTTATTCTGGATATAGTATGTATCATTGTATTAAAGCTATATCAGCATTAGGCACTGAGGAGGCCACTGCAGTGTGCAGGCAATATTTGTGCTGAAGGCTGACGTTGGTATTAGATGGGTTTCTTTCATAACTATCTTTCACTGTTCTTCCTCTTCATCTTTAGTTCCTGGTGCCTGTGGTGTTCCCCAAGGTTCAATACTTGGTGCCTATCATTACTTATTAGTTATGCATTGGTCGTTCAGATCGATCAGTGTCCTGTGAGGAACTGGTGGAAGCTGCTGTCGTGGATCAGGTGTGACAGCAGCGCAACTGTTCATTTAAAAACAACGATGGCAGCTCCTAAAGAGGTTAGTGTAGACGCTGCTATAGCATTGATTATATCAGAACTGCAGAGCATTTACTCCTTGAAAGAACAGCAAAGAAATGCCTTGAAGGCTCTTTTTAACGGAAAAAAGTTTTGTGACTTTGCTCGCCCACTATACTGTACATCATATAGTTTGTCCATGACAGATGGTTCATCCAATCACCTGCCAAGGATTTTTTTGAAAGCGCCTGCCCTTTTCCCAATAGCGTCCATGGACGACTTCACAGGTAATTCTCTGTAACCAACTATCTGGCATGTCAGGTTACATCTTTTCTTTGTTTAACCCTGATTTTATGTTCTTTCCTATTAGGGCTTGATAGGACTTGAACCGCTTTAGGATTGTGTCAGAAAGTCCAACCCTTTTTACTAGTCTGGATAGCAGTATGATTGCTATGTGCCAGCATTGAAAGGAAAATTCTGGTATTTTTTTAGCCTGGGTTATATTTTGATAATTATGACCATTCTGACCATGGGTGATGCAAACTCTGCGTCATTGTAGGGATTTGGGAAAGGCCACAAATTGGCAAAGTTAGCTGGAAAGTTGCCCCGGTCGCATCAGGATAGTAGTAATTACATTTTCAGTTTCCCTAGCTGTCTTTACAAGATGCTTGTGAGGATATACTGTAACAACATTTACACTTTTTCAGTCATGATGGTCATATTTTGTAATATTTCCAAGCCAGGCAGTTCTCAGTGAGTCACCACAAACTTAGCACTTACTCAGTGGGTCCTTGCTCGTTCACATTTTCCTTAATTCTTCACCCATTCGCAGCATGTCAGCGTTCACATTTTTCTAAGACTAATGACTAAACTCAGGCGTGAAAATCTTAAAATGGCATGACTGTGTCATGGTAAGCTCCTCTCCTTTCTGACATTTCCACATATTCCATGTCAGACATCAGAGACAGAGACAGAGAGAGAGATGAGGCATACCAGAAACTCAAGTCGGAGTGACATTTCAAAGCGGCCTGCAGTGATCTGCCAGCAGATTCATTAGTGTCAACACCACGAAGCTCTCATCAAAGCATCTGAAAAAACAGACGCTTACTAATCATGTCAACACGCTGATATGTCATCATCCATTTTAAAATGCACTCTTTTTTTTAGTTTAAAACATCACCCTTGTAATTATTATCCCCCTGGGAGACCTTAAGTTTTGTCTCTTTAATCATTATATTTAGATTTTAATCTTAACGTCACCATTTAGTTTAAAAATGTGATTTGTCACGATAATATTATGTATGTATATAGTTTCAAGGCTGTAATTTACTGCAGAATTAATTCATCTCATTACGTAACTGCACAGGTTTTGGGCATCAAAACCTTAAAGCAGCACTATATAAAATATAAACAGACAACACATCAAATCACATCAGTAAACAATTTGCTCCTGATTAATTTAGACTAATTATCCCATCCTGCACATGTGTCAAACAGCCTGGTCCATCTGCTGCGGGCAGATGTGGTATCTGTATCAGCAGCTTGGGCATTGATGACATGGATTCACAGTTAAACGGCGATAATAAAATTAAATAACCACATTCTCATTTGCGCTATTGGTCCTTGCTGACAGCGATGCAGCGGTAGAGCTGCTCGTGTGCCTGCAGGGCTGAATGTTGACCTTGTCAAAGAAAAGACTAGAAGGAGTGAGACAGATGATGGGCGGTGGGTACAGTTCTTTCAGAAGTGTGAGGAGGATTTTATTGTTTCACGACTCACTGTTTGTCGCAGCACAAAGCTGCAGAGGGTTCGTTTGTTTGGGTGCGTTTGATCTGAAACACAGGCGGAGCAAAACACCTGAGATACCACATATTTTGGGAATTTGTCTCCCTTTGTTGTTCGTGTGACTCACCTACATCGATCAATTCATCTTAATATACCTTCAACTTTAATGACGTCCATTAAAATCCTAGTTATCTCCAGGTTTACACAAACTATAAAAGTTGCTGACGCAGCAGAGCGGGTGGCCGGAGCCAGTTGTACACCACCAAAACATACACACACACAGCAAACACAGCAAGCCAAAGGGAGGCGAATGTGCCATTACCACCACCATGCAGGAAGAGGGCACACTCAGTCAGTGGATGACTTGCAGGTGTGTTCCTGCCATGGATAGTGTTCAGGCTAAGCAAACTCATGGCAGACCCAGCGTTCTCAAACCCTGCATCTCGGTTATTCTTAGGAATATAACGAGCGACTGCAATTAGGAAATTTAAATCAATAAAATACTGTTCATGAGCCGTGTGATATATCCGTCTACTCGATGTGGCCTATCACCTGGAGCGGAAAATAAACATACGAATACATAACTGAAAATCATTCCAAAACTAAAAATGACTCTAAACATACCTCTCAGCTGCTTGACTCTCTATCGCAGTTTAACCTGAGAAACTGAGCATGTGGCTCCATTGCAGTTTGCTGAACTGGTTTCCAAGTGAGGGGAAACCAGGGCAGAGAGAGAGAGAAAGGGGCAGGGCTGAGTATAAGGACACAGGGCTGCGTTCAAGTGCTTTCCCTCTATCACAAGCATATTTTTATTAATCACTAACAGCCCTTTCACACAAAACTGCAGCCTTCTACACTTCACTTTGCTATTTCAAATCAGTTTCTTCAGTCCAGTTTGCTCAGTTTTTCACCTCAGTATGTACAACAGTAAGTGGATGTTTCACTGTTTGTACTTGCAATGTTCAGCATTGATTCTGACTGTCACTTCACTGATGGGTTTAGTACTGTTGCAAGTCCAAATTAGTGGTTCACCCAGAAAGTTTTCATACAGGTGGCACCCAGCCTCTGCAGTATGCTCATCAACAGCATGTACCTCTCGACTGCAAGCTAAAAACCTGTTTATTTATCACGCAGAGAGACATGAAATATCAAGATAATCAAAGAAAAATGTTTTTTCAAACACCCTACAGGCCTCTCTGTAACATTTCCTCTGCCATTTGCATACAATTTGAAATGAAAGTGTACAAAAATAAGATGACATCTCCTTTCCGGACATTAAGACTGCAGATGGGACAAAAAGCAAAATGCATAGACAAAAACAGAATGAAGAAAGGTAGAATTCAAATGATAACGACTGTCAAAGCAGGGGGAGCTTTCAGATTAATACTTATAGTTCTTCTTGCCAGTAATGATGCAAATGTAATGATATATTTTTGTTTGGAAAAAAAAAAAAGAATGCTTAAAAATGCCAAAAGCAAATATAACCTTTCAGATTGCATGGATGATGATGATGATGATGATGATGATGATGATGATGATGATGATGATGATGATGATGATGGACTGAAACAACAGCAGTTCAAATGTTTTTATGATTTATGTAAAGTGCACGGCGGTGTTACAGTATTTATATTTCAGTAATAAGTTATCCTCACCGTGACAGTTGGCAGATAAAAGAGAAGCCATGCGTACAGATTACTGACTGTCCCTTTAAACTGCTCTCCTTCAGTCTGAAGCAGGTCTAGTTTTGACATGTTGTAGTGTTTTGTGCTCTCTCTCTCTCTCTCTCTCTCTCTCTCTCTCTCTGTACTGAAGAATGTGACTCCCGCTGCTGAATCCAGGCCTGGTTAATTGCTGTGAGTGAATAAGTCATAGATGGCAGCAGCAGGCCCTTGGGGCGTAGATCGTTTTCATCCTTCCTCAGCCTCACCGCCCTACTCAGGTTTTGGCTTTTCACCAGCCCAGCTCATTTTCAGTGGGAAACGTCTGGCTTAGCTTACCACTGCACTCTGTCAACAGCTGCTACGCTAACCTGCCGTCTTTGTAATTAAAACACATACTCTCAGATCATAAAGGCGCTAACGCTGCACGCATGAACAGATTCAGTCATGAGTGTACATACTCGGCGTGCGATTAAAAGCTTCTGCAAACACTCCCTCAGTTTGATCTCAGGAAAGCAATAAATAGTGGAAATAGCATTTATTATCTTTGAATTTGGCATATTTGTAAAACTTGAGTTCAGTAACTTTTTTCTGAAACTTTTTCCCCTCGGGGATCAATAAAGGAATTCTGATTCTGATTCAGAAAGATGATATTTTTTTTCCCCTCAGGTGGCTTTTACCCGCCAGCCCAAACACATAAAAGCAAAAGCAGACAACAAGACTAATGCTGTAATGTAATAACTTACTTTATGCATGCATGTTAAATTTTTGTTTGATTTTGAGTTAACCATAACATAGAATAGTTATCAGGACACCACAGGTGGCACTTTTGTTTTCTTTCTCATTCTTGGCCCCTGGAAAGACAATGGATTCATTACTTACTGTAACAACATTTCAAATTGAGGACACATGAAAGAACCTCCTCTGGTCCTGCTTATTTACTGCGCCTCAAGTCTGCAACATACAAGTTGGTCTTTGTTAGGTACATCCTCGCGTAAAAAGGTTGAGACAAACAGTCCCTGTGGTCAAACTTATACTGACTTATATAAAAGTATTTGAGAAAAAAAAATAGATTCTCTATATTTACCCTCCTCACGGCTCTGAGGCTTTTTAGATCAAGCTCACATTGGCCAGTAAACGTCTTCTGTGTTTACATACAACATACACGTATCTTCAACGTCTTTGCAAATTTGAATGGTCACCGTTAACCCACCCGTCAATAAATCTGCGCTGTCTGTTCGGTGAGTCACGCAGACCTGCAGTGCTCTTCCTGGTTCGCCTCAAGGCCGGGCTGCCAATCACGCTGAGAGATAAGGAGGCTCAGGCTGATGGGATTCTCACAGAGATCCAACTTATGGTAAATATCTCCTGACTACACCGAGCATCCACACAGTCAACCTGTCAATCAGCGCCTCTGTAGCACCCTAGCCAGTCACGCGATGGCATACAGCGCAGCCAAACTTGTGACAGGCACCTAATTTATTTATTTGTGCGTTCGTTTATGGTTTTCGTACCCGCTTTTTGTAATTGCGCAGTTCAGTTTGTAGTGTTTTAGCAGATGGTGGAAGCAGGATCAGCACAAAGAAATATTATAATCAGTGCTTTTCTCATATTTTGTAATGTCACTACAAAGAGCTGTCTGCACCCCCCCAGAGAAGGAGCCCAACATGCACGCTCTGGATGTTAGTCATACAGGTATTCAGCAGGTCATTTAGGCGTAATTTAAGCAACGTTTGGAGTGGTTTGGTCTTTGTTAACCCTACACTCTCCGGCCTCAGGGCTTTTTCCTCTGTGATGCCTATCATGTTGTTTATGGTAAACAAAAGCTGAAAGGGATTGTATCTAGCCACGGCGCATTCGTTTGACAATGCTGATTAGATGTGACATAAAAAAAAGAACACAAAAGGGCACGAGAGAAGAAGAAATGTGTCAGTTTCTCTCTTTAGTCTTTATTCATATTCTGCTCTCTTTCTCTCTCCCTGATTAAAACAAAATGGGCGAACCCTCTTCGTCCCTACCCCCACTTCACTACCAGTTTTGGACAGATATGACTGCCACAACAGCAAACCTAAAACAGTGACAATCCGAGCTGTGTATAGGAGACTATTGTTTTCTTGCACAGTGTAGTCTTTCTTGTGCTTTGCTTTTTTAAATTTTCAAATTATGTATTTAAATTTCAAAGCAATCCTTACCAGATGAGTATTTGCTCATGAGAGGCCATGCATGAAGACAAAGAAAGTGGCTGATTTCAATTGTGTTCTGTCATTTCTTGTTTAGTTTGGTCTGCTCTCGTGGATGGAGGTGGGGGGCATATTGCACAAAGTTAGCGCAACATAAAAGGCACATCATTTTTTTTCCCTTTCCGTCACGCACATCACGGAATAAGTCGAAAGTGTCGCAAACACGCTGCACAAAATTAATCTCATATCCACTCACGGCATCGCAGCTGCTGACCATGCAGATGATGGGAGTGACTCGGAGGGTGTAGTTTTTATTATGTTTCTACTGTGCATAAATCCCTTTCCTATGGCCTAATGACAGAGCAGGTTCTGCAGGTGAAGCCCTCGGGGAGGAGGGGAGGAGAAGGAGAGCAAGAGGGAGCTAAACACAGCCATAAAGTGCCATAAAATAAACCTCACTCACAGACGCATGCATGGTGCACCTGCGTCATATCGTTTCCTGCGTTTCCAAATCAAGAAAAGTCTCAAAATCAAGATTTTAACATTTTTTCCAAAAGTTATAAAAACTAAATGTTCAGTTTAAAGCATCAAAATGTTTACAGTGCGGTTAAAATTTTGAATTACATCATCATAATTAAATCATTGTGTTGCTTTGTCTGATATCCACCTGAAGCACAACAAATATGCTGATTAGCACAGAGCTTAAGGGCAACGCCGTCACGTTCCAAAGGCCCGTGCTTTTGCCTCTCAGCGCTAAAGAGAAAGTATTAGGTAAGAAGAGCCAATAAGGTACCACTTGTGGCATAGGAGCTGGTGAAGGCAGGTCCTTTAGACGGGCGGTCCTCACACAGTTTGATTTCTCCTCTTTGGCCTGAGTGATTTCTTCAAAGATGGAAAAGAGAGGATGGGAGTTAGTTTTACCTGTGGCAGGTTGTTATTGGAATGCAGGGATGAATGGGGTCTCTACAGCGTCTATTGTATTAAAGACCTCTGTCCCAGCCCCCGTCACACACACACACACACACACACACACACACACACACACACACACACACACAGGTAAGTCAAAATATCAGTGGATGGCCAGCTCCTGGGTAATTAAAGGAGGTGGTGATCTTTGTGACCTCACCACACCCGACACTTAGCCTGGCATGTTGTCTGCATATAGCAGCCCTTCCCAGCCGTGTATACATGACAATAGAGAGGGTCACAAAGCCAGCAGACAGGGCCCGTGTGTGGGTGTGTGAGGGCGTGGATGTGTGTGTGAGTGAAAGAAAGAAAGACAAAAAGATTATGCAGGTACTTTCCAGACCTTTCGACCTCATCTCCTGGCCGTGTTTTAATCTGCTATGAGCCTGGAATTTGGTTGCTTTTAATGCTTTTTATCATCATTATTCCTGTTAGATGCCTCAAACCTGTTAAAAGGGAACCACTCATATCTGTTTGTAACATCAGCTACTCGTGAAAGCCTCTGAATTTAAACGTGTTACACCAGAACCCACCTCGCCTCATTTTTTCTTCCTGGAGAATTCTCCCGTTTTGATCAGCTTGTGAAGTTGATGCTAAATCACACAACTGTTTTGATGGATGTTTGGTGAAAGACGCTCTCTGGTTTGCGGACGAGAGATTTGCCAAAGAAATGCTTTGTTTTGGTGTTACGGCGGTCAGGAGTTTGAGAGCTTTGTGGCTGTTACTGACACCAGAGGGCTCTCTTTCTCTCTCCTGTATTACCTTATGGACACCGCTGTGGAAATTAGGATACAGGGGCAAATGTGTTATAATGATGGTACATGTGAGTAATTATAAAGCTAAATGTGAATTCAAATACAAATTATGCAGTAATTTACACTGAAGTGATGTGATAAAGAATAAAGGTAAACTCAAAGTGATGACAGAGGAAGAAATGAACATATAACTATTTAATATTTGTATTAAAACTGTATTATATTTCATTCAAGTATTTTGATAATTACCCTTTGTTTATATTTTTTTCATTAGTCAGTGATTTGAAGATTTTGAGCCCAAAACTGCTTATAGATGAGCAGCTCAGCAACTTCAGCTCCACCACAGTGTGTATCACAGTGTGTGTGTGTGTGTGTGTGTGTGTGTGTGTGTGTGTGTGTGTGTGTGTGTGTGTGTGTGTGTGTGTGTGTGTGTGTGTGTGTGTGCTTGTTTGAATGTGTAGTGTGAAGCAGGGCAAAGGCACTTTAATTAATTAATAATTTTAATTTTCATGTGAAGTGACTGGAGGGTGTATTTATTGTATGCATAAAGACATCCAAGAAGTGCATGATGTGTGATGCTACGAGAAACTGGGGCAAAGAACTCATCAGCAGAAAGAGGGAGCACTGACTGTAGCCTCCAAACCGGCCCGTGGGTGCTGTTAATTGATGAAACTTTCTAATGAATGGGCCAGATCTTTGCCCTGGGCTCTGTTTTAATAACAATTACCACAGTCGCAAACTGAAGCGCGGCGCTGGATATCAAAGCAGGCCGTTTGAAGCCAGTGACATAGAAGCCAAGTCATCTTTGATAAGAAGAAGAAGAAGAAAGAAGAAGAAGAATTTCCTTTATTCGTCACATTTTAGATGCCATCAGTCTCTTTAACGTTCACATGTTTTGTTTTGTTTTTTTTAATTGATTTTATCTTCTATCTCTTTTATTGCCCTTTAATTTGCTTTTATGTGTGTACAGCACTTTGGCCAACAATGTTGTTTTTAAAGTGCTTTATAAATAAAGCTTGAATTGAATGGTGTAAGCGGCTGGGCTCACTGTGCACTTCAAAGTTTCTTCTCTTTACCTTTGATTTGTTGTCACTGTAATAAACTGTGTGTTGACTGCAAAAACATTCTTCCTCTTTAAAAAGGAGGGGGATTTTTTTTTTTTTTGGTATCAAACACATGATTTGATACTGTCATTTGTGAGTTTCCTCAAGATGACAGACTGACTTAATCACTGAGATAACTGTCAACAGCCAGTTTTTACAAAAGGCTGCAAAGGTGTAGCTTTTCCTGAAGCCTTAATACAGGCAAGGGTATGGGCTATAATTATTTTGATCTGAGTGGCAACTGGAAATATGAGTTTGGACAGAACTCTCATGCAAATTTTGTTAAAGAGGATCTGCTACACAAATGTGCTGCTGACATCTCCAGCGCACTATGCAGATTTAAGCTGCAAATGACTATAATGATAGATGAAAGATAATAAGCAAAGCTGGAACTCTCATGACTTTGCTTTGCTTTGTCAAGGCTTCGCTCGATTCCATTTACAACTTCTTGAAATGAATCGTCTTTATGCTAAAATGAGTGTAGCATCTGCTTCATTTGACGTCATGCAATAATTATGAATTTACTTCTTAACTCACCAACAACAGCTAGAGATCCATGCAACAGAGAAAAAGTCAACTAATCGGTGCACCGTTTGTCGTTCCACCGACCACTACAGTGTATAAAAGGGGGGCGTGGGCATTCCTGCATGCATGCAGCCAGCCAGCCAGCCAGCATGAGCTCTGTGCCCCCTCAGGCTCTCTGCCACAGCGTTAGGGCAGGTTACACACTCTGCCTGTGTGTAATTCCCAGTGACAGCGCTGGCGCTCGGGGCCAGACCTGTAACCCTGAACGCAGCCTTCACAAACAGGCCCTGAGAACACAGAAAACCCACAAGCTCAGGTTCTGTCTCTCTCCTTCCTCCCCCCTGACTCCCACTCTCTCTCGCTCTCTCTTCATTATATCACTGTGCTCTGCTGCTGTAAAATGACCCATAGTTCAACCTTTTTTCTGTCCACCGGCCAGTTTTCATATCACTTCCCACCGCTTTTGTTTATCAACAACACAATGTCACCTGGTTCATTCTGATGTGCCTATTTGGTGTTGCTATGAGCTAAATTTAGAACACCTGGGAATTATATTCCTGTGATGCAACGCTGAAAACCTGATCTATTTGTTGTTGAATTTAAGAAATTCTTGAAAACTTAAAAGACGTGAAAACTCAAGGCAAAAATCACTCTCATTCAATCTCAAATGCTCTGCAGCTTTTTTTCAAGGTGTTTTAGAAATCAGCCGTAACACCTGAATATCATTTTACATCACACAGTGGTATTCTGTTATGTCTCTGATATAATTAATGCCTTTTGTGACGGAAAGTGTGGAATGTATGTCCTCTAGGCAGTCTACTTGTCAAAGGACATGAATTTCTCTCTCTCTCTCTCTCTCTCTCTCTCTCTCTCTCTCTCTCTCTCTCTCTCTCTCTCTCTCTCTCTCTCTCTCCCCATGCACCATGGTTGACCCTCTGCAGACCTTAGGGCGAGTATTTGACTCTGCATCGCATGAGAACACTGCAGCTTTTCCACCCTGATTAAAGCCACTGCCAGAGTGAGTCAGAGCCAGACTTACTCTGTGTGTCTACACCCTCCCTCTCTGCCCTGAAAACTCCTCGTCTTTCTTTCAAGAAACATCTAAAATGGGTTAAGATATACTATCAGCTGGGCCGCCCAGTCAGGTTCACTTAGCAGGAACATGAGGAACTGTATTCACAGTGTTCCACGAGGAACTCGGGAACACCTGAGGCAGCAGAGAGGAATTCTTAATGTCACAAATGAATATGCAAATATCACCGAATGTCATAACACATGCCTTAGTCATGCTGTGATCCAAGAGCAGCCAGGATGCCAGGCAGCTATCGTTGCACCAGCGATGCCTGCAAGAACACAAGCCTCGCCATGAACAAGTGAGAAATGAGAGCTTTCAGCCAGAAACGTGCACGTGTGGGATTTGCAAAGATCGTTTCGACATTCAGGAAATCAGAAAAAAAAAACAACTGAAAAATAGCTTGTCAAAGAGCAAAAGTGTGAGAGACAAAGCAAAAAAGACAAGCAAGAAAAAGACAGAGAACTGGTCCAGCATACCCCCCCCCCTCCAGTAAAAAACGACTAAGACTCTCACCCATGTCACGAGCCTCTGGCAAAACAGATTCATCACCATCACCATCAGTGTATCCCCTCGGGACCTCTCTGTCCCGTTTCCCATTACCCTGAATACAGGCCTTCCTGTTCCAGTTGCTTCATGGTGGCAACTTTCAACCTGAAATGTAAAATAGCATCATTAATCGACTGGAGAACCGCAGTGCACCAGATTGTGTAACACTGACAGGTCTGAGCACCGCGATCTGGGGACACACCTGCACTAACTGTCTGTTTGAGGTTCCTGAGAGTAATGAAGAACAGAATGACTAACGCATCTAACCATTAATATGTTTGACTGCTTAATTGCTGGGTTTAATATCGAACATTAAAATACATTGTGTGGAAAATCAGTCTGTTGGGATGCTGCCATTTTCATTACACTGCCAAGCAGCGAAAGATCAGAAAGATCGTGGTTAAGGTTAATAATGAAAATCATTTGCCGGGCTGTGACAGGACACAGACTGCAGTCTCCTGCATGAAAGTCAGATGTACTACACACCCATCCACACCCTTAACAGTCCACATCACTGCATAAAGGTCACACGACTTCCTGTATTGTCAAAGAGCGTCAGCATTAGATGTAAATCCTAAGGTGCAGAATCATCTACTATGGGTGTAATTCCTTCGATCCTGGGCTGGGTGTTAAGTTTCTATCAGGTTAATGTAAACACACTGCAGGTTGTGTTTGGGATTTAAACTTCTTCTGAGGACACACTCTTTATTTTATGATAAAAAAACTTCATACACACGAAGAAATGTTAGTTATCTACACCAACGGTCACCTGATTTAAGATTTTGTGGACATGTTTCTTTACGGCTCTGCTTATTGTCATATTTGATTCACTCGCTGTCTCCATTCAGTCCGTCATGTGTCTGAATGTCATCACCTTGGCAAAGAAACACTGCTGTGTTTGTTTCTGTCGGTTGCGGCTGCAGGTTTCTATAAATCTTCTGATGCTCTCAGCGGCCACTTTGCAGGAACATCGTGTGGGAACGTTCAAGGGTTAATGCAGAAAGAAAGAAAGTTAAGTGGGCATGTTTTCATTCTGTCTGTGTTGCAATATGCACGGTTGCAGTGACAAGGGCGCACGCACGCACGCACGCACACACACACACCATGGCTTGCACACACAATCACAAACATGTACACACTCTCTCTCACATGTGGATGGAAGTAATTAGAGTAGAACAAAGCTGAAAAATTAAAGTGGGGAGGAAATGTTGAAAACACGAGTTTGGTAAATGACCTCATAAACACCCAGTCTGCTTTCTCTCTCTCTCTCTCTCTCTCTCTCTCTCTCTCTCTCTCTCTCTCTCTCTCTCTCTCTCTCCCCCCCTTCTGTCGCTGTTTTACAACAATTTCAGTTTGTTTTTCCTCCGTTTTGTTGTGAGATGTAAATGAAGGACATCAAAAGACTCTCCCTCCAACCCTTCTTGTATCCCCCCGCCTCTCTCTCTCTCTCTCTCTCTCTCTCTCTCTCTCTCTCTCTCCCACTGTCAGTCCTGCTTGGCCGCTTACTCTCTTCATCTGGTCCTCATATGGGCTTCATTCCCCCCTACTGCAATCCAGCCCAAAACTATTTCCTCTTTCAATTTCCAGGGGAAGTTGTTAAATGGTTTCTGAACCAAACAAGCCTTTTTTTCCCTCTCTCTCTCTCTCTCTCTCTCTCTCTCTCTCTCTCTCTCCCTCCCTCCCTCCCTCCCTCTCCCTCTTTTCTTTCTCGGCTACTTTTTGTACAGCAACTCATGCAGGGCCCACAATCAGCCTTGTGTTGTTTAGTATGCAATAATGAACTACCAAGCAATAAAGCTGGAGGAGAAGAAATAAACATCTCCACGCTGAAATAATAACAAATATGGGGAAACTTCCCATTAAGAATTCTATTCGTCCACATAAATACATTCAGTAGGAATGCTGACAAGGAAATAGACTCATTGCCAGAGTGAAAACTGAACTGTTAAGTAGTTGGAGCATCCTATGTTGCGCTCAAGCTCGCACACACACATGTACACACAGCCTCTTTGTCCCGAGTATGCAGTCAGGCGGGAAGGCGAGCTATAGCCACAGGGCCGGAGAAGCATGCTCATCTGAAGGACAAACGCTAACCAGGCAGACTTCCCTCATTGCCCTCCATCCCTCTCCCTCTTTTCCACCCTGCTGTCCGCCTGCTCTGTGCCCTCTAACCTTGCTACCAGTACGGAGAACAGTGAAAGAGGGGATCTATAAATCCACCCCCTCCGCCGCACTCCTCTCCATCCCCCCATTTGTCGGTGGCAGAGGCGAGGCGAGGCTGGAGGTGGTGTGTAGCAGGTCTTCAGAGTAAGCTGTGATGACAGGTGTCACTGAGTCTCATGGGCGGACCTGTGACGAGTGTCCTGCTCACTTACAATCCTCACTTTGGCGCTTTTCACAAGTCACGAACTGATGAGTGCCAAAAGAGGTGGTACGAGGATTCATTCGCCCGATTTGTGTTCCCTTAACGCTGGTGTGTGTTTGCGTGTGCGTCGGACGCATGCATGAGCACGCGCAGATGGAAGCGCATGCGTGCCCATGATGCAAAGCGTCTGAAGGCCCTCCATCCCCGCACAGGCGAGCTCAGATGCAGCGTATGTGCACGAATCCACACACATATGCGCACACATACACACGCAAACACACTCCCTCGAGCCTGGCACTACACACACGCCGGCTGCCAAGCCAGTTTAGTGTAGTCCGGGAGAGCTGCTCTGTCTCAGGGCAGGGACACTGCAAACAAAGCCTGTAGCTCCTCCATGCAGTGGGTAAATTAGATGTGCCGGAGGAACAGAGAGAAGAAACTCACAGGCACGTCTGTCTTGTTTAACGTGATGTACAAAACAGCTTTGCCGGGTGCAGAGAGGTTGTTCACACTCCTTAAAGTCTTGGTCCGATGATAAATGACGACCAAACAACTTCAATTAGGGTAGTTTGTGTTTCTAAGTGTACTGTGCGCGGCCTGGTGTTGGCTTTTCCGAAAGCAGTACAATCGGCTCCGTGAACCAAATTAATTGCAAAAAATGCAGCTTTGACTTGCTGTTGCCGCTGCTTTAGGAGGCAGACGTCGCTTGTTCTGTCAGGTTGTGTTGCTGTCATGTGAGATCACAGGACTTTCATGCTTTTTTTTTCACACTTAGCATGTGATGCAGGAGGGAAGGGTAGACGGAGGCGAACCGAATTCAGAAACAACAATCAACTCGCGCCCAGGCCAATCGAAAAGATTCTGTTTTTTCTAAAGAGAATGCTATTTCTATTTAAGATTTATAAACTAAGAAACAGCCCAATTTGCTGTAAGCATGAACAAGGTATTCCCTTTCTCAGATTTTAATAGGTGAATCTGATGCAGGATCAGCTGTTGAGGGCCAACCTCTGCATTTTTTCCTCTCCTAAGGGCCCCTGTGCTCCCAGTGATGTGATCACGGCAGGACAAGGGGACAAATACAGCCTGGGAGGAGCTGACCATTCATCAGATCATGGCAATTACTGCATTTCCATTTCACTTGGACCCCAGCAGGGATACACATACTCATGAAGACCCTCTTTTGTACCTGGAGCAGGGGCTGCCCTGCCTTCTTTTATCCTGCAGCCTCGGTTCGAGGAGGCTAATGAGCACAGGCCCGCTACCTCTATTCTCCAGGAGGGCAACTCCCATTCATCCAGCGGCCCCTCTGTGAAATCCCATGTATTTACCAAAGGCCAAGCCTACAGTCAGTCAGTATACACACCACTCCTCTGTGCTCGCTCTCCCCGCTGCGGCGCACAAACCGTCAAAGCCCAGTTCCACCTTTTCACACTGTGCCGGGCTCAAAGGGAGGCTGGCGGGGGATGTGGAAAAGAGCTGTGTTTGCTTAAACATGTCTTTAAAAAGCGAGGGGGGAACTTGTTAAACGCAGGCCAGAGTGGCTCAGCGGCACACACCAAACACATGGAGGAGTGAAGCAGCAGCGCCGAGGCTGCTGCTGCTGCTGCCGCTGAAGGCCTTTTAGGTATCACTGCCACTCAGGCGCTTCATAAAGCCACTTTAAATGTCACCAGAGCTCTTTAACACAGATCTGTGTGTGCGTGAGTGTGCGCGCGTGCGTGACTGTGTGAGATATAATGATGAGTTGCATGTGCAGTCTGAAATTAAATGAACGTGATCTCCATCATTATTATGATTATCATAATAATAATTATTGTTGTTATTAAATCATGGTTCAGTGAACTACGTGAAAAATGTTTTTGTGGGTGTTTAGCATTTATCATTGAGTCTGTTTCTTCCCCTTCTCTTTTTCTTTGTTTTATACACTTTTATTTTTTTAATCAAGACTTGATATGAAATATGTTTCCCCACAGCTTATTTCTGTGGTTGTCTCATGCCATATGTTTGTTAACTATTAAAAAGGCCATATTTATTCATGTATTTATTTAGTTATTTGATAATCAAATGCACGTTTTTTTCTCACTGCCACTGATGACTTATGAAGTGAAGTGAACCCAGTATTTTATGGCCTTCTCAATCTGTGCAACATTTTCTTGCAATTTCCAAGAATAACTGACTTTGAGTTAATACAGCCAGTGACATTTTCACCATTCACTGAATGCAATTAATTTATGCCTCTGCAAAATGCCGAGCGAGTATTTACCAGCTGTGTTTTGCATAATATCCATGCAGTAAATTCTAATTTAGCCTATTTTTGTTCCAGAATTTCAACAGTGGCACAAGAGTTGTTTTTTTTTTCCTTTTTTCCAACTTTTTTTTTTTTTTTTTTGCTTCTAGTGTTTTTCTACCCAAATAAAAACATCAGCAGCTTCTAACTCTGTTTGACAGATTCACTGAAGATATTCATTTAGATTACATCTTCCTTCACTTTGAAACCCTCCTCTTTGTGTTGATGCAGCCTATGAGAGTAAACATGTGTTTAGTTATTTTGCATGTCTAACAGCGGAAGGTTTTCACGGTTGACTTTGTGCAGCAGTGCAGGAAGACGCAGCCTTGTCCCGTTTGTCACGCCTGGACTCTGTCACAGACTTGTCACAGCTTTGATCTGCGGCTGCTCAAGTGCCTCACAGGAACCTCCCGAATTAGGTTAATTTGCACTAATAACGAGGGTATTTTTAATGTCCTAATGAGGGCTGTTGACGTAGACATCGAGTGTTCATTGTCTCAAAATAATTAACGACGGGCCTGTCTGATATGCGTCATGTATGAGTGTTTGGAGAAAGGAAAGAAATAATTGATAACTGTGGAGTGTTTTCTATAATAGCCCGTGCGTTAGGAACATCTAATGTCCTTTTGCGTCTTATTGGTGACTTTTTGAGCTTGTTTGTGATTGTTTGACTAATTGCTAAAGATAATCCGTACAATTAAAAATTAGTCCGATTATAGGATTTTTTTTTATTTTATTTTATTTTTTTAACTATAGACCCACGCAACAAGAGTAAATCCATGCAATTCGTGCAGATATGCAGATTTTACACGGTGGATCTATAGCGTGTCTGCAAATCATTTTGCCTGCCCACTGTCGCTAACCATCTCCACGCACGCTCAGGACGCTCAAGAGGACATTTGCATTTATGCAGATTAAATTAATCTGTTGATCTCCGTGTCTGTCTAATGAAGAAGGCGCCGTGGTGTGTGGATATGAATGTCTGCATGCATGAGGAGGACGGGTTAATTAGGGAAACTGCGCCTGGGCCTCCCCTAAAAGGTCACACTTTGCCAAAGGCTTGAATACATTCTCTGCTCTTGACGTGCCACAAAGTGACAAGCGCAATGACAGATTTTTTTTTTTTTTTTTTTTTTTTTTACTTTTATTCAAGCAAAACAAAAAAAAAAGAAAAGAAAGAAAGAGAGATGTTGATGATGAAGGATGTTCAGTGGGTTAATTTTCTATACTTTATGTGTTCTAGTCTCATTAATACATAGCCCATGGAGAGTTCAACTTACTTCATTACTTCCATTCACTCAGGCTTATAATGTGTATTATTGACGAAGTCCACTCATTTGGACACACAGCCACAGTCTGCCTCAGATTTCACACTCTTTGTCTCATTTGGGACAGTTACTGCACATGTTGTGAATATTGTCATTCAGGACAAGTGTTGAAAACAAGACACTCTTTTTTTTTTCTTTTTTTTCAGAGTGCACTGAACTCATCACAAGACTCCAACATGGGTGTGAAACATTTTCCTTGCTTCATATTTTCTTTGGCTGTCACTTCCCACTCTAGCTGCGTGGCCTGATGGTTATTGCTTCCTTGTCTCATCAAATTATTCAAATACAACCTACCTAACAGCCACGGCCACCGGCTGACACGCACAATCCGCACATATTTGCGTGGCTTACTGCAGAGAGGAGGACGGCACAAAGGAATGGAAGCTCGCATGGACTCAGCAAAATGAGATAATGAATATAATATGGTACCACTTATAGGAGCTCTCTAAAATATGTGCAAGGTCTGTGTTAGACGTGTTTCGTTTCATTGTCCTCCAGTGAACCCCTTATCGTTACAGCATTAGAGCCATCAGGCCACAGTGGAGGTAATGATCTTTCCCTTTCTATCAGTCTATCTGTTTGACCACAAAGTTGCTTTTTGATCCGTCCTAACCATGCTGTCGTCACAAACGGTCCCAGAAAAATGTTGAACATCTTTCATGGTTTGATGTTCACAGCCACTTGATTGTCTCTAAAGACCTTTGACGGAGACAGAGACTTCTAAAAGTATCAGTTCTGGTCTCCTGCTGGAGGAACTAGAGTCATTTTGGTTTGACGTCTTGGCCCATTTCATTGTGTGATCTATCGCTGATCTTATTTAGTGCTTAAATGCTTGTTTGAATCCGAATCGGGGAAATTGTATTTTATCATGGTCTGACAAGCCTATTCACATTTTTCTAAAAATATCTTTCACACAAAGAAATAGCACAATCAGCACACCTACAAGATAGCATAGCCCTTTTTTTATTTCAAATTTAAACTTGAATGTTATGGTCATATTTTGTCCTGGAAACATACTTTATATAACACCAATTGTAAACAAAGAGTTAATTTATTTGACCATATTTGATGTGCACTCATTAGGTCAGATGAGGTAAATTGATTGCTATTATAAGATCCCATTTATTAGAGTTTTGCCAGCTGAAGACATTAAAATTTATCATCTAAATAAAATGACTAATACCCTATTTACTGACAATAGCTTTACAAAGTGAGCCCATGTAGTAATATCCTTTATACAATCATGTGTTCACAAAGTGGTGAACCTCGCTCCATTCTTGCTTGTGAATGACTCAGCCTTTCCAGGATGCCCCTTTCATACCCAGTCATGATGCTATCACCTGTAACCAATTAACCTGTTTACCTGTGGAATGATCCAAACAGGTGTTTTTGGAGCGTTCCACATCTTTCCCAGTCTTAAGTTGCTCCTGTCCCAACTTGTTTTTTGGCATCAAATTCAGAAACAGCATATATTTACAAAAATCAGTGTTGGTGATGAGGACAAACATTGAATATACTGTCTTTGTACTGTTTTCAACTGAGGATTAGCAAATGATCACATTCTGCTTTATTTATGTTTCGCACAGCATCCCAGCTTTTTTGGAATCAAAGATGTACAAATCATAACTTGTTGGAAACTTTTTTTATTTATTCAAATCTCAGGTAGCGTAGCTTTGCAGGAGTGATGATGCTCCACTCATCGTCCCACTCTGCTGTCACCCCGCCAGGAAACAAAAACACCTCTGCTCAGCTTCAGTGATGAGTGGGGAGCAGAGCTTCTCTTTCTCACAGCTGTACCGGTGCTGCATCTGCAAATGGACGCGATGAGATTTTCACACAGATTTTCTGTTGTTTGGGTGAGTAATAAGTAGTTAGTTTGGCTGCGCAACAAGTCATGACACAGAAACTGCGTGAGATGTTTGTTTAACGAGGTCATGAGGAAACTTGAGCGACACATTTTGCTTTGGTTTTGTAGATAATTAAGACCATGTCCTGCAAGAAAGTGCTTCAGTATTCTGGTAATAGACACAAGTTCTAATTCTAATTCTATAATAATACAAAAGCTTGCCATTGATGCAAAACTACACTCCTATTGTGAAGCTAATATAAGTTGGTAAATAGCATGTGGTGAAAATTAGAGGCACCATACAGAACCAGTGCCAGCGAAGCCACACGTGTCTCACTCTTTCCTCTACAACCTCTCCCTCTCAGGCTCCGTCTGTCCCTCATTTCCCAGCAAGCCAAATTTGCACCCTTTAAAGCTCGCCTCTCCTAAACACCCTCTAGTGCAACTGATTGTTGTCTTTTTCATAGTGCGCATCAAACAAATTGATTTTAATCAGCCACTCTGGTTTGTTACAGGATGAAACCAAACAAAGCAGAGACAGGGGACTCAGAGACAGAGGACTCAGAGGAGCTGTGACCGTCCTGCTGGGACAAACAGATTGACTTTCAAAAGTTTGGAGTACGAGCATGGCAAGTCAGAGGCCTGACAGGACAAGTGTAATTCAAATATGCAGAAACATACCTAAATGTATAAGACAATGTGTAAGTATACATACACAGATAAAGCACCACTATACTGGTTTTGCCAGTCAGCTTCTATTGTTGATACAGTCATGCACTTCAGATCTGAGATTACTTCAGCAGTGCATCACGATTGAACTCAGTGTTGACTTGGGAGTGCATTTCTATCAATCAGCCCCTGTATAACCACGTCAGGCCTTCTAAACAAACTTGTAATCATCCTTTGAGGATTGCTTTTGCGTATCATCGGCTCCCACCGAGCCTTGCGTCTAAAAGCTCCCGAGGGCTCAGATAATAGTGAGTGGGCTGGTATTAACAGATTTCATACCAGCTATTGTGGTGCACCGTGGCTCGAGATGAGCCAAATCCCTCTCCGGTCAAACCTAACCAAACCGCAGTGTCACACTTTGTTTGAATAATATAAAAAGAGAAGTTTGTGCTGACACTGAAAATGACACAAAGCAAACAAGCACAGTGCAAGTGACACAAAGGATCCGAAAGATAAACACGTATGACTGAATAAATGGATTACATGTTCCCCGTGAAAAAAAGTAGCTTTCTGCACCTCTGGGATTTTGGAGTTTGTCAAGTGTTGACTGCCACACCCGGTCAAGTGAATAGATTTGGAGGAGACGGTGTGCTGACTGATCCTTGCGGCTTCAGAGTCACTGTTTCCAGCTTTCCAGTGGTCATCAGATTGATTTTATCGTGTCGACACAAAATGTGTCAAATCTGACTCCACGGTCAGCTTGAATGCTTGTAACAACTGTTTCAGCAGGCTAGTTTTTAGGTGTTTGTTTGATTTGAACAAGACTCCCCCTGCATGGGACAATGTAAGGTTGGGCTTTTCATAGTAAAGAGTGGTTGGATTAGTTAGAAAAAGACTGCAAGTGACAATTACAACTCCTCAAGCTGCTGAATTTGTTAGAAGTAGCCAAATCTGCAGAGTGTGCAATGCGCATCGGCCCTGCTGTGGTGGTAAAGTGGAGATATTAGTTATATGGGAGTCTGTCAACGCTGGCAGCTCCACTGTGATGAGAGTAGGGCGCGCTGCAGCATGCCTCTGTTACACATGCATTATTTAAAGAACTGTGGGAATTTGACACAGGATCCGGCCGACTACAGTGCATGCTCTTTGTCGCTGGGTTGAGAAAACTTCAGCTTCCAACTTCAAATATTTAGAAAAGTAAATCGGCAGCTGAAAATTGCTGCATTTGCCGAGGTGCTGGGTTTGATGTGCTTCTCTGCGACAACCATGAAATGTGTTCTGCAAAATGGGAGCTGAGAATCAAATGTTACCAAAACCAACTCATCAAACTGAGCCAACACACACCTCTGATTGCACACATACACCTATACACACGCTCAGTCTGCAGGAAGATGCCCCCCTCCCCACTGTCCCTTTGAAGTGTGGACCTGGCTGTAAATTCTTGGGCTCTTTTATGCTCATTCCCATTTCGATTAGTGGGGTTAACAAGCCGCTGCAGCTCAGGCTAATGAGACTGTACCACGGAGAGGGGTCATCAGAGGTGGGGTGGGGGAGTTGAAGATGGATGACTCAGACCCCTTCCTACTGAGGAGTTAAATGAGACAGAGGGGAATCCTAAACATGTGTTGTTGTAACTGAAGAGCCTGTTTCAGGAACTAAATCATCGGAAAGTGACAAAATATAAGACGAGGAAAGGTTAAATCCACGTCGAAGGACATTACCTGCTCTCTGCACGGCCAGCCACATCATCATTACCTTTTAAAGGGAGTGCAGTTGCTCCTATCTTGACTGATTCCATGACTCCCAAGCACATCTCCCCTGCACAAACACACACAAATGCACACACACACACACATACACACAAACATACCTCCTCACTAACATGGGGGCCCTGTGCGGCCAATCCCGCTGGGGACAGATGGGCAGACAGAGAGGGGGGCCTCATTAAGGCAGGATGTACCAGGATGCAGTAAAACCTCTACTTTCCTTTCCTCTCCTTCCCCTTTTTTCTCCCCATCGCTCCCTCACAGCGCACAGTGCTCTTGGAGATCACTAACAGATGGAAAGGAGATAGAGTTAACGACAATGAAGAGACTGTCTAACTGTTGTCGATGTGTCACAGAGAACCTTTTCATTTCAGCGATCTGATCAGTTCTTGTTTGTAAGTCGTGCAAATATGTGAGACAAACAGTACGTTAACATGTGAGAAATACAGCATTGTGCCGTCATCCTGGAAATTAATGCATGGTTTCTCTGATTACTTTCTTTCTATGTGTGCATGCAGAGCCAATTATGATCAAACGGCCGGCATAAAAGGGCAATAACATAATACAGAATTTGCTAACATAAACAGCATGTATGGCACAAGTTTGAGGCAACTTGGCCGCCCCACGTAGCAGCAGATGGTAACTGTCTGAAAAATATAAACATTAACACTCAGAACTCTAGCGATATGACATCAGTTAACTGCACATACGTCTTATGTTTGTGAACAATGACAGTCTGTAAAGTTTCAAACAAAGAAGAGCCACAGGAGCAAACTTCCTCAATCTTTTCCAGCCAAAAACACAATTTTTACATCCCAAATCTTTCTTGAGAACTGAGAAAGAAAACGTGCTATGTGAACTTGAACATATTATTAATTCCATTTTCAACATTATGTGGCTCCAAACGGATGATGTCGAGATGATTTGATGTTTGTAGCCAATAGTGTTTATGTTTTAATCAAAAGTTATATTCAAACAAAACTTTAATTTTGAAATCTTTTGTGAAGTTGTCTGTGTGTCAAGTGATCCACAGTGTGTTAATGAGTCCATATTAATCTGGACTGAGAGGAAGTTTGCTTGCTGCTGTGAAAGGGGTTTGTTGTTGTTAATTTAATCTTCTACATTTCAATTTGAATTCTTAAATCATTGTTACATACCACAGCCTCCACAGTGATGGAGTGTCACTGTTTGTGTGCAGGCCTGCACATTTTATATGAAAACATTAGCCAGTGTAATGGAGCCTCGTGGACCAGCCCCAGGGCTCCTGTTTTTGCACGTAAACGCTTCATGGGGGTCAACGCAGACCGATCAGAGGCTCTTGCACGACTCTCCCACAGAGGTTAAGTGTCTCGACCAAAAGGTCAGGCCATCATTTAACAAGTATATCTGCATCCCATCCTATTCAGGTCACATGCTGGCGTGGAGATCGGTAGTGATGGCTGGCCAAGTGAGCAGACAAATGAGGAAATGATGAGAAGCGGGGGGCCTGTCTTGTCTTGTCTCCGGCAGCATCGGCCCTCCCCTCCCCTGCTGCGTCTGTGGCGTTGTCCTAATCAGGCCAGTCAGCGGTGACACACAGCATACTGCAGCGAAGCCCTGCACGGCCCACAGTCCACTAGCATCCCAGCTCCTGTCAGTCTGCGCAGGAGGGCAGGGAAGCAACCAAATCTTCAAAACCTGACACATGTTACGATACAGCTGTGACTTTTACTCCTCTTCTTTACATTTGGAGCCCTCAGTTCCTCTCCTGCGTCCTGTCATCCCTCCATCACTCTATCCCGCTGATTGAGAGCGAGACAGACGTTCCCTTCAGGTAAATTTGCAGACACAAAGCTTTCAAGCCTGTTGCTCGAAGCGATGGAATGAACATTGATCTCTGCAGAGAGAAAGACGGAGAGATGAGTGGAGGAGAAAGGAGGGTGAGCCTCCGTATCTTTCCTGTGGGGGTTCCTCCTTAATTTCATCAAGCAGGACCTTGGGGGGAAATAGCGAGGGCAAGAGGAGGGGGCAGAAGCAGTGGACATCAGGATAACAACCATAATTCAATTAAAAGGTTACTCACCTACTCGGTCACTCATGGGGGGGGGGATGAACAGTTCCAGGCCTATCACAGCACAGCCTAATTGAGGCCTGTGTGTATGTGTGTAATGACAACAAGGGGACCCTCGAACGCCTCCCAGGGGCTCCTCTCCTAATTGTTTAATTAATCCTTACAGAGCCTGTCTACAGGGCCAGGGGCGCTCAGCGCAGAGAGGCAGGGAGAGAGGTAGGGACAGAAGGCTGGGGGGATGGGGGGGGGGGGTGTGCCGGGAAGGGGAGCAAGTTTGACAATGACATCAGCAGCAACAGAGCGGATATTATCCCTTAAAGCGCCACATGTTTCTCACTAAATCGGATCCCACATTTTGACAGAATAGACTGTTTTCTTTAAGTTTTGATCACATCACTGTGAAGTTTTTTTCCCCTTTAACTCCCATCACTTCTTTATTTCTCTCATTCCACCCCTCCGTGTCTCTCTCTTTCTCTTACTCTTCTTTGTTTTGCAGAGAAGGGTTACAGTGGGCTGGAGGGAAGGGCAGCCATGTATAGTGCTGGATGATACTCACTGAAAGAGACAAGTATGTAATTTGCCCTTAGATGCAACACAACACATAATCCACTCTTGCATAATATGCTGGTTACATGGGGGTAAAATGAGAGTTGTCAAGAATATGTGTTATAGCTCCACTCAAGTAGGAGTGATACAAACTGGCCAAAGTATTTCACTACATTGTTAAAGAGCATTTTGCACAAGAGAAAGTAAATGTGTTTATTTCATGGAGTTTGAGTGGAGGCTGAAAAGCATTTTTCCTAACAAGGAGGATGTCTGTATTGACTTATTTGATTGTGTTTATTTATATTTGTTTAATATGATTTTTGGTTCAGATTTTTTGCACAGAATAATGTGTTTGGGCTTATTTCCTGAAGTTGTGGCCCGCTGCTGTTGAGATTTCAAGCTTTTTTTTTCATTAGGTGGAAGTCCGAGTGTTGTTCTGTAGCCACGCATCATTCACAGGATTACAACATTTTTTTTTTTTTTTGCATGTGATCAATCATGTTTCGTGAGTTGTTGTGATGTGCCACCTAGTGCTAATTCCTCTAAAACAACATGTAGTTGGTGTTTGTATTTGCTGCTCAAACCGTATAAATTTCCCTCATGTTCACAGGGAGGGAACAGCATCAACAAACGCACACCTGTGCACACATACTCAAACACATGCTCAGACACACACACAGAAACCAGTGCGCTCCAGGTTCAGATGCAAACCGGAAAATGCAACCCACACACAGTCTTTCTAGTATGTAGTCGGTGCGCAAACTGGTGTATGGGAACAGGTTCAATGAAAAAAGTCAAAAGAGTTTGATGACTGAGGGAGCCTGTACACACACTCTAATCCCATTCACACTGCCAGTAATACAAACACGTAATGAGCACACACAAAGTGATGGATATGCTATACATTACCAAGCACAGTATATCATCACCAAGAACCACAATGTCCTTTTCGAGGAGAGGTAAAATACTGTGATGCAAAAATCAAACAAAATCAAATGAAATGTTGGTCAGTTTTCCTCCAGCAGAAACCGCCTGTTTTCAGGAGGATGACAAGCTGAAACAAAAATGTTGAAAAATGTAAAGATACATTTTCTGCAGTGTAATCACGAGGCGGTTGCATCATCTAGAAGTCAACTATTTTTAACTTTACAGTCAGCAACTCTTCTGCGTGTGTGCAGAAAGAGAGTGAGTGACTTGGGGTGGGGCTAGGCAGAAAACCACTAAACTGCCCTTAAAAATGGCGGCGTTTGTATTTTAAGTCATCGCACAGATCTTCTTCTCCCATCCAGGTCTTTGAATGCAGTGTGACACAATATGCAGCCTGCGGGCCTTGGCACACACATCACTGCTGCGGCATCATAAATCAACCATCACTGCGATACTGATTTTAATTTTATGCTCAGATATGGAGTCTTTGTATGAGGCTTCAGTTGAAAGGAAAATCTGACTTTGGCTTCACACTTTGTTTATTAGTCAACTCAAAGTCAGGATGATGGTTTATATGCAAAACTTCCTTAATTAACACTTATAGGTAATATTTCTACTTTGATTTAAAAAAAAAAAACTGCTATAACCACAAATGGCCTGCTTTTTGAAGATTAACCCTTATTAATTCATGTTTAGCTCTTTAAGTATCATTAGGTATTTTTCAATCAGGTATCAACTGCTTGCAACTATTTGGTCTTATTTAAATTAATAGCTTGTAATCCTACTTTTTGTTTGTACTGTCTCTGTGCCACAATATCTTTTCCTGCAGTGTTTGCTTACCGTGGTATTATAAATGGTGGTGCAACATTTGTGATACTTTCCTCCCCGTGAATGTGAATGCAATCATTTGCAAATGAACCGTGTTCACCACAGTCCCTGAGCCCATGCGTTCACAAAGTGGTGAACCTTGCTCTATCCTCGCCTTTTAACGACTGAGCCTTTCCAGGATGCCCCTTTCATACCCAATCATGATGCTATCATCTGTTACCAATCAACCTGTTTACCTGTGGAATGATCCAAACAGGTGTTTTTGGAGCATTTCATAACTTTCCCAGTCTTTAGTGGCTCCTGAACCAACTTGCTGCTGCATCTAATTCAGAAACAGCAGATAGTTACAAAAATCAATGAGGCTGATGAGGTAAAACATTAAGTATATTGTCTTTATACTGTTTTCAATTGAGTATATGTCAGAAAGGATGAGCAAGTTATCAAATGCTGTTTTATTTACGTTTTACACAGCGTGCCAACTTCTTTAGCATCAGGGTTGTACGAGGGAAAAACCCTTGTCTGTCGTAGCTGAGATCTAAAGAGGTTCAGTAAGGATGAGCCGTTGTGGTGTACCAGAAAACATGGTCCAAGTCAAATCAAGCGCTTGTCTTGGACGAGTCCACCCCGAGGCGAGGACGAGCGCAGCGTCGAGCAGACTGTATGTGACATGACAGAGGTTTTAAACGAACCCAAATGGACACACACTGACTGCCCAGACAAATAGTGTGTTTGTGTGCATCTGTGGTCAGGGTGGCACTCCTCAAGCAGTAAAAGTTAGACAATTGCACATACATGCACATATGTTGTATTGTATGTTGGCTTGTGGAATATAAACACAGAAGGATGGAGCAGTGAAGCAGACTTGTTCCTTCTGTGCGCACTCCGTCCCATGACAGTGCTTCTCCCTCAGGCCCTTTCTAGTTCAGGTCAGGGATGTTAAAGTAAAACACATGTAAAGTAAATAGATACAAGTAAATGAAAGCAAACAGAACAACCAACTGTCATGTTCCTACTTTGGGAAACACTGGATCGTCAAACTTTCCATTGAATTTTCCATCAGGAGACGCTGGAGACAAAATGTGAAACATCTTGTCAAATGTTCCAGTTTTCTGTGTGTGTGTTTGTAAGCATGCATCTTCATGTGTGTGCATGTGGGTTCTGAGATTTATGTTGGCGTTCCAGTTATGGCATTGTGTGCGTGTGCATGTGTGTGTGTGTGTGTGTGTGTGTGTGTGTGTGTGTGTGTGTTTGTCTTGTCTCCTCAGACGTCAGGCAACAAGGCGAGGAGTGTCAGAAGTCATTTGGCCACGATGGAGCCGCACGGCACGCTGCCATTCACTTCGAATCAGCCGCTCACTGAGAGATCCAGCTCAGGCTGGGGGGCATGGCCACTGCCACACACACACACACACACACACACACACACACACACACACACACACACACACACACACACACACACACAGGCACACATTCACATACACACACACACACACACACACACACAGGCACACATTCACATACACACACACACACACACACACACACACACACACACACACCTCCATCACCCCACCTCATTCTGCCTCACAGACACACCAAACGCAAGATCCCAACCACGCCTCATCACCCAGCCCTTGGCCACCCCTCTTGACCTGCCTGGACACACACATGCACAAAAGAAACGCACATAAACACAGACACCTACAATCTCTGCATACACACACTGACACACAGGGATGTCAAGGAACGCACACATTTAATACACATGCACATGCACCAGACAAGCCCTGTCTCTCCTGTTTATTCTCTCTCCATCCTCCACCTTCTCACAGATTTCTTTCCTTCCCCACTGACTTCGCTGTCTCCCTCCTTCCTCTTTCCCCTCGTCTCTCTCCCCCCGCCCTCTCGGAGATTTCAGAGAAAATAGCTGAGGGCCAGATTAGAGGTTGGCTGCCTCTTTGCGTTACCAGCAAAGATAAATATTCCCAGGATGACTCCCATTGCCTAGAGGATGTTTATGTGTGTACATGCTGCTCTAGCCCCCCCCCAACACACACTGACACACGTATGTGAGCACATGTGCGTGTTCATAGACACACACTGTGCTGCTTTTCTTCTGCACTCAGCGTGACACAGTAGATTGAGCAGAGGGAGATCACCAACATTTGTCTGCCTGTTACCGTCTTAGCTCACTGTTACCTGTTGCCTCACTGGGCCAGGTGATAAACGCCAACAGCTGCTCAGTGATGTCACTGTCACAGGCTGTGGGAAGAAACTGAAGATGAGGTTGTGTGTTTGCAGGAATGTTCAGATATCGGGATTGACACACAGAGAAACAGTGTTTTCCACTGCAGTTAATTTACCATATTTTGTTATTAAGTGAGAGATTACAGATAATCTAAGAAATTACATCATATGTTCTAATTGCCTAATTAGTTGTTATCAGATTACTAAATTAAAGCAGGAAAATTAAATTGTTCTGGTCCTCATGTTATTCAAATGTGTAGCTCCTGTCAATGTTTTTTTTAATTATTATTATTTAATGTCCTGTTTCCTCACAATATTAACTTTCTACTTTTAAAGGACAGCTATCCAACTTTTGCTGAGCTGCGGCCTCTGTGGCTACAAGTTGTAATTACAGGAAGGCGGCACATTGAGAGTGAGTGAATGATTATAAAAACTGGGTACCGCATTCAAATATGATGCTTCAATGAAATAACAACAATTTTGCAAACATGTCTCTTATAGATGTGATCTATGAGGGGAATTGTAATAACCGTGAGTGGCAGCGACAAACCTGTCTCTCGTAATACATACATGGTGGAATTGGACCAGACGCAGAAAACAACAAACATGCCTCCTGCTGATGTACATGTATACATATACTCAACTGAAAACAGTCCAAACACAATATATTTAATGTTTGACTTCATCAGCTTCATTCATTTTTGTAAATATCTGCTGATTCTGAATTTGATGCAGCACAACAAGTTGGTTCAGGAGCAGCTAAAGACTGGGAAAGATGTGGAACGCTCCAAAAACACCTGTTTGGATCATTCCACAGGTAAACAGGTTGATTGGTAACAGGTGATAGGATCATGACTGGGTATGAAAGGGGCATCCTGGAAAGGCTCAGTCGTTCACGAGCGAGGATGGCGCGAGGTTATACTTGTAAAAGCATTTCAATCGAGGCACCCCGGTGGCCGTGGAGCTTAAGGTGCTGTCCATGACCTGCATCATTCCAAGTTCAAGATCTTTGTTGAATGCCATTTCACACTTCTCTCCTGCCTCAGTCCCTGTCATCAATCTGCTGTTAGCTTTCTACAATCCCAATTAAAATAAAAAGTTGTGACTCTGTGAAAAGCATAAATGAAAACAGAATGCGGTTGCACAAGTACAGAGGAGTCATGCGGGTGACAAAGTGACTCAGTAATACCTGTCACACAGCAGTATGCATCAAAAGCTTGTTAAACACTAGCTGCCATATACTGCTGGTTATACCACACCATGTAAGGCTGTAGCAGCAAAACACCTTGGTGTGTGTATTTATACGTTCTCTTTTAAATGTTGCCATGGTGTCACATTAAAGTATTTGCAATTTGATGTCATACATGATTTTTTGTAATTAATGTAATATAGCGTAACTTGTTCCTCTTCAAACTGCACCATAAATCTGTGAAAACACACTGTAATTACCCAACCCAGCATATCTGCATGCATGTGTTGTGAAAGCGCTGTTCACATCCGCATTTATGTCATGACTTTATTGCCATGTTTTGGATGCCAGCATTTATGTAGTTGTTTTATGTGCATGTGTATGCATGCATAACAGCAGCGGCAATACAGTATGCCTTGTAACCTCTTCCTTCTCCACTGTGGTATGTTCACCAATAAAAGACGAGTTCCCTGAGCCTGCTTCTCTTATTTTCCCACGAGGCGAGAACACTGTGAGTGGTGTGGATCTCATCCGTCCATTTAAACTCCAGTAAATAACAAGGTCAGCAAGGAGATATAGATTTTTTAACATCTAGCAAGGCCGAAGTAAATTTGGTGAAAGCAGCATCCATAGATAACATTTCATTTCACATTAACAGCGGCTTAGCCAGTTTGTTGCATGATCTTTACGGGGGAGCCAAAACATGCTTTCCAAATGTGTCTACTAATTTGCGATACAATGGATAACCTATTTTTTTCTGCAACATAATGGGAAATGTACACGTGATACGCCATTGTAAGTCATTTTAGCAGTATGATATTTTGACAGATGTATGACTGTTTAACTTTTTTTGCAGTGTGGGCAAAAAGAAAGAAACGTACACAAAAAACCAAATTACAAAACAGAATCACATTTTTACAGAAACATGATAATATACAGGCAAGAACAATACACAAAATGACTTTGTTATTGTACTTTGTATCCTAACCGCCATTGTTGATGTGCATATTCTCAAAAATGTACAATATGTTGGGGCTACACGGACAATAGCAGACCACAAGAACTCTGATTGGTCTCTTTGGGCTGCTTTGTGTTCTCTACAGCACATGACAATGAATAGAAGTCGTAGAAAGGCTCATTTTCTCCTCTTCAGTAACGCCGGACAAATTTGAATTTTGTGAAAGCCATTTCCAGAGAACGTTTTCTTCTCACCACAAACGACTTCTCTCTATTATAAACTGCAGCAGATACTGTAAACACTTTGGATGTACTATGGCTGCACAGCAGAGCCTGATAACACATCTCGGAACAGTCAGCTGTGCTACAACAGTAACTGGATTAAGTTCTATGCTTGATTGTTCCTCGGTTCCCTCACGCCTCAATGTGTCACCACCAAAGCAGCATCATGTAGAAGCATATTTCATCTTTTGGTATCTTTTTTTACATCTGTAGGGGATCCCCTCGAAGGGAATCTAACCTCACAAACCAGGCTGTCCTGAGCCTCGCCCAGGGTGAACCAACGTCTTTATCATGGCATCTTCCTAGAACGGTAATTACACAGAAGAGAAAGAGCTGGCAGGACTCAGTTCTGAGCCACTGGGAGAAGCCAGGAAGTTGTTAACCATATTTGACATTTGAAAGCACTGGTGGGATCTGATCACAGGTCAGTAAGGACACGTGTGTGGCTCCAAAGGCGGCAGACTTAACTGCTCCATTGTTTTTAAGCAAGAGAGGGGTGCCAAAAAGTGAGGGGAAGTTAGACCTCCTTTTAGCTTGTGGATGCAGCTCCACAGGCTCAAATATCTGCAAAGTTCCCCACCTTGCAAGAGTTGCTCAGGCAAGACAATAAATTCCAAGCGGCTGCAGGGGTGCTGCTCTGTAGCTCACCCTGACCTCTGACCTAAACCTATAAGTTCAAGTCTCATATCACTGTCATACCATAAGATTATATCATATCCTAAATGACGCATCAGGATAAACAGATAAAGAGCATGCACAGCGAGGAAACTGCTCTCAAGGAGACGCTCAGAGGAATCGTCTAGAGATTAGACAGTTCAGTAGATGTCTAAAGTAAAGAGAAAGGATGGTATGGTGGAGGGGATGTACAGTCATGGCATCTGTGAACAGAGGAAACGGACTTGTGTTGAAACTTTAGCTTAGTTTGCTAATTTACTTCCCTTTGGACATTTACCTTCATCTGCACTAATAGTGACATTTTTTTCTAGGTTTGTCTCCAAGTAAGGACTCTTCAAAACAGATAAACAAAACCTGATAAGTTGTTCTGTGTCTGTCTGCCTGCTCTTACTCACACATGCACAAAGCTTTGGTGTCACATCTTTTACCTCATCCTGTTTGTTTTCTCTTAAAAAATAAAGCTCCAGTACTATATATATATATATATACAATTGGTTTGACTCCATATAAATGGGAGCAAATTAAAAACAGCCATCATGTGACTTTTAGATCTTTTGAGTTGTCTTTTTCAATCAGCTGCTGACTTCGTTGCTACCGTCAGGCTGCTCAGTCGACAGCTGCGCTCGAAGCGAGGCGGTTGGTGCCGGGCAGAAAATGATGAGACGTGTCAGAACAAGACTGATATTTTCAAGCTGCACATTTTTCTCGCTGCTTGAGACTTCTGTCTGTCTGTTTGCACAAAGCACTAAACACACACAGACACACACAAGTGTATTCACACACGTATATGCATTCAGACTTATACACTAACACACACTTGTGTAATCACACGGACTCTTATTCATACTCACTCATGCGTGAACAGATAAGGACAAACACACACCGCACACACACAAGGCCACTAGATTCATTATAAGAGTGTCCACCTTTGTGTGTCTGTATTACATTTTTACAGATTATTGTCCACACAGTTGTGTTTTAACAGAAGGGATGAACATGTCTGGATTTCAGTATCATAAAAATGTAAAACTTACATATCATAGCACCAGAAATTAGACATCAGACATTGTTATCTGAGATGCGAGGCAGTTGTCAGATTGTATGCTGCATGAAAGGCATGTTACTAGATATCTTGTGTCTCATACCACACTCATAAACACACACACTCACACACCCAAAACAGGTGCTCTCACACACAGATGTGCAGATGGCAGAGTTTTATGGACTCCTCGTATCTGATTTCCACACACAGTGACAGGTCCTTGGTTAAAAATGAATGATGGAATGTGTCACTAACATCCTATTTTTCTTTCTCTGCTTTGGCAGAGCTGCTTCCTGTTAATGCAAGGGTTTCACGTGGACAAATATGGCTGAGGGTTTCTTGTGCTCCCAGGTTTGACACATGGTAAGACATATCTGTATGAACTGAACCAATTTCATCAGTATTCTGGAGGAACAGGGAGGGCGTTGTTGCTTTGAAGGGTGTTAAAATGACGTCTTGATAAGTGTGACAGCTCTGTTTCTCACCAAACAATCAGATAGTATACAGCAGCAGTTCTCTGAGTGTAAACATGCTGAGATATGAGCTTTATCACCCTCATATCACTGACATCTGGGATCTCTCTCTCTCTTCTTCCTCTCCCTTGTGCTCTTTATGTTCATATTTTTTTGCGCCTTTGACGTGCCAGCTTATCCAGCAGTGGTTACATCAGCAGAAACGTTCACCGCGACAGTCACGCTAATTTAGCTTCTTCTGTTTTTTTATGTCCTGGATAGGCAGGTGCATGTTAGCGTACACACAAACACATACTTCTAACGCTCTCGCTCACTCTCTCCCTCACACACACACACACACACACACACACACACACACACACACACACACACACACACACACACACACACACAAACTACCGTACACAAACACAGGAGCACAAAACACATCCCTAAGCAGAACAGACAGTGTATGCTCTTTGTGCTTGTTGAATAATTATGTTTGGAGTGAACGGATTTAGCAATTTTCACCACTGTTCAAACACCTAAAACAAGCACCTCTCAGCTCGTTCAAACATTTGAGATTTTATTCAAATGTGTGTTTGCCTAAATACAGCCTGGAGACATCAGCTTCATTCCTGCCGGTTCCACATCCAGACATCGGCATTTGCCTCTTTTTCTCCATCCAGTGTGCATGAGTAACAGTTTTCACTGCAGTGTGGTGAGTCTGTTTAATGCCTCTTCTCTCCACATCAAATAAAAAAATATAGAATTACTGGTGCACTGATTTGAGATGTCTAATATCAGAAGGTTAAATTCTTTCTGCATCCTTCATACCATCTGTGTCTTAACTAAAGCCACAGCGGAAAAAAGCTCCACTGTTTCACTTTCTTCCTCTCTCTCTCTCTCTCTCTCTCTCTCTCTCTCTCTCTCTCTCTCCGTTGTTTAAAGAGGAGGCAGGCCAATCCGACAGTGGACACTGACACCTTTCATCACCACCTTCCCTCTTTATGCAAAAGCAGCGTCGTGGCTGGATGCCACGGGCACGTACTGTAAACATCACTCCCTTTCTCTCCCTCCCACCAACACAATAGCGTCCAACATAATTGAGGCATGCAAGTCTGTGGCTGCCATATGCCAAACATGGGCTGGATAAGTTGTGGGGAGGGAAGGAACAAGCAGGGGGAGGAAAGAGAAAATGGCTCCGTGCCTTTGATTAAATCATTCATTTAAACTTACACTGAGTTCCTGTCAATCCTTAATGTTGGTTGTAAATGAAACAGCTAAAATCTGAAGGATAAAACCTGGCTCGAAAGCCGCTTGTTGCCATCCATTCATTTCTTATCCAGTAGCCATGAAGCTGTCACACTACTATTCCTAAAACTGTTACTACAAGTTGCTTAAGTATGGCCTTTCCCTGTCTCAGATGAGCGCATCTCCCTCTCTGTGCACTACTCTGCGCACTGCAAACAAGTCTGGACAGCTTTGTATCTCATCCCTCTTTGGATAAACACAGGCAGGAAATGAATGTGGTTTTACAGTGATTCACTCCATACTGGAAGCATTTGCTTTCAAAGAAATCCATTCAGAGCAGCTTTGGCTTCACATGTTTACTATTTTCTCTTGCTTTGGCAGATATGTATCTTTTCATTTGGCTATTTCCTACCTCTAAAATGCACCTTACCGTGTTTGATTTTTGCCCTCTAACTTGGATAGTTGTGTCTGAGTTTTAAAGAATTTGTACTGTTTTCAATAGTTTCTACTGAAAACAGGAAACAATACAAAACTCAAGCATCCTCTCCACTTATCTGTATTTCATTTTGTCTATTTCTTTTCTGTAACTTCTGTTTTTTCCATTTGTTTCATCCTCTCCCCATTTTTCTCCAGAATCCCACACTTCTCCATGTTTCTCTTCTGCTCCGCTTTCTTTATTAGTGGCAAGTCAAAGTGCCTGAGGCCACATCTTAAACCATGCAGTACAGCTGGTTAGGGACTGTCGGCCGGAGTAATGAGTTTTACCTTTAGCTGAACCATAAAGGCTGGTGCCTGCCTGTGGGCATTCCTGCTCTGAAGTGAGGACAACACACAAACACATGCACGTGTGCACTCGACGCCCCATCTCCAGTTGTAACGACTGCCATTCTCCAGTTTTAAATCATTCCCCCTCATCGCGTACAGCTGAGGAAAACAAGGCCCAAGCTGTTGCTGGTGGGTTCTGATTGTTGAGGAATCATCAGTCGTTGAGTCTTGACGGAGGTCAGTGAGTGCGATTTCAGATGTCGCTAAAGCCACATAAAACCCGTGCAGCCTGATGTCGTACAGCAGGAAGTAATGCACCGTGAGCTGTGTGATGAAGTGTCAATAGGGAGAGACGTATTGTGAGTTCACCAAGCAGAGCATGACAGAAGCGGTGCGGCATTCATGCTGATTTTGACATCTTGATAGTCAAGTCTTGTGATTGTTTTTGTGTTTTCCAAGGTATTCCATGTAATTTGTACACATCATGCCTGACACTCAAATTTTTAAAGAGTCAAACAACAGAGAAAGTACATTCATTGCTTGTTTGTTTGAGTCAGTGTCTTGTTTTTTCTTCCAGGGTTTTGTGCCTTGTGTTATAGCAGAGGTGGGCTGCCTCAGATGGAACCAAGACCTCCTCCGCAAACATCATAAAAAATCAATACACTTTAATTTACACCCAAATAAGCTTCAGGAAATGAAGAGCAGAGGTGCTGTTTCACACAACAAATGGCAGATATTTAATGAGCGTGCCTGTTGTTTAAGCTGTCATTGAATAAATGAAGTGATCAGGAGACAGGATGTGCAAGAATCTACGCCGCTTACAGCATCTGCTGAACACTTTCCTGAAGGAAACCATGACTGTAACGTGTCCTCTGCAGTACAGTGATCGCCAACCAACAAATGCTATTATATGGAGGCAGTTCTTTAGAATTTCCTTGTTATAAATTCACATCTGATCATCACATGTTGCAAAACCAGCACTATAATGGCAGCAGGTGGTTTCTGAGAAACTCTCTGTAATGCTTCGCCGACATGACGTGGCCAATACTGTGGCATTAACCCCTTCTTCACCCATGCATTTGGCTTGGGAATCAGCCATGTGTGGGCCAGTGATGAGACAAAGAACTGATGGACAATGAGACACAGACAGATCAATAATCCCTGCTAATCCATACTCCCATCAACAGTAGCAACAATAGGCAACAAATGTTACTTTTCGAGACTTATCCTTTTTCTATTGATCCACTTTTGCGTTATTTGTGTTAAACCTTTTGAGAAACAAACACCTGAGTGAGCGGTGACACTACGTATGTCGTCTTTTGCTGTTGCACCTCTAACCTCGTGATTCCTGACTCTGGTAAACCAGTAAAAAACACTGTGTGTAAAGCACAATACATTTTGTGTTTACAGGCCTGTTTGTTGACCAAGCAGCTTGTTCCCATTACCGCGCTCAGGCCTAGGTGAACAAGACTTGCTTGTACGTTGGTTAGACGCCAGATGCTTTTCATTAGACAGATCAGCGACGGCAACCATCCTGTGTAATTTATCTGTTTTTGTGTTAGGGTAAATAACACAGAAGAAGGGGCTCTTACTGGTGTTGCACTGTGTGCGAATGAGCTCGTTTGTGAGCCCTCCTCAGCAGCTAATCTCTTTCCAGTTAGCTAAGAGTTCTGGGATGTGGCAGGTTTGGGGAGAGGATTTTTATTTTGCAGCAGAGGCTGCAAGAGGCCAGCAAAGAAGACGCATGTTCCCTGAGAAACCTCGACATCTGTTGTCTGTGAGAAGAGAGCGCAGGGAGGAGAGCAGGGATTGAGTGGTCCCTGCAGTCCCGTCCACGCCGGCAACGGCTACACTGCTGACTAATTGGTAAGAGGCCTATGCGTGAGCGAGCAAAGGAGGGGTGTCTGGGTGGCAAGCCAAAGAGGAAGGAGGACAGGCCACCTCATTCCCACAGGATGGGGAGAACAGAGAAGAGAAAAAAAAGAAAACCAACCAAAATACAGAAAAGGACAGGAGTAATGGCTGTTTCCCCTCCTTCCCTTCCCTCTGTAGCCCTTCCAGACCCAGACTCCAGACTAGCCTCATCCTTGTAATTTAGATTAATTTCTTCCACATTTTCCTCCAGGATTAGGCTGCAACCACCACCCCCCCCCCAACCCCAAGCCCCCACCCACTCAGCTCACCCCCTACCATAGTCGCTTAATGCTCTCATTATTGAACTACGTTCCCCCCACAGCTACCCCACCCCACGCCCAACCTCCACACACACACAAACAAACTCAGAAATGCAAGCCTCTCAGCTCTGGCGAGTGTTGATCTTTTAATGGCATTAAATGATAGTGATGTGTTATTTTACTTCATTAGTGCAGCAAAGACTTCCTGGGAGTCAACTCAGAGTTTTTCTACTTTCAAATACTGTCACCAAATGTATTTTTAAGTACTATACAAAGCTACTTTTGGAATGGCAGCAATTATTGCCCTTAGTGGCCTGGATCAGGAGGATTTATTTATTTATTTCATTTTATTTTGTTTTATTTTGTTGCAACCTTTTTGCCTCATCTCCAAAGGGTTAGGGTTGGGTCAGGGTCAGGGTTAGGGTTAGGGTCAGGGTTAGGGTTAGGGTTAGGGTTAGGGGGTAACCCTAACCCTTTGTCAGGATGCTGCAACAATCCCTTCACACTGATCAGGATGGAAGGTTGGCAGCATCCTCCAGACTAAATCTAAGTCACTGTGTTCTCTGGTGGCTGGAAAATACAGCACAGGTTGAGAATACCAGCGCAGGTCACTCGCTGTAACTCCAGGTGTGTTAGTTCAATGACACAGGAGCGTACTGAGGACTGGGAGCAGATGTGATTCAAATGTTCCTCAAAGCAACAACCAAACACTCAAACTAAAATAAAACCAGGAATATAAAGCTAACATTTATTTACTTGTGCATTTTTTTTTTGCATTTTCTGCTTCTTCTTCTTTTTTTTATCAAATTCAAATGGGAAATTTACCTGCACTGTAGTCCTTATTGTGTACTTAACACCAACTATTATAAAGAAGACGCGCAGCCAAATTGGTGCACAAAAGCCTCTTAAAGCTCTTTGTTTTCTTTGGCATTCTCTTTATTTGCTTAGTTGTACACTAAATTCTGTTTCTTTTATTTACTGTCTTTTCTTTCTCTTGTATCCCCACATTTCCCGTTTTATTCTTCTGGAAAAGCGCTTTGTAACTTCTGCTTTTAAAAGTGCTACATAGTGAGTTAGTTACTGTATGTTATTTATTGTGTCATAATTACCCAGCTTGCACAGCTTTATTTAGACACCAAGAACTGTTTGAGTAGTGAAACATGAACGTAACCTGTGACAAATACTACTGCATGTCAGACAAAGAACTTTGTGAACTCTCCCGAACCTGATAAATAAAACCTGCCACAAAAACTGCTCCCTTCCTAAAACACAACTCGTGTTCACAATCATCCACAGGAGAGCTCATCAGAAATAAAGGAGAAACAGTGTAGTTGTAGTTGGTTGTGTTCCTTTGTGTCTGTAATTGTCTGACAAATACAACAAAAAAGACATTACAGTTACTGACAGGCAGTCCTTAAGTCATCATATAATGAGCAATAAAAGGAGAAATGGACGCCATTGTCAGTCTTGCCTAAATCACATAGCAATGTCTTCCCTTTCCCAGAGACCATTGGCATTTTTCTATACATGTCTTGTTTCTATGGCTTTAATGTACCTGATTAAAGATATTTGATTTTTGAATAAATTATAACCGGTATTTAAATAAAGTTTGCTTACTTGCTATACAGAGAGCCGAACGTCTCCTCCAGAACACATGGCGTCATCCACTTTTCTCACCTGTCAGAGAGGAGCGACAAGACGGAAATAAGGTGGTGATGAATGAGGAAATGTTGATGAGTTTGTCTGGGTGGCGGACACGAATGGCGACAATTAAACCAAATACGCACACAAAATCAGCCATACTGTAATATTTTTTTCTCTGTTTTCTGTCTGCTCATTTCATTCATTCTCCACCGACCTCTTCATCACTCCATCCAATCACTGAGAGGTGCAAATTTCATTAGCTGAAGATCGGCTTGTTCCTCTTTTAATGAGGGACACGTATTTTGAATTCAAGCCATCATCTGTTTCCTGTGTTTGCTGAGCGGGAATAACTTGACCTTGACTCTTGATTTACACATGAGAATCTACTGTCGTCGGCATGACTTGTCGCTTGTGACATGGGATGTTAAGACTATGGTTTAACTCATAAAGTGGTTTCGGTGGTTGGGAACTGCAACCAAGCGATTAGTCTGACTGCAAATGAGCCTTAATGTACAACAGATTTCAAAGGCAGTCGTTGAAGGGAAGTGGTTGGACTAAATGGAAAGGGTGAAAGTAAAGTGCTACAAGAATGTGGGAACATGTTGGGCAAAGTGCTGTGAAATTTGTAACTGTCGGGGGGTTTATTAACGTAAGCATCGTTTCAGATTGTAATGAGATTGATGTGTGTGTTTCTCTGCCTTTTTTTCACCTTTGATCAGCTGATAAACTGATGTCTTTGACCTGCTGTCTACAAAGTAATTAGAAAATTCAAAAATAAAATACAACCCAGTCAGACTGGAGCAACAGTTTAATGAATAAAACATGAATTGAGATTTTTCTCTTTGCCACATTTTTCCTCTTTCCTGACAGCTTTGTCATGTGACTCGCCGTGACCCACATAGAAAGGTCATTCAGTCAGAGTGCGCATGAAATACGAGCACAGTTCAGTGAATCTGGAGTTGACGAGCAGCCCTGGGCATCCTAATGAGATCAAAAGATTACACTAGCACGTCAGATATGATCTCTTAAAATAAGAAGTGTATGAGTTTCTTCTTTTTTTTTTCAATAAAGAAGAAGAAGGTAACAGGTAAGCTGAACAAGTCCACGCTCGCCTCTTTTTCCCAGCTTTATTAGGTGTGTCAGAGGTGAATTACTCACGCTGTCTCACAGTTGAGAGGAAAATGTTTGACCAGTTACTATGTTGCTTGTGTTTTGAAAAACACGGGATAAAGAATGACACATATTAAACAGGTGCACTGTGGTCAGACTGAAAACATTTTATAGCTATTTATCACAGGTACAGGTATTCGTGTTTTCCCACCCCACTTGTTTACTTCTATACCAGTTTACCTTGACTGATACCTAATTTGGAAATGCTCATAGACCTGAGATTGGACAGCTTAGATACTCACCAGGCACGCTCTAACCCAGCACACATGCTTAGATCAGACAGTGAAGGTGAGGAAAGTGAATGTTACATGTGTTTAATAGCTCACGGCTGCCAAAACAAAAGCCCTGCCACTGCCCTGCCACTCTGACGGAGCCACACACACACACACACACACACACACACACACACACACACACACACACACACACACACACACACACACAGGGCGGTGTTGTCTCAAATGTGCCCGTCAAAGACGCTCAAAACCAGCTCCTCTTCCCCCCTCCGAAAGCCGCCACCAATACCTCTCCCTCCTTTTCTACCACCTCCTCCTCCCATTATCTGTTCTCTCGGGCCCAAGCGTGGAAGCTAACATGAGTAACTGAAGGCAGTTAAAGTCAACCGCTGTGCTGAGCCACCAGGTTGACAGGTCTGGTTGAACAGGTTCTGAGGGGAGAGGCTGATACTTGTTTAACTGCTAGGTATGGCAGGCTCCTGCTGCCGCCGCCGCTGCTGCTGCTGCTGCTGCCGCCTCTCTTAACGTGAAGCCTGGCCTTTGTGAAACTCTGGTTTCACCTACTGACCTCCAAAGCAGGATGTAGAGCTAATGTAGCACACATTAGGAGAAATGACGGTCAATATATTGTTGTGGATCATAGATAAACTCATAAATCCAGCTGTGCGTCCCATGGAAAGGCACTAGCCTGGTGCTACTATGGCTCATACACTCACTTTAAGCTCCCGAAACACATAAACAGACAGACCACATGAATCAGCAAGGACTGGCTGGGCAAGTGATGATTAAGCAACCTTGCGCCACATGCAAATCCCATCTGCAGTTTTGCACTTCTTTTTGTTCTCACAGACATCAAAGGAATTGTCATCCGCGGCGTGAAACCTCCAGCACCGCATTTCCACAGATGAACGACGCGTCGGAGCTGTTGACGCTTTCTGTGGAAGCACACCTGCTCCAAGCGCAGGAACCAGAGAAGAAAGGGCAAATATGAGCAGATACGGCGAGCTCGGGAAGAGAGGGTGTTCAGGGATGGGCCCTGAGAACAAGCTCTTCACTATGTGTCAATAGATCTCTAAGTTTAAACATAAACAAGCCATTTGTCTGCTCTCAGCTGTGTGTCTTTGTTCATCACATGATGTACTTTTGAGGTCCCTGCCCTCGCTGAGCCACACAGCCTATTTGTGAAGCTAAGTGAGAGCAGATAATGATGGCCACTGTTCCCATTAGTTTGGGGATTTTTCTTTGCTGTTTATTAATAGAAAAATCTTCCAACACATGACTTAACCATCGACTGTGAAACACTGCTGAAAAGGAGGCTACAGAACAATTGTGCACAAAAATAAATGTGCGTGTGTGTGTGTGTGTGTGGCCTGAGCAACATCACTGATTCACTGAATCAGGCGCGAGTCTTTCACTTTATTTTTTTTTATTTTTCCTGAAACTTTAAAACAGTTTTGTTTTAAACATATTCTCAAAAAAGTATATCATGCCCACGTCCTAACCTCTACTTGATAAAAAACTAACCCATTTATAAAAGTTTAACACATCATCATAAAAAGTGAAACCATACACCAGAGCGATACCATTATTTACACTAGCCCATTAAATTACAACATAAATTAGAAAATATTTACATCCAGGACAAGACACTGGATAAAATTCTATGTTGGAATGGAATTTAATGTCTAATTAAAAACATTTGTAAAGAAAGAAATATATACATTTACACACATTCTCACGACATACATACACTCTGGCAGGATGAAACTGGCTGGTAGGTTGATGGTAACTCAGGGTTTTTAAATACTGAGAATGATGAATACCGAACATGGTAACGCGTTCTCCCTGCCAGGTTTCAAAGATAGAGTAACAATGGAAGCATTGCTACGCCTGTAATCCACATGAACACTGAAGAGGCTTCAAAGTCTCTGGTTTCTGACCGAACACAGACTGACAAACCAAAAATCGTCTTTTCTCATTCAGGCCTACATAAGATTCAAATCATCTCTCATGAACAAAGCACAATAACACTGGAGCCATTTTGAAGTGGTTGTACAAATCAAGCACAAGAGAAAAAAAAAAAAAGTGGATTTTCTTCTCTCTCTTTCTCATCTAAAAAAAAAATTGTCCTTTGCAAGTCCATTGAGACACAGGAAATCAGTGGATTTGCCTCCAGACAGAGCGGGGTGGGGGTGGAGGGGGCGGGGGCTGAGAGGAATTCACAGCCACAGCAACTCATCTTGAAATGATGTCCACTAGGGAGAAAAAAAACAGTCTGCACTTTGTTCTTTTCCTCCTCTTGTCAACAGAGTGCAGGTCTCATGGTTGGAGCCTCAGCACATTGGCAACTGTATGGAACTGCATAGTGGTTAGTGTGATTTGGTGTGTATTGCGCCCACACACGACGGGCTCCCAGCGGGACCGGTACACGCGCCTTCACCATTGGTGCCAACACAGACCGATTTGCAGCCAGCTATGACAAGTTCATCAATTTCTCATGAAATACGCTAGAAATTCAACAGTGCGAGTACACACACATACGCACACTCACGCACAAAGTCAGCTCTCAAAATGACAATACTTATCAATCAATATTGATTTTAAAAAAGTCCAAAAAGGGCAGACAGGGCAGCAAGATTAAGGGACTCAGGGGTTCTCAGGTTCATAAGGATTCTCCTTTGAGCTCTCATTTCCTGTGCTTGTCCATTTTGTCGGTAGATTTGCTTCCACTGTCTGAGGAGCCCTGGGTGTCGCTACCAGAGCTCAGGTACATCTTGTCCACTTGTTTGAGCGCCTCGTTCAGGTAGTTCTGAAGCGAGGTCATGGCGGCGCAGATGGCCGGAGAGCCGAAGCCGTGAGTGATGAGGCTGAAGTGGGTCAGGCAGCCTTGGATTCCAGGCTCTATGATGGGGGCCGGCCGAGAGTTTCCCAGAGGCGAACGGTCCTGAGTGAGCAAGTCAGTGAACTCCTTGCAGATTTGCCTGAGGGTAGAAGACGAGGGTGATTTAGGATGAGGGAAATACTTAGAGTGACTACATTTACTGATTTGTTCTGATCTGAGAACAAAGTCTGAAGGAAACTCAATCCGCAAATCCTCCAGCAATCAATGAATACTACAAAAAGCTCCAGATATGACAGCTTGCTACATCCTACTTTGCTAGAGGGGGTTTTCTATAAAAATTAAAGGCAACCATCCAAAAAAAGACACTTACTTGGCAGCGAGGAGCATGTTCTTGCGAGAGTTAACCTCGTTGCGTTCCACATGCGCCCTGCCCAGGTATTCAGCAATTGCCTTCGCAGGGAACTCTGTCTCACACACATAACCGAAGTCTCTTGCTAAATGCACAGCTTCACCTGAGGGAAGAAGAAGAAAACAGACCCTGTGAGAGAAAAGTCACCTCTAAACCCAAGTCAGACACTCAAAGCAAGGCTGCATATTTATGAAAATATATATGTTTTCCACGGACAGTATCACTGCATGTCCACTGACACGCCGGGCAAAGATCAAATGGGAAGTTGGCCGGCCTCAGCAAATTATCAATTTAGAGCATAATATTAGCCTGATCCACACAAGCATCAAGGCACATGAAGTGAAGCAGCTGAACTACAGAATAATCAGTTGAGCTCAGTCCTCTAGCTTGAGGGAACAAGAGCTAGTGAGATGAATATATTTCCGTCTTGAGGGTGGTTTGACTTGCATGGTCATAATGGGCTTATGTGGATAAATGCTAGCAGAGAGTGCCCACGGCACCAACAGCTCCGCTTATTGATAGATACACACATGACTTGAGGATACGGACAGCTATTCAGAAGCACAAGCTTTAAGGTCAGCAGGCCCTCCTGGCGAGCCGAACACAAGATAACAAGGCTTAATTCAGCTTTGAAGGTCTCTAAATAACACAAGCCTCGAGTCATTCTCCTGCACAGAATCATCATCCCGTTTCTAAAAATTAGGCGTGTAAGAGAGCAAGAGAGGAAAAAATATTCTACCTTAGCCTACAGGCAGGTAGATGTGATTAAAGTGATAGCATGCTCACGATGAAGCGTCACTGTCTGGCTAAGGTATGACTGATGTTGTTTTAATATTGGAGGCACTGAAAAAGGGAAGGTGAAGGTGTCATCATCATTGCTAGGTTACTCCCTGATATGAAGCAGATCCGCGGCTATGTGTACACCACGCAGACATTTGAAGGAAGAAAAATCAAACAATGCGCAGCTTAGAGTTCAGTGTAATGCAAAATAATGCAATTGTAACTGTGGTAGCAGAAGGATCATATCTGGTCTTGCGTCAGGTCTGCAGCAGCTTGCATTCAAACATCAGCTCAGACGCTCTGACGTGGTCTAAATATACAGAATCACCAGGGAACAAAAGGACTGCAACTGAAAGCCGGGTGAATGAAAGAGTTCCTCAAGAAAGCAAACTCTGCGGCCTTCACTGTGTCTTCATATAATGGAGTATTTCAACAATGAATGGTGTTTGGAGAACACACACACACTATGTGAATGAGACTGACGTTCTCACACTATCAGAGCGACATTCCAGCTGTCGCAAACAGTAATTACACCCGAGAAGCTGCAGTGCACCACTGAGTGACATGTCATACCTTCGACAAGTGAGGTAAGTAGAGTGACATTGGCTGCCTTCCTTCTTCCTGCAGGCAGGTTGAGCCCAATCTTATCCAGCTTTTCCCTCAGAGAGCGGCCTCCATTTTTTGATTTGGCCCTGCAGAAGGAGAGTAAAATACAATTTTTAAAAATGCATATCAAGCCTACAGTTGTGAAGTATTTCAGACAGATGACACAACCACTTTCACACAATGTGCTGAGGTCTGTGGAAAATAATAATCTCCTCACACAATATCGTGATTGTTTTCCCTTGTTTAGTATCTTCGTAAACGAAGATTAATTCAAACATTAAGAGGAACAAATAGATGTAAGATTACAGTGACTGCTGCAGATGTAACCTGTCAGAGGAGAGCCGACACTCACTCCTGCAGAGGCTCTCATTGTGAACTCTTGATAACAAATAAATCACACAAGCTGACCTAAAAAGCACCGACACAAATGATGCTTCCACTCAAAAAGCATAGCACAGAAATCACTCATACACACGTTCGCAGAAACGCTTTAACTCCCCACTTGCAATGGCCGAATCAGGTTTCCACATGACTGGCGGGGCAACCTCTCCCTCTCCATGGCGGGTGCATCTTTAGGGAGGCAAGTGTGTATGAGCGCCCCCACCCCTTCATCCCCGTCTCCCCTCTGTCCCTCTGCTAACGATCCCCCTCCTATTGCTATATGACCTACATAAAAATGTGATTGCGCGTATGTGTGTGTGCATGTCAGCATTAACACAGGCACATGGGAAGTGGCAAACGTGCACTCCAAGCACAAAACGCTCCAGTCAGGGTTGCCGGGTACACACCGTAACCTCACGATCCCTCGACAGACTGCCACACTAACATACGTGCCATAAGGTCAACTGCTCTGCCACAGATAAAGCTACCCATGCAGCAACCCCTGACAAACACAAAAACACACCCACGGAGCCTTCAGATTGGTACTAACTGTGTTGATGTAACCTATCCCCAGAGGAAGCACAGAACCAAAATTGCAGACCACACAAAGAATGTCACGAACCTTACGCAAAAAAACTGATGAGCCAGACCAACTGAGCCAAGCTGTGCTTTTAGAAAAGCCTTTCCCATGGGCTGCTGAGCTTTAGTCTACAGATCACTTGAGCTGGAACTCCTCAGTGTGATGATTATTCATATCTGAGACAATCAGACAACCTTGTCAACAGCTTGCAGATGACAGAGATCTTCATAAAAACGGATAGAAAATTTAAAAAAAAGGAAGTTGGGGTTAGCGACCCTCATTTTTTATGAATCTGTTCAACTGTGTTACGCTTTGGAGTTTTACAAACAACAACAAGGAAGCAGCATTAACTCTGGCCTGCTGTCACGTTGCATGAGTTGAGCTCTGACCTGCGTAAAACCCCTCCCAGGAGCGAGGCGTTGAGGCACTCAGGGGGTGACAGACGTCTCTGGACCTCGGCCACGGTAACCTTGTACTTGGATGTAGAGCTCAGCAAGGAAAGTCGGCCCGGTACGGAGCAGAATACCTCTGTTGGGTTTGACACCATGCCCAGCAGGGACTCTTTCTGGAAGGGGAGACCCAGCGCGTTGCCTTTAGGTAGAGTGACAGGCCCTGGAGGGTGAGGAGAAAAAAATGTGGGTAAGCTGAAGAGTGAACAAGTACAAAAGAAAACAAAAATCTTTCTGGTTTTGCAATAGATTTTGTTTATATATACACTTTTCCTGTGTATGCACATAAGCTCTAATCATCATAATCCCTTCTGTGCAACAGGGAATCTGTGTTTTCTTGTACGTAATCACAAGGAAGAGTGTGTATGCTGCTCTGCAAGACTGAGAAAACCAGTGTTTGCTGCAGGAAAGACTTTCGAAATATTGTGTGGCTTTCCAAACATTGAATGCCTGATGGTTAAACAGCTAAAATGCCCTCATGCCAAACACGATCCACAAACAGGTACACACATACAGACTGCCCCTCATCTAAGCCACAGATACACCTCAGTGCTGTTTATTATTTGGTCTCACAGGCTCTGGGTATTCTGGACACTGTGTATGTTTTATGCTGGTTCTGTAGTTAAACGGAATTTTGAACCCCCCACAACAGCACTGACAGGCATCGGACAAACAAAACAGTACAGCACACTACAAAAAATAGCTCGCTCCATCCTCACCCGCAAGAACGCCCCCCTGATAATAAGTCCTCTGTAAGCGATCAAGGTTCCTGCCACCTCGTAGTCCTAATACTGAGACAGAAATCACAGAGTCACATGAGTACTTAAAGGCTCCTCTGGGGCACATGGCTGGGAATGACATGCCATTGTTTACAAGTGGAAAACCTAGATTGCCCATAGTGTGCCCTTGAGCATGGGAACAATATAATGAGCCATCACTGACTTCCGTAACAAAAGCAGACTCTTTGGTTGGTTGAGCTGTGCGAACGGCTTTCTGTTTGTAGCTACGCATCGCAATATCGTAACACCTTTTTGCTATTAAGCTTTTGAAGAGAAATGCCCATATTCACTGTAAAATACCACATAAATGTCTTTGAATAAACCAAACTGCTGTGATATTGGTCAGGCATGATAATGAGAAACTAAAACACGAGGGTTCTATTTTAAAACAAAAGGGAAAACCTGTCTTTATGTGATTAAATATATCATAGTTTCAGAGATTTTTTGCTGAATCTGTCTATCAGTCTATCTGTTTGCCTGCGTATGGTTTGAATAACGCAGAAAGCTAAGCCATAGAATAATGTTGCTCAAGCTGATCTTCCTCTGACTCAAAGTCTGTTTAATGGAGCCCTGATGACAAAACAGCAGGAATAAGTTCTCCTTCAAAACAGTTCATGTCCCAACAAATTACTAAACTGTCCTTCACATGCAAGCCTAATGCCACACCCCGCCAAAAGCTGGTTCTGCAGAGCCAAACACCGCTTCGAGATCAACGCGTAATTTCCTGTTAAAGTGAACAGAAGAGAGCTGCAATTGCAAGCTTAACCAGCCTAAAGGTGATCCAAAGCTTTCCTCTTCTCTCACAGTCAACACCGAGGTTGTGAGATTGCCCAATTTTCATGTCTTGTCAATAGCCTGTCGTTTTTTGAAAGGGATCAGTTCTTTCCCACTGGGCATCCATTCAAACACCTTCGCCAACAGAATAGGCTATGGATCATATCAAGCTTAGATAAGTGCATCTCATGGCTACGAGGATTATCAGTGTATGCAGTGCAAGTACAAATACAAGACTCCTCCTTTGCTGTACTCTCACACTGAGTGCCCTGACACGCCACTATAGAAGTAATTGTTATGACAATTCCAAGTATGAGTGAGAGAGTGAAAAAAAAATACAGCCCTTACGGTAAATTTCCAGCCCTTGCCAGTAATTACTGCATCTTTATTTGGTTGTACAAAGGCACATGTACCCCAGGCAGCGTTTTCCAAAACTTTTTTTTCCCCTGGTGAAATTAAAAGAGCTGTGCTTCTCTGCCACTAAACATCAGATTAGTCCTGTGGCAAACTCACCTTTTTTGATGACTGTCTGATCTGCCATAATAATACTGTGGTCATCTACATGCTGATAAAAAAAAAAAAGAAGAGAAGCAGCAATAAGCCATCATTGTTAACAAAACAGCATTGTTAAAGCCACAGCAAGCTGAAACTAATTTCTGTCCAAATATGCAGTGTCTGTCTGGATGACTCTTTCTCTCCTTTTGCTTCCTTCATGCAAAACAAAGAAAAATATTAAAGGCTATTTCAATATGGAAATGAGATGTTTAATGACCTTTGGTTGCTTTAATCTCCTGTGTGATCAACACAATGCCCCTATTTGATTTACAATGAGGTACTGACAATAATTCTCTGTATTTTCTGCTTTAAAGGCATCCAAAAATGCGTGATGGCATTTGGCTGTCTGTGTCAGTGAGTGAGGACACGCACGCACACGCAGCAAACTTCCACACTTCAGTGCTATTTCAAGCATTCATGTCAGTCAGATCCACTCACTTGAACGTCCTCCAGTCCGTGGCCCATGTCGTGCATCCCCATGTTATCACCAATAACCGACGCCTCTATGCCGTGCGCGTGTGGGGGCAGCAGCTCCGGCCGGCGGAATCCTTCCCTCCTCACCCCGGACGAGCCTCCCTCCAGGCCCAGGATCTGACTCGCCAGGCCGCTCCTCCCGTGCGCGCCGAGCCCGTCCTGGCCCTGTCGGCCGGGCCATGGCTGCTGCTGGTTCGACGACGGCGACTGGTGTATGGAGTTGATGTTGAAAGGGTCGCCGAGGTGGGAGTAGGGGTCGCTGGACTGCGGGTAGGAGATGGGCTGGTAGGGAGGAGGGAAGTACGGGGGCTGGAAGTCCGAACTGGCCGAGTGTGAGAGGGAGGGAGACGGGCTGTAGAGGTGCTGGCTGACCGCTGGCAGGTGAGGCAGCCGCGGGTTCCCATTGCTGTTGCCGTCGTGCCTTTCCTGGGGGACGGAAGAGACAGGGCAGCTGTGAGAGATGACAACAAGATGGCAGGTAGTGGTGACATGTGTCGCCCCCCCCCCCCACCTCCCCCAAGGGAATCAAGTGTCTGTTACACACTGCCATGATGTCCACTGAAGGTAGTGTCTTACAGAAAGGCGTTTAGACCTTAACTTTAATATTTGCGTATATTTTATTATACTTCTTTAACGCGGTGAAGAAAGTTCACTTACTGTTTAAATTAAACTGCTCACTGAAATCATATTAAAATGTTGTCACGTGTTTGTTATGACCCGAATTAATGATTAAGGCCTATAATTTTATGGAAAACATTTTAAAAAATAACAACAATGGTCTGATAGTTATTATTATAAGTATTATTCTTGTGTCTATTTCTGTTGATGTTGCTGCTGATGTAGACACAATTATTATCCATTTATTCTGAAAACTGCGTCTTGCTTTAACTTGTAGGCGTCTCAACTTTTTTTAAAACTTGACATTTGAGGGGTTTTGGTGTTTTTTTGTTTTGTTTTTTTTCGTCCTGTTGTCGCTTGTGTATGCTGTCTGATTAGGATTTCCATTTCATCTTCATCTTTATCGTTAGCATACGATAAAAATCAACCCCTCGTCACTCTCGTCGCTGAATGTCAAAGTTCTGTTACTTAATGAAAAGGCACTTTTCCTTTTTTTTTTTTTTTTGGGATCGAAACTCACCTCACAGTCATCCTCATATTTCACGTTGTCGGCTAATTTCCACAACATTGTGACAGAGAAAAATGCTCTCCGTTACCCCGGAAAAAAGAGAGAGAACACAACAGAAGAAAAAGAAAGACGATTGTCGTCTGCGAGTTAATCCAGGTAAGAAAAAATGAAGAGCTTCCTGGTGGTGATCATGAACCCCGCTTGTTCTCCAGCTGCGGCGACAGGGCGAAGTTGCGGGTGAAGGCTGAAGGGGCGAACTGACCGACCGACTGACTCTCCAGCCACAGATATGAGTCTCCACAGCCGCGATGAGACAAAATGATCGTTGCCAAACGATATTTCCCCCCTCTCGGGTCAGTGTGCTCTGTGGCTGTGATGTGGAAGTGGGCGAAAACGGTGCTTATAAGAAACTTGACTCCCTCTGATGGACAAGACAGCGATGTTCAGTCTTCGCTACATAAGTTCTGTACTATATCTGCACAGGCGCTCCGAGGGGGCGTCACCCGCCCGTTGATGTCAGCGAAAAGGGAAAATGAAAATATTGCTGATTGGCGGGACAACGGTCCAATCAGACTTCTGTGCTTATGGGCAGTGTCAGACATTTAAACCCGGTGACTTTACTGGAGCGGGTTTTCCGCGGCTGGCAGTGGGCGAAGTCTCTCAGCACGCTCCTTGTTTGTGTTTGTTTATAAAAAAAAAAGAAGAAGATAAAAGTCCCTAACTTGTAGACAGCTTGTAAATGTGTAAAAAGAGAATCATGTTCTGTTTTAGAAGTAGGCCTACATCCCTTACAGACACACTGACAAAGAAATTCAAAGGTTTCGTTGTGGAAATATCCCTCCAGATATTAAGCGTATCATTTATTTTGACTTCTTGCTTTGTAAAAATGTCTTTTAATTTCATCTAATTTAATTTATTTTTTTCTTAGGACTTTGTGTCAGAACTCGGATTAAGTAATGTCGCAGTGGCGGGTTGCTAGGTTACTGAGTAGCACATGGTGACGTTATGACGCTCAGTGGAATGCCTCTCGGCCAATCATGTTGTTCGGTTCGAAATGTTCCAGAATGTTGATGATGTTCTGAACAACTCATTAGAAGATGGTTATTATGACAGAAAAACATACATTTTTTTTCAACGAGCAGTGGTTCTAAGTTATATATATATATATAGCACTGTTATTAAATTCAGGACATACCGATCTACCAATATAAATAATCATTCGCATTTTGCATTTTTTTTTCAAGTGTTTTTAATCACAGTACACCTATTCACGCCAAGTCGCCTATTATTTAGATAGTAATTGTTGTTTTTGAATAATAACTATAATAATAATAAATGATTATTGTTGCTGTTATTTTCAGTGGTGGCTTCACATTTACTGTTATCACAAATATAGCAGAATAAAAAGCCAACTGTATCTTCTTTAAGCATGCCACTTAGCTTGACTCAATTCTTGCCCTCAAAATGACTGCGGTTCACTTTTTTTGATCCGAAAATCAGCAAGATATTACAGCTCTCCGGTTTGAATGTCTAAATAGAATAATAGGTATTCAAATGAACCCATGACATTTTAATGTCGGTGTTTCACAGTGGTGGTTAAGCGCTTGTTGCAAACCGCAATGAGCCCGAGGGTTTAGCAGTCATCGTTCTCTCAAAAACCTCTAAGCTCGAAGGATCTCAACAAACAACTCTTTCTTAACTTCATTTACATTTTTGGTGGAGCTTTGCGATGTCCAAAACAAGGCTGCTTTGAAGCTTTGATATGCATCAAACTGAGGACAAAAGACTTCTTTCTCCCTTTTCTTAATTATAACGACCCAACTCTCCATATCTGTTTTATCTTTGCCTTTAAACCGTTTAAAATATCTTTCTTCAACAGAAAATAATGTCCGTAACTCGGAGGCCTTTCGTTTAATTGGTTTTGCATCATTTGACGAGTATTAAATGTCAGATTATAATTTGCGAGATTATTGGACAGACCTTTGTCTTTCTGGGTAACAGCCTGTGGCGTCCGTCCACCCACGCTGCGATGATCGGCTGTCCATGGGAACAACAGGACGTGGGCGATTGAGGATTATCTGTTTTGGTCCTTGGCTTGTTGTGATGCGACGCAGAAGTGAAATGCACGCAGATTAAATGTTATTTTACGTTGGAGGAGACACGGAGTAGACCTAAAGGACTTTAATCACGCTTGGCCTGATAGTGGACAATCCTGATGCTCAGCTTGTCTTTTTAATGACAGTCAGCTCATGTCAGGTGCAACGACTTCAACGGATCGACGGCCGGACAAATGAGAAAAGTCAGCCAAACCAGTGAGGGAGGCCATTTTAATGACTTTTCAACTGGTTGGTATAAATATAGTGTCCATACACACGTAGCTACTGTATGTAAGATATTACGCATTAAGACTAATTTACAGTGCAGTGTGACTTTCTTCTATAAATCTCATTGAAATCCCAAATTTGTACGAAGGTCACTATGATATTCATATCATATTCATATATCGTTAATGAATGTATATGTTGCTAATTATCTATATTACCCATATTACTTCAAATACATGTATATTAGCGTATGCTTGCATTAGTAACTTGAAGTTATAACCACATTCCCTTCTGATATACCTCAGTACCTGCTTGAGTCTTTTCTCTTATTTACTTTCTAATTAAAAAGAAAAATGCTGTGGTTATTTTACAGAAATCATAAAATCACGTATGCTTTTTTTTTTTTTTTAATTGTAGCCTAAGCATGTTCCAGTTTCGATCATTATCAGCGTCACCGTTTTGTAATCCGGTGGCCTCAAACCAAATTACTGAAAGTCTTTGAGAGGGTAAAGCCTTGGGCTCATTGGCATTAATCACAGGTTATTTAAAAGCGGCGCTGCGCGACTCCAAACAGGTGGTTACGGTGGAAAGTAAGCAAATAAATACAGGTTCGGCAGCAAAAGCGATAAACACGACGCAGGCTGGGTTAGAGATAAACACTCACCCTCCAGTCTATCCTCTCCAGTACAGACATCTGCAAAGATCCACCACAGCAATCCCACTGAGACGCAGCGAATGAGTGAAACCATGAGAGGTTTACGTTGCTGACTTCACCTGACAGCGGAGCAGTGCGCATGCGCCCTGCAGTGTAATACACCTGAGTGGGATAAATCAAAACAATCCGTGCGCAGTGGCTCAATGAAAACCCGCATTTATTATGGCTTACGTAATGCAACATGCATACTGAGATGGATTAAGGTGAGAAAAGGAGCGCGCCAAATGTATTAAAAACCATTATATGTTTATTTTAATAACGTAAGATTAATATACGACTCACGGGATTAGACCATAACCGAGATAGAATTATCGTTAATCTCATAATGATCTGCTATTGTTGAGTTTACAAAAAATGTCATACAGGCTAAAGTTTAAGAAAAGGTGAAAAAAAAAAAGACGTGAGGAAATTTCAAGATGAGGTAATTCCACCCCCAAAGCCGCATCGCCCCAGGCTGACCGAAAGAATCTGCTTTCAAAAGCCTCTGAAGCTTTTTGAGGCCTAAAACGGCTCTTGTTATCTGATCTCCTAAATACTTTAGCTTAAACTAATGAACAGATCAAAGTGTCTTCGCTATGTGGCTGAGAATGTAGCCTACATTTTATTCCAAGAACAAAACAAAACCTTTCTGATCCGCAGCCATGACACCTGCCAGAGGGAGAGCCTGATCAAACCATACCACTTCAAGTCACTGAGAGAAATCAAGGGAACAACTGTGCGCGTCTTCCGCGGAAATGTATAGATTTCTGAAACACATCAATCCTCATTCCCAGTGTCTATTAATCTATTGTGCATTAGTCGCAAAAGACCAGCTGGATGAACCACTTTGTTTCTTGAAAAAAACAAAAAAACATAATGAAACAGTTGGCCTGCTTCTATAAGACAATGATTTCCAACTTTATTTGACTCCCACGTATTTATTCCATATCCTCTTAATGAATTTCAGTGTAATATACACCTTTTTACAATTTATTACGACATTACAGTGAGTGCAAACGTTCAGATTAATATATTTAAAGATGCATTCAGAGACTGGACAACCTTCCTGCAGCGTATGGTAAATGGATCTTTAAGAAACATCTACGCAGGTCAGAATATGCGTCTTGGAGCCCCTAAAATTAGAAATCCATGGCAATGCTTTCATGAAATGCTCTTGTTAAAAAGTAGGCCTCAAGCAAACCAAAGGGCTGCTCGAAAAAGCGCCTGTCTTCCCTCCTGCGCAAACACAAAGAGTTTCTATGGTTCCTAAAAAGAGGTCAGTAAAAATAAAATATAAAAAAATAAAATAAAATAAAGCCCTTGCATGAGCTTCTGTGGTTCTTATTATTGATGCATTATTTCTTTGTAAACCACCTATCCATTGATCTAACGTGCGCAGAGAAATAAATCAACGACATAACAACGTCATAGACTGCAGCTGGATGAAGACAAGAGGACGCAGTGTTTATTTAAATTTTTAGCCACCATGATTGGATTATTTATGGTGTAACTTACATTTAATGAGAAGCAGGCAGACTCCACTTGGTAAGCTCTTTTTTCTTTTACCCTGCGACCACAGCTCGAGTCCATAAAAGCAGAGGGTGATAAGGAGGCCTCTGGGGCCACCTTGTGGCAGCAGCCTCACATTACCACAGGATTACCGAAGGATCAGCGCTGCGCAGTATTCATGCAGGCGCATCTAACTAAACCAACTTATTTAAGCACTGCACTCAAGTTTAAATATTTATTCAATTTGTACATCACATGAAGGAAATCGTGTACTTTTTTTTACTTAACTATTTATTTCAAGGCAAATTAAAGTTCAGGTTTTCACATCACTCGTTTATGATGAAAACTGGACCACGATCAGCTTCTAACCCCGCCGTGATGTGGCAGAGTCCAGTGTGTTAAACTGAAGTTAAAGGTGAGCACAGAGAAACTTTTCTTCAGTAAATGAATGTGAGCACATACACTGTTCTGCACAGTTCAGCTCAGACGTCCAAGTGTCCATAAGAAAAATGCATTTTGACTAGAAAGAGACTTTAAGCAACCTTTTCAATGTAGTTTATTGTAGTGATTATTTGGGGGTTTTATTGCCACTTTTCCTCAGCTAACAGATCTGCACCACTGGGCTATCTGTTTGGCAGCTGCGGCTCTGATCTCCTGCATCATTAGAGGACATCTGAGAAACCATATGCGCGGCAGCGACTGAGCAGCAGAATGATGTCTGTTCTAATAATGTTTATAGTGTTAGACGCTGCCAGCTGGGTGTCCCGATCAGCGCCCTGAACACTAAACCTCACAGCAGCTGTAAGTTTCACACCTTTCGTGTAAACATGTGTAAGATGCTGAATGGAATAAGAGCTTTTTATAGTTTGTTTTTGTTGGGAGTTTTCCCTTGAAGGGCACAACAGGGAGTTGTTGTTGCTGCTGTCATCACCAGTAATTATTGCCTGTCCTTGCACATAAAGCTTAGTGTAGCTAAGCTTTGTATTACAGGAGAAACACACAATAAAGTGTGCATCTTACTTGTAACAGGGGCTGCACAATGCACATATAAGGGGAATATTTAAAATAAAAAAAGATGTTAATGGGATTGAATAGAAATTTATTTCGACATTTGCTTGTTACATGCAAAAAAAATAAAATAAAGAAAAAGAAATAAGTGTCCTGTTACAAACAGGAAGAGTACATTTTAATCTCCTTTAAAAGGACTGTCTGAAGAACAGTGTGTAGTAAATGTGATCGTTCTATTTCACTACATTTTGCTGTTAAACTAGATGCAAACCAAAGACCAAAGACCTTCCAAGATGAAGAAAAACAGTCAGAAATGACAATACTGAAGCTTGTGATGCCAAGAATGAGGAAGAGAACTGAGCTAAAAATGTCTCCTACTGTCCTGGTTCATTAAATTTTATGTTTATCTTCCACTCAGTCATGAGCATCAGAATAAATAAGATGCTTTAAACTGTTTTTACCTTGTTAACCTTTTTTTTTTTTTTTTTTAAACAAACTTTTCAAGAAAAAAAACAAAAAACAGAACAATGATCACAAATAACTTGAAAGCATTCTGCTCAACGTGTTAATTATATACTCTATAAAGAAGAAACGTGAGCCAAGCCCATACCGATAGAGCTTACAGTGATCTCCACGTGTTCATCCGCAGACAGGAATCACACAGAAGTCAAGCTTTCACACTTTTTATCTTAACTGAGGAGGAAAATCAAGCCTATACCTGACCTGACACCACATGGAGATCAGTTTAAAAAGCTTCACTCTGTCCACTAGGAGACAGCAGAGTGACAGAGACGATAAAGTCGCCCTAGCATCAATTCTCAGAGCACCTGTGACAGAGAACATGGACGTGCTGGGGAATACATGAGGGAGGAATTAGGTAACAAAACAAAGAGTCTGAACAGCCTGGGGAGCTATTAACAAAACGTTGACAACACGTAAACACTGAGCTACTGGGGACTGATGGGTTTCCACACACTGGTGACACTGTCAGAGGTCAGGTGGGTGATGTGTGTGTGTCGGAGCTGGGCATGTAGAACTAGGTTTATAAGTCTTTAATGGGTCACAATTTCTGGAGCAATCTAAATACGGTGAGTGACGGTTACTAGAAGTGATATGGGGTGTGGGTGACCCAGTTGGATGTCTGCTCTTTAGTGCGCTTGGCAGAGCTGTGGGTGGTGAACAGGGATTTGAAGGCCTCCGACTTCTCCTCCATGCTCTGGATGGACCTCTTGGTGGCGGAGGTCGTTGAAGACTTGGCGCCTTTAGAGGAGCTGGAGGATCCCGAGGGTCCAGCCACATCTAAAAGGGCAAATGACGGGGAAAACAAGAGGCAAAAGAATGAGGAAAACTTCAAAAGGAAGGAGTGTGATGTGATGCTGCGATAAAAAACACTTGTGTTCTGACACAGTTTGATAATTCTTTGTTCGTTTGGTGTTTTTAATAAACAAGCGATCTCGTTGGTGTGACTCATATTCACTGAACATGTGACTGGAAAATGGATGTGTTGTGAACAAGAGGCCAACTGGGCATTAAGGCCTTCTGTGTTCAAAGTCAGGTGAGAGAAATCATGAAGAAGAGAAAGAGAAGCTGATTATAGAAACCACTAGATTATCCTTTTTCTAATATCTGGCAACAGCTCAGATAAAACCTGAGCCTTTTAAACTGTCCTCTTCCAGAATGACTGCCATACTGTTTGAAAGTGAAGACAAACTCTGCTCAGCAATAAGGCCATTTTCAAATTTAGACAGGTTGAATCTACATTGAAGTTTGGTCTGTCTATTTTTAATGAGAGAAAAGTGCGGTTAGCTACCTGACTGGCCGCTGTCGCCACCATTCTGTTGTGAGCTCCTCCCTGCTACGTCCACTTCAGGAGATTTTGTGTCATCTGCAGGAAGAAAGAGGATATAAACTAAAGACCACCTGCCTCGATAATCAATTACAAAACATTACATCCATACGTTGCATAAAAGGTTTCTCATTCAAGTTAAATCACTGTGAACTTTGGTGACAAACATCCTACAGGAGATATTACAGGAGATAACTAGAAACTATGTACCTACATGGAGATGTTAGTTTGTAATGCTGTTTGTTTTCCAGTCTTCTTATCTGCTGTGACTTTTCCATCCAGACTGAGCTTTGCAGAAGCAGGAAAAAGCTGCACTTTTTTATTGTTTCATTGAGTCTTTTCTCTTGAAGTTTTGATTTGAGTAACACAAATAAAGTTTCTCAGCCTGTTTGCTTGTGAGGTGAGAGCCGTGTGCTGTCCCGGGGACTAAACAGGAAGCCACACCTGTCCTCTCCGCCGGCACACAACACTGAAGGTCTCTGATCTACCGCTCGTAAACACGGGGCCACGCTGTACAATCACTGTACCTGCTCCAGTGACACCATTATAGGATTTGCATTTCTTTGCATGCTTGTGTAAACAGCCAATATGACATGGGGGGAAAAAAGAACAAAGTGATGCTCTGTCCCTCGCTCTCTGACCATCCACACAAAGCCACAAAGCCACTCCACCAGTCTGAGGAGTTTACTTCACAGAAGCACAAACACAGACACAGAGTTCAGCCTCTTTCTGAATAATTACTTTACTTATCTTTACTCTTAATGACTATGGGATCTGATGGTAAATGACATTCTGCACCTTTCTACACATCAGAGAGCACAAATTAGTTTCTTTCCTCTAACAATGACACCTCCCTGGCTCCGTATTCACGAGACTCAGGGAAGGAAACTGGGACAGGAGTAATACACATACTAATATTTACAGGAAATTTATGAAACTTGATGACTAATCCAAAATATTTCCCTTAAATCTTCGGTCACTGCATGATACATCTGTTGTTCTCTTGAAACGTTTCCAGAAACGGTCAGGTTACTACAAGTCTGATGCCTGACACATCTCTGCAGAACCACAAGATGAAGACGTGATGTGATCGGAGGTTATATGTAAAGATCATGAGATGAGTCAGGATCCAGGTGGCTCAACACAAGTGATTTAGATCATCAGCTTCTCCAAGCAACGTGCGAAGATAGCTGCAGTAGCTACAGACTGAAGTAATTGGGGGTTTTTTTTATAGTAAACTGTGTCACATTCTGCAGGATTGCATCTTTCAGTCTTAATGTTCAATGTACAGGTACTTCGTGAGAAGTCATGCATGTAAAACTTTTGAATAACTCAGCTTATAACACATATAACACATTCAAAATATTATCCAAGTGAAGAAGTGAGTCAAAAATAAGTAAAGGTTCTGGTGTTTTTTTTTTTACTGTCTGGCTTTGCTTATGTAAATCCTAAACAGGTTTGCCTTAACAAGGTGCGCGATGCCTCGAGCAGCCTTCACACAGACCTTTTGATTCTGATGGTGGGGCCACACTTTCAGCTGCTTTGCTCTTCTTTGATTTCTGAAAGAGGAGGGGGAAAAAAAGATTCAGAGACAAGAGTTCGACTGGATGCACTCATTTATAAAACAATGCAGACTTCATTCTAGTGAAGACAAAGACTGTTCTAAAGCTAACAGAGAACAAATCCCTCTCTAGAACCCAAGGAAACATCCATCCATCCATCCATTATCTATACCGCCTATCCCTTTCGGGGTTGCGGGGGGCTGGAGCCTATCCCAGCTTCAATGGGCGAGAGGCGGGGTACACCCTGAACCGGTCGCCAGCCGATTGCAGGGCCACATGTAAGGACAAACAAACATTCACACTCACACTCACACCTACGGACAATTTAGAGTCATCAATTAACCTAATGAGCATGTTTTTGGTCTGTGGGAGGAAGCCGGAGTACCCGGAGAGAACCCACGCATGCACGGGAAGAACATGCAAACTTCACACAGAAAGGCCCCGCCTGACCCGGGGATCGAACCGGCAACCTTCTTGCTGTGAGGCACCCGCACTACCTGCTGCGCCACCGTGCAGCCCCCCAAGGAAACATTTTACAGTTTAATCAACCCCGACCACCAACTCCATGAAGTCATCATCGTAGATTGGCTGTAGTTCTTGTTAAATGAAAACCCACCTTAGTTTTGGCTTTGGACCGCCGCTCGTCCATCTTCTCCCTCAGCTTCTCCACCTCGTCTTTGGTGCCGTTGAGCACAACGACGTCCTCGTCTTTAAACGGGTCCCCACACTGAAGCAAGAAAATTACAAACAAACAACAGAAATAAATATTGTGGCTTTTGCTATAAATGTATTTTGTGTGAAGTAATGCACAGCAGTCAGTTTGACCCTTTAAGACATGGTTATGCATTTAGTTGCTGCACTTACTGGAACAGTAGACAGTGTTGTCCTACCCTGCCCAGAATTACTGCTAATTACTAATTACTGTTAACTACATCAGAACATACTAATCTTTAAGAAAACACTGTTGACTGTCTCGTGGTGAAACCAAGCTCCACTGCAGCCTTTGGTATGAGCTAACTGCCTTTGGTAAACTGTTTTATAATGGTTTTTTGGGCAGTCCTGTGGTAAATCCTTCTATGCTACCTATTTATACTATGAGAATGAGAAGGACATTTAATGCGTTCAGAGGATTTTTCCTGTCCCCTTCCTTGAAACATACATATCACAGCTATACGTTTCACTGAAAAAGTTAACCCGGCTCCTAAAAAGCATCATCTGGATACATCTGCACAACATCCACGATGTGTAAGCATCTTTAAAAACACACAAACACACGACATGAATGATATATGATTAGGCGAAAAGTCCTGATTTCAGGTGCATAACAGGCAAGGAGATGTGCTCCTACTTTGACTTGCAAAGCAATGTTGTTTATGAGTTATCAATGGCAGAGTCAGATGCCCGGAATGGCAGATAGGAAAATAAGTGAAGCTATTTCCATACCAAACTGCATAAATTTGTTTTTGTTTGCTTGTTTGTTTTTTGTGTGAAAAACAAACGCAACGCGCTGAACACTTATATGAGCGCACTCATGACATATCGACTTCCACATCGTCTCCCCGCCACACCACTTTCCCTTCGTGTTCATTTGCATGCAGGCTGCATTTGATTCACTGTGAGAGGAAAACCAAACTCTAAACACCGCGAAGCAGATGGAAACAGGCAAATTCAGACAATCAATCACTCAAACGGACACACACTGACGGATGCAGAAACTATTTTCAAACATTGTGACCTGCCAAAACATCCAGCCAGGATCACAATATTGTCTGTTCTGCTAACTACAAATAAACATGTGTATTGTTGAATCCAGCTTGATGACCCGGGTATCTTACGAACTGAATATCTGCTCGACATCTTTTAATTGGCCCTTTAAACTTGTGCGGCAGGACTTTTCCTTATAAACAGAAACTGGTCACGTTTGATAAACAAACGTCAGCAACTATAAAGTATTTTCACTAAATAATAAAAAAAATGTTTGCTGCAGACTAACTGAATTATGGTGGGTACTTAACATGAGTTTCCCCTTCGCATGCTAATTCAGCACTGAAATGGTGGATGTCATATTTGATTTATCCGGAACAGTTTGTAAATTGTTTACAGAAATGAAACCCATTGAGAAATACTGAAAAACTGATCGTTAAACATTGTTGCATATCTCTTGTACAGGCTAAGCCAAATATAGACAGGCAAATATCTCTAAATAATAATTTTGTGCATTGTTTAGAAATGATACTTTCATAAGCAGCTGCTTCAAAAAAAGGGAAAACACACCCATATACAAGCACAAATATTAAACCCCTGAGTAACCAGCAGGGGATCTATTGTGTTGCTGTAATGCAGGCAGTGAACTCCGGCCATGTGCTCTGTTCAACACAAGAGGGATAATCTCAGGAGCTGACCAAGCAGCAAACAAACTCTGTGGCTGCTGCTCTGAAGTCAGTCACTCTGCTGCTGCTGCTGCTGCTGCTGCTGCTATTGCCACAAACCACACAGTGAGCTGAGCACCTTATCAACAAGTCAGCAAACAGGTCGACCAGAATCTGGCTTCAGCACCAAACCGGCTACCCGGCAAGGCAGCAAGAAGGCAAACAAGAACAGAGAGACGGCGCTCAGTGGAGAGACACTGTGGATAATTCAACATGTGCGCCTGTAACTGGACAGATGAGCTGGAACTGAAACGCATTTGAGAGAAAAAAGAAGGGAGGAACCTGACGTGGAGGGGCTGCGAGGGACAAATGATGGCAAGCGAGAGACAAAAAAAGAAAGACGCAACGCACCATTGAGTAGGAAACTGTACGAGGGAGGAGAGTGGAAAAAACCTTAGGGAGAGAGAGTGTGAGATGGGAGTGTGCTCCTGTGCGGCAGGTGTGTGCGTGGGTGTTACTGCTGGTAACCAGGCAGGGACGGACCTCGTCTCGTGGGGATGTGGCGGGGGGGCGCGACTTAATCAGCAAACTGCAGAGAAACAAAAAACGTATACACAAAGCGCCGTGTCTCACTCGGACAGGGTCTCCAGCTCAGAGCGCAGCCTCCCGGGTCACCCGCTGCCAGAAACAACAAGAAAACAATCCTGACGACCGCAGAACAGAAACCCCTCCTGCTGCCGTCGTACCCGGTGTTCCTGTTGATGGTGGCCATGGAAATGACTTCCGCTCTCCGTCAGGGTCTGGATAGATTTTAGGAACGAGCTTGGAGAAGCTGTTTAGATGACAATGATCGGTACAGTGTTGCACTTCTTCACCTTAAGGACTACAGACTGAACTGCCTCAAAGGTAACTGGCTCGCCTAGCTTTGGTATTCTGTCTTTACATCCTGTCTGTTTGATCTAGCCAGCGAACGCAAACATAAAAAGATACGATCCTGAATGAATCGTTGAATTGTAGAACGATTATTAGCTAAAGCAGCAGGCCTGAACAAAAAAAAAAAGCAGCAAGCTATTCTTTACTTACATGCTGGGTCAGAGCTGTTTTTCCTGTTGGGAAATCTCGGCTAATCTCCACAGAAGATAAGAGGCGTACACATTTCCATGGGAGCCGCCGTGGATCTTAGGTGCTGTGCTCAAGAACAACACGGCTTTCACGGCAGGGAGACTCAAGTGAGGAGGCTTCACTGACTAGTCCTCAGGGAGATGCTCTCTGCTCTGAAGAGGGCACTGGGATGTAAGATCCATGTTTTCTCTAATACTCTCTAGTCTGCTCATTTAAGATATTCTGCAACTCAGATACTGCAAAAATATGGGCAATGCACTCAGTAAAACTATGACAGCTTCCATTACCACACCAGCTCATTTTAGTCTGTTTTGGCTCAATGGGTGGAAATTATGAGAAACAATTACATTAAGAAAAAGTGGTACTTTCTGCAATAAAAACACCTCTATATTCAGTACTACTATGCAGCCTGTGAGGGTTAGATCATCCCAGGCTACTGCCCTTCTGCTCTCAACTATTCTCCAGTCAGTCTGAAACCTTTCATCCTCATATCTGACCAAAATGCTGTTTGTTTACTGAATGTCATCTGTTGTACCTTGTACATTCAGCTCCTGAAGAATCCCTGACTTTTCAGATGATCCGCCAAGACTTACTCAGTGAGTCTCTTAGAATGTTTCAATTAAAGCTGCATTTGCTTTCATTGCTGCTGATTATCTGCCAGCTGGTTTCCTGTGAATGAAAATGAACGGCATTGTTGCTCAAGAGTCTGCAAAATGTATTGGCTAATTTTCTAATATAAAACATACAAAAGCAAGCTATAACCAGCAAGTCTCTCTTATTTCTACATGATAACCAACTGATTATCAAAGTTCTAACACATTTTCTATTGATCAACTGGTTGCTCGTCGTTTCAGCACTGGTTTTAATTCATGATCCAAGCACAAAGGAAAATATTTATGGCAGAAACTTCCATGACTGCATTTAAAAGGTTAACTGAAGTCTTAAAAAGATGAACCAGAGACAATCTGTTGCCAGTTATGCATCACATCTCAGATAACAGTCATTAATAGACTGAATTCGTTACAATAAAGTCCATCTCTTGAGCTAAAAACTGGCTTCATCAATTAGTGCTAACCTACATATTTAACCCTATTTCACATCCCTCACGGGCCCCGGACCCTCCTGCAAATAACCAATCTGGATGTCTTTATTGCAGGAGTTTTATCTGTGGTGTTGCTGTCTGAATACAGTGAAGCGGGGCTATTATGCACCAGCTTGAAAGGACAAAATTCAGCTTCCTGTTCTGCCTGGGGATGAGTATTATTATTTCTTCAGTCATTTACTTGAAGACCAGGGTGCCATCAGAGCTCAAGCCCTTAGAGCCTCAAAACTGCAAGCCCTTCTCCCCTGAATGTAAAGCTTTTTTGCCCAGCGTGGAAGACGGAGTAGAGTGGTACCACCGCGACTGCCAGGTGTGTAGTTTTATATATATATATATAAATAAAAGTGCTTTTTTACTGCATTTCTAAAAACTAAGTTAAGGTCTTTACACACCAGGGATGTGAAGAATAAACAGCAAGAAAATGCAAATACTAGCCTGCAAATATTTCACATCATAACTATTCCAACCAGAGCTTTCTGATTTACCAAATGTGCTCAGTATAGAATATAACACATTAGCTTATGCTAGCCAAACTTGCTATGACTCTAGTGTTACATGGGTAACTATGTTTTAATAACATGTGTAGCGTTCGCTTATCTTTATTTTCTGTCTACAGGTGGAAAGCTTTATTCATAACAGTCACCTGCAGTGTTCCAATCTGACCAGAAACCTGCACTTCATCACAAGACCTCTGAGCCGTGAGGAGGAGGAGTACCCTTTAGCATTCATTCTGACCGTTCACAAGGAGCTGGAGCTTTTTGTGCGCCTGTTGCGGGCCATTTACATGCCACAAAATGTCTACTGCATCCATGTGGACGCTAAGGCTCCGTGGGAGTACCAGGCGGCCGTACGGAAGCTAGTCAGCTGCTTTAAAAACACCTTCCTCTCCAGCCGAAGCGAGACAGTGACCTACGCTGGGTTTTCCCGCCTGCAAGCAGATCTGAACTGCATGAAAGATCTAGCCAGGTCCACCATCGGCTGGAGGAAGGTGGTGAATCTGTGTGGACAGGACTTCCCCGTCAAGAGCAACCTGGAACTGGTGCAGTACATGCAGGGCAAAGAATGGAGGGACAGGAACATGACGCCTGGGGTCAAGCAGCCGGAGTCGATGAGGCACAGGACGCAGCTCCAGCACATGGAGATCACAGGGTCACATGTGGCTCTGAAAGGGGTGGGACTAAAGAAAGGTCCCCCGCCACATAATCTGCAAGTTTATTTTGGAACAGCCTACTATGCCCTCACGAGGGCTTTTGTAGACTTTGTTCTGAAAAGTCCAATAGCTCACGACCTGTTGGAGTGGTCCAAAGACACATTCAGTCCAGACGAGCACTACTGGGTGACACTCAACCACGTCAAAGGTAAGCTGCCTGTTTCAAATGGGTATACAGACATGGAGTAACCTCCACTACTGCTGACATGTCCTTTCTTTCATGCTTAAGCAAAAGAAGATGAGTTGAGGTGAGCTGAGGTGAGATACAGAAAAACAATCAAAGCAGCAAGATCAAATATCATATCTGATGCTTGAACCATTCGAACTGAACTGACTTTGCTTTTATGGCACAAGTCAGAATCTGTTAGTTTACCTGAACTGTGTGATCTACAGCAAGGTGTTGGTAAGACAGAACACCTGCTTTAAACTCCCTTTAAGTGTCATCTCTCACACTTGAGTGATGCTTGAGTCAAGTCTCATGAGGCCACGTTTTCCATAAATTGAAACTGACTGTTTTCCTCCTACACCAAAAGATAAACACCTTAGTTAGGAAATACTGCATTTACAGCATACTGCAAATAAGGAACTGACCTTAGAAAGAAATTAGGTTGCCTGTAAAGATTGAGGCTGAAATGAAATGGGCTTTGCGTAACAAACTGCACTCTTCTAGCAACATATGTTGGTTGAAATCCTACTGCACTGGCTGTGTACCGCTCTTAACTGGAGGTGAGAAGGTTAGACATGTCAGTGAGGTGAAGATGATGCCATACTGGAAAACCTACTTGGACAAGCTTCACAAAGATGACATATGGTTTGGTATTGGTTTCAGTTTTTACAAAAGAAAAGGCTTAAAGGATGAGAACTGCAAAACACACATGCGGTGAACTTCCCCACATCCAGTAAAGAGCGGCACACAGCCGCTTCCCTCAGCTTTTCTACGGGAAGCACCCGCGATCGTCTCCCACACAGTGGTTGAGACGGTCTCAAACAGCGCTAAGTAAATCCTTTTAATTCAGTTACGTCGCAAGATGATGATTCATTTTGTCTGGTTATGTGTTTGAAGAAGCTCCAGGTAGCCACATAGACGGAGGCTGGGCAGGAGACATCCGGGCAATCAAGTGGAGGGATCAAGAAGGAGGAGCACACAGTGGCTGCAAAGGTACGGCAGAGAAGTGCAACTACTGTGGAAATGCCTTTGCAATATTCAGAATTAGGCATGTAATTCACAAACAATGATTTTTTGTGGCCAAACTCACTACTACATACACAAACAAGCAGTAATTAATGTCTAATCTAACATTAGCTAAGCTTGTACTGTCCTTACTCCATGTCTTATGCTCTTGACAGGATTATAGGAAAAAGTACCAGCTCAGGCAAGTCAAGATTTACACAACAAAAGATGATAGCAGGACTGATATGAGGATTTATCTGATATGATGTACTCTCCGACAGGTTTAGTCTGTGTTTTATATGACCTTTAACAAGATTAAGATGAAAAGCAGCAGCACACAAACCTACTGACAAACACGCACAGCATCATCAAAGGTCTAAAATTCACAATCCTGTGTCAAACTGACTAAACTCAGGTCTGATGTCTAATATACAAGCACAAGACCAAAACTGCTGTCACTTTTTTTTTTTTAGGGTATTATGTCCGAGATATCTGCATCTATGGAGTGGAGGACCTGCCATGGATCATCAACAGGAACAGCATGTTTGCCAATAAGTTTGAGAGTAATTCCTTTCCAGAGGCACTGGACTGTCTGGAGCAGTGGCACAGGAACAAAGTGTTGAGCCAGGCAACTGTTCCCATTGAGCCATCATGGCTGCTGGCCATACAGAGAAACTCAAGCAGCAGCTACTTCAACAGCAGCGCCGCAGCATGAAGCCGCTGCTGCTACCCTCAACAGAAGTCGGGCTACATGCAGTTCAGTTTATTTGCACTTATTAAGAGGCTGCGGATGTTAAAAATGTGAGCAGGAGAAAACTGAATTGAGAACAGCAGGATGATGCACTGTGCACCTCCTGACTGCAGCATGACCACGGCTCACAGATGGATTTGTCTATTTATGAAACTGTAAGATGACTCTTCTTTTTGACAATCAGAAGACACAGTTTATGTCAGATGACTAAAAGATCTTTACAGTAAACCAATGCAGTTAAAGGAAAAGTACAATGTATCCAACATGAAAAAATACAAGTAAATATCAGTGACTATTTAAGACAACTACACTTGACAAAGTATTAAATAAACTGCTGAACATACATTTAATGCTGTTTAATATATTAAATGTTTAATATTGTTTAATTTAATATTGTTCAGTGTGTGGTCCAGTTAAAATAATATTATTTAATAAAATTATGGTCTGTTTCACTTTTTTTTCAATGAATTAGGGAGCAGCAGGCATAAACAGACAAATAAAGAGAACGATGAAAAAAATTCCCTTCTTCAAACAGGATTGAGTCTCTATCCATGATAGCGGGTCTATGAGGCTGCGCAGTGAGCAAAATGCTAACATTGGCATGCTAACATGCTAGCAATTGATAAGTTCCCCTGCACTTTTAATGGTAGTTTTACAAAAGTGACTTGCTTAGGCAAAGAGCTGCAGGTACTAATCAGTTTATGAGACCTTCAAACCTCTAAGACACAAAATTAAGATAAACACACCAACTTAGGGTGTATTCAGACCACTAACAGCAGTGGAAACAAAGAAGTGTGTATGTGAGGGCGCACTGTTTCAAGGTACAGGTAGAAGTTGAAATACAAACCAGGAAGTCTACTGTGATGGGTTATTAAATGTGTAGAAATTAAATGACGCAGAGAGGAACTGGGAGAAAGACAGAAAGAGGCCTGATGTCAATGTCAAACCTACGACCTCAGCCCTGAACCCTCAGACTATTCAAGCCTCATCCTGTCCAGCAGATAACTTACATGTGTCATTTCATGGTACAGATTACCAGGATGGACGTCAAAGAAATGCTCTAACATGTTTGTCAAGTGTACCAATAACTGTCTGCAATATGGCAGCCAAATAAGAAGCAGTCAAAGTCAAGAAAGTGCGTATTGCCTAATAAGCCTATCTTAGCAAAAATCTCCGCAGTCAGTTTCCCACAAGAAGCACTATAACTTCACTTATGGTTTCAGGCTCTATTTCTGGCAAAGTCAAACAACTGATCTGTGCCAAGATGCTTTCACTGCCACAGGAACAACAGCAGAGACTGGATAGCATCTGCTGTCTGCTACCTCATAATAGCCTGTGCATGAGAAGTTACGGCCATAGCTATAAATTTACTTAAAACTCACAGGTCAGGACCCAAAAGCGCCCTGTCTCTATTTCTGTGAGGTTCCCATGTGGCTCCATTTAGGTCACTGTCAGAAACGGCTCAAAAAGAGGAACAGTAAAGCCTACAGATGTCTACAGACGCTTGACGAAAACTAGACAAGAATATGTAACGTCTTTAGGTTAGCTTGGTCTGTGACCACTTTCCACTTGAAACAAATCCAGAAATAACACAAAACTGTATTTAGAATCGGGTCAAATTGGAGTAGACTGTAAGCCACTGAACTACAAAGGGATCTGTAGCAGGTATGAGCAAACTATACGTCCTTCTGGACCAAACAAACAAAAAATAACTTTAAAAACTGTTACTACTAATGTGTTTGTTAATGTTGCTGCTACTGCGTTGTTTTTTTTTTGTTTGTTTTGTTTTGTTTTTTGGGTTTAACAAATTATGATTATGTTTGCTTGATACAATGTCACTGTAAAATAAAGTGAGAAACAATGCACATATTGTCCTCAGTTTTTCAATTTAGATTTGTAGCTGTCATTTTGGACACCTATAAAGACCAGCAACACAAAACTGATAAGCTAGCCATCCATCTATATTGTATTGTAAATCATGCTATAAGCCCATAAGACATATGCAAAATGACCACCCTTCAATTACCCCCAGGCTAACTGGACGGTCCTTAAGCTAACAGTCTGCCACAGCAGTCAGACTGCCTCCTCAGCTAGATAAACTTACAGATGTTCACAGTTCACTACTTTTTGACAATTTTGAGCATTTCTAGCCTTTTAAATAATGTAAACAGCACAAACATATTTTGATTTCAAGCTGACACAATATTTTCAACCAGCGTACAGTGTTTTGAAATGTCAAAACTTCCCATGGGAGTGTTAAAACAGTACACTTCAGAGAGGCTGTTTACACCTGGCATTAATATGCATCTTGGGACATTCGATCACAAGTACACAGCTCTTAGTGCGTCAGTTCATTACAGAAAGTCTCCACGTGTCTCAAGTGGCTGCTTGTGATCGGATCTCACTTCCTCACTCTATATGAAAACTATCACATAGATAGTTCCCCTTTGCAAAATTAATGTTTTCTACACAAAGAAAGAAAGAAATTATTTGCCAAATTGAAATGAGACCCAAATAATTAAAGATTTGTTTGTTTCTATTTCAACAACTTACAAAATTGCAAGACTTCCTCTCCATAGGTGACAAAGAATTAGTCAATATTGGTTACTGTTTAAAATCTCCTGTGTAACGTTAATGAAATGTCTTCTGTCATAAATTTAGCGTAAATGGCAAAATCAACTGAAACAGTGTGTTCACAAACACCTGTTGCTTAACTGAGCAGAAGGAGAGCCAAAATAATGTGTTAATTTTGCATTACAGTGAACCAAACGGAAATCACTGTGTCGTTACACAGAGGACATTAGCTGAGCGGGCGGTCTTTCAATGTCACCCAGGACACATTCAATCATACTAAAAGAATGTGGTCATATGCAGCCCAGACCACCTCCGGATGTGGTCCGAGCAATCGCATCTCATTACGTGCTCTATGCATTGTCAGTGCATTCACACCCGTAAATCAAGCTAACCGCTTGTGATCAGGTCACCAAAGATGCATGCTAACTCCAGGTGTAAACAGGGCCACATTGTTAACACACATTGTGCATCTGGAATCATAGCAATACCAGACTGCTATAGTGTGTTATCTGCATTGATATTAAGGCTGTTTATTTACCAAGCATTAGCAGCGAGAGAACTCAGAATGTGAATAAAAGAAGCAGAATCACTGCCACACATTGAGAGGTCTGCAACGGGGAGCAGTTTATTGAAAGGAAAGATTAACATTAGGAAAATGTAATAGTCATAGTTGGCAAACATCAAAGAAAGTTGGAATAGAGTGACGGGGGGAAAAAATGTGAAATACTGCTCACCTTGTGGCAGATTTCTGTCTTGACCTCCTTCATGGCCCTGTCGGAAAATACGCAGCCACAGGTCTGCAGGTAACAGAACCTGAAAATGGAAACCACAGGCCATATAATACACATCTTTTCCTTTAAGTTCCTCAGCCACTTCCTGCACAAATGAATGGTCTTGAACTTGTCAAAAGTCTCATAAGTACTTTAAGCATCACCCAGTAAGTACTACACTACAGCCAACTAGATGCACAAAATTGATCTTCAGAACAAATTGATAACCTTTTTAACTATACTTGGTGCATAATAGTTAACACAGTGAAGCATCAGCCTGTTTGTTATACTTGTGGTTGTGGATCCTTTACTTGTTGTTTGTTACCTGTGCTTGCCATTCATCTCCAACCCAACAACAGGGCAAATGAACATGCCGCAGTGGATGTCCTCATATCTGTCCCCTTTAGCATTTCTTCTCTCTCCCTCCCACTCAGGGTTATCAGTCAAGTTCAGTTCCTTTATATCCTGCAGAGGGAATAGATCAACAAACATGCCAATTATCCTATGAAACCAGAGACAAATGCACACAAGCGCAGACAACTTTAGCGTTAACATACCTTGATTCCACGGATATGAGTAACAGCCTCAGCATTGGGTCTTTCAGCAGACTTATCCAGAAGGAATTCAATGACAGCATCTTTGTTATACAACCTAAAACACAACATGGACAAGACTTTAAGAACATACTGGGCTGTAATAAGTGAATACTGATGGATGAATGGGTGGACGGGCTCATTCGCATGAGAGTTGCTGTAAGTTTTTAACACAGGTCTGTGAAACTAAGACAGTATGTTCACTCAGTGTCACATCATCAAGGCACCCTATCTCCAGAAGGGTACCTCGGAAGCCTGATCGATGATAGGCAAACAGAAAGCCAACTCTCACCTTCCCAGTTCACAGGCAACAATGGGACGTCTGAGTTTCTCCTGGCTCAAGGCACAGTATTTCCATTTGGCAGCCAGCTCTGCATTTTTATCAACCTGGACACAAGAGTAGATATATAAGAGCCCAATTTACACATATGATATCAGTAAATTGTCTTTGTCTTTAGTCTATGGTGATTAAATTCACTTTTCAGGGTGGGTTACCTGTCCTATTTTAATAGCTAACGTTAGCTACTTAGCTAACAGTCGAGTCTGTTAGCCAGCCTACATGTACATAACGCAGCCCCACACAAAAACCTTGAGTGTTAAATATATCTTTGAAAATAATTGAATTAGTTATGATTACTTACTTCTAGTTAGCTGTTTAGTTTTCAAGAGAACAAATGTCAATAAATAATGTTAACTGGCTAACAGTTAGCTTAGCAACGACTGACAGCTTTCGATAACATCGCTAACAGTGGTGAATTTGAAAAGGAAGAAAAATAACCGTGACCAACCTTCTCGACTTTTTTGGGACCTTTCACCAACTCGTGTCTTTTGGGAATCGTTCCTCCATCACATCCCATCTTGAAAGCTGACTTTTAAAGTTCAATTACCGAGTTGGCTTACTAAGGACAACGCTACTAGCAGACAGGAAGTTCCCAGGTTGTAAACAAACGACGAGAGATCTGCAAGACTCGCGGGATGTGCGATTAATTTGATGTCGCCCCCGTGTGGCCGAATAGAGCACCTCAGACTGGATTGAGCAAAATTTCAAACTTTTTGGTGTATTTTGTAGCTTCAGCCACACTGTGGAGGCATAACTCCAAATATCAATTCAAGTTTCTGTTCAGCATGCAGCCCAGATGCGAGCTGCCAGAGGAATGGGACACAAATGGAAATTCACCATTTACCATAAAAAAAAAAGAAGAATATCTTTCTCTGTAGTTATTCTATCAAAATTGTTTGTTTTTCACCAGCATTTTCATTAGTTTTCTAAAGCACCTTACAGTATTGTAGCCATGCATTTAAACATGAGGAAACATACCCCAGAGGACTTCACTCTTACTGCCCATCTATCTATTAGACATTTTTCAGTCAGCCATTAAACCCAGAACTAGTAAGTGACATTAGTCTGGCTTTCAGGGTTGTTGTTAGAGTGGTCTAAAGATGAAAGTTTCCTTGGAAGATAGTTCAATGAGTGCTAATGAGATCTGTTTCCTGTGCCTTGCAGGCTGCAGATTAGTTTACTATCGATGGTGCTGTCCAAGAGCGACCATTAGTTTGGGGAATACCTCAGTGGAGACATCTCTGGCGGCATGACTAATAATCTGGGTGGAAAAGAAGACTGAATAAAAACACAGCATTGGACTTCATTTTGGCTGAGAAACTAGATTTCAACCTCTTTATGCTCACCACACACCAGCAGCCGCTACTGTGGTTCCCAAAATGCAGCAAAATGAACAATATAAACAAAAAAACGTTTCTCCATTTTGCCTGTTTGTTCGATTGGTTCTTCCTGTAATTTATAAATTGCGTTATGTGTCTTATTGAATTTCCCCCCTTTCTCACACAGAGCTAAATGTTTAGTATGGATTTTCATTAGAGGCAATGGAGTGAAAGCTCTGTTAGCAAACTATCTTTGAGAGAGTGCAGCGCCCCAGGCTGATAGAGCAAACCAACACCTCAGGAACACACAATGCACAATGGCCACTGGACAAAAGGAGACAGAACAATGATCTTCTATCCCTGTCTTGCATGTTTTACTGTTTTCCAAACCGCAGGGCCAAATAGTTTTTTTCCACGATTTATTACAGTTTTGTGTATTCACGTTGGCTTGTATCTGATGCACCTAGTCATAAAAACATGCTACAGAGATCTCTTTAGTGGAAATTGGCAGAAATCTTAGGTTACGCATTGCTTTATTTTGCGCCTGTGCTATGCAAGTTACAAGTTACTTCACATCTTCTTAGTCAGCTATAAACAGCAATTTAAGAATAGTTTCAAGTATATCAGGTAAAAAATGCAAATATCTACAACCGATCATCTCACTGTATTTTGGTATGCCAAAGGTAATCCAAGAATGTCTGTTTTGAAGGTTTGAGTAACATAAGCTGGATGGTTAAAAGCAGAGGAGCAGGTTGTTTACGACTTGTGATTTACTCTAACCATTCAGACATCACAGCTTCCATGTAACAGACATACGTGTGTTGTCACAGCTCAATTACCGCAGAGGTATCCTGAAATCACAACAAAATGAGGGCAGTGAAAGTCTTTTCTCTGTAGGTTGCCAAAATGCAGAGGTGATCTCTCACTGCGGACCTCGTTAGTTTTTAAATGAATGTTCAGATACTTCGGAGACGAGACGGCAGTGTAAGAGAAAAGGCTTGCATTTCATTTAATTTTTATCAGATGAGATTTAAAACAACTTGAAATTGCAGAAGGCAAAAAAACAAAGCACCCTGCGTCATTTCTGACGTGACTGCAATCGAAAGCCACAGTGCGCCTCCGCCAGCATCAGTCAGTCTCCACTGTTTTGATCACCATCTTCTCCAGTTTTACAACTGAATCTGAAGACTCTGCACGGCTGAAATGCAGCTTCCTCTTCCCCAAATCTCCCTCTCTGATTGACCTCACTACCACACATATCTTCCTGGCCTGCTGTGGTGCTACCCAGCACGGCTGACCCAAAGAAAACCCCAACCACCAAGCGCCCATCCAACCTCATGTTTATACTTCCATGATGAGTCCAACCTGCCCAATCAGACTTCCACTGAATGGCCTTGAACTGAAACTGTATACATCTTAACCATCCCAGCCATCCGAAGCAGCCAGCGGAGACCAAGGCTGCATTAATTGCACGGACCAGCCCTGGTAGTGCACCGAGTCCAATGCATTTAGCGTTTCTAATTGGGAAGGAACTGCTGTGTTTACATTGGCGCTAGTTGATAGAGTTGGACCCTTAGCCTTCTAGCCAACCGAGCTAAAGTCCTCCGAAGGAAAGAAACCAAACTGCCTTGTCCCTGAAATCTCTCTGGACAGAGCTGGAAGGAAATTATTTGGAACAGTGAAGAGGAATATTTACACAGATTTATTAAGGGGGGTGGCAAGGAGGTGAATCCTTTTTCCCCTCAGATTTTACCTTAAATCTATAGTGCACTCATTTGATTAGTGTCAGGTGATGCCATACTGTGAGGGAATTTTCTCCCAAAGGCCTATTTTGCCTCTAAAATGACTCATTTAAAAGCACTGGGGTGAACGTTTCGCATGTACTAGAGAAAGCCTATAATCTCCACCACGTATTCAGCTAAATATTTTCATGGTCAAGTAATCTGTACGTTTTTTTTATTAAATCATTTATAGTTTTGTCAGTAAAATGTTAAAAAATAGTGATAAATCTCCATCACTTTCCAGCCTTCCAAGTGACGTCTTTAGATTAAATTACTTATTTTTCCGACTAGTAGTCCAAAAACTAAAGATATTCAGTTAATAATAATGTGAAACTGGGCTTCACTGATTTGCCAAAATTGCTGTCAATTAATCCTATAATTATAATTAGGGGTTAGGGTTAATTGACTAATCTTTTCAGCCCATCTGTCTATCTCCACATCACACATCTCTCCCTTTTAATTTACTCATTATCATAAAAAGTATTCCATAAAAAGTATTACATTGATTAAAGTATTATACTACAAGAATTGTCAAGACCTGGAACCCAAAAATCCAAATTTCAAAATGTATAAAGGCTGTTGTGAAGACCTTTCATAACGTCCTGTAACAACTCAAGTGGATGAAGTGACACCATACAATGCGCAAGCAGTCCCACGTCAAAAAAATTCAATTACAAAATTACCGTCACCACAACATTTCCCCTCAATAAAACGCCTGCTATAATAAAGAATATTTTATTTGTGATTTTAAGTTGAATAGGGAACACCACTGTTCACCACGCAGCTCCAACACCATGTACCAAGCCATATGCAAGTTCATGTACCTAGCATATAATGAGAAATCCAAAACCCTGGAAAAAGCACACCACATCCAACATGAGGACTGCAACGGGTTACCACACACACCAGTCGACCACAATTATTTTCTCATTCCTTTTTCTGTTTATGTTGAAACTCACATACCTAAAATTATGTCAGTTGGAAACATTGCCCATAACTAATTTTTCTATCCACTTGGTCTGAGCAGTATGAGTGTGATTAACCCACTAGAGCTTTGCCACATACTGATATAGATTTGTGATAGCTCGTACGGTCAAATATTCCATGCAGTCTGGCATGAAGTCATGAACGTAAATCAGAACTGGCGTTTTATTTTTATTGTCATTGTTTATAATGTGATCAGGATAAAATTCCAAATTTAAAGGATTAGGGTTTATTATTGTAGGTGATTCCAATTAGATTTGGAAACATGATAGATGAGTCAGCAGCAAGGAAATCAGGTTTTGTCGGTATCTCTCGGCTTCCAGGGTATGACTGATGAAGAAAAACATGCCCGATGTTGCCACAATTCCTCCAGCAGATGATTGCGGAACGTTTTTCCTCGTTGCACCAGCCTGTTGTGCGACAATTTTAATCCATCGGCTGCACCAAAGTGTACAGCTCAACATTTTATTTACCACAAACTTCATGAGGCACCGGGACCTTGTGTGATCCTAGCCAGGCTGAGACGCAGACCCATGCATCAGCACACACAGTCCACCTGGACACATTTTTACCAGCAGCCAGTTTATGATTATCTTTTCCACTGTGGCAAACCAGCTCTGAACACCCGCAGACACGAACGCCCTAACGGATAAATGGGTACATACAGGCCCACATGCATTCACAGTACGCACACAACCATATGACTCACACACACACACACACACACACACACACACACACACACACACACACACACACACACACACACACACACAAAAGATCACGGTCCCTCCTCGATGCCTGTGACTAGAGAAGGAAAGTCTCCATACATCAGTGGAGGCTATATGAATGGAACAATTGCTTGTGCGCTGGCAGCACAGACTCAGTCACATCTCATTAGCTTGACGGGATACCCAAAAGGTTCTGACAGGCTCCTGGCTGTGATTGGTGTGGCCCGGGGTGATGGGGACATACCTGCGGCTGCCTTGTGTACTCTGTGGGCACATGGTGAAGACTAAGCACACGTAGCAGCTTAGGCCTGGCAGCGACGGTAGCGTAAGGTTCTGGGTGTCCACGCCAGCCGCCGCCTCACCATACACGTCTTCAGCAATAATAAAACTCACTCTCACTTTTTTGCTTTTTTTTTTTTCTTACTCTCACTTTCACCGTCTGTCTCCTGCCCACACACACTCACATTACACAGACATGAGGGGAAACAGAGGGCGATTCTGTGTAGGCTACCGCTGCGCCACGATGAGCTCAGCGCTAACTTTGAATGCTAACCAAAAATCCATTTGGAGTGGAGTTATTATTTTGAGTTTATTAGGCTAAGTTGTTAGCTTTTTGGAATCGTTTGGGAATAGTTTAAAGGAATGGCTTGACACTTTGGGAAAGTTGCTTTCTCGCTGAGAGTTACATGAGAGGATTGATAGCAGTCTTACATCTGGCCTAATAGTACACAACTACAACCAGTTAGCTTAGCATAAAAACAGGCAAAACAGCTAGCAGGGCTCTGTCTGACAGTCAGAAAAAACACCTACTTGCACTTCTAACGTTCACTAAATGATCCGTTATATTTTGTTTGTTTAATCTGTACAAAAACTGGAATTTTTTTTATTTTTTTTAAAGTATTTTGTTGGAGTTTTTCTTTCTTTCTACTGTTCGGAGCAGTAACTTCCTGAAAACTTGTCATCACCATGAAGTTGCCAGCCAACTGGCAAGCTTTCAGGAAGTTACTTCTCCAGAGCGAGAAGAACACAAGTTTGTGTTTTGTTTGGAACAAAAAACAAGATGTAACATGTTCATTAGTGAGCTTTAGAGGAGCTGATTTTGTTACCACTGAACAGAGCTAGCTGTTTCCCCCTGTATCCAGTCTTTTTGCTAAGCTAAGCTAACCGGCTATTGGCTCCGGCTTCACACTGAACAGACAGATATGAGAGCTCTGTCAGAAAGTGAATGAGTGTAATTCCCAAAATGCTGAACTCGGTGTCCTCAGCTACTTCTTTGCTCTGTCAAGTTTGTTCTGTGTGTGTCACTTTTGGCATGTCCAAGTGTCGTTCAGGACAATGCACGTTTCTTCAATGATGTGCTGAAAATGAGCCTTCGGTCTGCACTGTTTTTATTCAGTCCCCTCCTAGATGTCTCTCTGAGGGGTCTTTGGAGGAACACATGTTTTTAATAAGGGTCTTTACGTCTGGCCTTGCATAAATGTTTAGCAGCGTTCCTTCTGGGAACTGGGGCCTGTCTTTACAGTGGAGGCTAATCAGCTGTAAATTCTGTTTTAAAAAGGAAAAGGAGGGCATGGAAGGAGTTAATCTCCAAGGCCCAATGCACTCCCTTTATTCTCTCTCTCTCATACACACATGCACATACAGTACACACACACACACACACACACACACCTCCTTCCAGAAAGTGAAAGCAGGGGATGATGACAAAAAGAAAAGAGAGAGAAGAAAAGCTTGAGGCTTTGACAAATGATCTAATAAACGGGTAGGGAGATTACAGGCTAGGTGCCCGCTGGGAGAGGAAGTGGGGCAGTAAATATTTTTTAAAAGCTGTCAATAAATTTGTAGTGTTGAGTTGAGAGAAGTATCCACAGCCAGAGCCGAGGAGATTGGGCTCCTGTGCTGGGTGGGTGCTTGTCTGTGAGAGCTATTGGTTAATAGACTATAGGCTGAAGGCCAAAATATGGTTTGAAGGGAAGTGCTGGTGTATGAGTTTAGAAATGTGCAAAATTTATTCCGGAATCAGAATCACCTTGTTTGACAGGTAAGCTGCGATACCATCAAATAAAAATGCTCTCGTGCTGTCAACATGCTAACAGACATGTGCAGTAAAAGCAAGAACTCAAAGAAAGTAATTTACGATATATCAATAAAGTTAAGATTGAATGCTGCTGTCTTTGGGGGAAAATGAAAATGATTACTGTCTTTACTGCCTTGTATGTAGCAGAAACATACAGATAATCTCTAAATTTATTTACAGAAACTAATGAAAAACAGAAAATTTGGATGGCAGTCAGAGACTGACAATGTCCTCTCATGCTTTGTTGATTTTCATCCCTTATGCAAATTAACAAGTGATGATAGAGAGACTGTTATCGCCCGCTCTGCCCCTGCAGTTGACGGGGAGTCTGTCAGAGCCCCATAAAGTTCACCGACACCAGTCTCACTTTCCCACACCTTTCAAACGCGCTTATTACTCTGCAGTCCAATTAAAGCTGATTTAAGGGTTCACCTGTGTGCCTATGGGGAAACGCTCCCCTCAGGGCGGTGCTTCCGTGTGATTGATGGGTTGATTAGATAATGACAGACAGCCACAGGTCTCACCTGTGGTCGCCTGTTTTAGCGCCCTGGCACTGATTGGTTGATATGTGGGTAAGGCGGATCCTCTCGAAGCCTGTAAAGGGAAAGGTCTCTCTGACAGTAAGATTAGCATGAAGGAGGACACAGTTGTAATGAAATTTTTACATGGCGCTGTCATCTCGAGTTGCTGTAAAAAGACTTCTGTTCTTGCTGACATCATTACCTTTTGACAGACATTGTTATTATCAGAGTTATTATTCTTGACAGGTCTAATTCACCTCTATTAGCATATTAAATGTCAGCTTTCCCTTACAGTCACAGTGGATAATTGCTGGATTTGCAAACAAGCGGATTAAAATTCAAGACCAAAAATCATGTTTAAACGCTGTGTGTAACTTGTGGATGGGATGAAGTAATATCTGGTTGGAAAATTAAACAATAACTTTACTGAATGTTGAACTGATTGCTCTATTTCTCTCGTTAATAACAACTACAGGAAATTCAATTTTTAGACCTCCCGGTCATTGGACAAAACAATAGAAAAGCATGGTTTTAATTCCCCTTCAGTCCCTCCCCCACTTGGCAAAAGATCACCATTAGTGGTCATTCTTTCTGAAATAAAAACTAGCTCTGTCTCGTGTTGGCGATGATGGGCAGTGTCAAATATTTTTCTAAGACCAGGAAATCTCTCACATGCACACACAGTCTCACGCCACCGCAAACGCAACAGAAGGCCCTGAAGATATGCGAGAAGTTCCAGGATATTGATACCTTCTTTAACACCTTCCTCCTCCTCACCCTCAGAACGGATCCTCTTGAGTTTCTGTTTAGTAAGCAGAGAGAACATCCTCGAGTCGCTCCTGTTTTCAGCTCCCCAGCTGGTTTCCCGTCCTGCGGATAATGTTTCACTGATCCCCTGACACACTGTGCTGCTGCTGCCAAGGTGTGGTGGCCAGAGGTTCAAGACCTCTGAGCCAATTAAACACAACACAGATAACGAGTTTGTCTACTGCATGAGGTGTTAAGCATTTCAAGCGTGGTGTTACAGTGAGGCTGCTCTCAGAGGGTGTACAATAGAAATAGCTCATGCTGAGATGTAAGATGTTGCTTGAAAATATCATTCATGTCATGGTGGAGAGAGTATGGCACAATTAATTAGAATAACTATTTGGGAAAAAATCAAATCTTTAAATAAACCCTCTTAGACTTGATTTCTATATACACAAGTATTGTGTTACAATTACATATATCTGTTAGATCCAGTAGAAGTTAGAAAGTAAAGGTAGCCTGTGTCACAGCCTCCGGATAAACACATTGCTGGCCTTCTCTGGCATTTCAGGAATCAGCTTTTTATGTTAAATAATGAATTGCAATACAATACAAATTAGACATCTGTAAAAATGTGACAACATTTCTTACTGTATTTTTTGGCATGCCCATAACATAAACTGTCAAATGTGCCACTGTTTATGTTTTAAGTCACCTTAAGTTACACTCCAGCAAAAGGATAATTTTTAAGATCTGGCAGAAATGTTGCAAAGTATTTGAAATATCAACTTTTATTCGAACAGATAAAGCATTTAGTAATAACGCCCGTCTGAACTTTATATTGAGTTAATATTATTGTTTTGAAAAAGCAGCTCAGTCCAACGCTTTCTCAGAATTTAAAAGAAATGTTTAGTAAGCTTCATCCTGTGCCAGCCAATCCAGCTCAGTCTAATGCCTTGTATAAGCAGCAGCCTTACCTGGTTGCCCTTAAGACAGCGTTGGCTAATAAACGCCACTCTTAATCATTCTTCGATCCCTCGCACACTTTTGGGTTTCAGTTTGCCTCACTGTGCCAGAGACCAAGGTTCAAACCCCTCTGACATTTATGCAGCTGCCCTTGAAGCAGAAGCAGCAGCTACCAAACAGACATCACTTCCAATCATCATCACGACCTCAGAGCCCTGAGAGAACAAGCAGCCTGACTCCAGAGCTCCAGTTTCACCTCTGAAACTCTTCAAAACCCCACCGGCCTCACCAGTATTCCCTCGGATTCGCGTTCCCTCTGACCCGCAGTATCTTGAATGCATGTCTTCTCACCCTAACGATAATTGAAAATCAGAGAGCAGAAAAAAATCACCGCTGGATTTTTTTAAGGCATTATCTTTTTTTGATGGGCAATTGACTTTGGGAACGGGGGTTTATGGTGAGGGGGGGCGGGGTGGATTTCGTCTGTGCTTGCCAGGCAGAGCTCCAGGGCCTCTTGCCCTGTTCTGCTGTGATGCCTGCGTGCTGAGTTTGGCTTGGCTTGAGTCTCTGCACTTGATGGTTTATTCATATTCAGCGGTGCAGGACACTGTGCCATGAGGTTCCTCTCACACTCAATATGTCTGCAAAGAAGTAACAGGAAGGAGGTCTGAGTCCCACTTTTGCTGCATGGGCGCTCGAAATGTTTTGCTCTCGTCTTGAGATTGGAACAACGATCATTTTCAAAGTCGACCAAACGCCGCACATTTTCTCCGTTTCTCTCCAGAAAGGCAGATGCTTTACAGCTGTCAAACAAGGATTTTCACTATAATTCTATTGTGTTTTACGCAATCTAATCTCATCTGTTTCTTTTAGTTTTTTTAGCTTGTTTCTTTAGTTCTCTCCACCTCTGTTCCTTTCTGCTCCTCTGTAGAAATCATCTGTTTCAGCCTAGTTTAGTTTCTATTCTTTATTAGCATCAATTCCCTGAATTCCAGCAGTGTTTTGAGCTCCTAAGCGACTGGAAAAATAACTTTTAACAAATATAGCTCATGTCCTCACATCAAAGAGAATTACACCGAAGAAAGGTTTGGCATTTCAATGACAAATTTATGCTTTGTATATATTCCAGCCCCCACCACAGCCATCACCCATTCCCACAAATACATGGTGTACTTGTACGTGCGCAAACTGCGCATAAACGACGGATAAACACAACGGTTTCTAAAATGCCTAATCTCTGCTCAGCCATTGTGTCCATGGCCCGCATTCATCAATTAACAAGCCACTTGCTATTCAAAAACAAACAGCATCAACTTCCCCCAAAAAGCCCAGTCAAAACACGCGGCAAAGGCTGGCTTGTCCACACTGCCCCTCTTAATCAAAGCCAGATGTCTCCTCAAAAACTATTTCTCTCTTTTCCTCACTGCACCCCTTTCTCCAATCGCTCATTCTCCCCTTCTCTTCCCCCCACATTCCCTTTCCTGTCTGAGATTGTGTAGACGGCTGGTCCTCAGCAGTCGTGATTTGGCACTCTTGTCGGCTCTCTGTCTGTCTTTCTCTCTCTCTCTCTCTCTGGAGCTTTCTCTCCCTTTCCTTCTTTTCTCTCTTCAGAATCAGCATCTTGTCAAGCAGGCGTGGACCTATGTTGACCCTCCGCAGCACTCACAATCATTCAAGGTGAAAAATTAGACCCACATGGCAGATGCCGCCAAAGAAGTGGCTCTTGCAGAATAACTTCCAGTTGATCTGCCTGCCCATTTGATGTGATGGCAATTTTGAAATACATGCCACTGCCTGCCTGTCTAACTAAGAGCTCTAGACTTCTTTTTGTTTACTTTAGCATGAGCCATGTCCCTTTAGTTACAGCTCCTTGAAAGGAGCAGTCTTGTGGCTGTCGACACACCATTCTCAGTTCGTCGGAGTCGGAGCCAGGCACAGAGTGAACGCTAATTTACTTTTCCACCTCAGTGCCGAGAGAAAACACCCTTTCCCGGAGATGCTAAACAATACGGGCAGTCCTTTTCTGCTAACTGCTCTTCAGGGGAGAAACCTCTAGAGCTCCTCTTCCTACTGCTGCTGCTTTCAGCCGGCTATCTTGCTCAACCCCTTTAATCTGAGAAGCAAATAGCCCCCAGTGTTGTCCTTAGAGCTCAGGCACAACTCAGGACGGCTCAATGGGTCCTTGGAGAGTAGCAACAAAAACACAAGTCAGTGTGTTTGAAGTCTGCGTTGTGATTGGCACTAATTTACTGGCTCTTTACCCCCTTTTTACTTTTGTACTACGTTATGTTGTAAAGCATTATATAATTAGCTGTGATTTATACTGCTCTGGAAAAACAGGAACTGCTCTGTCAAGAGTGTCAAATGTTCTGCTCTTAGTTGAACTCCGAAGAGGCGTTCATTATGGAAAACACGAAAAGGATCCAACAAAATCTGAATTTTGCAAATTTTCTCCATTCTTTTCTTGGCAACTCGTGACAAAGACCTAAAGTGCCAATTTAATTTAGACTCTTAATTTTAGATACACGGCAGGGATTTAATGCAGATTGTTTGACTCTAGTTTTATGCAACAAGCATGATCAGAATTAGAATCGGCTTTATTGGCAAAGTGTGTGCGCGCCTATACAAGGAATTGGTTTAAACGCTGCACTCAATGTAGACTCAACAGGGAGGAAAAAAGGCTGAAAAACTTTAATATTAGCTAATTTAGCATTATTAAGTGGCAGATATCTCACTTCTTTTTACCTACCATTAAAGAGAATGTTGAATATAATATATTAATAGTGATGGCCTTGGAAAAGTCAAGAGGCTGCTGGGGGTCATTTAAAATACAAGCAGATTGCTTCCTCCACTCTATTTCTTATCATTTCCAGACTTTGTTTTTCTCTGCATTGCATAAGAAACATAACATTTTCAGAAAGCGCACGATTCTGTGCAAAACTGTATGGAAACTGTCAAAATCAAAACTGACTACACCTGAAATTTCATTTTTAATATTACTGAATATTTGAATCCTTAAACTTGTGCAAAAACAAAATAAAACCCACATCTGAATTAATGTGTTTGCAACTGCAGGACCATTAATCCTGGCTCTTATCAGACTGGGCTGTATGCCTGACTTGTTGGCTGTGGACGGTGCTCTACTGCTTCACTGGGACTGAGGGGATAGAGGAAGGGGCAGCAGATTCTTGAAGGGGACACTTGTGGGAAGGAAAAGGGTCTCATTGCGAGAGATCAGCTTGTGTAAACATTCAGGTTAATGAAGCTCAGAGGGCCTAATCCCTGGCTCTCTTTCTCACTCTCCTTCACCCCGGCCTCAAACCCCTTCACCCCTCCCCGGGCCTTCCACCCTCTCCACCCCCCCTTTTCCAGCTTAATCCCTTGCAGGAGTGGGCACTGTCAATCAAAAGGACCCCAGGGAAGGAAGGCAGGGGAAGATGTGTGTGTGTGTGCGTGCATTTTCGTGGATATGTTTGCATATACAGTACCAGTGTGCATGGGTTTACATTTGGGATTGGATATGTGCTAGCGTGCACAAACCACAAACATCACATACCTGTGCACACACATGTGGGTGCAGCGGGCTTTAAGGTGGGAGTCGGTTGGGGGATTTCCAGCGAGGGAGCAGGCTGCTTCAAACCATATGAAAGGAGAAGGTGGAAGCTCTGGGTCCAGACCTGGACTTGGGGGTAATCAGCAACACATGAAACATATATGAGGAAGGGGAAAAGGGGATGAAGGAGCAAAGAGGGGGTGGACGGAAAGGCAGGTTTCCAGTCTAAGCTCTCCAAACGCTGACATCACGCATTGTGGTCGGCCTGTTGGGCGAAACACAGAGAGCTTGAGGATATGTTTTAATACCCTGAAACAACACCACATGATCATAATGAATTGGGCCTGTGGAGAAAAACACGTTGCACTAATGTGTACTGATAGCTGCCCCTTCATGTGAAAACAACAGTTAGGCTACAGGTTAACAAGTTTGATAAACAATAAACATTGACAGGGACTGTTAGATTTCACGCAGCTATGATTTTGATGAATCATGCAAAATTAACCATTCAAACAATCAGCAATCACTGAAGGCAATCATGTAGCAGCGGTACGCAGGCAGCAGGTCTGATGAGCTGTGGATTTGTCCGCATACCAAAGCTGTGTGCGTGGGACTGTAGTAAGAGCAATAATCTGTACTTAAAGAGTTTGACGGACATTTCCAAAATCAAAAAACACAGGAGCACAATTATAAGGAATGCATTAGCTGCGTCTTAGTCCACTTTTGCTAACCAGCTTAGAGCGTTGGCATATCATTAACTCACTACATCAGGTTGTGGGGTAACAGGTTACATCATGACCAGCACATCCACTGAGTAGTAATTTCTGTGTAAACTGGTACTGGATGCTATTGTTAGCAGCTCCAGTCGTTTCTCTGATTTGGGAAGGTTTACATTCCAGTAACTCGGGCCAAAGCTACCCGAGATTATGTTACACATAGTCCTCATCCGTTTCTCTGTAACATTAAAAGTGAAACAAAGTTTGATAATATGAACATGTCAGCTAAGCAGCCAAACAAAGTTATGCTAGAACAAAATAGCAGTTTGATCTTAGATTTTCCTTCATCTCTTTCTTATACTAGTGGAACTTTACGCTGAAATACAAGAACAATGCTGCTCCTTCATATGTTCTACATGGACCATCAACTGGTGAGGATGCTGACTTTGCGCCTGGGGCATCTAACTTTAGCCTCAGTCTAGCACAATGTCATGTATGCAGCCATAAGGTGCACATTTAAAACCCCATTTCACTACAGCATTTTGACCCATGGAGCTAATGTCCGTTTAATTACCTAGCCGCTGATAAAACCGTACAACAGCTTCTGTTTCCGCTGGCGAAAACCAGTGGTGGCACATTAGAACAATAAGCTTGATTCAGTTCACTAATTTGCACTCCACAATACATTATACAAAAACGTGAGTTAATTATTGCCCTTGTTATTAATATAAACTGCATGTGAGAGCACCGACGGGGGGGTGGGGTGGGGGGGGCTCAATGAGCAATTCAGCCTAAATTACCTGTAAAGTGCATTGAGAGTCTCCTCGTGCATAAGCAACGAGATGTTTCTTTCACAGTCACAGCATTTGCCTTGAGGAACTGTAAACAGTGTTAATTAACTCACACCTTCTCCCCCGCCTCCTCTCCGAGTAGCTGCAAACCAGCTGGGCAGCAGCCACTACATCGTGAAACAGATACCCGAGAACAGCATGTATGTGTTGACGTGTGGGGTTACACAGAATGTACAGTTTGTGTGTGGATGGATGTTGTTTTCGCTTCCTCCTCAGCCAACTCCCTGCACTGTCTTCACAACAACAATGCCATCGCAGCCCAAGGACAGAGCCTGAACTGGCCATTCAACTCCACTGTTGCCATATCAGTTCCAGCTCTGCATCAGGCAGGGGACGGGTAAATATTCACAGTGAGTTTAAAGTACGAGTTTTTAATAGTTTGAAAATGTGCTTTAGAGGCTTTGCTTGTTCGGCAGTCGATGATGATGAATGGAGCCATATATTTAAGTAAAGGAAGACCCCAAATATTGACATTATTTGCATCTTATCCCTCATAATCTCGTTATTTTCTGTTTCTGTAACATTATATGTTGAATTTTTTTTTTTAATTCACACCTTTGTACCCACTGTGGCTGCTATATATCTGTTTCAGTTGGTCATAACCTCAGTCTACTCTCAGCTTTGTATATTCAAGCTGAAAATAAACACTAATGTCCAAACATTTGAGATCACGCTGTTCTGGTTAACCCAGTGCTGTAAGAGTTTTGGTACATTTGAGTAGGTAGTTGTAGTTTATAGTGCGGGGAGGAGTGAGCTCATATCACATCCGCATACTGTACTTTTGCAAGTGAGGAGAGAAAGAGTGACTTCTTGGGAAACAATACTCACTTGTCAATGCAATCTGACTCTTGCTATATCTGCAGAACCATTTTTACAAGCCAACCCTTACATGTGAACTTGTTAGCAAACAGTTCTGTCGAAGGTTGCTCCACACAAATAGGGGGCAGCATGTCACCAGAGTAACTGCTGCTCTTTGCTTATGAAATGCCACAAACTCACACACATCTCCCTGCTAAACGACAGTGGGATATACTATTAGACTATCGGCTCTTGAGGCACAAAGTGGTATTACAAGCCAGGACAGACTGCAGCTAACTGGTTAGCATGCTAACTTGTGTAGATATCTCTACAACAACACAATACATGATAATGGCAGTTCATTTTTTGATTGTTTTAAACTCTCTTTCACATTGCACCTTTAAAAATAATTAAAGAAAACCTTAAAACTTTAAAAGATAAGTGTAGGGGATGCAGGGTACTTTTCAAAGGCCATCGCCAGCATGACTAATCATGGCAGTATTAGTTTACTGGCCATATCTGGTCTTAGGTCAGTCTCCTTTTTCTCACTGTTCTCATTTTTCAGTCGTCTTCACGGATTTCCCTTTTGCCTCCACCAAAGGATTGGCTGCTGTTTTATGATGCCGTAGTTATTGTGATGATGATGATTTATGTTCTAATACGCTTTTTTCTCATTTATGCGTGCTCCCTGGGTTCCCATAAATCAGTGCAAATATGGAGCCAAGCTTGGCTACGTGCCACTTATGCCACAGCCAAACACTCCTCAAGGGACATGCGAGGGCTGCAAAACACGGGGGCATGAAAGACAAATCAAACGGTACGTGAATGTCATCAACAACTTTCCATTTACATTAAATTCAATGACAATTACTGATGATCTAAGACTTTTTGCTCTCTTCTCTTCACTCATAAAAACAGAATGAGAAATTATTTATTGCCTGCCTCTATTTATTGGCAAAGCAGTCACTGAAGTTTTTGCTGTGAGATTCGGGGGAATAATATGAGCCCCCGTATCACCACTCAGACCAGTACGACTGAGCTTTCTGAGCGTTTCTGTCAGAGGTCTGTTCACTGAAGCCAGATGTCCGAAAGAGAGAAGGAGAGAGGGAGACAGATGACAGAAATGTCAAAAAAAAAAAAAGAAAAAAGAATAAGGTAGGAAAAGCAGGATGAAAAACTGGGTGGTTTGGGGTTCCCCTGGCATTCTGCATCAAGCTAGGAACACAAACATGCACACAAACCACACACACACAAATAAACCCACACACAAATGCTGAAGTATTCAGTCCAGGCTCTGGATCCGGCTGCTGGCTGTGAACCAACATTAACATGGTACAGTCCATACCCACGTGTGGCACCGTGGGGTAAGACCGGGCCGTCCTGCCAACTTTCTTCTTCTGTGGTGAAGCTGGTGTGAGGCACCAGAGAAGGAAGCCAGCAGCCATCCCACTGTCCCTGCCAACTCCTTCCCTTTTCTCTTCTTCTGTGGTGGTGGAGCTGAAGTGGTGCAGTGACAAAGGCAGCCTGCAATGCAGTTAGGGCCCCTCACTTGACTGAATTATCTCATCAGGGGCCTTTTATTAGGAACTCAGCAGGCTTATTATTTTTATTATTAACGGCCTGTGTTTTCATCCTCAGGATGCCAGGCTTCAGCGCACACAGCTGTTTCTCCTCAACTCCTATGTTTTCTTAACTTAAGAGGTGCTTTTGCAAAATGCCGTTCAGATATTTTTCTTCGGCATCCCCCCGCTCCATGCCTATCTTTTCACTGCTCTGCCCTTTCCCTTTTTCCCCCTCTTCCTTAGGCAGGATTAGGCCAAGTTTAACAGCCATGTCTCCAGGCTGGAGTGACAGGCTAGTAAAATTATGTTGAATACAGCGAGCCAGATAATCATTAAAGTATGAAATAATAAACTGGCGTTTGCCTGGTTTGTCTCAAATAAGGCACATCAGTAAATCTGAACATTCAGGGTGACAGTAAGAAAGCATACTTTTCTCAACAGTATATTAGTAGAAATATTGGTGTGAATTCTTTGCAAAATTTGCAGACATCGGTTACGTAATGATCAAATATACATCATGAAAAAGAAATAAATGGTCACGTCAGGACGAGGGTTAAAGGAATTACTGGTCATTAACAGAAAGTATTTAAAGTGGACACAGTTCCTCAGAGAGTCTGAATCCTGAAATCCTACAGGGAAGATTTATGTGGAAGATCATTCATCACCCCCCCACTGTCTTTCAGGAGAGGGTCATGAAGTGAACGTGGAGACATCAGGCTGCTAGCTAATAACCCAGTAGTGGAAGTCCGATCAATAGCGCAGCTCAAGTTTCCCAGCTACATCACAGAGAGAAAGTGTAGCAGCAGCTGTTTAGAGCTTCAGTCTTGATATGAACCACAAAGCTCACAAACAGTGGAGGCACATTCCACACTGAGGTTTAACATGTTTAACGCACTTTGTTCATGCAAAAGATGACAGTTGGGCTCAAGGGGCAACCATGCTTATTTTTGTGAATATCTCTGGAAAGAGCTGCTCTTTAAAAATATACTGGACAGTCCACCACTTTAAGGATAAGACTTGTGATATTTATATTCTTGTTGCGGACAAATCTTATGAAAAGAGCAACTGTGTAAAGCATTACAAATCACTGTTGAAGAATCAATCAGTGGCAACACTTCAGTTGAGGCTTGGTTAGGCTGGCACACAAACATGACTGGGTTAGGTTAAGGGAAAGGTAATGGTTTGGGGGGTTTGGGGAGCATCATGGTTTGGGTTACAATTGCTACTTCGTTAAGGTTAGGACAACTTTGTTGTGACTGGTTACCATAATAACCATGTGGTTACGGTTCTGAGACAATCCTGGTCACGGTTTCAAGACTTGTGGTTGGAAAAAGGCAACCAACAGCAGTCTTTGTGTTAAAGTCTGATGTTTTGTTGACCCCGACCTCCTCCGACTCATTCTGTTGTTTTTCTTGGGATGACAGCCTCCTATTTTCAGTCCCGGATTACATGCGCTAATTTTTGAAAAACATTGGAGGTCTATGGCAAAGAGGAATAAGCCATGTCAGGATTTATCAACAAAGGCAATACTTGTCTGTCAGATCATTTCATTGTTGGTTATTGCCTTTTCGTGGGATTGTTTGACAATGAAAGTCAGAATATCACCAGATTTGTCCTTGAAAGGGTCACAACAACAGTTACTATTAGACGAAGGGCTGTCTTTATGTTTACATAAACCAAAAGCAATTTATTTAATAGAGTGGATTTTAAAAAAGGTAATTATTATAAACACCTGTGGGGTGTTTATGATTTTCAATCTAATAGGCGGATGCCATGACAAATTCTGTTAAAACAAACTGCATTTCTTCAGTTTAGTTGAACAGATGAAGCAAGTACTGAAGTACCGCTATTCAAAACAGAGACACGCTGCCAATCTTTGACAGTTACTGAAAGTTTTCCATATAATTCTTCAATAATTCAGACCATACAGCATTAGAGCAGGGATCCTGTGTTCATGAGCTCGCTCACACCATCCGATGACTACAATAAAGACAGAGACAACCAGAGACATTTCTCAACAAATTCAAACCGTACAGTGGAGCTCAAGCTGCGTTCAGAAGCAGAAAACACGATTCACACATTGAGACATGCAGACACCCCTGCAGCCGTCAGTTTTTATAGATCCCAAACGTCCCATTATCAAAGCCCTCCAGCTTGAAACAGGCACATATTCTCAGAAGCTTTGTCACTGGGCCCAGTCAGTCAGGGTTAATGCTGACTATTCCACCCTGCCAGCATTGCTCCCAAAACCCTACATACTTGTCAAAATCATTGTATGATTTCACTATCATCTCAGCCTGGGAGGGACTGGATCAGTAGTCTCTGTGGCCGGCGTGAAAACACAAGGGTGAAAACACAGGATGAAAACCATTTCTGGATAACTGAGACGGGAAGGGAGATAAGAAAAGATGGATTGAAGAAGTATAACTCAGTGACAGTTTGAGCAAATGATCTGTTGGGAATGTGTTGCGCTCCAATGACAAATATGGTTTGGGTTGTCGGACTCTCAGCTAAAGAGATTCAGCTGTCTAAACCTACTTTAAATGTTGAATTTAGATATCCTGTTGAGAATTACATAGCCAAAACTGTGTGAACCTTTGTTGGGCCACCATGTAGTTGGTTTATGCATGCCATTGTACGCCAGGATTTTTTATTTTTTCCAAATGGGACAGACTTAACCACTGAGTCATGCTTTACTTGTCCCTCAGTATTGCTCGATGGTGGTAAGACTAGACTTGTTAAAACCAGAAAGGGGGGGATGGTCAGAATGGACAGTCAGTCCCAATGTTAAAACACCACTCAGCATCCATCAGTCGTGGTCCCAAGACGCTTGGCTTACTTTCCATCCTGGTGGTTTATCAATAAAGTGATTACCTTAATAGAAAGAGCAGTGCCTTTTAAAGCCTCTTTACTTGTCAGCTAATTAAATCAGCCAATAGAGAATCTGTTCCTGATCAGATGTGTGAATTATTGATAAGCCAATGGAATCTTTGGAGGGTTGTTAATAATTGATGCCCTCCATCTGGATTAAAGTGTGCATGTTTTAATCTATCCACCATGCATGGATCCGTCCAGTCCATCAAGACCCCCAGTAGTCCAAAAGCAGCCGCGACAACAAGGGCGAGACAAAGTGCAGCAACCATAACTACAAATACTCGTCTTACTTTGATTGCTTGAAACTTTCCCTCAGTTGTGTGCTGAGTTATTAAAGGCAATCCTTGTGTCCTTCAGTACCCAGTCTGAGTAATAACAGGGTAATGCAGTAAGTCAAACAGTCTTGTTCTAATTAGGTGTGGTTGTGTGCGGTGTTCCAGCGCCTGTCGACTGCTCACAGACATGACCATAAACACGTTGGGTCTCGGTGCTCTGCGGATTCGCAGCACAGTCCTCGGGACAGGGATGGATCCAATAAGGCCTTTTCTCTTGTGTTTTCTTACTTAGAGGATGGAAAGAAAACACAACAATCACAAGGGAATGCTGGTGCGACTATAAAAGAGAGAAAGAGGGAGGACGAAGGAGGGAGTAATAAAATTCTTGCGTATTAGTGTCTCTTCTTGGATCGTTTGTGTGATGCTTGCTCTTTATTTCTAGTTTTCAAGGAATCAGAATAGATAGTTGTTGCAAAGAACCTTCATTTTTCTTATCTGCAGGTTGTGTTACAGGCATACATTTAAGAAATGACAGTGATTTTCTGCAACTGGAGCTTAATTATGGCCACTGACTAGTGTCCTAGCACAGTCTGTGGTATTTTACTGACTGGTGTGGTTTTGGTTTTAGTGTGGTCTGCAAAATGACAAAATGACGCAATGGACTGAAGCTTTGAACTGACACGATGACTAACTGCCTTCAGCCGATGTTTGGTTTACAACCATAAAACACTTGATACATCCTTATATTTAAGTGCTTACAGGATGCATGAATCCTTACAAAGAAAAGACATCTTGATTATCTCTACGTAGAGGCAAACAGCACTGACAGCCATGAGGGTGACACATTCTTGTGGCAGATTAAACTGAGAAGACGAGTTCGTTAAAAAAAGAGACGTCCCACCGTGTTCTTCAAATTTCACAAAAAACCCCCCAAAAAACAGCTCTGAATTCTTGGGAAAACATTTCAAAGGAGAATATAAATGATGCAGAAGGCAGACAAATACACAAATTCACTCACATTTAAATCATTTAAATAAACATGATATTGAGCAAACAATCTCTCCTCATTCTCCTCCATCCAGTCTCTGTTCTGAAGCTTTTGATCATTTTGTGATCTTCAGCAGATGCACTTTACGGAGTTGTCATGGAAATGCAGATGTTCATATTTCTATTTTTGTCCGACCCGCTTCAGGACAAAGTCAGCGCATAACTTTATGCTGAGTATTCAGGAAGATAATATTGGTGCAAGCCTCAGAGGAGTGTGTCGGATCAGTGTGTAAAGATGACTTCCCAGATATCTGTGCGTCTGCATGCTGATCAGTTTCCTAATGAATCGCTCATAATTAGCTCCATTAGCGCACGACACAAAACCAACACTCAATCATTTCTTATAGTGTACATATGAGGAGCCATCCTTGCACCCCTTGAAGTAAACTGATGCTGTTGAGAGTTGGCTCCTGAAGTGTTAACACTGAGCCTTCCTCGCTCTCTTCTCTCTGTGGGTGGAGTTTTCACACACTTTGCAGTGACAAGGCGATGTGCTACAAGGTGAGGCCTCAGTGAAAATCCACTGCCCGGAGCCACCAAGCAGACCAGAGAGGAAATGAACACATCACTCCTTTTTTCACACCTTTACCTTTCCCCCGACACGTCCCCACCTCTCCTCTCCCTCCCTCTCCCTCTCTCTCTCGTTCACCCACCCCAGGCATCGCACTGATAATCCGAAAGGTCACCTGTGGCCTCCTTCTCTCGCCCCTCCCTCCTGTTTCTCTTCTACAATGAGAGAAAAAAGACAAAACAAGCCTGAGGGAGTTTCACCCCTGATCACCCAGGGCAGGTAACTCTGGGAATCAAACAAGCGTCTCCTCAGCACAGTTTTCTCCCACATCGCTTCCTTGCTCAGTGAGATGCTTTTCTTCATTCATGAAGTCGAAAAGGTGACGGGGATCATTCAAAAGTACCAGCCAAAGGGTAATTCACTACACTCTTCAAGAGCTGGCCTGTCGACATTTAGTTAGATAGGAACAATGGCTGCAAAAGCAAATATATGCTGCATCATAGAGACATACTGTAAGTCACATATTCACATACAGGAACTTGTGTTTACAATGTGTAATTGGCACTTTATTATAGAATTTTTTCATTATTCTATTATGGCTGTTTTTTTATAGTGTTGACTTTAGTCAGTACAAAGTGAGATCTTTAAACTCCGTACAGCATGCTTGCTACTTCAGTCTGTGGTTCTTCATATCAAATTACAGCAAATGAAAGAGACAAGCAAAACAATCAATGCAGGTAAACAACTGTTCAGTTTCAAAGTTTTGGCAATTTCCTTGCCGTGAGCAGAGAACGTGCACAGAACTAGTACAGTATGTCTTTTCAGTACAAAGGACAAATTAATAGTGTCTCATTGAGAAAAACCTTGCATTGATTGGTGCAGCTTCATACACGTCGTTTAACCTCATCCATTAGCTTCCTGTTCAGCTATCACTTTTCAAACTATTGATTCTGCAGTGATAAATTCTATGATTTTGTGCAAGCTTTAGGTGGGAGGGACCAAAGGTCAAAGGCCAAGAGCAGGTCACTGTCCCACATTTCATTTGGACTCAATCAATATTAACGCAGTCAGAGCAGATGGGTAAGCCAGCGACAGCGATTTGTCCTGTTTGGCTTTACTATCAAAAATCCATTTAAAGACACCGTCCCTCATTGAACTTATTGAATAAATATGAGTTTCTGCAGCACTTCAAGAGCTTCAGACTTAAAACATGCAAAGTTATATGTAAACCACAATACTGTGTAAAAAAAAAAATCCATAACTTGTTTTGACCTTTTGGTCTCAGTGTATATCTGAGATGTAGACGGTAGCATTTCTGAGTCAGACATTACAGGGTTTTTATTAGCCTCATTAATACAGTCTGTTTTCATATTTTGTCAGACAGGCACACTGTAAAAGTACAGTTCATTATGCACGCCTCCAGTAAGCCGAAGGGATGTGAAAATACAAAGTCTTAACTTTTTGATTGTTTCGAAATTGAATGTGGGTGACATTCAGCCACAAGCAAGACGGTTTGTTAAAGACAGAACATGAAACGAGAATATATTTTTACATTAAACCTCGACATGGTGGGTAGGAAGCGATGCATGCCATACACTGCTACATGTTTAAAGTGTGTAAAGTCAGGGTGTGTCTCACACTGTATATAAGCCTCTACACTGATATAAAGTTAACTGCTGGTTTTTAATTATTTTCCTGTCCTTCAAAGTACAGTATGACCTAGCACCTCGCTGGTTTTCTCTCGTTTTAAGTCTGTTTCAGGCAGCGGGGCTTCTGTAACTCCGCAGGCCATGAGAAAGTATTTGAGATTGTCCCCTTTTGTACAAAATAGACACCCGACCTCCCTCTGCTTGTAATCTTTCACTTCTACTCTCCGTTGTTCTGAAATGTGCTTTATTCCCCTTTATCTCATTTGTCCATTTTAAAAAGCAGGATTATGTGGTAATAGCTGCTTCAGTGATGAGGTCTTGCAGACGAAGAGCAGGTGAAACTAAGGAGAATCGTTTCTGTCCTCAGTGTCCTCGTGCTCGATCACCTAAAGCTGAAAATGTGTCTCTTCTTCTTACTTCTTACTCCCCCGATCTAATTACTCTTCATCCGCTGCAACTCACTTCCTTTTTCTGACAGTGATTTACACTTTCGCCTGCCTGCTAACAGAAATCACGTAGACATGCACATACAGGTCATGTAATGAACTCTTGCTTCCTTCATCCTTCCAGCCATGGGAATCCAGCTCAACATAGGCAGAAATGACATCATGCAGTACCCTCACAGGTCACGTATAATCCCTTATCATTATAATAACAGGAACACAAGCCAACAAAATACATTTTGTTTTGGCTCCGCAGATAACTGATGGTGGACTTTTTCAACATATTGCGCTGTAGAGCACAAATAAACGACAAATAACAAATAAATAAATGGATGAAGTCATTTTTTGTTCCGTTCATGTGATGTTTGTCATTATATATTAATCATATTGCTGATTGTTCTGTTATGTTGCCACAACAAGGCAGGCAGTCGGTACTGTTTTTAACAGTGGTCATATTTGTTTGTTTTATGCTATGTGATTGCATTTGGCAGTTCTATACATTGAATTACGCTGCAATGAGTAAGATGAGATCAAATGAAGAAATAGTCCCTTTGTCACGCTCAGTGCAGCTGCCACAGGGCAGCTGATTTACGTGCAATTACAAAAACGATACGTAATGAAACAGAATATTTGTGAGATACATGTTTTAAGAAATCACAAGGATGAAACGCAAGCAGGAGTGACATCCTTGCCTTCTTTTCATATTTCCTGGAGCATGAATGAACTTCCCTTTTGACCCACAACAACCTTCCTTTAACTGAACAACCACAGAAATTCTTTTGAATCATACACAACGGTATAAAGTTATAGATCAGTGTTACCAGTGTGAGCGCACGCCAACATGTGCTCAGATTTATCCTGCAGTTTAGAATTTAGTTTATTTTTGGTGAAAATGCTGTCTTTTGATGATTTGACACAGTTTCCAATACCTGCTTTTTCAAATCCAACGTTTTAGCCAAGCTAGTAGCAGACAGTGGCTAAATGCTTTTATCTAAACCCATGATCAGGTCAGCATTTCAGTCTGTCCAATGCTTTGACTCCCGCAATACTACAATTACATTCTTAACAGTCTCAGCTGAACATTGTGTTTAGTGCTACAGTAATTAGCAAATGCTAGCATACTAACATGCTAAATGATGGTGTAGATTGAAGAAATATACGTTTTAAACTTCAGCATGATTGCATTGTCATTGAGAGCATGTTAGCATGCTGATGTTAGCATTTGGCTCAAAACACCACTATAACTACAGCCTGCACTGTAAAGCGTTGTTAGATCAGCGGAGTTTATGCTAAACAAGGAGATAACATTAAAATAAAAACTGGGAAAAACACCATGTTGAGATGTTCAGTATTAAGCACAACCATTTTATATATTCAGAATAGACTGACATTATTTGAAATCACCATATTTTCTGATGCTCTAAATCTCTGACTGCTGTGAATGAAAAGCTCAATAAGGACGTTTTGGCCATACTCTCACCTCATATCGAGGTCGGAAACAGAGCAGGAGCTTATGAATGAGTCAGCATTTTCCTGAAGGAAACAGCTGAGCAAATGATTGACTCATCTCTGAATGGAAAATTGACATTCCTTCAAAAATAATTGCGGTGAATCACAATTCGAGCTGCAAAGCGACAGCCTCTTCACCAAATCCGATGCTATTGTTGTACCTTCACACTTGGGGTGTAACTGACTGAAGCCTCTTCCTCTTTCCCCGTTCTTCTGAATAACCTTTACCCAAAGGAAAAACCACTCAGAGGAGTATCATCATCGTCCAGCAATGTCACTCCTCTCTCACCACCAAAGGCTCAAAAAATGGTGGAAAAAAAAAAAACTCCCACATTGTCAACAAAACAATAGGCCGTGTTGTTATGAAACTATTTCACACCATTCCTGGAGTCACATGGACTGGGCGGAAATACAATACTCTCGACACGCCTCATCTTTGTCTCTACTAGAGAGAGGGTTTTAAAAAATCCCTACCAAGCATGGACCCTGAAGTGCAATGCTTTCTGCGCCGTCGTGGGAACTTGCAAAGCTACGTGTGAACGTATCTGTCTCACTTTTGGGCCTGTGCGCAGGAAATGGAAGAGTTGAAAGTATTTTTTTGTGTGCAGGTTCGGGGTGCCGGTGGAGGGTTTCATAAAGCAAAAGGTTGTGGAATTCTCTCAGGAGATCATCCATCATGTGAGAGCAGGAGACTGGCTGAGGTTTTGCTTTATTTGCATTCGCGAGGGATTTATAAATCACCAGAAGTGAGAACAAGTGTCAATCGTCTGAGCCGTCGCTCGAACGCCAGCTGTGTTTTTAGACACATTTGAAGTTTAGTTTTCTTAGGACAGACAGGAGTTTATAGGCTTTTGTATTAAGTGGCTTTCTGTTATCGATATCAACCGTAACTGATGGAAGTGACATCTTGTTGATCCAGTGTTGACTCACATGTCGTGTAATACACGGAGCAGCAATGCAAGTAATTTTCACACAGGTTGACACTGCCACTGTTGTGCTCGTACACCTGGGAAAACATAGAGAAGAGTCAGGTGAATACCTGCCCTGAGGATGTTCAGTTTTAACATATCCGCTGAGCCGTTCCTTTAAAAGTTTAATGCTGTGTGTTACAGTGCGGTGAGAAAGGTGTCAGCGGACAAAACACTTTCTCACGGTTCAACAGTGAACTCAGAGGCGGGCACAGAGGAAGAGTCTACTGTGCAGTCTTTATTTATGGGGTGAATAATCAGAAAGTATCAATGGTTTGAATGATGGCTTCCTGGATGACAATTTGCATCTAGTGTGTACATTTAATGGCATTAATATTGAATTGATACAGCGATGTTTCACTCTGCTGTACTGTAGCTGATGGAGGAGCAGATGGCATCAGGTTGGAAAACAAAAGAAAAAATATTATTTCAAATGAATTTTTGAATGACTAACTGCACAAAGAAAAGCTGCAGCTGGCGATTATTTTCAGTATCAATTTATTGGTTAATTAATTTCTCTAGAAAAATCAATCGTTTGATTTAGAAGGTGTGAAGAAATTATGAAAAATTCAGTTTATTAAAGCTCAAGCTGGCATTTTTCACTGCCTTTGTTTTCTGGTTTTCCAGACAACAGCCCAAACCCCGAAGCTTTTCAATTTACTCTCACAAAAAACAAAGACGAAAAGAACATTTTCAAAGCCGCAATGAGGTAATGTTTAGGATTTATGCTTGAAAACTTACACGAATGATTAATTAATTAATTACCTAAACAGTTACAGACTTATTTTCCTGTCATTGAATTTGCTAATAATTTCTGCTCTAATTCAAAGTTGCACAAACAAACAGACGTCCCCCACACAGGACAGAGGCACAAGAATATGAATAACACCTGCACGGTCCAGTGCAATAACTGTGCATTGTTTGCTGAATCTGTGAAGCAAAGCTTGTGTTCTGTCATTGAGACTGTGTCAAAGAGGTGCTGATTCAAAGTTTTTAAGGTTGTATTTTGTGGTGTTTGTGCAGACAGGGACAAAATACCATGAACACCTTACAGTGCAGTATAATACACTCCAACACAGTTAACACTCACAAATTAGCAGAAATGAATCATCGCCTACCTGAAACAAAGGTCGCATTTACTGGAGGGTTGTCTGAATGAACTGCATAGTATCAGCAGGTATTTGTGTTATTGAGTCCATCTCCTGTGGGTTAAATGAAAAAATGAAATGAGTGTTTATTAGTATTTGCATTCATGTTTCATTATCTACAGTAGATACTGTTTACTGCATATCATGTGCTGCTTTATTCTGAACCTCCACACCTCTCAGATCATCTGGGACAGGTCTGCTTACTGTCCCCAGAGTCAAAACTAAACATGGAGAAACAGCTTTCATGCACCACATATTGGCTGCAAGGCTCAGTTCATTAAATCAAGTCTTTAGACTTTTCCGTTTCTGCTGTTTCTTTCATTTGTCTTATTCTCTTTCAGCTTATATCATCATCTATTTCATTCCACTAAAATCCTTTCTAAACCCTACTTATGTGTGTCTCTTTATATTGCCTTGTGTTTCTTTTACTGTGTAACTCGTCTTATACTTTTATGTCTTATGTAAAGCACTTTGTATTGTTTCTTGTTGGTGGTGTTGTACAAATAAACTCGCCTTGCCTTGCAGATTGTTTAGATTGTTTCAAAGTAGGAGGAACTGTCTACATACTTGTTACATGTGCATTTTAAATGCGATTTCTCATGCTGTACAAACATTAGTCATTTTCTGCACTATATCAGACCAGTGGGGCAGCTCCTGCAGGCTGGGATTTCATCCCGCTGTGGAACCAACTCTGTCTGAGGCTTACAGCCCGAAACATCTGTTGTAATTTCTGTCAAATTGAACTTTTATTACCTGGTCATTAAAGCCGCAGCAATGGCAAAACCAGATGGGTTCTTGCTGACCTTACAACTGCTTCTTTTTTATGGTGTTGGTGAAAATTGAACCAAAGGAAGCCGTGCGCTTTATAAAATTAAGGCAATCATTCCCACATTCCTGAGACATGGGGGGCACTGAGGAGGGCGAAGAGAGGCGCAGACCAGCTATGAATGGGGAGTATATAAGTGTGCTTCATGTATATGTGTGTATGTAAACATGTATTTTTGCATACAGCACATGCTGCTGGTACGCTTTTCTCTCACACTTTGTAAGCTTTGTTTTATGTGCTGTTTGAAACACCTTATTTCTGCTATCTTGGCCAGAGCTCCCAAAATTGTAATCTCAATGGGACTCACCTGGTTAAATAAAGGTTAATTAGAAAAAAATGCACTTTTTCATGAGTACATTACTGTGCACAGTGGGAATAAATGTAATAGGTTTGCAATAATTTGGATGTAAAAGACTAAATCTGTAATTATCTGTAAAGTATAGCGGTGAGAATACAGTTGCATTTAAAAAAATCAGTACTTGTTTCTTACATGACGACAGAAAATATTCCATAATGGGTGCTGATACGAGTTGCGTTGCATATGCAAGTTGGAAGTACGTGCTAAGTCACTTTTAATAATCACAAAAAATGGGAATCTATATTTTTGGGGTTGTTTTGTCAAATCCAAATCTGCAATGCATTACATCTGAAAAACAACTCCTTCGTGGCCTCGCACATGCGTGTGTTCCTGATGGGCCTCCTTGCTGTACGGTTAGAGGCCAGGGTCAGTCAAATAACACACACAGCATATAGCCAGCCCGGGTGAGAGCTGTCTCACTGGGAGGGAGGGCTGCTCCATCACTGGTCCCAGTGGGGAAGAATGGAGGGATGCTGGGTGTGTTTATTGGAGACAGAGGGAGAGAAAAACGCTTTCAGAGGGGTTTACCTCCTGTTCTCTCTGCGTAAAGTCTGTACTCACACTGACAAAACCTCTTTTTTTAATTAGAAAGATATTAGTATTAGAGTTGCATGTCATGATGAAACAATGCACACTGGATTCAATCAATTGGAGAATACAGGAACTTAGAAAAAGGATGTGAGAAGTCTTGAATGAATAGGACAATGATGTGAATCGTATGGTTTCGCATGTCACCAGATCTCAACACCTTTAGGAGATTCTGGACGGACCTGTTCGACAGAGCTCAAAGAAGGGTGATCATCATCTCCCCAGAGCTATAATCTATATGAGTGTTGAGGCTTTCTGATGGCTCACGTTGGCCCGATTCCATACTGAAATACATTTTCACCAATCTGTATTTTAAGCATTATAAGTCTTTGTCAAAATAAGTAGTCAGGTAGTTTTTAGAGTGGAAACTTCTACCATTGTACCACCTGAACCCTCAGGGCCATCAGAACAGCTTATCTGATAAAACAGCTTCAGAAACCCCCTCCTAGAATTGGCGGGGGATGCATCTGACAGGGGTTGGGTTCGACCCCCGGCGGCAAGCTCTCTGTGTGTGGAGTTTGCATGTTCTTCCCATGCTTGTGTGGGCTCCAGTTTCGCCCTCCATCGAAACATGAATCTTGGGCCAATCCCTCTCAGGGTCCTTGACCAAGACATTGACTTGGAGCTTGAGTTGGTTCCCAAACTGGTGCAGAGTGGCTGCTCTTCAAGGATGAGTGAAATGCAAGGAACAAATTGCACAAATTGAGTGTGATTTTTGTCCTTTCTTTACTGATGCATGCTGATCAGTCATTTAGTTAGCACTCCTGTTATGTTATGAACAAAAACAGTAGTGTTCAGGGAGGAGGCAGATGGGAATTAAAAGGAATAGGTGGACATGTGTTGATTATGTTGTGGACTCAAGAAAGTAAATGATTTAAGTGAGGCTGGTTGATAGGATGTAAGATCTTAGCAAGGTTTTCTGCAGAGAGAGTGTATGATTTTGAAGGTGGAGGAGATGCCAGGGGGCAGATGGGGTGTGTAGGCCTGGTCAAGCTAAAGGCTATGCTTTTGGAAGATGAATAAGGGGGCATCTAAATGCAGATGTGGTTATTATAGGGCTTTTGCTTCCTTCTACATGGCGTTAAGCCCTGCAAAGTATACTATTACATTCATTCTCTCCTCATGTTTACATTCTCTCTCCCTCCCTTTTCCGAGTTCTCTCAGCCTCCCTCAGCATGGGAATAATAATGCATACATGACATTCACATCAGCGATATGTTGTGTGAACAATTTTTTCACACAACAAAATGTCCAACTTGAAACCCAGAACTGCGTTACATGAGAACCTCCATCAGCCGAGCCAATTCGAGACAGATTCTTCTCGTTAGTTCGAATTCACAGCTGACATCTTCCTCTCTGTAATTAAGACGTGCTTCAGCAAACTCACAAGCAGCATTTTGCCATACAGGAGGAACACTGATGACACACTGTGACAGTGAGTGTGTGTCAGCGGATACCGCCAGCTGGCAAGAGGATAGACAGACAGCCAACTGAGGCCATCAGAGGAAGAGAGAGACAATGGCAGCCTTTATTTCCCCACCACACATTCCAGTGGAAGAGAGGAGCTGGCCTGCCCGCCTGCTGTTTGAACCTGAGGGAAACTAGTTCATCGTGTCTGGGTCACGGTACTTCCCAGAGCCATTGTCGTGTTGTGCCTCTTCGCTGTAATGACACAAGGATTTTACCAGCGTGATGCATTTGTAGCACATTTTCCCTTCAATAAACACCACGACAGAAAATTCCCCTCAATCACATCATCATTATCAGCTGCTGCGAGTCGAGTATATTACTGGCAAAGTGTTTGGTTCCGGTTATTGACGGAGCAGTTGCAACATCGCTGGTGATCATCACTCATCTTGTCACCGAGATGGAGTTCATGAGGTCACGGCTGTTGATGTTGAAAGCACCAATGAAAACACAATGGGACCTATAGTTAACAGTTATATATTCCTTGGTGTGATTAACACAAACTGCTACTGCCAGTGCACTTTGCATTTCTGGGAGCGTTTTATTGTTGTTTGTCTTTTCACTTTGTGTTGTTCATGAGTAGACTTATGTGGTTTTGTGTGATGTTAAAAAATAACTGCAGTGCACATGAGAGCTTGGTAAAAATGTAATAAGATTGTTTATTTGTTGTGTTTGTGATTTTTGCTACTTTAAATGCTGGAAATCATATTTTCTGAAAAAAAAAGTAGATGTAAAAGCAAGAATTTAAACATCAGGGCATGAAATAAACCAGGCTGATCTGGACATTTTTGTAAGTTTTGCAACATATAATATTCATAAAAAGCTTTGTTAAATTTAGCTTGTCCATACCTCAATGTTTGGAGGTGTTTATTTGCAGCATATATTCATAATGATATGAATAAACTTTGTTTATAAAGCAGCTTTCACACACAGTATGCAGCTCGGAGCATTTAAATTTTTGTTGGCCAGTTGTGACCTCAGCACTCTCTACATTTCTCTGTGATTCAGTCACACGGCGTTCCCTGCACAGACCTCAGGGGGAAAAGTCAAAATGTTATTTTCTTATCTGTTATCCAGCAAGATAACATGTTCCCCAGGTCGAAATCAACTTTAAATTCCAGATTTCCACAGACTGCAGCGCCGTAACATACGATCAAGAAGAAGCAGAGGAGCAGGCAGTGCTGTCTGTGGAAACATTACATTCAAACAGGGCAAATATTTCAGCAACTTGGGGAAAAAGTAGACATTTGTGAGATCGTGAAAAGCGTGCTGGATAACACAGATGACCAGACAGAAACTTGCACCCCTGGCATTGAAGGCAAACGTGTAAACAATCCTTTCCTGACCTCCTCACCTTCGTGCTGCACTGTAACATCTCACTCCTGCACTGATACTGAACGGTGTCATTAAACACATCACTGATGCAGAATGCATAAAGACCAAGAGCTTCTTTGCAGACTCATGAATGTCATCACTCATTACATAAAATACCAGTTTCTCCACTGACAGCCTCAACTGACCAGAATGCATTGCTCTTGCTACAATGCTGCAAGTCACGCTGTTTATTGAGTGACGGCCGTAATCATTTTCTCAACAGGGAAATGTCCTCTCTTCCTCATTGCGGTCCCTGTCAGTCCGACAGCTGACATGTGCCACAGCAGCAGGTTGAGGCACATTCTTTGGGGCATTTTGAGAGTAATTACTGGTAAAGTATGAAATTACTCGCTGAAGCAATTCTTGATACGTTGGGTCAAGGAAGCAAAGCAGTGAATGAAGGCAATTCATGGCAAAAAGAACTGGAATTCATCCAAGGACGTAATTTTTAGAGTATAAGAGGCTGACAGCTCTTTTTCATTCAGAAGAGGCCTCCGTCTTCACGGCACAATTGTAATGTTTTTTTCTTTTTTACCCTCTTAAGTTGCACCCATACTCGTCCTCATATGGCTGCTGTCTAGTTTAACAGCAAACAGGAATTCAGTCGCTCATCCATCTTTCTCCTTTCATGTCCTTTTGTCCTTATCTTACACACTGCTGAAAAAAACACCCTTTCACCCAGGACACGTGTTGTTATCCAGCGTTTTTGAAAGTCATATTACCCGAGAGGATGTTCTTTTCTTTTATTTGGAAAGGTCACTGATGCAGACGCTAGCCCCATGCAAAGTAGCACATATCTCCCCCAGGTGCCCTCTCGTATCCATGTCTGCGGGTGTTAAGATGGTGTCAGCGAGGGCATCCTGTTGTCCTCGCTCAGGAGAACCTGTTTCCTCCTGAGTCATGGCTCCCAGCTCCGACACACTCTTCCTCATGTTACAGAATACACACGGAGACAATGGCGCATACGTTGGGCACAAACATATTCCTGTTATAGTCAAACAAACAAGCGGACAGAGGACGAGACACCTGCATCGTGGAAAGCTTATGGGGAAATTATGATGGTTGCACTCAGGCTGAGCAGAAATATTGCTTGTCTTCAGTTCAGCAGGTGTTGTGATGAACTACATGACCTGTTTATGTAACCTTGAAAGATCTTTGACATTTCCCGCACACACAACCAGGAGCAGGTGATATGCTCAAGGGTTAAAAATGAGGATCGAAGAATTTACAGTATCTGGTTTTGATGCCTGATAATTCATTCTGGAGATGTCAGAAAGAAACAAGAACATTTACTTAGATAATGTGGGAAAAGGACAACAAATGTCAGTCATTCTGATTTTGGGTCTTTGAGTGAATTGAAATATGATATTCCAGTTGTTATTACAGCTTTCAGACTTTTTTGGGGGGCAAAAAGCCTTGATAGCAATCAGATTTCAAAGAGTGGACTGATTAAAGGTTACAGATATTGTCATATGAATGTATATTATCTCATAACCATGGAAACTTCATGAGATGTAGGATCAGTCTTGCAGTATTGTGATATTTGAAACAGTGCTTTCCCCCATGTTTAAGAGATATCTTTTTGCTACTGCTGGTGTAACGATAAATGATCAGCAGGGGGATGTCTATTTTCTGTGCTTTTTGAGGAACTCGTGTACTTCCATTTTAAGTCACTTTCTATTTAGAAATGAGGGAAATACTATGTATTTTACCCGCTGTAATGTTGTAGTTTAGATTGAAGAAAAAATACACTTGATGCGCCTTTAAAACAACCATCAAACTAATATTAATTAAACTAAGAATTAAAGCCAGTTAAGTACTTCAGCTAGCTTCACTCGACAAGCTACAACAGTAAAAAGCTGCTTATGCTTTAATGAATCCGTAATCATACAATATACATATAATATAACACTTTGACTGGGGTTATTGTGCATGTGTCCTTTTTTTCTTAAATTTAAGTACATTTTCTTAGCACTGAATGCACTTCTCACTAAATTCAAGCCGTTTGTTTGTATTTTCAAATTATTTTCTTATTGCTGTTTATGTTTGTTGTTTATATTGTATGTGCATACCCCCCCCCCCCCCAAAAAAAAGGGGGAAAAAAACAACTTTAATAAAAGGCCTATAAAAAGATTAGGAAAATGGCACCAGCGTGGTAAATTAAAAGCTTATCAGACATAGTATGAATGCGGTCACACACACACACACACACACACACACACACACACACACACACACACACACACACACACACACACACACACACACACACACTGTAAAAGATAACAGTCCTGATAAAGCTGACAATAGCCTGCAGATATTTACCACAAACTAACAAATCCTCCTCTCTGGAGTGCATACAGAGAGAGTGAATAGACTGTGTAAACAAACGAAGAAGAGCCCTCCACCAAACAAAGACTTAAAGCGGAGATAGAGAAGAAGAAGAAAGAAGAAGAGGAAGAAGAAGAAGAAGAAGAAGAAGAAGCTGTGAAGTGAGGCAGCTCTGAGAGGAGTGGTTGAGATAAGGGAGCGCGCACACTAACACGCGCACACACACATAGGCTGTGTGCAGCGCGCGCTCCCCTCAGGAGGAGGAGGAGGAGGAACCAGAAATCTTCGCTCATTTACTTAACATCACTTCCCCACCGCCGGGAAAGCAAACACGCTCCTGAAGCTGCAGAGGAGGAGAAGTGAGATCGATGAGCGCTGTCAGCTGTCCGCGCCCGGAGCCGCTTCTTCTTCTTCTTCTTCCTCCTCTTCCTCTCGATCAGGAGCGCTCGCTTTGTCACTGATCCGCCGGGAAACTTGCGAAAAGTCCGCGGAGTCTTCTGGGCATGGAGAGACAAGCGCTCTGACTGACAATCGGATTTTTTTTCCCCGCATGTGCTTCTCTCTGGATGATGGTAAGTGAGAAAGACTTCAGCGATCACTTCGATCGTCAGCAGCGTGTTCGTGATTATTATGATTTATTCTGGTCCGATCATTACGTTTGATTAAACCACCTGAGCGGAGCTCATCCGACTGTCTGGGAAAATACTTTAATACGTGTATTTCAGCTCTGTTGGCGCTCAGTTCAGATAATCTTCAAAAATAAACTAAGCATTTATTAACATATACATCAAAATAATGTTTACAATAGCACCCAGACACAAGCGTGATAAGATCATAATAAAATAAGCCTAAATATATAGATATATTTTTAATGTTTCCAATTCCAGGTTTTCTTAACTCCACCTGGTCTTTTCAGTTACATTTACAGTTCGGCTGGTATAATGATGACAATACTTGAAAAGGTTTATTTTCATGTAATAGACCTACATTTATTTAATTAATACAGTAATCCTGAAGGGAAACGGGACGCCAGAGGCCTCATCCAAACACCAAACGCTTGTTGGAATTTATGTCTAAATTATATTGTACTGCAGAATAATTAAGGCCAATGTGAGAAATGAGCAGGACATTTTCTTTTTCACTGTAGTTTTTAAACATCCTCAGCTGAGGACACCGTCACATAATTTTCCACCTCACCATTCCGCCACGTTTTCTCTTGTTTTTATTCCCTGTGAGTCATTATTAAGACCAGAACCCCCCAAAAATCCACCATCAACAAGTCAGTGACTTGTGTCTCACTCAGCTCCGTAAAAGTACGTGTGTGAGGCACCTTCAGTTAGATTGAGCTCCTTTGTTTTTCTTGGTGCTGGTTGAATCGGTGCAACACTTTTTTGCTTTAAGTACAGACGATTACACCCAAATCACTGACACCCCGTCAGCAGCCACGCAGGGACCCTCATTAACTAAATTAGGGGAGCCTCGCTAAGCATTTTTCAAAGGCTGGTATTCATATTTTTCAAGGACCCCTTCATGGCTCCAGACTAGAAACTCACTCTCTGTGTTTTGCCAGCCGTTTAAATCACCTTTAATCATTTCTATCAGCTGCACAGTTGCAGGAACAAGGATTAATGGGCCCTTTGGTTTCTGAAAAAACGGGAATAACTAGATTTAAAGCAAAGAATTTGATATGACATCTCCTTGTGATTCTTATAATATTTGAATAGATCCTGATATTTAAAATATTTTAATTCATCAATGTGAGAGATGATGTCTTTTAAAAAAAAAAAAAAAGATTTAAATGATCCTTATTTGAACGCTAAAATTTTGTTTTTGCATGTTCACAGATGGATCCTGGAGTATTTTTTCTTTATTTCCTTTGTTGGAGCAGGGCAAACAAAGTTTAACTCTAGTGAAATACGTTTCTCATATAGCAGCTCTCAGAAATGTCACACTCATTCCTGACTTTTATAAAACAAACTGGACGTATACCCCTCCTTGTCACTGTCTATTATCTGAAATAAACCCGCGGGGGTAACGGCCTGCCAGAGAGGGATTTTTATTTTAGATAGTTGCTGTATCAGATTCAGCTCTGTGGCGGATTGTAAATCTCGGTAAATCTCCTTTATATACCTGTACCTCAACCCCCACAAATAACATCCAGGGGTCTTGATGGTAAGGGGGGTGGGAGTTGTGCTCAGACCACATACCGAAGGTGTGTGCTCGGGCGTGTTTGATTTAACGCTGCGGTTCGTCTCTTAATAACATTAGGCCCCATTTCTGGACTCCCTCCTCTCCGCGGCAGGGCCGGGACCCTCTCAGCCTCTCTCCCTCGCTCTCCTCAGCCTTCATGGTTCCTATTACTGCCTCTAATAAATTGTGAATAAGCGCAGCAGCCCAAAAAGTCCCGGGCTGTGTGGAGAATTCCCCATCCTGTAGCGCAAGGCACCCCCTCTTAAGAAAACACAAATTAATTCCTAACCCCTCTGTAGCCAAACGTTTGTGGAATGATAAATATTTTTATAGGAAGCTCTGCTCTTCCTGACTTTATCTGCACCAATTTCATTATATTCCTTCACAGCCGCCTGGTTCTTGATGTCTTTCAGCTTCTGTGCACCTCTCTCCCTCACTCCTTCTCCCCCTTTCCTCTCTCTCTTTCTCTGGGAGTCAAGCAGCCTTGCTGACTTGAACTCGAGGTTGAACCAGGGCTCACTTCATCTGAAAATATATTCAGTCCCTCCTCTTAGCCTGAAATGAAGCCACAGTTTGGTGTGCTGATGGGTGTGCTCCACATCGGGTGCAGAGACGTTCCAGTCAGATGCTGCTCCTCTCGCTCTGTGACGCCATTGTGTTCATCCACACACTGCCTTTGTGTTGTTGTTCAGCCCTGTGTGCAGAGCCTGTGTCTAAGTTTACATGTGGTAATCATAATCTGCCAGTTTCAAATAAGAGATATTTACGTGACTGCGTTCCAACACTGTGTGCTTAATGTCTGACAGATGATCAAGGTATGGTCACATGTGGATTTATAAAGAGAGAAAGCACATTGTTTTCCAGGATTAATCCAAGCGCTATCGAAAGGCCTTGAACTACTGCGACTGACTAGGTTTGTTAAAATACTACTAATGTCCACTTTTAAGCGAGTACACCATATTTACCAGAACGCACTTGTTTCTCATTTGTGTTTTTGTTTATTTATTTACTTATTATTTTCTTCTTTATTGTATTGTGTTTGCGCATTACTGAGCAACTGGCGTCTAACTATGTCCATACATCTCCTTGAGGGCTCACCGTGGAATAGAATTAAGGCCAAATTGTTAAAAAGTCAACAGCATCGTCGTGCTGCAAGCTTCAGGGAAAGTCAGTGTTTTCAAAGTATAGGTTAAAAAAAATCACAAATTTCAGTTTGAGGTTTAGGTTTCAGCTCGTGGAGCGACTGCTTCTGAACTTTATACAGCTTCAGAAGAAGCGGTCATGAGTGTAGCCTGGTGCGGTGTGTGCAGCTGTCTGCACAAACAGCGAGTCTCACTGGGTCAAAACTGTTCTTCGTAAAAGCTCTCAGGCTTTGAAGCAGCAGCAGAAAGTGGCGCTGCTAAACAAAGCGAGACAATCGAGATGAGGAAATATGTCCGATGCAAGTTTTTGTTCCCTCTCCTCCAATCGTTTTCTCTCGGGGAGGATTTAGTGAATGTTTGAGTTGTGTTTTCTGCACTTGTGTGTGTGTCCGCTGAGGAGTTGTGTTGTGTTGTGAGGCCTTGGATGTGTGATCTGTCAGTGCGTCTGGAGATGCTGGTGACTATTCGTTGATCTGCTGGCTTCTCGAATAGTTTGAGGCTCGAAAGTTTTCACACTTCCCCCTGAATGTCTCCCACTGACCCGCCCTTCCCTCCCTCCCTTTTTAATTCCCTAAAGCCCCAGAGAGTGCCCGGGGAGGCCTTGTGGTGATGTGTGTGTGTAGGGCTATGTGTGTGTATTAAACCCCGGGCTGTCAGCAGACAACAGCTGTCTCTCTGGCTATCTCCACTCTCCTTATCTCATCACCAGGCAGCCACACACATTGCAGCATATAGCCTGCAGTGACCATATTTCGTTTTTTTTTTTTTTTTTCAGGCTTAATAACGATGGTTTGGGTGTTTTCCACTGAAAAGAGAATTTAATCACTCTTTTTGGCTCTGGGGGTATTTTTTTAGGTGTCAGAATTTTTCTTCATTGAAACTTTTCCCAAATATAATTTTTGTCCACTATTTTCTATCTTTTCATATTTAATTATATTTCATCTCACTGAATTTTTATCTCTCCAAAATGTCATGAATCACTCTCTCGCTTTCGCTTTCCTCTCACTTTCTCTGTCTCATACACGCACACACACAAGCATGCTTACACACAGTAAGTCTACCAATAAAGAAATAATTGGACCTCAGTCCGTCTGTAACGCCTGTGTGCTTCAGCTACCAGTGAGTTCTGTCTCGCCAGCTGTTAGCAACCAGGGCGGCCACTTGCCACTATCTGCAGAGGAGACGGATCGAGGGCAAACCTTTTTGCCCTAATGACTAATAAAGTGGCCAGTCAGAGTATGTGTGTGTGTGTGTGCGTGTGTGTGGAGGTCATTAGAGGAGGCAGGAGCACTCATGCAGTCAGGCATGTGTCAGTTTTGAGTGTGCGAGCGCGTGTGCGACCACCCTCCCATCACTGGACCAGATGTTTTTTACCTGGGAGCCAGACCACCATCTGACTGGGGTCAGCCCAGTCCTCCAACCCCACAGCCGCTTCTCCAGGCTGCTGGGAGGTCTGCCAGCTGTCCCTCACTCTGACCCCCGTCCCGGGGCACTGGTTCTGGGGGAGTCAGAGTCTGGGCCTTGGCCTAGGTGGTCCTTCTCTGATTTGGCAATATTATAGGGGGAAATTATTAGGGATATTATTGGAGTGTGAGTGCCAGGATCTGGGCAGTGAGGCTGAGTGAGGAGGAACAAAAGAAAGAGTTAGGAAGCATAAGAAGAATTTTTTGAGAAGTCATTTAGAAAGGAGTAAAAGGAGTGTGTGCTGGAGAAAAACAGGGAGATAAAGACGCTGGCATTGTTAAATGAAGAGGTTTTGATTACTGAGGGATGGGGGCTGCTGAGCTGGGGGGTTAGCTGCGGCCATTAAAACAGTCTTGTTGCAGGGAGTTAGTCAAGTGGAAAGGAAAAGGCCACCAAGTCTGGGAGGTAAAGTTACAGAGTGCAGACAGAGTCGCCAACAGGTTCAGTGCTGCCAGAGATTAATCGCAGTCTCTCGTAAAATGACTTGGGCTTCTTTTAAAGCAGTTCTGTCATTATGTGACTTAACTGCTCATTCAGTGTGACTCCACTCTCAGCCAGGTGTGTGTGTTTTGGTTATTTGAGGAAAAAGTTGCAGAGACTCCTGTGAGACTAGAAGCTGTCAGTAAGGGGATTAATCGCTTGTTAAGGTTTTAACTGGTTGCTCAAGTGTCCTAATTTTTGGTGGATGATGCAAACCTTGTAGCTCGGTTAGTATAAACTGGGCACGTTTGCAGGGCGGCTGTGGGAAGCCTCGCTGAGATAAGTCACTCTGAAAGCAGACAGGTGACTGAAACATGGAAACATCTTACTGCTGCATTTTTGCTTTTAACTGTCTCAGCAAACGTCAGACTTTGTATGTGGAGTCAACAAAAACATGACAGGCTACTGTTGAGATTAGCATTTTCCCGACATCAAAGTAACCAACTGATTTTTTGCTGATGGACGGCTTTGCATGTTATCTTAGGCATGGCAACAACACTAAATTTGTAGTGCATCACAGATTAGCAGAGCTAGCATGCTTTATAGTGACATTACAGGCAGTGATACACACTTTGGCTGAGTCCTGCTAATGCGTGATCCTGTGCGATGCTAAAATATGTGGACTTGGAATGCGTTTGCCTCTTAATGAATTCTCTGGTTGCTGAGGTCATGGTGGGTTGAGATTATCAATTCTGAACATCTGTTAGTGGACCACCAGCATGTCTGAGCCTCTGTCTCTGCACAGCTCGTGTACCAATTTCAATTTGCCAAAGAAAACATTGATTTTCTACATTTCTCTCTTCTGGACAACTTTACACCTTCATGGCCAATGCGCTTCCCTCGTGACAGACAGTTCAATCACCTGCCAGTCGGACTGATGGCTAATGTTTTACCCAAGATGATGGAAACTTGTGAGAAACAGATCTTTGCGGAACTATTTTGACAGTTGATGTGATCACTGAAATCATTTTTTCAAACATAAAAGCCAAACATAACCTGGTTCCAGCTTCTCTGCTGTGAGGGTTTACGACTTTTCTTTGACTCGTGTGATTGATACAGTTGATATATTTGGGTTTTGAGCTGTTGGTCGGACAGAAGAAGCCATTTAAAAACATCTCCCTGAGCCATTGGAAATTCTGATGGACATTTTTCACTGTTTTCCAGCATTTAGACGGAATGATCAATCAAATAATGGAGAAAATAGAATAATGCATAATGAAAATATCAAATATCCTCAGCCCTAGCTCTGTGCACTCATGACAAAATATGTATTTGTTTGTATTTGCCAGTTTAGCAGGCATCTGTGCAGTCTGTATTCGGGTTATTGAAGGATTATTAGAGTTTGCAGGATCTGAAAGGGCTGCTACTCTGTTTTTACCATTAGTTATTAAGGAAGCTGTCTGGTAAGACAACAGGCAGCTGTTCCCAGCTTTTAAATCATCCTCTGTTCATCTGTCTGAGGGGCTTCTGGGTTTGTTTTTCCTTCTGAATCAGGATGTAGGTGAAAACATAAAACGCTAATTTAAAGAACGATACTGAAATAAAAGTTGCTTTTTAGCGCAGTCTGCCCTGTCGAACTGTCAGCTGTCTGCCAGGGATGGTTGAAGAGGGCGGTAGCTGGCAGATGGCACCGAGAAGCCCCTGATAGTGTCACAGAAATACTGGGCCCTTGTTCTGTGTCCTTTATCAGCGACTGAGAGAGAGGGTTTGTGTGCAGCAGTCAACCCCCAACTTTGCCCCAGGCACTTTGGCAAATTGACTGTCCAAATTGTGGGCTCCAGGTGGGGTCCCATATGGCACGATTGCAGAGCAGCAAGTCACCTTGTCAAGCAGTTGGCGGAGAACCACAGTGTTTCAATAAAAGGTCAGCCGGTCGGAGGGTCACCGCAGTGTGCGAACAGACTCTCGCATGTTGTATCAAGACTCAGACACTGATACAGCACACATATTGACAGTGTAAACACACCCCAGACATTTTTGACTAATGTAAATAAGATAAACGGCACACACCCATTGGAGGTAATTCACCGAACCCTGACAAACTCACTCAAAGCAGCCCCCACATCTGATGAGTGGCAGATCATAGATGCTCCGCTAATGTTATTCAGGGGAGAAGACGGCTGAGCTCTCATGTGACAAGTTGTCAGTGATTTTTTTTATGATATGGGATAAATTCCTGCATTTCAGTTATGACGTACAGGTTAACGCAGCTTTGAATGAACCTGATTACTCAGGGATACAAAACGCTTCAGTCCTTCCAGGGTTTTTACTTAATGAAACAATAGATCGTTCTGAGTTTGTTGTTTATGTCAAACCGTCTATTAAATATGACTCAGGCTCCCACAGCGAGGTTTAATTACATCCACCAAATGCTGTGAGCTCAATTTAAAATCATGGAAAGTAATCTTGGTAACCACTGTTAGTTCCACAGTATCATGTTTTTGTATCATCCTCTGTGCATGTGAATGCTGAATAGTTCAGTGCTCGTCCTCCTGATAAATGGAGCTGGCTGGCACATATGGATCAGATTCGTGTCTGCCATCTTTTCCCATTCAACATTTTAGCTGAACAACAGGTGAATCTGCATAAGCTGAGTGTGTATCAAATGACATTTCAACTTAAAGCACAATACGCCATCCTGTGATGTAATCCGTCAGCTCAAAGGCTAGAATTTGATATCCGTGAAAGAAGCAGTGGTCTAGCAGAACCCTGAGACCCAGGTGAAGCTGGTGGGACCGGCCTCGTGGCCCCGTGGCCCCCTGTGGCCCTGCTGGGTTTGTTTTAGCTTTAGTTTCAGCCCTCGGCTCTCCACATCTCTGCTGAGCTCCGCTCGTCTTCCCTCCGGTGTCCTGCAGTTCCCATGGCCTTGTGCGCCCTCCTCCCAGGCCTCACCCTGAACCAGGAAGCGCCTTCGCTATCTCACACAGTTTTCGTGTTTGTGTGTACGTGCGTGTGTGTGCCTGCAGGACTGTTGCGGGGATGCAGCTGAAGTCAAGAGGACTCTGAACAGGCGTCGCTCTCGCTTTTGATCCCTGGCAAGAACTAGGAAGTGCAGAGCACAACGGCACTTTCCTTATTTTTCCTCTGTGCTGCGGGATCAGCGTTACTGTCTCGAACTTCACAGTCTGGCTGTGATGAAGGGCAGATCAGGGTCTCTGATGCCCACAAGGTCTTAAGGGTCTGAAGTGGAATATCATAGTAGAACCAATGATAAACATGAACATGCGGTTTAGGTTAAAGGTACAGATTTAAAATTGAGTTTAGGCTAAAAACACATAGCTTGTTTAATGTTCTCGATTCTTCACAAATGAAATTAGAAATATCTCCAGTTTGTATCTTTTTGCCTTTGTCTTTTAACAATGGCTATTAGTGCCATGACGAACAGCAAATCACCTCCTTAGTGTCACGTTTACAGTCTGTTTTTATTTATGTTTAGTTTACAGTCAATAACACAGATGTGCGGGTTTGATTTTTGGCGTTGCGGCTGCTTTGTGGTAGAAATGAATGTATTTACTCAAAAAACACTGTGAGCTGTCTTGGGTGTTTTTAAAGCCGGGAGGGCGGCTCCATCAGCTGGAGCTGACATAACATAACATTTGTTTTGTCTGCTATCCTGTCAAAAACACTGTTGTTGATGATGTGAGAACACAAAAGATTCTGATGGTCGTCTCAGGTTTTGTGATGCCAGAGACGGTGAGGCGGCTTTTACTTTTTTCCCCCTCACCTTCATCTCCCTGCTGCTGTGAAGCCCTGCTGCCCCTATAATTCATGACTGTCATCTGTCTCTGTCGTTGTGTTGTCAGCCGGGTCAGAGGTCAGGCAGTTAGCTGCAGCTCTGCCAGATTGGAATGGCCCAGAGGCAAAGAGAGAGACAGAGGGAGAGAGAAAAAGAGAGGTGAAGTTGATTAAAACGTTCGCCGTGTTGTGCGTGGACATACAGCACAAATGCTCCCAATCAACCACGAGAGCATCAGTGATGTTTTTGGCGATAAGGCCTGGCCCGCAGTCCGCATTGCAGTTCATCCCAAAGGTGTCGGATGGGGTTGAGGTCATTGCCCTGCGCGATTCTCTCAGACCAATCTCAGGAAACCATTTTTAATTCTCTTTTTGTGCTCTGCGACTTGTCAGGTCGGGACAGGAGAGGACTGTTATCACAAACTGAGAGTATTGCAGTATTGTTTGAAATGTTGTTGCATGCTGTAGAATTAAGATTTCCCTTCATGCTAAATAAGAGGTCAAGCCCAAACCACGAAAAAGAAGTGTGGGTGATGTACATGGCTTGTTTTTTACCTAAAGTCACCGACAGCACATCTTGCTTCAGACTGGTACCAGTTAAGGATCTGCTGTCCAACAGACTGACCTCATTCAGCTTCCTGCTCAGACTAATTCATGTGGCATTGACCTTTGACCTCCTGCTCACTGAGCTGGAACCTCCTCTTCTCTCTCGTCTTTTCACCCTTTTCTCTCTCACGCTTTAATCCTCCTGTTACTTCTGTTAATGGATGGGCAATACACAGTAGATATAAACTCCTAGAATTGTATTTTCTGGCCATTCAAATGACAAACGCTAAAATAACAAAGTGGGTCTGTTTTTGGTTAATTTAGTGCATTAAACACCCCAGAAATCAATGCATTTCATCATGTTTATGCAACAATCTGTGATCCAATATTGCAAAAGAGCAGCCCTGCTTATTGATTTGCATCATACAACCAGAGAAATCCAGAAAAGTGATACGAACGTTAAAAACTCTCTCCTCTCTCACGCTGTCTGCAAGCTCTATTCTTTCACCCAACATACAGTACATGAGGAAGTCAGCTGAACTGAGAGTTCACATCACTCTTCTTTTGAATTTGGCCCATTGCCTTGTTTCTTTCCTGGTTTCTTCCCTCTGAGCAGCCACACACAGAATGCATGACGCCGGTGCCAAGCAGCAGAGTGAGTCAGCAGTGGCACAGTGGAGCATTTTATATCATTTTCTCTTGAAACAATGCTACCTGTCAGGTTCCTGTGACTCATCATGTGGCTGCCAGAGCCTCTAATGACCAGACTCTTCACATCAATACCACCTTTATCTCATTCTCTCTCTTTCTCTCTGTCTGTCCTAAAACGTGTTTCACCTCTTGAACTGTGCACATGGAGAAAATATCCACTCACCCCTCCTCATCCTGCCGCAGCAGGGCCCGAGGCACGCCGCCATGTGTCAGTCACCTGCATACCTGTGTCCTGATGGCGTCTGTTTGCTATTGTTTCCACAGGACAGTTGACGGCTCGAGAGGAACCTGACTAACAGCAGTGTGACGGGATAAAGAGGATAAAGCTCTCTCCGCTGAGCCAGGTGAGAAAGCAGAACTACAAAGGAAAGAGTGAAGTGCTGTAGATGAAAGTGGCTGTTTGTTCACCGGCGTTACTGCAGTCAGTCCAGTCTGCCTGTGAGGTCAACAAATGCATTATACCTTTAAAGTTAACCCATCATCAGGACTGCACAGCTTTATTTTGGGGAATTTATTAGGATTTTTTGTTTGTTTGTTTTTTATGAGGGCGGCTAAGGCCAGTTTGAAGGATGTTAATAAGTGCAGGTGAAAACTTTATTGATAACTGTGCCTTTTGTGAAATCCTATCATGTTTTTATTGGAGTTGTCTTCTCCTTCTCTGGAAATGTGCAATTCTCTGAAATGAGATAATTACGGAATAATCTCAACACAAAGCGAATTTAATGTCACGCTCATAAATGGAAGAAACACGTAATTACAATTCGATTAGATCACAGTTTTATCTTGTTTAAATCTCATTGTTCATTTCCCCTGACAGTGCCTGTTCTTGTTTCAATCGCAGGGCTTCTTATTATCTATTTTAGACTCATCGTACCTGCTGCAGGTGAGTCTTTCCCTCACATTTGTTACTGAAATTAAATGTGGAATTGTGTTACTTCTTTGTCATCCGTTGCACTGTATCTCTGTGTTTATACTTTTAAGAATAAGCTAACACTTGGTGTCTCTAAATCTGAGGGAACTGTCACATCCTTTAAAATCACTGTCATTTAGTCTTAAACTGTGCAATGTTAAATATTTACTCGAGAACCGTACGGGACACTCTTAGTTTTCTTTTCCTTTAATTAAGTCCAAGTGAGTATTTTTATTGCTGTGTCATGCTCGAAGCATTCAATTCAAACCAGTTGTCTTTGTTTGGAGCATTAATTCCTTTGGTTTTTAAAAGAACGAGACATTTTTCTGACCTCCGAGTACATTCTTCCTCATACTCGTTCATTCACCGATGTTGCGTGGCAGCAGATAAAGAGAGGGAGAACTTGTCATCAAAAGTGTCTTTGTTATTTCTCTCTTGTTCGAGATCAGCTGACCTGGAGAAGTGTCATGGCTGCGTATGGACAGACTCAGTACAGCCCCGCCCTGCAGCCTGCAGGGCCGTACACACCTTACACTCACCACACGCAGGGTTACAGCATGCCGTCTTATAGTAAGTACAAACACACATCCAGCTAAATACATTTATGCATTATTTTGCTAATCAATTCAAAAGCAAAAAAATATATGTAATGCGCTGGGAAGGCATATGGGTACTGCTAAATGTGAGATTATTTACATCACACAATGACATGACAACATAAACAAAGGCATACAAGAAACAATAGAGACAGATAAGCAGATATTGTACATACACTATCTATGCTGAGCCGAAGCTTGTGGTTGTTGAGGGAAAAGACACAGACGAGACCTCACACTTAAACTTGCAGACTAAAACTTGGACAAACTAAAACCCTGATAAACATGACAACCAGAGCAGGTAATAGTAACGTGCTCTCTCGGCTCAAAACTGAGAGCTCAGTGCTACTGGTTACGAATCGCTCCACAGTAGAAATACAGACTTTGTTAACATTAGCTAATCACATAATGCAACGTCGAACTTATTTGCAAATATTTGTCCTTTCTATGAATGGCTGTAACGCTGCATGTTAGCTAGTTTTTCATCTTCTCTTGTCTTAATGGCATCTGTCCACACACAGACATTAAAACAGAAGACGGCCTGAGTCACTCTCCAGGACAGACGGGGCTTCTCGGCTACTCGAACTTCAGCAGCACTCCTCCCAGTCAGAGTCTCTACAGCTACTCACACACACACGGTCAGTCCGCAGAACGTGTGGGCACACTGTCACACACACTGGCACACAAGCCCTACATACACCATCTTTGACTTTACTGGAAGGAGCATCCATCTTTTCTTTCCCTCTTTCTCTCCTCTTCTCTCCTCTCCTCTCTCCTCATCTTTCCCTCTTTTCGTCTCCTTCTCTCTTCCACACCTGTTCTCCATTAGCTGCGGTCTGGACTCCTGGCGTCAAAAGTCTCCCCACCCCTCCTCTTTTCTCGGGGTCAGGCCCCCTTTCTCCACTCAGACCAACAACACAGCATGCGAGCGCTTGCGTCTCTTCAGAGAAAAGGAGAGAGTGGGAAAACACACTTGCGAAGAGAAAGAGAGGATGGGAGGAAGAATTAAAAAAACAAGAATAGAAGATGGGAAGAGGGTCTTTGCAGAAAAACAAAAACTCAGAAGTGAAGACGTGGTATGCTTGGGAGTGTGTGAGGCTCTCTGCCCACGCATGGCTGTGTGTATGTGTGTGTGTGTGTGTGTGTGTGTGTGTGTGTGTGTGTGTGTGTGTACATGTGCTGTACACATTCCTCAGTCATCCGGCGCCCAAAGCATGATTCGCTCAGTACAACTTTATGGCTTTGAAAGCGGCATGAAATTGACCTTGTGTGTGAGAGGGGAGAGGTTAAGGTGCATTATACAGAGGGGTGAGTAGATTTAAGGTTGCAGGCTGGGGGATGGCCGCGTTTCCACTGTATGGATGAGACAAGGGAGAGACAAAGAGGATTAAACAGTGCATGGCTTTTTAAAATGCTCAGCCCTTTAAATATTATATTAATATAATATTATATATTTAATGGGAATATGAGTTGAAGTTTAATTTCCTACTTTAGTGACACGTTGGTGTGACTTTACGTCAAGTAAACCCTCATGATGGTTTTGTTGTTTTGCTGAGCGCAGTTTGAGCTTACTCGGAGTTTGTTAAAGGATAAATCCAGTTCATTACCACTCAGAGCTTGTTTTTGTCGGATTGTCGTCACTTTTGATCGGTTATTATGGCGCTGCACTCATCAGGTTAAATGTCTAGATCAGGGAACGCAGTGACAGACGTTCGGCAAGCCGGCAGTTTAGCCAAATAATCTAAACTGCTGTATTTGGAGGTGAAGTCACAAGTCAGCGTGCTGGGAAGGAGTACGGTGTGTCAGAGTTGAAAAAGAAATCCGACGAGGCAAGAAACAGCAGGTTTTTAAAAAACCTGCAGGTCAGCTGGACGTTTTTGAAGAGAAGACGAAGATGAACAGTAAAATTAATACCCCGTACGCTGCCTATTATAAGCATTCATTACGGGTTACAGACCGACTTCGTGGTCCTGCCATGATCTGACACACTTGCGTATAAAGAGGGATTACTACCAGCAGAGTTCAAACTGTTGGATTGTTACAACCTGTCTCATCGTCTGACCGCTCACAGTCACAAAAATGAGCCCTGACCCTCTTTGTTGATGTAAAAACCATATCCAGTCATAGTCAGGCCTGATTCAGACCCTGAATTAAAAAAGGTTAGAATATGATATTTCCTCATGTCGGGACGTCAGTGAAGCACTGCTTTAATAATTCTTTAAGAACTGCCAAATTATTGAGCATGATAAGCGATGAGATGATGAGCTGCTATCAGGTGGCATATGGTAATATGGTGCTTCAGTCTTTGACCCCATAGACGTCGTCTCTGTACTATCATGGTCTTTGCCGTCAGATGCGAATGTCTAGCTTCCCATATCGCCTCCTCTTTAAGAGAATATTCAGATGTCAGACATTATACGGGAATGTAAATATTCATGTAAACACACTTTTGATGAAACCTCCAACAAACGACAGAGCCTTCAGTGACTGTGCTCTGTTGGCGCACGACTGTTGAACCAACAAAAAGTTCTTTAACAGAGTGTAGTTTGAGTTTGAGAGACACTGTTCCCAAACAAAATAAATTTGTTTGAATATTTTTATGCATAAATCATTAACTGCAAACTTCAAACGGTAATAAACTGCCACAACAACCAAATGTTTGTAGGATTTCAGAATGTTTCCATGTCATCCATTACACTGTACACAATATACAAGCACGCACACACAGGCGCACATACACACACCGCAAAAAGCCATCGAAACACGTACTGTACACTGTGTGTACAACTGAAACCAAATGGGGACTATGGGAGCCTTTTTGTGTTTACTTGAGAGACCTCCTGTATTTTTCCTTTAGTCACTTTGAAGATTGTTGTGTTGTCCTGGGAGGTTTCAGTTGGGTTCTTCCATTGAGTCATTATTCTCCTGTTTGTCATGCACTTTGGAGAGGAGAAGAAGAAATGGGGAGCAAGAGAGAGCAGCAGTGGACTGAGGACGTGATGGAAGGGGGACAAGAGGAAGTGAAATATATCAGGATGGTTCAGGTCATGTCAGAGGAGAGTCAATTTTTATTGTCCCCGAAGGGCAACTTGTTGTACAGCTAATAGACAAAACAACCAGGGTTGGTCCGACATGCGAAAGAATACTAAATCAACTTCAAACCGTCTGAGTCCTTGAATTACATGGTGTTAATGGTACCGTCCTGCTGTAGGTAACAATAACCACCCATTCAGTAAACAGTCGGAAAGAAAGCAATTATTTGTGAATGTTATTTGACCTGTTTTATATTTGAATACAAATACTCTTGTTTCAGTGCACTCAATCTTCAGCAGAGGCAGCTGTCAAGTTCATAAGTTAACTAAGAAAGTGCTGCATATTTGGATGACCAGAGTTTACTGCCATATCGCTTCACGGCTCCTTGAGGATCCCAGCTGACACTTTTACCTCAAATGACATTAGATATAATTTATAAGCTCAGACTGTTGCTACTTGTTAGCATTTTTAGCAATGCTAGCATCACCATCAGTCAGTTGGTCCACCACTTTGGTCCACTTGGACAGCCATGAAATTTTGTACAGGCATTCGTGGTCCCAGAGGATGAATCCTGATGACTTTAATGATCCCATGACTTTTCCTCTCCACCAGCAGATCCATTTTCACAGCACATTAAGCACTGTATCTGTTCAATGACGGCTGACCACTGTACCAGTATTGGAAACCAGTAAGAAGCTCGCCCTTCCCGCTATGCTTTTAGATTGATTGATGAGGTGTAAATGATCTACTGTCACGTGAAACCATTGAGAAGTTAGATGCCCTTTATGAGAAGCCACACAAAATGCACTCATCTGTTCCTCTTTGGCCCATTGCCAACCTCTTTGCATTTCATATATTAATTTCCATTCGTAACCTTTGGAGATATGCAGCTAACTGACAAACAGGGAGTGGAATGAAAATTAGAAATGCTGTCCAGCGCCGTAGGTGCAGGTATTGTGATTACAAGAGAAATAATTCATCCGACAAACAAAAAGTATGAACAGGGTCGACAGAAAGATGCAGGGTGAGGCAGCATCACGGGGAAATTGCTTGCAGAAAGACTTTCCTGCCTTGGCTTGATTAGACTGAGAAGACTCCCTGAGCAGCAGCAGCAGCAGCAGCAGGAGGAGCAGCAGACGTTCCCACCTGTATTGTTATGTCAGACATAAATCTCCCTCCCAGCCCCTGCAGCATTGAGCTGTCACTGGAGGAAGGAGTCAAAGTTTACCGCTCATTACTTCCTCCGCACGGTGTCACAGATCAGATCGGTGTTGTGAAATTATATCTGAAGTCGATTCGTCAATACAGGATGTAACGCAGTCAAATTTCCCACCGGTTTACAGTCTGTGATTGTTCTCTATCACTGCACCATGAATTATTACCTGAAAGTTTGACCTTTGTCCTCGCATCATTTTGCAGGTGGTGGTATTTCGTCTGGAATTTTTCAAGGCACCCATGCAATCTCCAGTTCAACCCCTTTCAACCCAACCCAACAAGTGAGTAATGTAGCCTCAGCAAGAATCTTTACTGCCAAGACGTCTGAAGACTTTCCACAGTCGAGTACAGTCACTGTGGAAAAGCAGCTCTGACAATAACATCTTGATTTAGCTACCGTTAAAGCTCTCTTACCTTAATCATATTGACTTTCTAAATGTAGGACACCTCATTTTAGGATAGAAATTTTAATATTCTAATTACACAGACTAATTAAAGTCTCTTTTTTCTGCATGTTGACAGGAGTTTTCAGCGTACTCAAGCTACAGTCAGAGTCAGTACTCTCCGTATTATAACTCGCATCACTACAACAGCCCCTACCTAACCAGCAGCAACATCAGCCCCGCTGCCATCACAGCTCCGTTAGCCTATCAGCATCCAGAACACCCCGTCATGCTGCCCAATCACAGCCCAGAGTCACACACAGGTAAGGAGTGACGAACCACCTTTTTGTGTTTTTAAATGGACAAAATGATTAATTAATCAATAATAATGATACAAAAAGTGTTCATTATTATTGAATTTTTCTTAATAAAAACAAACAGTCAAAGCTTGTGCAGCAGAGTCTGAGATATCCTCACTTTTAGTTCCTGGTATGACTCCAAAACAACCCCTCCAGCTATTCCCATAATGCAGCTCCACTTTTGTATTGTCAGTGACAAGTAAATTGACTTTGACATGCAGAATCTGGGGAGTTCTCCTTTAGCATGCTCTGGATTTAATAAATCAAAGTCTGCTTTATAGAGACTGATTAGCAACTTTTGCTGTATGGATGTGTGTTCTAGGAGAGTACCACCCGCCGCCCAGCCCCCCAACACCAGGTAAAGAGGAGGGGGTCCCAGCGCGAAGGGGGTCAGATGGGAAGTTGAGGGGGAGGAAAAGAGTCAGTGATCCCGCTCCACCTCTGGACTCTGACATAGAGGTAAAAACACTCACAGTATTGAAAATTATCAGTATTTCTCTGCAGTATTTATCTTTCTCCCTCTCTCACACACACACATAAACTTTCATGAGGTTAACATTACATATCTGTTATTTCACTGCAGCGCGTGTTTATCTGGGACCTGGATGAAACCATCATCATTTTCCATTCGCTCCTCACGGGAACCTTCTCCTCACGATTTGGCAAGGTACGGCGATGCGACCCCTCCCTTTGTCATTTACGGTGCAGCGTGTGCTGCAGCATCGCGCTTAGACCGCAGTTCATTACTGGATAGGTGGGCACGGTTTGGCACAAAACCCTCACAGCAACAAAGCAGTGCCGTCTTGCTTTAGTCGGATCGCCCTTTGTCTCAGTGCTTATTTGACTAACAGTCAAAGGTTTGGCTGCCCGAGCCGAGTCCATGACCTTTGGGTCTCATCCCTGAGCATTTTCACACGCTGACTGTTTTGCCTTTCTGCCCTCTTGTTTCTTTTCATAATGCAGTGAGGTTGTTTAGCTACCCTGGCATCCTGCGGCGTGATTGACAGCCAGCGGGACCTTTACATAACACACAGGCAGCTGACGGGGGGCGGACAGTGGTGCGTTTCTTGGTTTTGGCCGGGGATGTGTGTTTTGAATTCTCACGGTCCCCCTGCGGGTTGACACAAGGCTGATGGGAGTTTGAGAGCAGCGTTTCTGATCGGTTCAGCCCCCGGCAGGCCATGCATGCCGTTGTTTCTTTTTCTTTCTTTTCTGCCACGGAGAAGGGGAGAAGGGGGGGGGGCGAAGAGAAACAGGGAGGAAGAGACAACGAGAAAAGAGAGAGAGAGTGTTGAAATGTGACTCATGTGCCAAAAATTCCTGATTCCTCCCACCACCCAAACACCCCGCTGCTGGATCCAGGGAAGCTCAGTTGGACAGACTCTGACATCTAAACTCAGACATGCAGCGGAGGATTTGAATGAGTGACAGCGGAAAAACAGATTAACAATCCAAAGTGTCAAAGTAGCCGTCAAGCTAGCAACATTTACAGCTAACTCATCCCACGCTGACGACCATAATGCATTTTCTGCACTTCACCACTTTGTATCTGCTTTTAACAGCCCGTGCGCTTCCCATTGGAGACAGCCTATAAAACTCTTATCATAAACAAATGTCGGGGCCTATACGTAAAGGCAAGCCCGGGCCCAGCGTGCAGGAAAGACTAATGGACGTGTTGAGAGACAGTTCTTTTCACCAGCTTGGAGGTGAATGGAGATCCCCCCCCCCCATCAGCTCTTCCATTATCACATCTATCACACAGCACCCGTCTCTGTCCTCGAGTGCATGATTTTTTTTTCCCCCAGCTCTGTCCTTCATATCAAACTACCCCGGCATAAGAGTAAAGGTTGGAACTTTATGCTGCTTTTCCTCCCTCCTTTTTTTTTTGTCTCTCTATTTCTGTGGGATTATCAGAGAGAGGCTTTTATTTGTCTGTGTGGAGCAGCCCTTGTTTTGGAGGAAGGTGATTACAGATAATTACTTCAGTTATTAGATGAGCATAATCCGTTCTTAAGCCTTTAACCTCACCCTCTTCATCCTTTCCATTCATCTCTTCCTTGTGTTTTCTCCTTGTCACACTCCTCCTCCTCCTGCTGAACTCTTTCCGCCCTTTGTCCTCAATTACCTTTTTTTCTTTCACACCCTTTTTCTAGAGGGGGGGCTATATTGTAATTGTCATCATTTACCCAGCTTGTGTCATTAAGCCCGTCCTTACCACTTTGCGCCATAAGACAGCTCCGCTTGTCATCTCAGATGCATTAATCTATCGTTCACCTTTGGCTGACACCCCTCCGTCTCTTCTGTCTCGCTGCCAAAAGACGAGACGACGCTGCCATCAAAACAATGCGGCACACACACATACACACACCAGCTTTTGTAGTCTCAGACGACAGCACGCCCACGCTGTTTGTCAGCCCGACTTCCCGCACGTTATGATTTACGTATTTCTCTGGGTGATGATTTATAATTTGCTTATTGTGAAGAAAAACTGAAGCTGGTGAAATGCAACACCTGTGTATTTGGGGTTTTTTGTGTGAGAAACAGAACAGGAGACGAGAGGCGGGGTGGTGGAAAGAGAGAACGCTGAACGAAGGTGAAGGAGGTGAAAGGCCAACATACACGAAGAGCATAATTTATCAAAGATGCCTCGACTTTTTTTGCTGATATTAATGACCCGGTGAATTCAGGTGAATTCTGCAGAGCCTCATCATACCGATTTAGCCCAACATGTCCCATAGGCTTGTTTTTGATGTATTTTTTGTTATCGTTCCAGTCAGTCGTTGATTTCCATTCGTTTATTCAACAATCTACATGAAAATCAAACAGGAGATTCTTGAAACTTGCTAGAACTGTGTAATCCATCACAGTGAACACCAACTGCATTCATTTAGCCATGCTAGCAGCGTGCCAATGCCGCTCTGTTTGTTGTTTCCACCACTTTGGTCCAGACTGAAATAACTCATCAACCACTGAACTAATATGGTTTTTTGTCCATTATATTCATTTTGGAGATCCGTTTGCTTCTCATCTAGCACCATCATCTGGTCAAAATTTTTGATTTGTCTTTGGTTCATGTCCAAATACCTGCAAAGCTAATTAGATTCACATCAGCCTCGGCCATACTTTAGCATGCGTGTAGTGCTACTTCACAATTATTAGCATGCTAACAAGCTAAAGTAAGATATGCATGTTAGCATTGTCATCGTGAGCCTGTCGTGAGCCAGTCTATCCTTTCAGCGTGGTTACAGACCACCGGTCAGCAAAAAATATTTGTAGCTTAAGGGCTAAAACTTGCAAAAAACCCTGATAGGATTGTTTGTTTGATAGATTTGATGGACTGTATAGAAGTTTTTATGTCTTTTCTAAAGCACTTAATTGGTGTATGCGATTTCTTTTTTTTAAAGCACTTTAACCTGCAGTACCTGTATGAAAGGTGCTATAGAAATAATGTTTATCATTATTATTATTATCAGAAGCAGTGAATTAAATCAATTTATTTTAACGTTGCTGTGCATAATTTACTGTGGTGACTCCGAAGGAAGATTCAGTGGAGAGATTTCAGAAAAACTGGCAGGCCGGAGAACTAAAACAACTGAGTCAGAGAAGAGAAAACGAAGATAAGAATCTGCATTGAGTTTGACTGACAGATAAATATTCACACTTGCCTCTCCCTGAAACCTGTTTATGTCAGTCCGGCTGATGAGTTTGCACAGGAAAGGAAAGGAAGACTGTTCACAGAGACGAGCTGGCAGCTGCTCCGACAAGGTGTGAAAAATGTCATGATTTTATTATTTATTAACTATTTGATGAGGGTGCAGCTCCTGAAGTGATAGAGAGCTGCTGTTCTGACACCTTTTTCAAGAACGAGGTCAAACCACGAGCTGTAGTTTACCCACCAGTTTTTTCATTTAAATGTGTTGAAGTGTATGTGCCTCTGGTTGATGGAGAGATAAGAGTCTGGAATTTGTTGCCACTATATGCACTGAACATGCCCCAAAGCACATACGAACAGTACGTCCATACCAAGACACACATTTGATTGACGGGGAACGAATTGTGCTGGAGCATTAACTGGTTGCAGTTTTGGTTCAAGAATTAAAAACCTCACTTGTGATTAGGTCCAAATAACCCTGTAGTAGAACTTTGTCGTGTGGTTGTCAAAGCAGGTTGTTAATTGGTTTGTGTATGTGTGCATCAGGACTCCTCAAAGGCAGTGTCTCTTGGTTTATGGATGGAGGAGATGATCTTCAACCTGGCCGACTCGAGGCTCTTCTTCAATGACTTGGAGGTGAGTTTTTAAATTTGAGCGATAAGTTGACTCATGACAGAAATGTGAGGGGAGCACACTCAGAAAATTCATAAAATTTTGCCCACTTCAAGCTGTAACTTGGAGATAATGCTTTACTTCACAGAAAAATGTTGCCACTTATTTCATATTCCCCCTGCAGCACTCTGCATCTCTGCATTGTGAAACTTTTTTCCACTAAGCTGGAAAATAGCAGCAGTGAGGACATATCCAACAGTATAAGCTGGCATGCTGTTGACCAGAAACCCTTCACTGCAACAGCTTAGCAAGAGGTTTGACATTTGGGTGCTGTTTTCTTACCTGGCATAAAGCACAGTGGCAGCCATTGTAGAAATCCCCTCACACTACATCTATCCTGTATTAATTCTTACTACAGCATTTTCCAAACAATTTGCCCTTCTCAGTTGAGTAGGAATATTAAAAGGAGGGGTTGTTAAGTGCTGGCATAAGTGCTCTCACAGTTAACCTGCTGCCTAAAAATCCACCAGCTAACCTGGGCATTGATGCGACCTCTAAAAGGGATGACTCCTCGAATAGCAGCTCAAAGTGGTCATTAAAATGCAGTTTTAGTACCTGCTAGTGACTGAAAACTTCTTATGTTTTTCATCCTGCATTCCTCGGCCTTGTTCTGACAAAGAAAAAAAAGATTAGAGAGGGACGGAGAGAGAGAGAACAAGTACACTTTGTGCTGTAATTATAGGTGTGCGTCTGAGTATCCGAGAGGAAAATTAGTCAAATGGGAGGAGGAACAGTCGAGAGGAGGGAAAGGAGCCAACAAAGCCATTTGCAAACCCGGTTCTTACCCCGTCTTTTGTTGTCAGGACTCGGTAAATCTCCAAAGCAGTTGGCCACGGAGGGCTGACAACTGCTGTTAAGTCTTGAGGTACAATTATCTTGTCCTTCCCATGTCAGTAGCTACATCAGTTATCACTACCAGTGTTATTGCTGCTGTCATAACTGTAATACCACCAGACGATCACATAATTGTAATTGGCATGCGCGGCTGGCTGATTAATCAATGTCAGAGTTTCCAGCTGAAATTTTCCTAGTAGAAAAAAAAGGTTTAAGGAGGTTACTATGGCTGTATTCCACTTAATTTCCAGCTCTTTAAACTGAATTTAAATGAGGATGCTCAGAGTTATGGTGCATATGTGAAGTGCTAACGGGGTCACACGTAGTGTATGGTCAGTAGTAGCGGCTCTGCAGTGGGTTGAACCCCCTGGGAACTGAGTTATGTGGAGATGGAGGGAAGATGAGGTAGCGTCTCCATCTGTCTCAAGACGGCTGAAAGGTGATAGGAGACCCTGCCTGTCCCGGGTCAATGCGTGACAATGAGAATTATACCAGGACTGTTTTTGCACATATATGTGCATGCTTGTGTGTGTGTGTGTATCACCACATGTGTATTATGTGAAAGAAATAAGATGTTGGTACTTAGAGGTTTGAAACTGGACTAAAGACAAAGAAACAAGAGCGATCTTATTTTTTAGGAGATGGTTATGATGAGATGCACTTGTGTATTTTCTCCTGGCCCGCCATGACGGATTTATGCTCCTGGTTTTTGTTTTCATCCATCATTATCCAATCTTTGTTTTCAAGTTTCTGATTTAACTGCATTTTGCCAAAGGTGTTTTGGCTGTAGCCACATGTTTAAGCTGCAGTGCAGTCTTAAACACTGCGGTTTGGTTGGTTGCATTAACATCCAGGAGAGAGGAACGACATGCACACCACTGTACTTGTGACAGACAATGGGCCTTTCTTTAGTTTTTTTCAAGCAAAAATGCGCATTTGCTTTACTTTAATTTAATATATGGTTACACTAGAATCGCACAGCCAGCATGACTGTCCTGTGTCTCTGGCGTGTCGCTGTCATTTCCTCCTTCCTTGTCTTTTAGCTCTTTTTTTAATCTGCAATCACTCCCGCAGGCTCCCCTAAAGAGGAGGAACTTGCCTGCACAGGGCTCCACTCTGAAATGGATCTCTTGATATATCCGCTCTCCTTTTCATTTCCCAGGAATGTGACCAGGTTCATATTGATGACGTGGCTTCAGACGACAATGGCCAGGACCTGAGGTAAAGCGTCTACTGTGTTACTGAAAACCCAACAGTTCTGCTGTGGCTTGTGAACCAGACTTGCCCTCTGGGTTTTAGTGCACAGGAGGAAAAAAGCAGGAAGATGAGATGAAGAGTGTGTGTCTGTGTGTGTTCATGCATGCAAGCATGTGCATGTCTTTTATTTTCCCGACTTCCACAGTCATATAATATGTCACGGGATTATCCAACGCTTTCATTTCTCATCAAAATATCTCTTTATCATTCCCTCTGTCTCCCTCCGTCCAGACGTTTTATTGCCTAAACTTGTTGAAGCACTTTGGGTTACTTTTAGGAGTGATTTGAGAAAGAGCCAGACTGTACCAAAGTACTTTTTTGGAGAATCTATTTTATTGAACTTGGCCCTTTTCATTCTCTGAGATGTTTTTATATTTATCCGAGCTGTGGTGAATGTATATGCTCGACGCTCTCTTCCTGACAAAGCTTCATTCATGGCTAAAAGTCACTGTCTACAAAAAAGCGTCCCTGAAATTTTTGCGGTTGCATTGGAAGAACCTCCATAAATTTGATGAATGGTTTAAGTGCTGCCTGCTTGTTCATAACCAGAATAGCTTGAATCAATTCTTAGAGCAGATGATAGTGCTGCTGTAAGATGCAGTTTGCGTCTTAATGATCGACACCCTGACTGTTTCCTGTATTGTGATCCTTCAGCACTTACAACTTTGGGTCGGACGGCTTCCAGAGCCCAGCGGGGGCCGGCTCTCTGTGCCTGGGGTCAGGGGTCCACGGAGGGGTGGACTGGATGAGGAAACTGGCTTTCCGATACCGCAGAGTCAAGGAGATCTACAACACATACAAGAATAACGTTGGGGGTAAGCTCCGCTCTCATTTTGTGCAACTCTGCTGCGGACAGCATAGATATTTAGATTTTCTCTGAGGTTTTGATAAGAGCTTTGTGCGGTTTTCTCGCAACGAAATCAGAACAAACAAGAAGGCCTCCTCCAAGGCCAATAGTTCACTCTTGTACGAAATGCCAATCTGCAACATATCTCAGTGTGCGAGAAGAGTTTTGTTACGGTCGTACCGGTCACATCCCATGAAACCACTGTCACCAAGTGTTTCATAAAAGCTGCTTTGTGTATGAAGTTTGAGGAACTACGTCTGTCAGCTACCTGCTGGTTCCCGTGAATGTGGATGTGTGATATGAAATCAGGCTACGTTTTGTCACTGTTGAACTTTACTACCATCTACTGGATTTGAAAATGTATGACTTTTATTCCGCCAAGGCCAAATCTATCTAGCTATCACGCAACGTTAACGGAAGTGAAACATTTTTTTTTTTTTGTCCATCCTGTAGTTCAGATCTGGTCTTAAATTTAACTGGTTCTGGAAATCAGTGCAGTAGTTTTTCTGTAATCCTGCTGACAGAAAAACAAACAAACCAAACAGAAGAAAGACAGAAAATAAGTGACAGGAACATAATGCTTCGATTAATTTAATCACTGTAAACGCATAAAAATTTATTTGCTACTACCAGTTAAAGCTGAACACCGCTCAGCTTCAGACCACAGTGATTTGTCTGGTTTTTGTCTTTGTTTTTGCTCCTGTCAAGTTATATAAGCTGCCTCAGAAAAGTACATTTTGTATCCAGTCCATTTTGTGCATCAACCAAATTTTATTCGGGATGATAATGAATGAATGAATCATAAGTTGCAGTACAGCATGGACCCTTGTGCACTGCTTATTTCAGCTGGCTGCTTTAACTCTGCTGGAAACCATGACTCTGAGGTTTTGGTTAGAAGACGTTCTCTGAGAATCGTCCAGCAAAGGCCTGCAGACAGTCCTACTGTCAAAATAAGCTTTTGCAGTGTCTCTGTAAATCTATCTTTCATGCGCTGGAGCTGTAAGGCTTTGTGTCCCCCCTGCTTTGTTACCAACGCTGACCGTCAAGCTTGTGCTCCTCCCTGGTGGGCAGGTTTGCTGGGCAGCCCCAAGCGAGAGGAGTGGTTACAGCTGAGGAGAGAGATGGAGGTCCTGACTGATCTGTGGCTGACTCAAGCACTCAAAGCCCTGGTTCTCATCAACTCCAGGTCAGTCCATGCTGCGGTGGCTTGATTTTCCCCACATCCCGACATCAGTTCCTCATATATATGCATTCAAGGTGTCATGATTTAAGTGTAAATGTGTGTTTCCTGTCCCGTTCCAGGCCTAACTGTGTGAATGTGTTGGTAACCACCACCCAGCTCATCCCAGCCCTCTCCAAGGTGTTACTGTACGGTCTGGGCTCAGCGTTCCCCATAGAGAACATATACAGTGCCACCAAGACAGGTGAGGATAACGACTCATGATTAAAGCTCCTACTGTCCTCTTTGACTTCCTATGCTGATGGATTAAATACACTTTTCCTTTTAGAATCTCTCTGCGAAGGTAATATTTTAATGCATGGCTCTGATTTCCCCTCTTGTCAAAGGCAAAGAGAGCTGTTTCGAGCGTGTCTCTCAGAGGTTTGGTCGGAGAGCAGTGTATGTGGTGATAGGAGATGGAGCCGAAGAAGAGGCCGTGGCCAAGAAGGTATAACTCAATCTGTTTTCATGACTCTGACTGCTGAAAAATGGGCCTCATCTAATCAGTTAAACTTAAGATACTCTCCATTTCTTCGGCTTCTGTGTCTGTCTTCTTTTTTTTTTTTGATAATCTTTGTATTGAAGTGTCAGAATTTGCCCTGGATTTGGCATTTCAGCGAATCTTTTTTTCTGTTATGCTTTTGTACATTGAAGGCCAACATGTTTTCCACATGTATTTTGTCACATGCTACAATCCCCCTCCAAACCACAGTCTATATTTCACATCTGCACTGCATCTGCAGGAGCACTTCAAATATGCCTGCCCTAAGTTTGCATGTTTTACATTAAACCTGTGTTTAATTTTTATATGATTTTTTGTTTTCTCAGAAGAACATGCCGTTCTGGAGGGTGTCCTGTCGGGCCGATCTGGAGGCCCTGAGCCATGCACTGGAGCTGGACTACCTCTAGAGGGCGCCAGCTGACACGCTCCCACTCATCCACCTGAATCATGAGAAGCCCCTGACCTCCTGAGTGCAGCTAGTAGGTGAAGGTGCACCCTAGAGACTGATTCAGAGTCAGTATTGCTGTTTCAAGGTTTGGTGCAAGGCATTTGATTCCTAATGAGCACCCAGGCGGACGATTTCACAGCAAAGCCAAAGGGACTGTGAGGATTTCGAAGCGAGGCTGCAGTATATCTATGACACATGTACATGAAACCAAAAGTGCTGGAGCAAAAGGAAAGACCAAAGTAAATATGGGACCAAAGCTTCATAACTAACCCCAGGGATCTATGGTTAATACTGCAAATACTTTTTAAAAAACCTTTTCCTTTTTTTTAATTTTAGTTCATCTCAACTTTATGAGCGGTGTCCCACTTTTGTACAAAAAAGAAAGTGATGCACTGAATGCAAACTTTTACATCCTGTTTACTGAACACAGAGAGTATGTCTGCATGGATGAAAAGGGCAGATTGTTTGTTCTACTGTGTCTTTTTGTTTGTTTGTCTGTTGTGAAACTAAATCCATCTTCCACTATTGTAAAGACAAAATTAGAAAGTTGAAATGATGATGTTTCGTGGGATAGATTTTGCCTTCACTCTTATTTTAGGATTGTTTTATTCACGTGTCATCTAGATAAAAGTCAGATAATATTCTCCTCATAGGTAGAGGCTATTGAAAATAGTCTGTTTTTTACCATTAAAATGTGAGCTATTTATTATTAGTTAAATTCACAACACGATGAGGTATGAACAGTTTGGGAGCTCGGCGTTAAAAAAAGAAAATGTTCCCTTCAAAGACCAAAAATATGCTTGTGTAAAAATGTTTTGATAAGAATTTGTCTTGAAGATGCTGTATTATAGGCCAGTGCTCAAATCCTTACTTTTGATTCTGGGTTGTATATGTTGTCTTGTTTTAACTCTCCCTCTTTTCTGTCCTTGTTTCATTTCCTAATAACCTGTTTGTAATATAGATGAAGTGGTATGATTGTGCATGTGCCGATTTCACTGCCTGTCAGCTTAGCTATGATTTGTATATAATGCTTTATTGTCGATTTGTTTTGACAGACAGTTAAAATAGATTAATAAAGATAAATTAATTGCATTGTGGGGAAAGTTGAGTGGAGTTTCATTTCATTTCACAGAGTTACTCAACTCAGAGGTGAATGAAACATGATTGATTGGATAAATAAACAATGAATGATCCTTGTGTGAATTACATCAAGAAGTTTGAGACCATGCAGCCAGAATAAAAGTGACCTTTTTTGAGAGAAGGTCTCCCTCTTCAGGGCAGAAGAAGAACTACAATAAAATAAATCCATGCACATATGCTTAAAGAAATGCATACAGTAGATTCAAACACATTTTTTTTATTTGACTTTTCAAACATAACACACGATCAAAATTATTTGTTACATGTTTTCAAATAAATAGCTGAATAAATAGCAAAATAAATAAATAATTTTTTTTATCATATTTTCACATGTATATCATACACAGCAATAGAAAACCAGAAGGGTTAGATCAGGAATCTCAATGATTTTTCTGCAACTGGCCCATGTTCTGGCTCCAGTTGGTTTTTACAACATAAAAGTGAGTTTCTGATGCTCAACAATGCTGACATCAGAAATGTAAGTTCTGAGCCCAAATGTGACACCTGAGCCAAAAGAAAGGCAAAAGACACAAAAAAAAAGAAACAAAAACAGGACCTAAGCCCTGTTGACAAGGACCATCTTGAAGCCTCTGATGGTGGAGTGGATGTTTGTGAGTGACAGGTCGGCCTGCAGCATCTTTGTTCCCGCCATGGTGGGGATGAAGGTGATGTCCTGCTCCACTTTTCCTCCTGGACGCAGTGGGGACATCCTGCAGGAAGACACAAAACATAAAAGAGTTCACAAAATGTTGAAGCACTGCTACCACCATAGCGATCTGGTTAGAGTTGACTGCATCAGTCTGGTGTTGTTTGCGACAGTGAACAAATCAATGGCCCCAGTCTGCTCACGGCAGTGGAACATTTGGTTGTTTATTCTAGCCGCACCCACTTGAACATTGAACACGAATAAGAGCAGAACAATGCGGGTTGACAAGCCTGCATTCCTCCAACAAACACACGCTGTGCCATCACGTACTGTACAGTGACACTCCTAAGTTTGAGCATTCCTCCGCTCATTCACTTTGTAGCCATTCATGATGTGCGTGAATCACTGAGGCGCCTAAGAAATCAAACGTCCAACACGTATATAAACAGTGAAGATCATCATTCTTACCTGAAGTGAACCTTGCCCTGGATCAGTCCGGCTCCGGCCACAGTCAGTAGTCCGCTCACTGGATATGAAAATGGGTTGGTGAAGATCACTGTGGCAGTTTGCTCTTTGTTAGGCACGACGGAGTCTTCGTTTGCAACCTGAAGGAGAACTTGATGTTAGTGAACCCTGAAAATTCCTCTAAATTCCTACATGCTTGAACTGAGTGGAATTATTAAACCAAAGATGCCTTTCATAATGCTGCTGCACCATCACATCTGATATGACATCTATTTTCTCAATCCCTCAACAGAAGTGACTTCAGTTCCTCAGTGAGGAACAATCAGTGTGTATCCACTACCTCTATGGTGAGCTGAGGGTTGGCGATATTGAACTCCTCTGAGGCCAGGACCCGCTCCTGACTGTCCACGTCCTCCAGGACGACTGCCAGGTTGATCAGGTTGTCTCCCACCACATCCTCATACTGGGCTGGGTTGATCTGCTGTTGAATAACCTTGACTGGAGAAGGAGAAAGAGGCAGACATTAAAACCACAACAGTCCTTCAGAAGTGAACATTCGGGTCTTGCAGTTGAGCGAAAAGCAGATTTACCTTCCATGGGTGCCAGCTGTATGACACCGTGGCTTTCCCAGAAGGTGTCTGAGGGGCTGTTGTTGTATTCTTTAGCCTGAGCGTTGAGATGCATATTCACTGTCTTGGCAACACTCTGCTTGTTGATGGCCTTCACCGTGAAGCTGACAGGCTCCCCAGCCACAGGAGCTTTATCCAGTGTCATGAGGACCACCAACCCCTTGGATGGGCTTGCTGAAGAAACATGAAGAAAACCAGTGTGTGAGCTGATGTGTGTTTCAACACATGATAAGTCTGATTAATGCATTGAAAACTCAAATATTACCTCTCCTTAACGTTGGCTCTTCTGACATTGTGGAACTTCTTGATGTAAGTGACGAAGTCAGGCCTATAATGGAAAGATTGAAATGACCATGTGATCGGAGTAAAAATCTGTGGCTTAGAGTGAACATTATGCCACTTCATGAACGTATTTTCTGTTTCTGGCTCATACTTCTGACATATTTGTAGTCCCGTGTGATGTTCTGGTGTCTGGGTGAGCCAACAGCTTTGGTGCAGATGAGGGATCCCACTCTCTCTGTGTCCGTGCTGTAGCTGAGCACCCGACCGTTGCTCACTATGATTGTGCGGACGTCGGCGTTCACCTCGGCGTAGACAAAAGGGATGTCATAATTCAGGTCAATACGCCGATCCTTCACTGCTTTGACCGGAGCTGGGCCGCAGCGGAACACTCCTAGAATTAAAAAAAAGGAGGATAAGAAGGTTATAGTCATGTTTATTCAGGAAAACAAGATCAGTGATGACCAAAAAAGTGAGAAATCTAACAATAGAACAACAAACACAGACCTCCACTCCTCTCCTGGGGGGTCGAGTCCAGAACCTGCCAGCCATCCATTCCATATCCCAGATCCCGGCGAGTCATCCAGCACTCCACCCAGATGTGGTAGTTCCTAATAAGAGGAGCCAAAAGAAGATATCACAAAGCATGAACAGGCTTTTTCACTTCTTCAAAGCTCAAGACATGTGTCAGCGTCAAAGGAGAAATCACCACTAACCATATGCTGTCTCTGCTGTGGTGCAGCTTCTGGCCCGTTTCGGAGTAGTACTCCTCAATCACCAGGTTGCCATTGGTGTCGTGAGCAGAGTTGAAGTTTGTGATGACCCGGCAAGGAATGCCAAGAGCTCTCATGACTGAAAGACACAGACAAAGACGCTTACACATGCTGATGAAATCTGAAAATTGCGTCATTGGAAATAGTGATCCACTATGATAAGACATCAATCATCAAGTCATACCTCAGAGGTTTAGCTTAGCTCAGGTTATTGAAGTCTGTACAAGACGTATAGTGAGGTAAAGAGTGAGGAGATAATCACCTGTGCACATGACACCTGCAAACACCCAGCACTGTCCATACTTGACTGGGCTGAAACGAGACTGAGCCCACTGTCTCAATATGTCCCCGCTCCCAGTCCACTGGGTGGGGTTAACCCCCTGAGAGAAGTCGTCTGACCAGTTCCCTTGCACCACCCCGCGGTCGTCTTGACTGTTGACCTGAACATGAAGGAGAGGATAAATGTCAATTCCTGAAGCTCATAAAGCAAGCTGGCACATCTCCCATCGTCCGATGTCGTTCTGATTCACGCTGCCAGTTTAATAACTACTGTGATCGACTGTTTCACTGCAGTAATTACAGTGTTTCTGCATGTGACAGAACTGTGTTCAGAACTTTGCAGGAGGCGGTGTTTATCTTTACGATGTGCAGAACGGTGTCCCAGTTCAAGACAAAACACGTTTTTAATGCGCAGCAGTGACGCTCATGTTGTCATTCGAACAAAAACATTGGTGAAACACAACACTGGCAGTCAGTTCATGCTGGCACTCACCATGGCAGACACCACCCGGCTGATGTAGATGGGGTTGCTTCGATTCAGGTAGTCCATTCTCTTGTTCTGCTGGTGCTGAGGGCTGACTTGCAGCAGATTCAGGCACGTCTCCAGAATACCAGACTCGTACTTTACAAGTAGAGGGAACGAAATGAGAGAATTAAATGAATAGCTCATGACATTTGAAGGATATTCTAATAAACACGTGCTCATCTTGCTTTCAAGTGACTAATTTGTGATATTTAAGGTCCGGTTTAGTGTTGAGGTTTGATTAGACATAACTGCTTGCTGCTATACCTCTACAAAAGTAACTACTACCAAACAGTTTTCCCACATTGCTTGTTTCAGTTGCTGCATAACAGAAGGGTTTAATTCAACTCAAAGATTAAAATTAAACTGAGCAATACTTGCAGTCCAATGCAACAAATACTTCTCTCCTCACTGAACATTTGCGAGAACAGATTTTCATGTTCATACCTGATCGAAGGACCATGGTCTTGACACAAGGGTCTTTGGCGTCCCAATAAACAGCAACCCGGAGTCACTCCGAACGTACTCCTCTCTCTGGTCCTCGAAGGGAATGTACACTGTGTCCTCTGTAAGATATAAACCTTCCATTTAGCACATCCTGGTGTATTTAAGTGTTGAAATATATTGCTGTATACACCATAAACGATTTACCACTTCAGCTGTCATACTCAGTTTTCTTTTGTCCTCTGTTTTTTAGCTGGTGTGAGACATTTGCTCGAATGAACCCTTACCTCTAAGGTATGATTCACAGAGCCAGTCACACAGCACATCACCACTGCACTGCAGCACTCAGACTTCAATAAAAGGAACTAATAAGTGATCAAAGGTGATGAATGAATGCAATACACCATCATGAATTCAGGTACATTTCTGGTGCTGTTAGCTCACTGCTGCTGCTTCTCATCACCTCGCTGGGTTGTCTTGTACTCACCACGACACCAGGGATTGCAGAGCAGGTTGAATTTGCCATAGGCGCAGGTCTTCTGGGCATTCTGAGTGTACACACACAGCTCAAATTTGTAGCTACCCACCGAGGCGGTGGCAGGAGAGAAGATGAATACGGAGGGTCTCTGGAAGTTTAGGGTCCGGGGGTCGATGTAAGCTTTCCAGTTGGAGGTAGAAACCTTCGTGGAGTAAGTGACTGGAATTGTCACATACAGGTGGCCTGAGAGGAGAAGAGAGACCGTCAGTTAGGGAAAGGATGCAAAAGTCTGCTCCTAAACAGCCATCCATCCAAAAAGATAAAATCTAAATCTAAATCTAGACTACCTAGCATAATCTTAATCTTCAGATAGTCAATGTTGGGGTTAAAGGGTCGGCCCCTGAGTTGCAGACTGAGTCTGAACGGGGCTCCTCTTCGCACCACCAGGGCTTTGGAGCTGAAGAAGCCATCAGTCCTGTGTGCCCGCAGGTTTTCAAACTTCTCCAGGTTGACATTTTGTATCTTCAAGTCTGCAAATCGAAGACAAACAGATGAAAGAAATTGCTTTGAAAAAAGAATTCAGCAGGTGAGTGAAGTGAAAAAACAAGATGAGCAGAGAAAAGGATCTCACCTTCCATTTGTTAGTGTCTCTTTTTCACTGCAGTGCTTTATGTCCCTACTGTCCCCTGCTACAGCTATATAAAGCTTTGCCCCACCCTCTGCAAGCATTTTCACAGGCAGCAATAGGAAAGTGAACTGGTTTTCCTCAATAGTCACCAAGGCCCTCAAGTCATGTGTAACAAAACACACAGTACAAAATGGTACACCCCTCCTTGTTGGCTGTGTTGCACTTGTACAGTTTCATGCGTAAATGATGCCTGCATGAGTAATCAGACTCACCCTGTTCATACGAAGAACAGAGGACTAGAGAGGATTGTGTTTGTGGGTGTGTAAACATGCAACGTGCTGCGACATTTTGCAATAGAGATGTGAGACCTGTAGCAGCAGCAGTAATACTTTTTTAGAATGCATAATCCAAATGCCTCCTCTGGCTGATATCTATTCATACAGCTCACAAACTCTCATGTTAGTGTTATTTCAGACCACGTGCTGTTATACCACTATCTGGAGAGGATGAGTTGGACATCAGGCCACTTGTGTACGTTTTTTTCTTTCAAATTAAGCTGCTGCTTCCCAGGAATCCCAGACTGGGTGAACTGTAGTCATCTCTCGTCACTGCTGCCACTCAGCCATAACAGAGCTTCATCATTGTCTTTGACACGATGTAAAATGACTAATTAAGATCCTGGATTTTGTTATTGACTTCCAACTTTGATCTTCAGTTTGCTTTGTTTGCATGCCTTCAGTTATTTCCAATTATTTAGCTAATTTCAGGTTTTTTTTAATACACTCATTTAGACATCTAAGTTTGTTCTTGTGCACACTTTTTTAGTAGTAGTAGTGGTAGTATTATATTGTTTATTGTAAAAAAAAGAAAAACACTAAACAACTACTATTATTCTAGAAATGGTGGAAATTGATTAATATGAAATGATTATGTTATTTGATTGGCATTGCTTCAGATAAAGCTTCAGATGGGCCTGTTTGTATTGGTTTCCCATTCTTTACAGTTGTCTTTAAAGTTTGTTAAACCAATAAATCCATAAGAACCATCGCATGGACCGCGACATACTGGAGTATAATGATATCACAGACATGGTAGGCACTTCAGATGGGCCCCTTGTTATCTTATTAGTCAGATTTGAATAACAAAAGATCACACGCTGTCAAAATCTAAATTAAAGCTACGTTTTATTGAGCAGACACTGTTTTGATCCAATACAATCCAACCTCCCTCAAGTCTATAAGCAAAAAGTTACCAGTTAACTTGTGCATCAGTTAAAACATGCGGACAAAAATGTCCATCATAGTGCAATAATTTGTAGTACATAATAAAAAATGGGTCAGTTTTTAAAAATGCAAAGACACACACATTGATGCGCAGCACACGCTTTAATCCACTGCCTGCAGGCCTGACAGTGCTGTACCAGCACACAGTTACTTGTGCCCCAGAACAGAATCGTGGGAGTTCCTCTGTGTGTTTGCGTTGATGTTTCGACTTGCCTCCCAGTGAAAATAGCCTTATTGTGCAATCCAGGTTCAAATGGTAGGCCACTAATCTGTTTGTAATGACATGTACGTGCAGCAGCTTACACTGGGTGGGATACATTTTTGGAGAATGAACATAGAGTTGAATTCATGACAGGGACAATCTGTCTAATGTCTCCATATCACAGCTAAATGTAGTGCTTCATAACAACTTCTAAAGACTAAATGTAAATATATTTACATGATGAATTGTAATAACTTTGTTGACCTTTTCCACTAGCACTTTTTAACTCGCTTAAGTTAAGTTTTTTATGATTACATTCCATGAAAACTGACATCCAGTCATCACCAAAATGTTAGCATAGTCATTCTGAGCATGTTAGCATTTAGCTCAAAGCACCAGTGTGCCTGAACACAGCCTCACAGATCCACTAACATGGCTGTAGACGTTACAGGTGGTAATTTAACAGTGACCACATATACTCCATTCAGCATCAACTTGGCACTAGTTCCCTTTCGGACACATAAAAATGTAATTTGGTAATAAATCTAAGAGCAGTTTTCAAGCTTTCCATATAATAATAATAATATTAATAATCATAATAATAAGGAGAAGTCTGAATACTCGCATTCATTTCAACATTCAGTACAACAAAGTAAAGCATACCTTCAAAGTTTTGCAGAAGTAAAACAACAGTTAAAGTACCCATGAAAAATGGCTCCTCTGACAATTTCGTCATTGTATTAATCTATAAGCAGAATTCAGATGTTGCAGCTGATCAAGGCAGGGATAATTTTATTTGCTTTAGATGCTGTTGGATAGTTTATTGGAGAACATTTCATCACATATTAAAAGCTGATCATGTTTCATGTGCAAAGCTTTAATCTGCCAATAACTAGTGACTTTAGCTTTCAAATAAAATGAATGCAGGTGAGTTACATTGACAGTATCCCCTCTGAAAGGTGGAGTAGTAGCAGAGTAGCATAAAATGGTAATACTGAGTTAAATACAGAACCTGGGTAAGAGTTTCTTTCAGTCATTTGCTGTCACAAATGTTGAAACTAAACTGTTAAAACAACACTCAGGAGTTAAACTCGAAGACATAAGGATACAGTACATAACCGTTGTTTACACATTCAACCATGCAATGACACATTTTCCTCATTATGCAATCATTATTGACACTGCGTTATCGTAAAGCAAATGTCATATTAAACTAATGTATTCGTATGAGGTTATGAGCTGCTGCTCCTTTCATTTTGGATCTTAAATTGCACACGTGATCGTGATTAAGACTTGAGAACAATTAGAGAATTAACTGAAAACAGGTGTGACGGAAAAAGGGATTTAATTAAGCCCTAAAAAAAACAAAAAAGATGATATAATGATGACACGCCTTCAGCCCAAAAACAAACAAACATCAACAGTAGGAAATTAACAGAAACCATCAAGATGCACATCCATTATTTCCTGTGTGGATCCTTCAAAGATCCTCGTTTAATTAGTGACGCACAAAATCAGAGTCGTAGTGCTTCATTATGGACAGAATACTCGCTGTATTTCACTGCGGTGAAAAAGATGCTCAGCAGCGCTACACATGAACAGCTGTTACTTTCTAAATATGAAGGAGAGCTTGTTGCAGTTTGTATTAATTGTATAATATTTAGAAAAAGCCTAAGTGTTAATAATATTGCTGATATTTTGACATTTTTGTCTTTGTGGAACAGGTTCATGACAGATCACAGCCTGTTTTGCACTAAACGTCTTTTTGTCTTTTATTCTGTTTTTTATTTTCTAAAATCAAAGTGCAAAAATCACCCAAATGTCAGCAAGGAAATTACACTAGATATGCACAGTTCATCCTGTATGCTGGTGAGATTTGGTGTGTTAAATACACGTCAATAAATCAAAGATTAAGAAAATATTTTTTTATACAGTACAAATTATAATCTAGCATCAGTTTAAAAAAAGGCAACATTCAACAAAATTTGAAACATTAATAATTATAAAAAATAAGAATGAAATTACTGAATTGTAGAGAGCTGGTCCCTACTGAAAAACAATAAAGCTTCATTTCGGAGCGGCAGTCCTTGGCTTATTGTACACGAGGAAGTCTGAGATGTCGTGCCACACGTTGCTGTCATGGTAGAGGTAGTTCATTGACGACTGCAGGGACGGCTGGAGGGTGTGTGGGTAATATTCAAACAGCCACAAGACGATCCCCCACACCAGCGTGGCGAAGAGTGGGAAAGGGTCGTGTTTAGGCTGGGGGATAAATCCTTTCTCTACACCCAGCCGAGACAGCGCGAACAGGATCCTGGACAGCAGGTACATGTTGATCTGGAGAAGAGCGGAAAGTTTCAATGGTCTGAACACATTTAAATGAGGAATTACAGGGAATTTTCGGCTTATCCTACCTGACTATTGATGTTGTTGTTATCCCCAAACACTAACCATCCTCCAACGCAGGCAGCCAGAAAGGAGTGAGACTGCAGGTTCTTGCCCTGAATCCTCCCCTGCAAGGCTTGCAGTCCTTTGTAGGTGAACACGAAGCACGCCAGGTTGCGGGAGTGGGTGTATGTGGCCTTCAAGATGTCTCTGAGCTTGTCCTTCAAACTATCAGATGGGGGGGGGGGGGGGGGGGGGGGAGCTGCTCAGACACGCGGGGAGAATAGGAATAACAAGGTAGTTCAACATAAATCACAGCTCAGATTCTTACCTGCCACCCTTGAACAGAAATGTCATCACCAGGGCATGTGGTGCTCTGATTTTGGCCCCATATCTGAGAAATAAACACAATGTAATGTCAGTGATGTCTGGGAACGTAACTGGCCTTAAAACAAGGCAAAAAAAAAAAAAAAAACTCAGTACTTGTCTGCTAATACTATGTTTTTCCTTAAGTTACCACGGTGACTCCGGACAGCTAAAGCTACCGCTGTCAACTCCAGCTGATTAGCCGAGGACCTGATACCCGTCAGCTGTGTAGTAAAGCAGTAGTTAAACCATCGTAGCTTAGCCTGCTAGCTTGCTAATTTACTGAACGTTTTCACTCACACGGCGCCGTTTCTGAATCCTTTCAAAACCGCCAGAGCAGCTTTATATTTCTCTTGCTGCAGAAGGTTATTGACGGTGTACAGGAGAGTCTTTACCAGGTCAGGACCTGCCATGACTTTCACCGCAGTCGATGGGACACAAATACATGTTGCACACGCGAGACAGAATGATGTGTCACCGTGAAAATTCGCCGTGCTGCAGCATTATCGATGAGGTTCCTATGTAAATGACGCTCTGCGCAGTATTGTGGTGTTTTTGGTACCAATTTTTGTTAAGTGTGTTTTAAGAATAAACCAAAAAATAATAACATATAATCCATATTTTAACGTAGAAGTGTCCCTTCCTTTGCAAGTCTATGTATTGAAAAATGAAGGTTGGTGTGTAGCTTTAGAAATCGCATTAATCATTTGATGATTGCATATTACATAATGTGAGCGTAGCTGCCTCATATGAAGAGTGCAGACTCATTTAGTTTGAAAAACCAGTTTTTAATCATGTCCTGCAGATGGTGCAGCCACGTGCCACACAATTTAGTTTTAAAGTGCAAGTCGAGGAGACGTCTAATCTAAGTGTGTACGCATATAAAGTTTAATTGAAGGATGTACATATATAAGGTACTCTGGGGAATTCTCCAAGTCAACACACATGCTCATTCAAGGTTGTTTGCTGAAAAAAATTGCATCATATTTATAATCTGATCACGTGCAAAGTCTTAATCTACAGAGGAACTGTAGAACAAACTGTTTTTTAGGAGCTGTCTAAGCACCACCTGCAGCCCCTGAATTCCATTGATGCACTGTATGTTCAATGAGATCAATAGTCAAAAATCATCAATCAATCAGATAACACACATTGATCACATAACATACCTGTTTAAGATCAAATTAATAGGCACAGAAATATTCTTTCAGGTGGACCCAGAAGCAAGAATAACACAATAATAGGTGCATGCTATTACAGTGTTTTAATCATTTTATTCCTGTTTTTTATCCATTGTTATATAAAACCCATCCTCCAAATAAATAGCATTCAGCCACTGAATACACAAAAAAGTGTATTTTAACTTGAAAGTGTCCTTTCCTTATATATATTTGAATTACAGCCACCGGGAGACTCAGAAAGACTCAAGGCAGACTCCTATCTCTCCACTCTCCTGGATGTTATGCAGACAGGACGCTCTGGCCCTATCTCCTCCCCCAAACACCCTCTACTCCCGTGAACTTTGTTTCTGGATCAAAACTCTCCGAGGTCGTCTCCATGGCTACGCTGCAGACCCACAGTTCTCCCGCTCCTGTACTCCCCACGTTATGTGTCATTGTTCTTTTCATGTTTCTTGGACGGGATGTAACTGAAATGAAATTTCCCCTCCGGGAGGCTAATAAAGGCTTTCTGATTCTGATTCTTTATGTGTAACATAATGTTCACATGTTCAAGAAAAGTGAAGGCAAGACGTGATGACTACTTGTTACTGCAGTATAATTTACGTGGAGTAAAGCTACATATACCAGACTGGTGCGTAACTAGTGAATGCATTAGTCATTTAGCTGTGGCTTATTACATAATGCGTTCCTATGAAGAGTGCAGACACATGTTGTAATCTTTCGGAAGAAAAACAGAGCAATTCAAAAGAAGCCTATAGTCATATCCTAAGGGAGAAGTTACAGTCAGGTGGCACAAATCTGAGGACTTTTAAAATGGGAGGCCAGAGTTTAAGGGTGTACACATACACAGTATTCTGGTACATTCTCCAAGTCAACACAGTAGGCTCATTTTAAGACACTGATTCAGTAATAAGCCAGAACAGTACCTTCTGTTCTTGAGCTTTGTCATTGGAGAAAGCGTCGGTTAGTACAATGACCTTTGAAGTACTCACACCCTTTCCTCAAGTAAAAGTACTAATATAAAATGAATGATCAAATCTGTCAAAAGTAGAAGTACTTAAACTAACCTAACAAATCAACTAACTAACAGTATTTTTAGTGCTTCGCACCATAAGTCATCTTCCTGTATTCTTTCTCATGGCAGAATAAATGGAAAGTGCAGTGATCTTTGGAGTACTCACATCCGTTCCTTAAGTACTAATAACATAAAATAAGTCTCGCATTGAAATTTTATTCAAGTTGAAATACAGAAGTATCAACAAAACATATCAAAAATAGGAGTACTTATATGCAGAATGCTCCCTTTCAGTCTTATATTATCACCACTGTTTCATTAATGTTTAAGCAGAGTTCTATTGCTGCAGCTGGTTGAAGTGGAGCTGATTTCATTTTTACTGCAGGGTTGGTCGTCTAATAAAATTGCATCATGTTCTGTAATCTGATCACATGCTGCGTGTGTCAAGTCTTTATCTGTGACGTCATTAGAGATGTGGAGTGAATGTAGAGCAGTAAAAAAACAATACCTCCCTCTGTCTTTAGGGGCGGTCTCAGCACCACCCGCAACTGCAAATCAAGTCAAAATTAATTCATTTATGAAATCAATTAGATGATAATTATTGTTTAAGAAAATTCCCATTTGTTTGTGTAAATGTATTTTTTCATATATAAGGGGTCAGTGTGAAATACAATACTTATATTCATTTAGAAGAAATATTAAGTCATGAATTGTGTGTAGGAGACTGTAAACAAAAATGTGATTTCTGTGATAATAACACTTCACAAGCGTCCTGCAGGAGCCTCGTTTTAATCACTTTATTACTGTTTTTTTCTTTTCTGTCAATCAATCCAGTTCATTGTTACATGAAACCCATCCTCCAAATAAATAGTATTCAACCGTTGACTTCCACTTATCAAAAAAGTTAGAGCCTCAAAAAAAAAAAAAAAAAAAGTGCTATCAATATGATTTACAATGCAATCAGTACAACTTAAACACTACTTTGCATATTTCTATACATTTAAGCGCCCCATGATCTGGAGCACAGCAGATTAAACAGTGAAGTGGTTAATTCTATCAGTTTGGAGAGTCGAGGTATGATCAGTTGGAATCTGTTAAAATATTGGACAGTCAACATTTTAATCACAAAACCTGTTTGTTTTTCATTTTTTTTCAATAATCTCTTCACAACTCTGCACACCAGGAGTTACACACTGAACTTTGAAGGTATATGTGTGTGTACTGAGTCACTGCCATTAAGGGGGAAAATGTGAGATAATGTGAAACATCTGACACGATCATGAATAAAATGAGCAGAAGCTGTACTGACTGAGGGTCAGTACACCAGTGAGGAGCTTTGGCCAATGAGAACAACCAGCATTTTTTTTTAATGAGATACAGCCACATGGTTCATTCATGAGAAACATTTGTGGATACGTCCTTTTACATTTTACTGGGACATTAAAGGGAACTTGCTGAAACTGAATTTGCAATTAGGAATTTTCAGTCGTCTGGGATACACATCGAAATCACACCACGTTACTTACACCACGTTGCCTACGCACACGCTACACAGCTTGATGTCTTGAGTTATTAGTCGTTAAAAAAATATCACTTTACTGACTGAAATTCATTCAGATTTGGATTTAAAACCAATGCAGCTGAGCTACCTTTTGCTTCCATTTGTGTACCTCGTGTTGAACCACTAATGTAATAGAGGACAGCTAACAACTTAACTGCGACTACTGACGTGACGCGTGTAATCATTAAGGGGGCGTTAAAAACTGATTACACTTCGATTTTTAAGTCGAATAGTTTACAAAAAATAATTACATATAGTCCTTTGGTAAACTGGTTCCATAGTCATTTCCTTAAAGTGATACTCTACCTGATACTGAAAAGAAACTAAGATCGATGGTAGTGCAGCTATTTTGGAAAAGACATGAAATACACGACTACTGTACAGATCTGAACACCTAACACCCTATAAAACTAGGGCCGCTTTCTATTCCACGAATTCAAATCTTAATCATCAACTTCTGCCTGCGACTCAAAGGGGTCCACTGCTTGGGTGAACTAAATGTATTCAGATATTAAACACATTTTCTACTTTGTGAGTATATTTACATAAACTGCATTAGTCACTTAACACATGAGACAATTAGGATTCAGCATCTTCATTATTGATCTATGATAATACTTAATTCTGGACATCTACCAGAGAATTGGCTACCAGTCAGTGGGAATTATTCAAGAAATCATTGCTCTCTATTACACAATACATTCTATGCGTCCCACTTCATTAGTAACAGCTCATAATTCTGAAGAAAAGACTTTTCAGTCTCCCTGACTGGTAAGGAAGCGACCACCTATGGTCAAACAGGCTGATATTATATACAGCACAGACCGTTTAGGGAAGGCAAAGTTTGTCAAATCAAATCTCAACCAAACCAGTTTCACCATATTGAGAATTGAAATCAATAGTAAAAGCTGAAACTTACCAAAGTGTTATAAAATGATCAAACAAATCACTGTTTGGCTCTATTATTGGCAAAAATGTTTTCTACAAAACTATTGCACATAAAAATACAACCTCTCTTCAGAACAATCACAATCGTCTCACTGCTCACATGACTATGTGCAAACTAATTGAAAAGTTTCAACTCATTACAAAGTTCACAAGTCAACCTGTCAAAATAAGAGAAGCTCGCATTTTAATTAGCATGATCACGTTTAGTGAAGTTATTAAAGAAACTGCGCATGTGCTATGGGAGTCAGTCCTGTCAACTGTTAGAAAAAAAAATCCATCCATCCATCCATTCATCCTTTCAAAGAAAGAAAAATAAAAGACCCAAAACCATATATGTGCTTTTGAAGCCAAAATGCACAAATATGGTTCGAGTCTTTGAAATGAATTCGAGTGCACAGACCCGACGAGGCGGTTCTTGAGAAGTCACGACTGCACAGATTCGCAGATATACGTGTAGAAACTGCACTTGCGCAATGTGCGGCGAGTGCAGACATGACAGGGTGAGAGTCTCTTCTGTTTCCAACACCTCATAGTGGGCTGAACAGGGCTACGAGAGATCGGGTGGATTACTGTGGAGCTGATCATACAGGTGAGAGGTGACAGACGGGGAGGATTCACAGGTCTGTGGTGGGATGAACGCATTTATGATGCAACGGCTTAAAAACAGCTGTCACTGCATATGAAAACGTGACAGCAACAAAGACTAGAGCGTCCATCTGCAACCCTTATTCCGAAAAGGCTGTAAAACTACAATAGGATGCAATCGTTTCCCACTGATATTCAATTTAACACAGCAAAAAGGCAAGATTGATGTTCAAACTGATAAACGTCAGTGATGCTTATTCTGAATTTGACGCCAGCAACACGTTTCAAAGTGTGTGTGTGTATGTTGAACATTAGAAATCTCGCCTTTGTACTGTATTGAACTGAATATAAGCCGAAAAGCAAATCACTGTTTTAATTCACGTTTCACACAGCGTCCAAACGTTTTTCGAATGAGGGTTGTACCAGTTCATAAGCAGCTCCAGGCTGCGGGAGAATCTGTTGAAAAGTGCAGTTGTCTGAAATGGATATGGCTCCTCCAAGCCCGCACTCCTCCATCCTGAAGCTCCTGCTGTTGTTGCATTACTCCTGCCCAAAACCCTCTGTCTCTTCTATAGCGAACATGAGCTTCTCCTTCAGCTGCTCATAGCTCTTGTAAGGAGGGAGGTCCAGACGATTAAAGCTACGTGGAGAAAAGAGACGGACATTAGATGACTCTTCACAGAAATCTGCTGGATTTAACATGTAATCTCCGACACTTTCACATCGTATCTCTGACACACACATGCTAGTGAAACAAAGTACTACAAACTACTGCTAAAAAAAATCCTCTGCTCTCCTTCATGTTCAGTGTCATTTATGAAATTTTGACCTATCTGCTGAAAGATATTTACTTACTTCATTGCTGCCCTAATTTCATGTTTACATAACAGCATCTGCTAAATAAACACTTTTTAATCTGTATTACTTAAGGTCCAACCAGAAAGCATCCTCACACACTATTATATAACTTCTAATTCCAAATGAAGAGCTAACAATGGCGGGAGGCTGGTCGCTGGCTGATTCAGAAATGACTAAGAGGGTTTGGTCATGAAAGTTTAATCCTGTCTAAGTTTAGACAAAACATCTGGTGAAATACCTGAGGACTGAGGACCTGAGGACCAATTTAGAAGCAGAACAACTGTTCTTACCACGTGTGGCTTCGTGGAAGCCAGTTCTCTTTGCCCACTTTCTCAATGCAGAACTTTTGGGGGCCGTTGCTTCCTATATGAACCAATAACAAGCACAACAGTCAGCGTGAAATCAAGAAGCCGATTCTGGTTGCAGCATAGAGTGTGCGTGTGTGTGCATGTGTGTACTCTGCATACCCATCAGGTCAGCGAAGCCGCCCACAGGAAGACGACAGGTTCCTGTGACAAACTGCAGCAGTCTCATCCTCTTCTCGTTGTCCATCTCCTTCACAAACTGTCAACAGATCGTTCTGTGTTAAGAGCGCTCAGCAAGCCTCAAGTGTTTCTTAGCTTTATTAAGAGTTCTGACTTTGGAAGCACTGGCTCACAGCCTCTGAGCTATCAGCTCAAGAAAAATGAACTGAACACATGTATTGATGTACTATAGTAAGAAAAGCAAAGTGAGAAGGGACGAATGAGAAATGGGGTTTTGATCTTGCGGTTTGACTGGAAAGCACAGTATGTACCAACCTGCCAGAACCAGAGGATCTGTTTGCTGCTTCGGGCGTAATGCCTGTAGATGGTGTTTCTCTGCCAGTCCACCAGGTCTATCTCCTGCATCCCGCACAGCATCACCTGCAGGACAGAAGGACACAAGGTCAAATTTGGATGATTTTTGCTTGCAGAATCAACACTTTCTCCAAGGACCAACAGTGTCCCACACACCAAACCTCCATGTTCATGTAAAGGCTGCAGAGAAAAGCTCTAGTTACTTCAGTACCTCTAATTCCTTAGCGTCAAAGTATTGAAGGTATTGCTGGGGCAAAACTTCGTTGAAGCCCTCAAAGAATGCTTGAGTCTGCTCCTCCACACCTCTGGACAGCCTCCACTCGGCCACCAACCTGCATACAGAGATATGAAGATAAACATGATGAAATAATGCTTAGAAAATGAGGAAGTTGTTAAATCATCAAGTTAAAAATACCTCATTTTGAATTTTGAAGTACATTAACGTGTACATGTACATCAACTCTCCTTTAAATTATGTTATTCTCCTCCTGTTTATATTCAGTACAGGGAAATGGGAATACTTGGTTCACATACAATACTGTCAGAGATCAACTGTGGGAGATGTTAATGTGTGACACTAAAATTACACTACTATTAACTACAGTTATAAGACTATCAGTGTTATCTGTTGTGTGTTAGATACACAGAGGATTGTAAATGCGGCAGCTGACAGATGGAGGATGAGAAGCAGTAGCGATGCGGCTGTACCTGATGTATTCCTCCTTATTCTCCTCAGTTACTTGGATGTTCCCTCCATCTGGTTTCAGCTCATGGGTGGTGACCTCCCCCAGGATCTCTTTGTCAACTGAGAAGAACATCTCCAGGCCACACTCTTCTATGTTATTATCCCTGCAGGCCAGAGAGTCATTATCATTAGCAATCAGAGAGCGCATACGTACACCAGGCTACACACTCCTCTGAAGCCTTTTCATCAGCAAGAGAAAATGTTGGCAAATTTTTCTGCATCTTGAACTGGATCTGCATCACAATACATGAAGCAAACAAGAATCATGCTGATGGCAGACTTTGAAAATATCCCAATCCTGATTTGTAACATGAGGGCACTGAGCAGGCATGAATTGGGAGAAAAATTGCCTTTAATTAGACCCGTGACCACTGATATATGGTCCTTTTCATTTGCCCAGTAACTGTAGCACCAAGATGAAATCTTGCACATTTATTCATTTGCCATCCTAATTTTGGTGGCTGGATGAAATATGAAGGGAGAGAAATGGAAATTTAAAAAAAAAAAAAAGTGGAAGTAACTCTTCAATAGGAATAGCTGAACATTTTCAGAAACACAGCAGAGAGTTGGAGGAGAAGATCAATACCACTCTCATGTCTGCAGAGTCAAACACTGCAAAACTTAGCTTTGCATAAAGAGTAGAAAATGGGGGGGCGGGGACGGCCTGGCAACTGGTCCAGGCCAAGGAACAGTCGGGCACATAACACAGCCATTGATCTTCTAATCTAACTCCTGGCAGGCAAGCAAATAAGATTTTCTTTTAAAACCTCCAAATGACTCAAAATGAATGTGACAAGTGTTGCAGGGCTCTAGATTATAAATATGTTGGACTTGTGGTAACTGGAAACAGAAATATCATCTTATTTGTAAAGGAAATGGTGCTTGTGTACTGCTGTTGAACAGTGAAATATCATAAAAATAACAGCTTAGGGTACATCACAGCAAATGAGCACCACACCATCCAGCCTGTGGATCATGCAAACCCTCCCCATTAAGGGTTAAACATTAAGGTTTGTATCCCCAGACCTACTTGATCCAGATGAGAGAGTTGTAGAACTCTGGATCTATGGACTCCAGGTCTTTGAGAGCCAGAGGTTTGTTCAGAATCCGCTTGTAGAAGGGGAGGGAGAAACCTGTGTCGATGAATTTGCCGTGGAATAACGCCTGGAAAGGAACAAAGACGATTGTATATAATATTTTATGATTTACACATGATGCCATAACCTCCAGTTCAAATACTGATGGCACAATAAGTAATTGTGTTGGCAAATAGTGCAAGTACCATGGCAATGAAGCGTCCTATGAACTTGAAGTACTTGAGGTGATCAGGGTTGATGTAGGAGGCAGGGTTGATCTGCAGACAGTAGTTGTCCTTGCCAGCGTACTCAAACAAACAGTACATGGGGTTCAGAACTTCATGAGAGAGCAGGAAGAACCATTCCCTGGAAAAATGAGCACAGACGACAAAAAAAAAAAAAAACAATTAAGAGGAAGTGGTCATACTGGTTAAGTTACAAGTTTTCCTTTTTGCGTGGTAAGGGTGTTGTCAAAAAATCTACAAATGAGAACAAAACACACCTTACGAGTCATACAGTTGGATGCAATTACACAAAATTCAGTTACCTGGCCACGCCTCCGTAGTCCAAGCCTTCCTCTCCGGGGAAAATGATCCACAGTCTCCGCCTCAGATCTTGAGGGTGGAAGCTCATGATCTTCAAATGTAGACACAGAATTAAAAGGGTTCAGCACCTCAAACGCTGACAAGATCATGCTGTTAAAGCGAGAACTGAAACAACAGTATATTGAAATGCGCACCTGCTGGAATGAGTCCTCAAACAAGGTTTTACGGGAGACGGTGATCTTAATGTGCTGAGGCATCGACAATTGCTGGGAGAGGGTAAAAAAACAATATAAATACTTACAATTTGACTTCTTTGTACACCAGTGAACATTAACTTTTATCTTTGCACGCTCAGGAACTGGAGGCATGAGTTCCCACAGCAAAGCAGCATGAAGATAAAGAAAGATTTTATCATGGGAGATCAAGTGTTTCAACACCTGTTTGTGCTGCACACACCTGACACCAGAACCTGAAGTATTGCACTTTGGCTTTGAAGTCCCTGACGTAGGTGATCTGTGGTCCGTTCTCACTGTGGAGAAAAACACAGAAGAACCATTTTCAATGTCAATTAAACACGCACATTTCGATAACGCTGTGTGAGCCACTCTTTATTCAAATCCATGACTTGATAAAGAGCTAACAAGAACTTACAGCGAGGATTTCCCTGTGCGAGGGTCAATGTAGGTTGTGGTTCTCCGGTTGTGGTCTACAAAGTAGGGAATACCATCCACAGTGAACCTCATCTCCCAACCCTCTGGCAGGGGCTTATCATTCAGCAGCCTGAACAAAGAAAAAGCATCAAACCAACTGTTATTATAAACAGATACACATTAAATTTACATTGCAAGTGAAACTGGATTAAATTACAAGCGAAAACATGGACTAATAACCACAATACTAATGGGAGCATGAATGATTCATGTACACATTAAAACAGCACAGATTATAATATATGCCATATTTGCACATTTCTCAGACTATGATTGCCCTAAAGCAGCATTTCTCAACACTGAGGTTTTCTTGACATAAACAGGGTCACAGGATATTTGACGGACATTCACTCACATCCTCAGACTGATTTAATGTGCAACATATTTTAACACAATAATTTAAGATCTTTGAAATATATTATTTTGAAATCAGAAGTGTCCAATACTGAAATTTACATCTTAACTTAAAGGGTCAAGAGCCTACCAACATGAATATAAAGTGGGAAATGCTAAAAATAAAAACGTGCCCTTAAGATACAGAAAGCAGGAGCTTCCTCCGCACTGGTTCACAGCCATCATCGGTGACACTCAGCAGTGTTTAATCAGATGCTCTTTCTCTTAACTTCCTCATTAGCAGCACTTTATTAATGATTGATGATGAGTGATTATGTTGTAACGAAAATGTTTGAATCCACTGAAACTTTCAGTTATGTTTAACTTTCTACATTCGATATTTCCACACTTTCCACATTGTTGGCATGTGTTTGTCCTGTCACTATGCACCCACTGGTAAATGATTACAGGTTAGGGCACCTCTGCAGCTCTGCTAAGTGTTGGAGCAGATAAGAGTAATGTCCCACATTAAGAGGGTTGTTAATTCCACTACTTTCTGAACCTAAAGAAGGATCAAATACATGTCTCTCCATTCTCCGCTGCTAATGCCGGTTAGCACTGATTCCTTACTCTGAAGTGTTTTAGAAATGCGCAGCAGAGCAAGTTGCTGGCACATTGGCGCCTCTTACAGACAATATAACAAAATTACAGCCAAGTCAGACTGAGTCATTGACACACATGGTACATGCACACAGACACACGCACAGGCATACACTCACCCTTGCGTCCTGGGGTCCTCCCACTGCGTCGTCCGAGTCGGGTGATGAACAAAATACACTCTGCCGTTGGTGTCTGTTCTTTTCTCTGACATAAAAAAAATAGATACTTTTCAGTATCAGTTCGTTACCATGCATTTCTACTCACAGACCGGGCCTAGAAAACATCTTTACTGTGCTTTTCAGTAAACGCAGCTTAAATAAATGCTCAGCTACACTTACCCCAACCATGTGGCAGTGGTCCCATCGGGTCAAACTCTTTATTGGCTGTGGCGACCAACTGGTCTTGGAGCTAAGCCAGAGAGAGAATGGGACACTTAGATTTACTACAGTTAACAAAAAAATTAAATAAATAAAAGTCTAAAATGTATCATGTAGTGCTTTGTGTTGTTTCTGTTTTTAACTAATGTTGTTTCACTTGTGAACACAGTACAGCGGTTGAATAACAGTGACCGGTCGCTCACTGGCTGTTCATGCTAAATAAGAGAAATGGCAAAGACTGGAGCAGTTTACAGCCATGTTTCCTATGCTGGGAACCCCCGAGGTGGTTATGGGTTTATTTTATTTTTGTTTAATAGACTGTAAACAAATCGAAGAATCACAATAGGTGTAACCTTTGTAATTCATGCACAGCTTATAAAATCAAGTAAATAAGCCTAAAATGGGAAAATAAAAACTATCACTGTGATATGGAAACTTGAATCCTCCAGTGCGCGCGCACGCACGCACGCACGCACGCACGCACGCACGCACGCACGCACGCACACACACACAGAGTGGATGTTTCAGTCAAGCAGTGCGGTGTATTTAATAAATCCAGTAAAAAAAAGATGGTGACTGCTCTCACCCCATATATGAACCTCTGGTTAAACTGCTGCATGGCTCCCTGCAACTGGCTGCGCTGGTGCTGCCACTCCTCATAGTTACGCACTGACTCCTGGGTGGGGCGTTGCCACGTGGTCGTTCGGGTTATGTGGTCCACATAGTACACCCTACCCATCGGGTCCACCCTGCGCTCCCAGCTACAAAAAGGGAGAGTAAAAACAAAGCGGTGCTGAGTTGATGATGTAAGATGTTCCTGATCGCTCCACCTGACATCTATATGAATACCAGAGTTGTTTTAAAGGTGCCATATGGAGGAATTTTAGCTTAAAATGTTCAAAAATGAACTCAACAGAATGTGTAGAAATAACAGCTTTGACACTGTGTCAAAGACGCTTATGTTTTAAATTGCAGAGATACCTACAGTAGTGAAGTTAGCATGCTAACCAACTAGCCTCGACCTGTCCTGTCACATAAAGCCACTTCGCATCTCAAAAGGCAATAGTCTGATAGTATAAAATAGCTCAGGCCCCCGAGCTGGGTGCTGACTGATGGTTGACCTCCCTCTAAGTCCTCTCCCACTTTATGCCTCTCTTGTCCCTGCCTGAACCCGCTGTGTCTTTGTTGTCTCTGGAGTCAGAGTCCGGGTCAGAGCTGCTGTAAATCACCTCAGTACTGTATTTTTATTGCACCTTTAATCCTGCAGTATTTTAATATTGCTGACATTAAATTTAATCAGAAAGTGAACAGCTCTACCGTAATAGTTAAAGTGGTAATAAAGTATGTGATCATTTCAATGATATGGCTGCACAGTCCAACAGAGCAGAACAAGAAGCATGTCAGTATACACACTATAAAAAATGACTCAAACGTTTTTGTACCCTGTAGGCAAAGGCTCGGGTCTGTCCCAGGTTGTCCTTTTCTCAATGTGATCCACATAGTACACCCGTCCATTCTGGTCCACCCTTTGCTCCCACCTGTGGAAACAATACAAATGAGTGAGCAAAGACAGAGCACAGGACGACATACATAATTAGCTGTAAGGCTGCAGAGTAATATGTCTATTAGCAGTGGCCACAGTGAAGTGTAGTGCCTTGCTCTTTTACCCTGGTGGTAAGGGGCCGTTGTTCATGGGTGTGATTCTGGGAGTTGTTGTGGGCAGAGCTGCTGAGGCAGGAGTCCCTGGTTTGGGGCCACTTGCTGTGTTTGAAGAACCTGCTGCTGCCGCTCCTGTGCCTGAGTCATCCTGCTGATTTGAACACCCACTAGCTGACGCCTGAGAGGAGCCATCAGAAGCTGGACCCTCACTCAGCTCACTGGGGGAGGAACTGCTCGAAGAGGCTGGGAAGAGAAGCGGTGAAGATGGCAGAGAAGGAAAACCTTTAAGGCTCTGAATGAATTAGCAGAGATGTGTTTTGATTGCAGTCATTACACACTCTGCATACAACATTTTTGTATATGAAAGAAAATCTATGATATGTGACAAAGTGAAATGGCTGATGTGTAGCGTGATGGCTGTGTCACTCTATGTGAGTTCAAGTTGTATTATAACGTTTTTGACATCATTTCGCTGCCTTGTACTTTTCCTACTTGGTGAGGCTGCTGGTCTGCGAGGCGTAGCAGGAGGAGGTCGTGCTGGTCTGGGTGGACGTGAGGCGTTGGAGCCCCCTGGAGATCGGGATGGAGACCCCGTACCATTGACAGCATGACCATTTGGTACAATAACCCACTCCTCAGAGTCACTGGAGGGAGACGTGTCTCTACTTGACCTGGGGATCAAAACACTGGCTGAAGTTATTCTTCAGGTGTACAATGAGTATTTTCTATCGGCAAACACAAAAACTTTATAAGTGTCTTACCAAACCCTGAACCCAAGATGTGCACCAAAGAAGCACTTATACTAACCTGTTGCCAGTGTCTCCATTTTGCTTTGTGTTTCCATTTGGAACAGTCGCTAGAATGACGACAGGAAAGACAACATGTGACATCATTTATGTAAAATAATTTGCAAATGTTACTCCAACAGCATAACCTGGCATTTATTCAATAAAGGACAGTTGATTTTTGATTCTGGTATTTCAGCTGATATTGGTTATTTAATGGAATATGTGTTATACTGTTTAAGTGCAGAGTGTGATAATTTGTCTTCTCTGCTTCTCACGTGAAAATGTTTAAGTGCCAGTTCCCAACAGGTGCAGAACTTTATCAAAAGCAAAGCAGTGGGATTTGAACTTTAGCTTTTAATTATCAGCAGAGAGACGAAGAGAAAGAAACCCACAAGGGAAGAAAGACACAGTAGATACAGCTATGAATGGACAGAAGGGATACTGTGTCTTATTAATAGACAACAGTTAGACTCTGAGGCTAACGAATGTGGGATGCTTTGTGTACAAATACAATAACTGAACTTCATAAAGGCCAACAAGAACAGAGGTCCATTTGCAAATGATTGAATGTTGCAACAAACTCAGAAAGACGATTGTCTCTGTGAAATCCATCTCTATGACAGAATCAAAGTCTTCATTTAGCATATCTGACACAGAGAGACAAAACACAAACAACTGCTTTTGATAAAGATCTCCTACATTTGATTATCAAATAACTGTTGACAATATATGTACACTGAACAAAAATATACACGTAACACTTTTGTTTTTGCTCCCATTTTTCATGAGCTGAACTCAAAGATCTAAAACATTTTCCATATAAACAAAAGATCCATCTCTCTCAAATATTGTTCTCAAATCTGTCTAAATTTGTGTTAGTGAGCACTTCTCCTTTGCCAAGATAATCCATCCCACCTCACAGGTGTGGCATATCAAGATGCTGATTAAACAGCATGATTATTGCACAGGTGTGCCTTAGGCTGACCACAATAAAAGGCCACCCTGAAATGTTAAGTTTGGGGGGGGGGGGGGGGGTCAGAAAACCAGTCAGTATCTGGTGTGACCACCCCGATGGGGATGACGAGCATGCAGATGAGCTTCCCTGAGATGGTTTCTGACAGTTTGTGCAGAAATTCTCCGGTTATGCAAACCAATTGTTGCAGCAGCTGTCCGGGTGGCTGGTCTCAGACGACCTTGGAGGTGAACATGCTGGATGTGGAGGTCCTGGGCTGGCGTGGTTACACATGGTTGTGAGGCCGGTTGGATGTACTGCCAAATTGTCTGAAACGCCTTTGGAGAGGGCTTATGGTCTGCAGTCAGCATGCCAATTGCACGCTCCCTCAAAACTTATGACATCTGTGGCATTGTGCTGTGTGATAAAACTGCACATTTCAGAGTGGCCTTTTATTGTGGACAGCCTGAGGCACACCTGTGCAATAATCATGCTGTCTAATCAGCATCTTGATATGCCACACCTGTGAGGTGGGATGGATTAACTCAGCAAAGGAGAAGTGCTCCCTAACACAGATTTAGACAGATTTGTGAACAATATTTGAGAGAAATGGATCTTTTGTGTATATAGAAAATGTTTTAGATCTTAAAGTTCAGCTCATGAAAAATGGGAAAACAAAAGTGTTGCGTTTATATTTTTGTTCAGTGTACAAGAGGGACATTTTACAGTTGAAAAAGAAACTTGTCGGTTCTCTTTGGTGAATAAAGCATGTAATGGCCAATTACCTCAAACATACTTTTGGCATTTCTGCGTTAGTCTTTTTCACTACAACTGATAACATTCAATCAAACTATGAAGAGAAAGGAAGGTAAACTCTCTTAGTAATAGCTAAATTAATAGAACTCTGCACATTCATGCATCATACGTTCGCATATTGTTCCTGTGGTCAACCTTGTCTAGCAGGTTTGTGTTTGTACGTGGTTCCTTACCATGTTCTTTCTCTGCTGAGGCGAAGGTTTCTGAGTCCACCTGCATGCCGTCGAGACAAACCGACAGGTCACCGACAATATCCTGGGGGTCTCTGTAAGAGCACAGCTGCAGGGTCTGCACCACCTCACACACTGGGGAGAGCACAGAATATAGTGTTCAACAGGTGCTTAAAATTTTAAAGACTGACAACACACCTCAGGTAAACTCAGTCACAGAAACACCCATACTAACCAATCGCAATAAAAACAGATGATGATAAGGGTACACCGAGGGAGTAGAAACTGCCACTGAATGTACAGTACAAACTTTTCCCAGTGAAAATCTGCAATTAATATTACATCTTCTTTAGGTGGCCCCTCCTCACTGGCCCCTTCATAATCATCTCACTCTAAAGCTATTTGGTTACTGGTTTCAGCCCTGCAAGTGGGAGTACGGGCCTCTAAAGACCGTTGCATCAGTCACGCTGTCAGCTCAAACCACTTTAGTCACATGGGGAGTAACAACCACCATGGCCTCAAGGGGCCACTGGCAAGATTTTTGAATGCTGTTCATGAACTGCAGCTATATAGAACATGGACCAGACTTTTCACTCGTCACATGGTTTGCACATGCTGACTAGGTCATTGCATGAGGCTGTAAACATGCTCCAAGCAAGCAGAATGTCATAAGCTATGTTAGGCCTGTATCCCAGGGAAAAGAAAACCTACTGAGCAGCGTGCATTTTGGTTGCCAAGCTCATCGAGGCCCAATAAAACATTCTCATAACAAGCACAGGCAGATATGCTCTCTTACACTAGAGTGCACAGTGTCTTCAATTGCATCTGCCAAATATAATATGCAGCTGAGGGATGCACAAAATGAATACTGAAAGTGACATTACATGGGTACAACTTCTTGTTATTATGTAATAAATAAGACATGTAGTGGGTGCTTTATCCTGGAAACATCAGGCAGGATTCTGTGGGAATCAACCCCCAGAGCCGAGAAATGTAAGCTCCATGGACAATAATAAACAATTTTTTTATATTCAAAGTTGATGTATCAAGTGACATTGTAAGCAAATTCTACCTTTAGCCTTGTGCTTTGAAAAGGTCACAGTTTTCTTATGCCAGTAAATGAAAAGAAATGAGCAGAACATTTGGAATATAATATTTCTGAAAGAAAATTACATGAACTCACGTTTCAAGTCGTTAGCCTTAAGTATCTCACTGATCTCCAGTGTGGCCATTCCCAACAGGATGTCTGATTTCAGCGTCTGGTGGCTCCAAACACGAAAGTTCAGCTTGCTGACCGGAGTCACAATTCTGTAGAAAAGTGAGAAAATGACAAGATACAAGACAAATTAAGATTAAGGGATGATCTGCACTAATGAAATATACGTCAAAGATGACGTAGCTTAGCTTACTGTTAGCCTGCAGTTGACCTTTCACAAAATAATGGTGGTTATGTCACAATTGAATACCCCTGAGATGGGTCATTAGTTTTACCAGTTACTTACACACTGGACCCTATTTCAATGACACAATGACCATAGGAAAGGTGTTGAGTGCATGGATTTTGTGAGCTCACTTGCTATTTTCATTCAGATACATCAGGTGTTCATTAACAATATATCATCTAAGTATTTAGTTTACCCATGTTGACAGTCACCAAATTCCCAGCTGAGTAACTTAACACCAGAAACAGACCTAGTTCTGAAACGCCTCTCTCTGAAAGACTCTACAATTACAGCACATAACTCGATTTTAAGACGGACAATGTTGTAGGTAGACTCAATTCAGTCCAAATTAATATTATTTTTTTAATACAACTTGTACAACATCCAGTAATTAATCAGTTATTTGTTCAACTGCTTCTTCCTCTATGACAAACACAACAGTCGTACTCACACTGTGAGAGCCTGCTTCCATTTTGGACTGTGGGTATTATTACACTTCTCTGTCCTCTTTGACTGGCCATCCACGGCTACCTCCACATACGGACTGGGACCAAACCAGTTCTTTTTGTTTTCCTTCAGCTTGGCTGAAAGAACTAGAAAGGAGAAAACACCACAGTGAAATTGCACATAATGTAACTTTCAATAAATGTAATCAGAAGTTGTATTTGGTAAAATGCTACAATTTGCTAATACCATTAACTTATGAATATAAGCCATAACTTCCAGTAGCCACTCAGTGCTGAATGCAACCACAGTCTGTGACAGCTCTTAAGGCATTTTTTTACTACAGGAAGTTAACTGCCCATAGCCTGTAGCTTCCTATCTTAATAGACAAGCTTGCAGATCTTGCAACAGCAACTTACCTGTGACTTGCAATTGGGCCTTCATGGTTCATCCATAACACTGCAGCCTTTTTGGCTGCTACACCTAAAGGACCTGCAACAACTGGAGCCAGTGACATAAGATGTAAACATGGGACACTCTATGCAGGTAACCTACTTACAGAGCGATTAGGCTATTAGGTTGCTACAGTCTGTGGAAAGTAAAGCCTGACTTTACATGCAGCACAATGGCAAGTATGGATAGAGGAGGCTATGTCATTAAAATGAAGGGGTTTGTATAGCAGTTTCACATATCTGTAGACATTAAAAGAGTAGGTTTGTAAATATGAAGATGTACATTTACCGCCACCGTGTAAGATAGGCACTGAAGATACATTTACTGCACAGTATGGATTTACTTTAAATAAAATGTGCACACATTTTAACACAATTTCGTCTGTATGGTCTCACTGACAGACAGCAGGTACTTCATCATTGCCTGACTATCTAACTCGTCTTATACAGTATTATTTGACAACTCTACACGGTAACACGCTGTGTAGATATTTTTGGTGTTCAGATATACAATCTGCCTGAAATGCACGTTACAGAGTCACCGGGTTTAATCTTAGCTATTTTAAGAAACGACCATGTACCTTCCATAACGGAAAATCCTATCCTTAACTTAGCTAAATTAAGTCTCGCTAAAGCTGCTTTGCTAATCTTTGACAATATCCTTTGACAAGACAAGAGGATAGTTAAAATGCTATACAAGGGGGGTACGTTAACAAGATTTAACAGAAAGATGCTGACTGCATCAGAAAGTAATATAACGTTGAAGTTGTCAAAGACGAGACGTGATCCCTGCTATCGGCAACATGAAGGCAGTGCAGCTGTAGCTTAATAGCTTTATCTGTCAGGTTAGCAGGGAGTTAGCAAACAGGAAATTTGTTGTGAGGACAATTTCAAACACCAGCCTTTTGTTGACTAACCGGTTCGAATGTGACATTGATCTAAAAGTATCGCTGCCTATAATGTCAATGCTTTTTATGAATTATTAATAGAAATTGAGAAGTTCCGCCAGCGGGAGCAACTTTGTTTGCCGATGTCCTAAACACCGAGGCTTAAGCTAACCATGCATTAACTAACGCAGGAAATGCTAACACCACCCGGCTCCTTGAGCTGTTTCGGTCGTTCAGTCGAGAAAATGTCACATATGTCATTCAGTTAAAGAGTGAAGGCCCATACCTGAATGAAACAGACGACAAAGGGCCACACAGACTTCAGTTTCAGCTATTCCTAGATTGTTGACAGATAGCTACCTGCCATCAGCGCAGACCCGTGTTCCGCTAGCCAGAACAAGAGCAGCTTTTCCGGTCCGAGTTTTTCATAATAAAATGGCACAAACGCATATACATGTACAGTACGCCAGTATTGCAGAAACTTTACTACACTGTAAATCTAAATTATATTGCATAATACAGCCGCATATTCTGCACAATTAAAACGTGAACGTTCTCTTGTGGTCTTAGATTGACAAAACATTGAACATTGAACCAACTTGAAGTTCACAGTGAGCTTTTTCTGGACCACAATATTTTCTTTTGAATTACATACACTGGTTTTTTTTTAATGGAATTGACACTTTTGCTGCTGCATGTCTTTAACAAGACTATATGATCTTTAAATCAGTTCAGTGCAGTAAATCGTCTATCGTCACTGTACTCCGTACAAAAAGTACAAAACATAGTTGTTTTTCTATTCTGTGTCCTATATACTTTTCCTTTTCTTTTTTCTTTTACTCCTTTATGGCACTCGTTTTGCTCTTTGTAATAGTTGCTAGCAGTAAAGACTTTATTTCCCCAGTGTGGGATCAATAAAATCTTATCTTATGTTATCTCAGTCATAATACCAAGAACAACAGACTGAAAGCTTATTTGAAGGCTTTATTCCCGCTCTTGCCATTGTTTTCCATTTAGTCACTTCATTATTTAGTTATTATTAGGGATAGTAGTAGTAATACTACTACTACTAGTAGTAGGTAGTAGTAGTAGTAGTAGTACTACTACTACTACTACTACTACTACTACTACTAGTAGTAGTAGTAGTAGTAGTAGTCTGGCACATGTGTGTGTGTGTGTGTGTGCTGTCCCTTTGCCCCTTGATGTCCAAAGTGCCCTTTTGTCAAAGTGATTTGCGTGTGTGTGTGTGTGTGTGTGTGTGTGTGTGTGTGTGTGTGTGTGTGTGTGTGTGTGTGTGTGTGAAAGTCCGTCTGTGTGGCCCAAAGTAATAATAAATGAAACATAATTTAGATCGACCTTGGTCGATCACATGATCCACAACGTGCCGTGCCGTCGCTGCTCTGACGTGCTCTGCCTCTCATCGCTGAGCTGCTGCTGACGGCCACTACTAGTCTCGCGAAACCGAAGAGGACCCGAGGGAGTAGACAACTGGTCCGGTGAATAGGTTTTGCAGCGGTATTCGTTTGTGCACGGTGTATTCTTGCAAGATGACTGAAGTGAGCAATGAGCATCCTCTGTGTCATCCAGCTCTGCACACACACCTCTCACAAGTTATAGCTGCTAGTTAACCACTCAGCGTGCGGTGGGGGGGGAAAGTATGTCAGGCTTTTGTTTGTTTGTTTGTTTGTTTGTTTGTTTGTTTGTTTGTTTGTTTGTTTGTTTGTTTGTTTGTGTATGTTTCTCTTATCATGGGCAAAGTGCATTAGAGAGATATCATGTGTTATTTTACTGTCAAGCTGTTCCCATGTTTCTAGAGGCAATGAGGCATAGACAATGTTATTTTAATAAAACTATGCAATATACATATTCACATAATTTTGGACTATTACAGTATAAATACAACAATAATAGAAGAATTTGATTTTGGTTGAGAATTTTTTTTCTCAACCTCTCATTTAAACATATCAGTACTTGTTTGTTTATAACATTCACACACAAATTAAATATAATATGCATAGAAATTATATAACTTTCAGAACCTTGCTATCAAAGTCGATAGTCAAACTGAATAAAAGCACAAAAAATATTTAAATACATGATTTCTATATCATTTAATTATTTTTTACTTCAGTAATTTAGCACTAGGAATAATAAAGGGCAGATTATGAATAGATTAAATTCGTGGCTATACAGTACAATCTTTGAAAAGGTATGAAATGTCATAGCAGCAGCAGCAGCAGCAGCAGCCTCCTCACCAACCCCCTCAACAAAAGCTGTTTAGTGTACCCCATCAGGTAAAACAGAGACTATTTTTGCTTTGCACTGGCCTCTAACAAATATATGAGGTGTGGACAATGATATGGTATGTTGTGATTCCATGTTACATTCTTTATGAATATGGGTTGCTACCATTCAACCAGTTACATTGCAAGGTATGTTTCTGTATGGTGTTTCAAATTCATGCTCCATGTGCCCCCTTTTAACTTTGAGCACCTGCCCCTCCAAAGGTCTCTGCGCGGCCCTGAGTAGTAGTAGTAGTAGTGGTAGTAGCAGTAGCAAGTGACAAGTATTATTTTTAATCTTTTAAAGTTCATGCTTTTATTTTGAAAGCTAAAAAGTCAAGGCTTAAAAACTGATAGTGACATCACCATGACACACATTTTCACAATTAAATTATAAAATAAAGAGCACCTACAGGCCCTTAAACTGCCTGTTACAATACAATGTACAAGCTGGTCTGATTTCTACACTGTGGGTTGCGTTAATTTCTCACACCATCATAACAAAATTATATTGCTGATAATAAATGGCGCTATGTGAGACGCCATTTTGGGCACGCCCCTTCTCTCGTCTTCTCTTGAGTCTCGTGACATAGGTAGCACTGGTCAGCTGTTAGCACCTCCAACGTCTCGGTTTATAGAAGCCATGTTATTTAGCTAGCTAAAACAAACTCAGACTTTGACGATATAATCTCAACGACCACTAAACATGTTGTCTCGTCTACTTAAGGAGCACCAGGCGAAGCAAAATGAGCGAAAGGAGCTGCAGGGTGAGACGCTAGCTTTTTAGCTATCGTGCTAACATGCTAGCAAGCTAAGTTAGCTTGCTAAGTTAGCTTGCTAGCATGTGGGGGCCCAATAACAATTCAGTTAGCATAGCCCCATAATCTACCATAGTACTGATGATTTGTGTGTCTGTGTTGATATTTTCACTTGCACAGAGAGACGCAGACGTGAAGCTATTTCTGCAGCCACCTGTCTGACAGAAGCCCTGGTAGACCATCTCAACGTTGGGTATGAAAATTCACCTCTTCGCCCCCTGCTCGGTTTTTATCCTTTGGTTCAAGAGACGTCCTCTTGTTACCTTTCATACTTGTGGAGCAGTGGTAGTTGAGGATTTGGACATGGGATTTGTTGACATCCTGACGCCCTCACTAAGTAAGGAGTAATGTCCCAGTAAAGCTGCTTATGATTATTTCCAGTATTGATTAATCTGCCAATTATTTTCTATATTGCTCCTATCGTCGATGATATGCCTGAAAGATTAATCAGTGATATAAAATATTTGGCAAGTCATCTTCTGTGGACAGATTGATAGCTTGAATGTCATTAGGGCTGTACAAAGGATTGATTTCATTATTGATTCATCCATCAGTTACTTTCAGATGATGCCTGTAATCAATAAAATGCCAGAAAGTAATGAAAAATAAAAGCATAAGAGATTTCTCCAACCAACAGTCTAAAACTAGAAGATATTTAACTTACAATGATAATAACCAGAAAGGGCAGGAAATCCTCATTTCGTACATATGTTCTAAAGTTCTTCTTCATTACCAACATGTTCCTTAAAGTCAGGAGTGAGGAGGCACTGTGATTTCAGTCAACCAGACCCTCCCCACCAACGCCTCTTTCTGAGCCAGCAGGATAAATCAATCCACTCTTGGCAGGGCAAAATTGGTCAAATGTGTGACACAACCACAAATAATACATTAAGACTGTTAACATTGTTAAAGTTGTGATGAAACCAAGACAATCCGCTTAAAGAACAAAACGGGGAATTTTTTTATAGAAAGGATTACGGCCAAAATCCTTAAGTGACTTGGTAAGATTTCATCGTTTGAATATTACAGTATGTTTCCAGTTTAAATGGAGAAATGAATGACTTAGACTTTGGACCATCAAATGCAATTTCACTCTCACATGCCGCGGTGGATTTATGATGTATCATGCTATATTTTCATTTATTAACAATACTGTAGCTCTTTTCATTGTTGTTTCCTGTTTCACTTCAGAGTTGCCCAGGCATACGTAAACCAGCGTAAGCTCGACCATGAGGTGAAGACTCTCCAAGTGCAGGCGAGCCAGTTCTCCAAACAGACTGCTCAGTGGATCACGATGGTGGAGGGTTTCAATCAGGCCCTGAAGGTAGGATATGTTGTGTCAATGACAAATGAATCTTAAAAACAAGGCATTTTTTGTCCTGTAATCTGCTCATATACAGATTACAGGAGATTTCAAATATCATGTACTTAATAGCATTACATGCACACAGTGTCACATTTAATTAAGTTGAATAATATCAAGGATATAAGGATTTAATATCGATATTGCCTCTTGCAGATTTAGCCCTTTCTAGTGTCTTATCCCAAGACAATTGTCTGGTCACAAACAGCAACAATATAAATATAAAGTCAGGTTTACCAAAAGCTTATGAGTTTTATTTTAGGGCCTTGAAACAGATCCTACATCTGAGAGGATTTGACAGGTGGTAAAAGCAATTCATTAATGAGCCTCCACTCCCTCTGCAATTATCTAGCTTATACGGTCTTTACAGGGTGAAAGGATGGGAGGAAATGCTCATCCTGGTGATTGGTTAGATTGGTAGATGTACACTGTGGTGATGCTAATTCTGTTACTGTATTGTCGTTTGAACAGGAAATTGGGGATGTGGAGAACTGGGCCCGCAGTATTGAGATGGACATGAGGACCATCGCCACAGCTCTGGAATACGTGCACAAGGGTCAGCTTCAGTCTGCTTCCTCATAAACGTCATGGTGGGACAGTTACAGCTGAAGCTAAATTCACTGGAATGAAACAGAAATCCAGTTGACTCAGCAAAGACTCAAGCAGCAGTGGCTGAGCTCGTCTGCATGCCCCTCTGAGTGGGTTAATACTGATGGTGACTTTGCTCAGTGGACTGTTGAATGTCTGTTGCACCTGACAATTAATTGCACACCTGTGTCACTGCTTAAGTTCTTGTGTGAGCAGCAATGTTAGCCAGTACAAGCACACACTGATGCCAGAGTTCAAAGATTAAGCTTGTGTATAAAGTGAAATAGGTCTAACTTCTATTCAGTAGAGACTTTTAAGTTAACAAATAATATTTTGCCAATTGAATAACTGGAGGAGAAAAGATAAAAATCAGTATGTTTGTTTTTTTATTTGAGGGTGTCACATGTAAAAGCTTCACTTTCTTGTAATAGGTTTAATGGGCTGCGGACGAATTTCCGGTGGTCTCCTTGTCTGTATTTTCTCCTAAAAGCATTATATAGGATGGATTATCCTCAGCCCCTGATACCAGAGCTACACTACCAGTCAAAAGTTTTAGAGCACCCCAATTTTTCCAGTTATTTATCGCAATTCAAGTCATTCAAGTCGTCCAATGAATAGCTTGAAATGGTACAAAGGAAAGTGCTGAACTGCCAGAGGTTAAAAAAAAGGTTGGGTTACCCAAAACTGAAAAATAATGTACAGAATTATACAAAAAGGCCTTTTTCAGGGAACACAAAATGGGTTAACAATTTAAAGCTGTTCTGCAGCAACGAAGGCTGATCAAGCCTTGAAAGCTGGAGCTACTAATTCCTACAGGTGTTCCAACTTTTCTTGATTGCTTGCAGCCCCCCTGTGTCTGCATAGAAGCAGTGTTGGAGCACACTGTGGTAGCATACCCTCGTGAGCATCAGTTGAACAGTGTTGTACTGCAGAAAAGTAGTGTGTTGTTACAAAAATGGCAAGAAAAAGGCTGTTAACAATGGAAGAGAGACAGGCCATTGTAACACTTAAAAATGTAGGTCTTTCCTGCAGAGAAATTTCAAAGGAAGTCAAGGTGTCAGTGAGTACAGCTTTCTTCACCATCAAAAGGCACTCAGAAACTGGGGCAAACTCTGACAGGAAGAGGACAAGTTTCTGAGAGTTAACAACGTGTGTGATAGGCACAGCTTGATAGTGGTCGTAGTAAGCAAGGCTCAGTTTCAACTGTGAAGAGAAGACTTCGAGCTGCGGGTTTGACAGGACAAGTTGCAGCCAGAAAGCCATTGCTAAGATGTCAGAATAAGACAAAGAAGCTTGCCTGGGCCGTGAAACACCACCATCGGACTACTGAAGGCTGGAAGAAGGTATTATGGACTGAAGAAACAAAATTTTAAATTTTCAGTTCGTCACGCAGGATCTTCGTTCACCGTCGACTAGGTCAGGGGCTGTTTTGCTGGATCCAGAGTTGGTGACTTGTACAGAACCAAAACGGCTACCGCAGCATTCTGCTGCGCCATGCAGTACCCTCTGGTATGCGCCAGTTGGTCAGGGGTTCATCCTACAGCAAGATAATGAGCCAAAACATAAGTCCAAGCTATGCCAGAACTACCTCAGGAAGAAAGAACAAGATGGTAAACTTGAAAACATGGAGTGGCCTGTGCAGTACAGAGGAGTGAAAGCAAAGCAGCCTACAGTACAAGTGCCATACATTTATTTGAACTTCTGCAACAGATTTGGGAAGAACTTTCTGAAGAATGTTTGATTTCTATTGTAGAAGGAATGCCACGAGTGTGTTCAGCTGTTTGGTCATTTTTCATAAAGTAAAAAATGCACTGCTGTTTTTTTTCCATAAAGCAAGGTTAAATAAAGGTGTACGTGTACATAAAGCTTCACAGCAACTGTTATTTGAGAGATTTGTGTGAAGAACCTCATTTGAAAAGGTTTTAGCAGCCTTCTTTAAAAGGGACGCTCAGGAGACTTTTTCATTGTAAACCAGATGACAAAGCAAGAACATTCAAGATCTTAGCAACAAAGTTTTGCTGCAAAGCTACTTGTAAACCTCTACACACAATTGCTGGATAAGTATGATCCTGGCCGGGTGATTGGACAATTCGTGGAATGTGTGACGTGAAGGACAGTTACGTCACTGTGCACGAGGCTGGTGACTGCAGTCATGTAATTGCAGGCATGTTTGGTAACCTAAAAAACCCAGTGTCTAGAACCAGTTGGTAGCACACTTTGTCCTTCACTTTGCACTTCACATGGTGTAGAAATCTGTTCAATATGCTTCACACTCCCAATATCTATGTTAAAATATCTTATTGGAAGCCAACACTTTGAGAGAAATGTCCTTTTGCATGGAGGGTGCAATTGTGAAGCAAGTCACATTTATACAAAAGACTTCCTTATTGAACCAAGGTTCTGTTTAAATAATATATTGATAAGCCACAATGCTTTGAACAGTACAATGGCCACGTTTACTTTCAACATCAGCAGTATGAGCTGACTGGACGTGCGTCGCATACACACACAGGATACACACAGTATACTGCATGTATTGTTATGCATGTAAAACTGATATAACAGGGCAGTGAACTGAATGAGCCAAGGAGATTATACACATGTTTTTCAGGGTGCACAAGGCTTTAACATGTGGGATTATGATCGGTTTGTTTTAACACTCTTAAAACATAAAGTGCTTATTATGCCTCTGCACCCTGGAAACCAGCAGGTTCTAAGAAAAGAGAGCAAGATTTCTGGTGGATGCTTCAAAGAGCCTGATGTGATTTCAGAGTAGATCGCGTACTGTGAGAAGTTGAAATGTCTTTGAAAAAAAGTTCATTGATATCCAAGTTCACACTGTCCAGAAAATTCTCTCTGTATTCTGTAAGTCCCACCATTTTATTTTGTTCTTAAACGCAAACACACATGTACAAAGCCGGTGGTTACGGATTGGGGATTACCAATTGCGGACTTGTCTTAAGGGATAAACCACAGGGATAAAGCCTCTCTCTGACCAGCCTCTGAGTGAAGACAGAAGAATAACCAGAAAGGGAAAGGGAAGAGGACGGATAACTTCCATCACTTCTCAAAGACAGGAAAAGGTACGACACTTTTTATGGAATTATTATTATTAAGTACTTTGTCTGCCTTTCATGTTCTGCCTCAAATTCAGTTTTTTATTATCACTGATTAACCTCTGTCACACTGGTAATGATCACAATTTCCATAGCAAATGTTCAATTTAATCCACAAAACAATTAGTTTTAATGCGTATAACAAAAGCTTACAGCGAACAGTAATTCAGGTTTTCAGTTTGATTAATTTTTACCTGATCAAATTATATTGATTTATGTTAATATTGATGTATTTCTGGTTCTTGGTATATACTAACAAGTGGTTTCAAGATGAAGATTTCTTAACCTGATTTGCAATTTTATAGGATCATTTACTTTTAATTAACGTTTTCACGCCGACAGCTACAGTACGGGTCTAGTATCTGATTAAAGTCTGCAGGCAATTTTGATGTCACAGATAACATGACCCACAGAAGTATCTTTTTCTTTTGTTTTTCTCAGTAACAAGCTAGAAAACTAATTAGTTTCCAGCAATGAGCAGCTTAAGCAGCTCTGTCACGGGCATTAAATCTATGCTTCAAAACAGTGCACCCCCTCCTCCTCGGGTCCCCCACCCTCACAAATGCCTTTCTTTCTTCCATAAGAGTATTATCCAAATATTTCTCATGTGCCCAAACCAGTTCTGCATTACAAGCACCTCCACTAAAGCCCTCTGTGAACAAACTCATTGTGTTCCATAAATGAGAAAAAAGGTTAAATAAACGAAGACAACGCTGCAGTAAAACTTAAAATACTGTGAAATCGAGGGGGGCTTTGGCTGTTGGGATTCCTACTTTCCATTTCTGCTCAATCGGATTTGGCTGTTTGCCATGTCAATACTGAGTAACATTTGCTCAACATGTTTTTTCAGCGAGCACTCAGTCCTCCAGGTGACCAAAAACCACTTCTAATCCTGGACGCAGCATGGATACGCAGTTTGTCTACGACCTTTTAGGGTAAGAAATACCAGTGCTTCACAACTTTTTGGGGAAACCTTTTTAATGTCCAAGCTTACACATCTTGAATACCGTCTAAAAGTTGAATCCCTGCCTTCCTCTTCTCCAAACGTCTCTGTTCTCTCTCAGGGAAAATGCTTGGCTGTACCTCGGTGTTACCTTTGTGGTGCTGTGGATTATTATGTGGCTGTACAGAGACAGCCTGGAGATTGAGGACATCACCGACAAATATGTCTTTGTGACCGGCTGCGACTCAGGGTTTGGAAACCTGCTGTGTAAGAAGCTTGATCGTAAAGGTTTCCGTGTGCTGGCCGGCTGTCTCACAGAAAAGGGAGCCGATGACCTGAAGAGGGTGGCGGGGCCTTATTTGAAGACTGTGCTGCTGGATGTGACCAATCAGGACAGCATCCAGAAAGCCATGGAGTGGGCCAAGAAGGAGGTTGGCGATAAGGGTGAGAGAGCGTCACATTATTTCATTATTAGATGACTCAATTAATCAAATTTCACAAGCCAGATTGCTAACACAAAACATGCTCTCCCACCTTTCATTTCCTCTGTAGGACTGTGGGGTATTGTGAACAATGCGGGACGCTCGTTACCCATGGGCCCGTCAGAGTGGATGAAAGTGGAGGATTTCCACAGCACGCTCAAAGTCAACATGAACGGAGTGATCGGCATGACGATGACCTTCCTGCCGCTCATCAAAAAGGCTCGCGGCCGCATTGTGAACGTAGCATCAGTGCTGGGCAGGGTGGCTGCAAACGGTGGAGGATACTGCATCTCCAAGTTTGCAGTGGAGTCTTTCTCTGACTGCCTCAGGTTGGACTTGCACGGCCTCATCAGCATCGCGTCAGAGCGTATTCTGTGCAGCCACTTAGTCTGTTTCTCTTCTTTATACAGACTCATATTCTGATTATGAGGACAAATAGTCATTCAGGTCATAATCGTTTTACCTTCAGAGTCCAATGAGGGAGATTTAGTTTGCAGAGAGGGTTTTATACGAACAATTTCAGTAATATAAAAGGGGAACAGTAGCACATATTTAGAGCAATAAAGCACACTGCACAGCAAATTGCAGTAATACACCAAACACACTGCCTCAGCAGATGCCAGGTAGACACATCCCTGGCTGATGAGACCAGACAGGGAAGAAAATTGGTCTTTCTCGCCGCTTCTCAATGACTTCATTTAGCTCTGCTTACCATGAACTGACACACTTAGTGCGTTTATCTACTAGATATGCTATTACATTTTCATTTCTGACTCTCAAGCTGCAAAGCCAGTTTAAGATATTACAGCTTCACGGAAGACGTCACAAACCTGTTTCAAGCTCTGTAATTTATGTAAAACTCATGCGATGCTATCCTACATCACATTTGTGTCTTCAGGAGAGATATAAACTACTTTGGAATCAAAGTGTGCATCATTGAGCCGGGGTTTTTCAAGACTGCAGTGACGAGCCTCGATCCCCTCGAGAGGGAGCTGCATCGCCTGTGGAACCAGCTCAGCCCCGAGGTACAAGCCAGCTATGGAGACAAGTACCTTGATAAGTGTAAGTAGAATGCAAATATTTATTTGGGCTCAGAATGCAAATTATGAGTCAGCATCTCTTCACTGGTTTACTTGAAATGTGGAGAAATGCTGTATCTGTGTGATGTTTTCATCTCTGTTGTCAGAAAAAGCGAATTAAAAGACACATTTTAAGAGTCAAATGAATCTCATTCTCATCCTGGAAGTCCTGTTTTTAGAATATAATGAAATGTGAGCTAATTTTTCATAAAAATGACCCCTATTTAGCAATGACTGCTGCACCTGAAGGCAACATAACATTTCCAATCAAAAATAGCATCACATACTTGAACAATCATGAAAAATATACACATTAGGAAGCTCAATAAAATGATTAAGCTTTATGCAGAAAATATATTCTTATTTATCCTCCCTTTCAGACATCAAGGTCCAGCGTTTGATCATGAATGCTGTCTGCGACGCCGACCTCACCAAGGTGACCAGCTGCATGGAGCACGCTCTGACTGCCGCCCACCCGCGCACCAGATACAGCGCCGGCTGGGATGCCAAGCTTATCTGGATCCCCCTCTCTTACATGCCTTCCTGTGTTGTTGATATTGGACTGAAGCTGGTGCTGCCTCGTCCTTCAAAGAGCGTGTAACTCGTGATGACTTGAAAGTTATCTGCCTTTTTGTGTCATTTAATGTCATCTGATGCAGTGCAGAGGTCAAGTCAAAGAAACTAATCTTTTGCCTTAAAAAAAAAAAAAAAACATACTCCTTATCTGCATTGGCCATGCATTGATCTGATGTTGCAATTATTATATTTATATGTGAATCATCTGCCAAGTAAAAGTATTGTCTGCTTGAGACAGTAAGGCAGTATGAAAGAAAATAATTAAACTGTATTATCATTTACTGTTTAATTATTGTCTTGTTTGTTAACACTGCTGTGCCTTTTGACGCTGTTATTTATGTGCCTTGATGTGGAGGCTGTTAACCATCTATGGCTTAATAAACAGGATTTTACCATTATGATACAGTGTTTCTCAGAATGCAAAGATCAGCTGGACGCATTAAAATAAACACCATGAAAAGCTGTTGACACTCTGGGCTACAGCGATGTGTAGCATCATCATCATGGTTTCTATCCTTGATGAAAGTGAACAAAAATGAAAAGCTTTAATGATGATTTACTCCACTATGGGATGAGACTCTGTGACTTTGCGGCCAATGACATTATTGATTTTAGACATTTTGTTGTTATTTTTGTTGCATGACCGGTCAAAGGCTTTCTCAAACTTAAATTTCCCTGCATAGAATAGAAAAGGCAGTGATAGATGAGGGGTTATTTGTTATGATTTCATCGTAACTGAGTGCTGTTTAATACTGCTGATTTGCTTCATTCATGATTCTGAATTCTGGGGCAACAAACGGTTAAATTGATCCAGATTTACTGATAGAGACACAGTCCACATGGCAGACCTCTGAGCTCCGAAACACACCCCTGGCTCCTGATTGGCTACTGTATTTGTCAGTTACGTGACAGCTGCCACATGAAGTGGCGTGCCCGTTATTTACCACAGACCCCCCTGCTGCTTTCAAGTGCTTCTCGTAAAAAGAAAAAGAAAAAAAGGAATTAAACCACCTACAGCTAATGACACGTGTTTTATCATTAACAGCGAATGTGTCTTGAAGTTTATTTAAGGGATATAATTGATTATTTAAGCAAAACATTTGGTTCGTTCATGTTTGACGAAAAACAGTCGAAAGTTAAAAATTCCCGACGACACATGAAGGCAGTAAAACTTCCCCCAGCCACTTGGAAGTCAGTGACCTCGGCGGCAAACAGTCCAGTAAAGCTGCTGTAGGCGTTATCTGCTGTACATTAGACCACCAGAGCGGGTTTGTGGCTGTCTTCTGCCGCAGACATGAACTGTCTGAGAGCGCTGCGTCTGTCAAACTCCGCACAGCTCATCGCCAAAAACACAGACGCTGCCAAGAAGGTGTTCATCATCCAGCCGGCATGTTGTCTGAGCACAAAGTCAACAAAGTCAACCACGGCGTCCCAGCTGCGACCGAGTGCGCATTTGGATCATCTCCATCAGAAAAAGTGAGTGTGATCACCAGCTGCGTGTCAACATCAGCCTGCTGGTCTGGATTCACACTCAGCCGCACTGTCACATGAGTTATTATTGTTGTTGCTGTTGTTGTTGTTGTTGTTGTTGTCACTAGACACATTTTAAGAGTGGTGGAGGAAGTATTCAATTGCTTTACTCAAGTAAAAGTATTAATACCACCGTTACATGTAAAAGTCCTGCACTGAAAACCATAAAAATGTTCTAATTTCTGCCTGAAAAATGACTTAAATTATTATAAAAAAAAAAAATTGTTCCCAATTAATTTAGCATCATTAGATGAATGTTCCAGCTCTGTATACACTTGTATAATCTATAACAAAGCAGGAGAGGAGGAGCAGAAGTATAAGTGGCATTAAAAGAAAACACTCAAGTGAGGTGAAAGTACTTCATTGGACATTATTACTTGAGTAAATGTACTTTATTACATTCCAGCCCTGCATTTAATATTATAGAAATAGTTATACTGTGTGATAATGGACGTGAGTCGTACAGAATAACTGATGTAAACACCTGATGGAAGGAGTTCAGCTCCAAATGAATGAACAGTTAGTGCTACAAACCTTCACAAACGTGGTCGGCATTGAATGAGGCAATCAGCACTTTGATATGAGAGTTAATGCGACGTGAGACATCCAAGAGAGCGAATCTGCTGTGTGCAAACTGCAGATGTCAAAAAGAATAGATGGAAATACAATTAAGAATGATTTAATATAGTCTATTATGAGGAATAATGCTGCGAATTATAAAACGTGTGCAAAATAAATGCAATGTTTGCTGACTTATCTGTAAATCTATGTTAAGTTTGTAACTTAATTAGCAGCCGTGGGTTAGGGTTAGCCGTGTCTTTTGTAGCCGCGTGTAAGTGAATAACGCACGAGAATAATTAAGTTTTCCCTTCATGCCATCAGGAATGTCCATACAACGTCCCCCAGCTCTGGAGTGGAAGACATGCTTTTCTACACCATCACTGAGGGAAAAGAGCGAGTCCCCATTTCATACTTTACCTCAGTAAGTAGCTACAGAAACACGGGCCAACTCTATCTATCTATCTTTATTATGTTGTCATCTGGTCCGTTGTTGTTGGCAGGCCCTGAGGAAAACTGGCCTTCACCCATCAGACCCTCGCCTAAAGGACTGCATGGAGAAGCTTCGGCGGGCCGTGAGGGAGTCTGTCACTGAGGTGATGATGGACAGAGACCTTTTCCACAGGTGAGACAGCGGCGGAGATGGACAGGTGGTAAGGACTGAATCAAATAATGAGCGGACAGCATCTTAGCACGACAGCAGAGTGCGATTATCTTACACACTGTCCCATTTTATTCTGAAATTCACAAACCAAATGCTGCTGGTTTTCATTGCATTGGTGTGATCTGCAGCTGCCTCTTTGGGTACATGTGCAGCACTCTTCAGTCAGTCTCCATCTTGAGAGCCACACACTCATTACGCAGCATGTTTTAAGAGCCTGAACACAATGCTGGAGCACAGATGTGGTTTTATTTTCTGCGCGCACTTTGTCAAAACCCCACAAATTCTGAAAGGATTTGAAGTTTTTCCATAAGCTGATCGACTCAGACAAAGAGCCACAACTTCTGGGTGACGTTAATGAGCGACAGCGCCCGAGAATTCTGGGTTTAATCACTTAGAAAAAAATAACAACAGATTGGAATCGATTTCTGTTCCTGGGAGTGTATCTCAGCTCGTGACTGGTTCTGTTTTCCATTGACCAACTGGCGAAGGCATGAGACCAAACTATTTTTAGCCTGACCTTCCAACAACAATCCATCATGATGAAGGATTTGCTGTATGTGATCTGCTGCGTGATTGTCTCTCTGCCCGTCTCTCCCTTTTGTCTTCCGTTCCTCTTCCCTCGTCTTCAACGCGCGCTCTGCGTCACCGACGATGAGCGCGTGAAGAATGTGGAGGAACTCAGAGCCGCAGGCACAGCACCATTTAGCACATTTATAACGTAATGCAATTGAATTCTTTGTGAATGCTTGTTAAGGCTGGCTGAAAGGTCTTGATTCAACTCTGAGGTAGTTTTTAACGCTGTGGTGTGTGCAATGCTGCAGAGTGGTCATGCAGTTGACTCTCAATAACATCCTCCATGTATATGAGAGGGGAAAAGTAGGTTACATAATACAGTATGATGCAATTCAATACAGAAATTGCTGAAGATTATTAGGTTTTGCATACAGAATCTGATATTTTTGTCTGACAGAATTTCTCATTTCTTGTACCTGCAATCAGCCTGAAACATGTTTCCTTATCACTGTTGTCTCTCTTGATTAATATCCTTATTAACAGCCTTCGGTAAAAGCTACCTGTCATAAATTGTGCTACATGTGGTGAACTATTCATTCAAACTGATTCACCCAAACCTGGAGGTGTGAAAGTCGGTGATATGTAGCATGTGTCAGGACGTGTCAGCTTTATTTACTGTCATGCTGATCAAAGCAAAGGCCTGTTGCTCAGACTGATAGCTGGCAGCTGCTGCTCCCCACACACACACACACACACACACACATGATGACACGCCACATGAACTGTGTTACACTCTGACAGTCACACACTGTTCTCCATACTGAGCTCGCGGTTTCAAACCTGCGTGATCACGCGTCTCTTAATCAGCGTGCAGCTCAGCTCAGCAGGTCATCTCACATCCAAAATGCTTCACTTCTCACATCCCAGAATCAAATCTAGTGCTCAAACGCTGGCTTTTGGCCGCCCACATTAACACTTTGTCACTCACACATCAGGAAGCATTACAGTATGTATCACTACTATATCTGAAGTATCTTTTATTGGAGTAATTTCTCATGCACAAACGGGAACTGAAGTCAGTCTCATTATGCAATTTTAAATTCTATATATTCACTATGCATACTTGTATTGACAGATACAGATACAGAAATACAGCAGTCATCCACATCACACCTTGTGTCCTCTCTTCCAACACGCCTGGAAAGAATCTGTTCGCATGCTTGGTCTGATACATCCTTGGCAATCTTCTGCAGGCATGTGCAGGCATCCAGCATTCATTGCGTCCAAGAGGGACATCTGATCACGTGGTTGGTGGTCATCAACTTTCCACCTCGATAAGGGAAAGAAGTTCTCTATGGGGTTGAGGACGGGAGAGTTAGGATGTCTGTGAACCAGCCTGTGACTGGAAGAGAATGGTGAAACGCCACATCGTCCCATACAGTCTTAATCTTAGTACATACATGTTCTGGATTCCACCTCATTTGCGACTGTTCCTCACCGGGCTCAAGAGGTCATCGAGGAATGAAAATAGGCGCTCACATCTTAATTAGAAGTTAATGCATTTTAATTTTTTTTATTTCTCTTTAGATGCAGCAGCACAATGCAGCAAATGTAGTCTAATTTACAGTAATTCGGCGTGTTTTTATAGTCATATGGAAACGTGTGAAATGGAGTATATACACAGTTTTGCATTGCATGAGTTTTAAGAAATGTGGTCATTAAATGCATTTTGTGTCAAAACAATAGTTTTCAGTCTACATTGACTTCTGTTGTTCTGACTGTCTGAGGAGCTTTGATGAGCGAGCTCAGTTAAGTGTGTTACCAGTGGTAAGAAAGAATTTTTCATGTACATACATTTGTACATCCAAAGTGCATGAAGGAGAGGTATCGCAGGTCATTCCTCCCTGCAGCCGTCAGACTGTACAACAGAAACTGCTCCAAGTAATCAGTACAATAATAGGTTTACAATATGTGCAATAACCTGTGCAATAATGTGCAATAATCAGCGCATAACAATCTGTAATTACAATTTCTTAGGATGACGTTTTTCTTTTTATCCCACTCTTGTATATATACTTGTTTTGAATTTGCATTGCACTTGTTCTAATACTCTATACACTTTACTGACGCTGCTGTATATTGGAATTTCCCCTCGTTGGACTTATAAAGGAATATTGAATTGAATTTTCATTTTCAGCGAGTTTCTCTGAATTATCTTGTTTTACTTCCAGATGTGTCAGTGGAAACGTGGTCCTGCTGATCCAGGCCTTCAGAAAGAAATTCATCATCCCCGAGTTTGACGTGTTTGCACAAAAGATCAATGAAATCTACAACACAGTGCAAAACCAAAGCGATGGGAAGGCAGGCATATGTTGTTTGTTTGTTCCTTGTTGTACAGAAACGGTAGAAGCTTGTAGAAGTTTAGGAGTGAAGAACACAAGGAGCATAAAAACATGAAGCATATACCTGTTTTATTGCTATATGTACTGTATATGATATAGCCAAAACAATCCACAGTTAAAGACTGACTTTCTTTAAATGCAAGCTGCCCATCATTCCTACTGCTTGCATGCATCAGATGTCGTTCTCATGCAAAATAATTTTCTGCTAAACGGTGCTTTCAGCTGTGACTCTTCATGTTAAACTGATGCTGCCTTTCTTCTTATATGTATCCCTGCTTTAGGTCGCAGACTACATCCCCCAGCTGGCCAAGTTCAGCCCAGAGCTGTGGGGTGTGTCTTTGTGTACAGTCGATGGCCAGAGGTAAGAAAAGCAGATATGGATCTCACCACAATTTCCATTTCGAAGCTTTCAGCTGTTTCACATAATCTTCCTCAGCAGATGTTTTTTCCCCACATCACCGACTTCTAGACGTTCACATAAAAACATTTTGGAGCCCTTTAAAGATGACGCTGAGTAAGACTGTGTGATGCGATCAAAAGCTCCAGAGCAGATGCTGAATGGTGAGAAACTAGTGTTTCCAAGATGAAGAGTGAACTCTCACGTTAAACAGATTCGTCAGCTAATGGTGAGATGAGTCACGCAGCAGAAAGGTTATTGATATTCTCTCTTTTTTTGCGCACAGCCTTGGTTCTATAAATAGGAAAAAAACAGTGGCTCAGACAGAGCCACACAACACTAATCCAGCCAATGAGCAACAGCTGGCGTTCATTAATAGACTAATTAACTTGTTTTTCTTCTGATCCCACTTTGTCACAGAGTTGCAGAGTGACATTTTTTTTATTTTTTGAGGTATTTCTTATTTTTTTCATTAACTATTTTAGGTCATTGATGTTAGTCCTCAGGAAACGGAGGATTAATCTGGACAAGAAAGCTACAAATAATGTTCCCCTTTCCATTATTTGTTCCACTGAAGTGACCTTAAGCCAGACACCTAATCCTGGAACTGCTGCAGCGGTACTGACTGTGTGGTCCGTCCTCCAGGTGTGCTTTCCACGTTCTTTGGCTCTTAAACGTCCCCTCTGTCCTCTTCCTCCAGGCACTCGGTGGGCGACACCAAGCAGCCGTTCTGCCTGCAGTCCTGTGTGAAGCCCCTGCAGTACGCCATCGCCGTCCACGAGGCGGGAACAGAGAAGGTTCACCGCTACGTTGGCATGGAGCCCAGTGGACTCAAGTTCAACATGCTCTCGCTTGATGACAAAGGTGTGCAAGTCGTCTTCACTGTGAGGAAATGCACGTTGTCTTTGTCGTATATGACAGTAAATTAAACCTCTGATGGATTTGGACTGTTGTTTGGATAAAACAAGCAATTTGAAGACGTGTCTTTAGGCTATGGGAAATTGTGGTGTGTAATTCTCATTATTTTCTAACATACTACAAAGGAAACAGTTTTTCAATTATGTGAGAACACAATCAGAATATCAATCAGTAAAACAGAAGTCATACAAAATGCAAAAAGAAGTGCTACAGTGGTGCAGTGGTTCACACTGTCACCTCACATTAAAATGAGTCTGCAGGTGGTTTAGGTTGACTAAATTGCCCACAGGTGAGCATGAACTGTTGTCTGTCTCTGTGTGTCAGCCCTGTGGTTGGCTGTCCAGTCCACGGTGTGCCCAATGCCCCAGACCCCTGCAACCCTCTAACTTACGTTTACACGTAGCAGGGTATTTTGGAAAACGGTTATTTTGGCCCCTCCGTTTTCAAAAATAACATCGTGCACACAACATCGTTTTCAAAAATGTTGTCGTTTACGTGAACCCGGATAAATACGCCATCAAGCGCCATCGTAACTATGCCAAGCCTATGGGTGCGAGTGTAAACAAGGTCGCTCACATGACGATAAGTATTCAGTCGCATGTTGTGACGTTTCGGAACCTAAAACGCCATTTAACCCTGTTTACACGCGTTTTCAGAAATCTCCACTTTGGCCAGAGTTTTTAAAAATGATCGTTTTCCATGAAAAAAACTCTGTTTGCGTGTAAACGAGAGGCCAAACCGCATGAAAACATATGCGTTTTCCGTAAGTGTAAACGGGGTCTGAGGCAGTGTTTCCCAACTCCGGTCCTCCGGGACGTCTGCCCTGCATGTTTTAGATGTTTCCTGCTCCAACACACCTGCTTCAAATGAGTGACTCGTTATCAAGCCACTGCAGAGCTTGATGACGAGCTGATGAATCAGGTGTGGTGGAGGAGGGAAACATCTAAAACATGCAGGGCAGACGTCCCGGAGGACCGGAGTTGAGAAACACTGCAAAGGTGATGCAGAAAGAAGAAGTTTTTTTTTATTTTTCCACCATTTTTAAGTAATTTTATAGACTGATCAAGCAATTAATTGATCACAAATAGACATTAATGTAAAATAGTTGCACACAACTGTTCATCTCAGAAGAGCTTTTATTGGACTTCGAGATTTGGATTTTTCCAACATGTTGATGGATGTTTCATACACTCTCCAGACAGAGGCCTCAGGTCCCTTCATGGCTACATGATGTTTTCTCTGTTTATCAGTATCAGCTTTGGGATTTAATTCTTTTCTCAGGTTGTTCTTCAGCATGAACACCTCATCAGCACTGTGTTTTATCTTTCTCCCAGATAAGCCCCACAACCCCATGGTGAACGCTGGAGCCATTGTGATCAGCTCTCTTATCAAGGTAAACAGATGGACATGTACAGCCTGCCGAGTCAGCGCATGCAGTAAATTACTCTATATATTGAAAAGTCAGAGACACTGAAATCCAAACATTTCTTGCACTTTGCAGCCACACAGGTTTTTTTTCTCTTTCCATTTTTGATATTCAGAAAATGACTCCCGCTCGACATGTTTGTGGAATATCATTAAACGCTGCTGTTCGCTGCACATGAAAGTCAGCAGGTCTTTGATTATAAAAGGTCTCATGAGTGAAACCTACTAAAATGTTTCCTTTCAGCTGCTGCATACACATTTATTTAACAAATGAGTCTGTTATCGTCTTTATTTGTCACCTTTATTGACGCATTTCTCTTTACACTGAAGCACATCTGTAGCTTGAACACTGTTCAAACCGATTCTGCGAATAAATCCGCCTTGTTTTAAAGAAAATCAGTGGCTCATTTGAGATAATTAGCAAGTCCCACCATCCCCACATGGCCCTGTACTGTGCAGTATGTTCCAGTGAGGCACCTGCAGCTTGTTCAGTGAGTCTGTCGATGTGATGATGATCTTCCTGACAAAGCTGGAGGGAAACGTCATAAAGCAGCTGCAGCAAGTTATTAATACATCTTCAACCTATCCTAATATAGAAGCATGTTAAGAAATCTTATCTGTCTGACTGAAGATGACTGCTTTTCTGCATCACCCTGTTTCCCCTGAACTCTACCTGAGCTCGCGCTGTACCAGCTGATAATGAGATACTAAATTATGCAGTTAGTGATGCACTCATGTATTGTTTCACACTGTGCAATGAGTCGCACTGAGGTCATATTCAGTTCATTTACAGTCATCACATGTTTCTGCAAGTAACTGACTCCTGCTTTGTTTCCAGCCTCGTTCAAATAAGGCAGAGAAGTTTGACTACGTGAGTAGAGGAGGCCTCGTCTCTGTTCCTTCTCCCATCAGACCATGGATATGAAACTGTGCCATGATTATCTCAGCGGTCAGAAAAATGCTGCAGTACACACATATACAATTTGTCCTTATTCCCTTAGGTTATGGAGTTTGTGAAAAAGATGGCGGGCCAAGAGTACGTGGGATTCAGCAATGCCACGTGAGTGCACTGTCAAATGCGTTCGAGGTGTTTAACGTCAGTGTATATTTGTTTAGCACACCTAAGTCGAAAGACGGTGTTAGGCAAATTGCCTGTCCGCTGCCCTGTTGCATTATTGATGTTTCAGTATCGACCCATCCTGCCTCTCTGTCTCAGGTTCCAGTCAGAAAAAGAAACAGGCGACAGAAATTTTGCCATCGGATACTACATGAAAGAGAAGAAGGTCGGTTAGAGAGTGCTGAAATATGTGGGATTAGAAATGCTTTTTATTTTCTGTTGTGTCTGTCTGAGATAAAGCTGAATGTTGACATATCTATGTCCAACTGATTGATGTGTTTTTGTCACGTGTTCCTTTAAAGGGTTGGCACATATAAACAGAGCTGCAACAAGATATTACTGTATTTTCATTTTGCAATTAATATGTCGATTGTTTTGGTGATTCATTGATTTATCGCTTAGTCTGTAAAACATCATAAACTGAAAAATGCATTTTGAAGTGAAGCAATTTAATTTCAGTTCAAGGTGATAAAACAGCAAATCCTCACACTGAAAGTCCAGTAAAGGACTTTAATCACGCTTGACCGCTGCATTGTTTTCATTAGTTTGTCCTTTTTTGGGGTTTCTAAAATATCAAAAATCATCCCTCCATCCATTTTTGCTTCCATCATCATTTATCTTTGAGGCCAGTTAAGATTCCCTCTTCATGCATCTCCCACACGATCCTGTGCATTTCCATATTGTCATGTTGGAGGGCTTACGTGTGACCTTTTGACCCTGTGAGCTGTGTTGTCGCCGGTAAAAAGCCTTGGTAGGGTCTCTCAAGAAGGGTAGGGTCTCTGATCCCTTTTGAGGGACCAGTCGAAGAGAGAGGGAATTCTTGATGTTGTGGTTGTGAAATCATCCAGTTTAGTAGATCTGAGTCATTCTTTGCCAGCGTACTTCAATCCAACAGTCACAATGATCATATTTCATTCACCAGTGTTTTCCTCCGGGAGCAGACATGATCGATGGCCTGGACTTCTACTTCCAGGTAAACTGCAAGCCTGTGTTGTCGTCGTGTGTCCTGATGTTATAATGAAACTAGAAAGCATGAACTGATCCTCCTTTGGTCACAGCTTTGCTCCATCGAGGTGACCTGCGAATCGGGAAGTGTCATGGCTGCCACTCTGGCCAACGGAGGGATCTGTCCAATCACAGGCGAGCGTGTCCTGAGTGCCGAGGCAGTGCGAAACACTTTGAGTCTCATGCACTCCTGTGGCATGTACGACTTCTCTGGACAGATGGCTTTTCATGTGAGTCACACTTGGAGGTGACTGTACCATCTGACTCCCGCCACCAGCAGAAATACCATTTAGCTAAAAGGTCAATCAGTGTGATCACTTGTCTGTTGCTCTCATCTCAAAGGTGGGCTTGCCGGCCAAATCCGGAGTGTCCGGTGCAATACTGCTGGTGATCCCCAACGTCATGGGGGTGATGTGTTGGTCTCCTCCTCTGGACAGAGTTGGAAACAGCGTCCGGGGAATACACTTCTGTGAGGCAAGGCCGGCATTTGGACTGTCTCTGCTAAAGGAGAAGATGCTTAAATGGGGCCATAATGTGCATCAAATCATCAATCTTGTCATCCTCAGGAGCTCGTGTCGCTCTTCAATTTCCACAATTATGACAACTTGAGGCACTTTGTAAAGAAGCAGGACCCTCGCAGACAGGATGGAGACGACAGGGTTTGTCGCTGTGTTAGCTCGTTGTTTCTGGTGTGTTTAAAGTGTTTTCTGCCTTTATGTTTATGTCTCTTCCCTGTATTTGCAGAACAAGTCTGTTTTCAATTTGATGTTCGCCGCCTACAGTGGAGACGTGTCTGCCCTGAGAAGGTACAGCAAACGTGATCAGTGTTTCCTGTTTAACAGATGGCCTTGAGGATGTTAACACCAGGCCTGGGGACTGAAAAACACACCGAACAGTGACAGATTAAATGAAAAGCAAACAACAGTGTCTGAATAAAGTGTAATAAACAGCCTCAGTGTTGCTCTGGAACTCTGCTGGGGGTCATGAACACCGTTTTTCTGGAAGACATCCCCCCGTTTGGTGTCTTGATAATGGTAATGAGTGCTGTCAAACGGTTGAGTTTTGCGCCATATGGAAGCATCTGCCGTCATTGATGTTTCTCCACTAATTTAATTAAGCTTTTCCTTTTATTTGTCACACCTCTGGAGTTGAGCTGCTCACGATTCCATCAAAACATCAGACAAATGCAAATCTTATGCATAATTGATTTTATAAAATGTGAAGATTTATTTTTGTTTTTTTTCCTGTCTGGTTTGTAAAATATCTCATGAACATAAAGTTGGTGTTGATTAGCTCAAAGCACACTAGATGTTGTAGTTCTGTATTTATAATACTATGTGGAAAAAGGTATCAAAACGCATCCTGTTCCTTCAGGTTTGCTCTCTCATCCATGGACATGGACCTGAAAGACTACGACTCTCGAACAGCGCTGCATATCGCTGCAGCGGAGGGTGAGTCCACATGGTCTGTTCATCCTGATATTTATTTCATGAGCAACGCTAAATCAGTTCCACGGGCAACCTGTGAAGCAGTCAGGCAGTAAATCTCTTTGACCACTGGGCAAAAACAAATACTGTTGCACAAAGACTTCCTCAGCTCTTAAAGGTCAAAGACGGTGTTAAAAAGCAGAAATATATGAATTCCAATAAAACACGAGACAATGAGAGAAAATTACACTTAAGGAAATAATCTGCTATTCAAAATGGTCTGAAACTACTTAAAGGCCCTGCTGTATAAACCCACAGTAGCCCACAGCAGTGTTTTCACTTACTCTGCCTGATTAGACCTCAGGACTGTGAACCTTTCTATGACCCTTCGCGTTTTTCAGGTTGGACAAGTTAACCCTTATCATTGTTACTGGTTCACGTTATTGATTTGTTTTTTCAGCAAAGCTCCATCTAACTTCGACCTCAGCAGAGATTAAGAGAATTGACCTTTTGCTAACTCCTCCGAACAGCAATTGTCTCATTCATAGCTTAGTAATTGTAACCAGGACCCGCCAGGCCTGTCGAGCTTTGCGCTGGGGTGCACGAGGCTCTGAGAACAGCGATGCTCGGCATCTCAAGAGTTTGGAGGGTGGTGCCTCTCTGTAGTCTTTCAAAAACCTAAAAGACAAACTTTCTGCGTAATTTGGGGGGCTACAGGTTACATTAGACACCTGTTTTGTGGATGTGTCAGTCTGTGAGCAAGATGCAACTATATCAGAATTTAGAGTGATGATATCAACTCCTGCCAAATGTTCATTAGATGCCATTACATTTGGTTTGTTCCTCCTATCCTCAAATTTGAAAATATGAACAATAAGGCACAGCCAAATTCTGCACTGCATTGCTTGTCGAAGTACATTTTTCTTCTAAAATAAGCATCCAAGCAATTAATGTATTATGTTAGAAGAAACAACATTTTAATCAGCCTACAGTTTATTATTCTCATACATATTTTCAATGATGTTGTGCCTGAGTCATGCAGCTTTGGCCTCAGTCTGTTAGTGTTACATCATGTATGCAACCATCTAGCACATATAAGACCCCCTCACTCAGAATTTAAGTGTTGCCATTAGCTTGCATTCATTTTAGGTGACATAAAATACCGCCATCATATAGAAATGAGAAGCGTGCCTTTGTGTAGTTCTGTGAGGAACTGAAGGCCTGGTGTTTCAAAAATTACTGCAGATTTTAGTGAGAAATCTTCCACTTTTATCACCATAAACTCCACCTGTGCAGGGTGGGAACGCAAAGCGTGACAGGTGAGGCAACAGTAGCTAAGGAGGCCGAGGTTTAGCCAGAACAAGTGAGTGTGTAACTAGATGTTATTACAGCTGAAATGTGTCATGTTTTTCATAAATACACGTTGTTTTTGTGTGGTGTTGTACGGTGAAACACTGAACTTTCTTCGGTGGGAGGCATTTGAAACTACTCAGAGGTGTTACGGGCTTATCACACCTGTCCCATCCTGTCGTGGTTGATGGAGCAGATAGGGTAGCGATTACTTTCCACTCGGCTTGGATACCAACAATAATGAGATGAGACAACATAAGAAGTCTGTCGCCACCTGCTCGCTGTGCTTCTCGAATGACAGACTGTGGAAAGTTACAGATTTGAGCTTTAAAATGCTTCATTTTTAAAGAGGACTGCTTCAAAAGACAATTGTCTTTCACTTGCTTTGTATGTCGACACTTGCACACGTTGCTGTTCTTCAGGCCCGCGCTGTTAATCTTTCCGTCCCTCAGTAGTTCTGTAGAAAAGCAACATTTTTCTACTCCTGCTTTTTCAGATTTGAGACTTTGTGTTTATCTGTGGCTGACACAGAAAACCACTCAGACTTGACTGGTTTCGGCACTCACAGCGGTAATTAGCGATAAGTTCGTATTCACTCCATTTGTTTTCATGATTACTGGAGAGGCGCAGTACCTTCGGCTCACATTATACGCAACCACTAATGAATCGGCTCACAAACCCTCACAGGGCACCATATGGTCGATTATTTGTCTTCTGTTGTGGTCTAAGTTGATTCACAGCGCAGATTTAATGCTCCACTGCGGTGGCTTCAACAGTAACATTTTTCAAACAGAGCCTTGGAAGCGCGTCATTTGTGTACAAGATAAAGGTAGGAGTAATAACTGTTTTCATCCAAATGAACCAGGCAGAGCTTTGCACTCTGGAGGAATTAATCATACACCAGTTTTTTCCATGTATTTATATTTTCTCCACCCATAATATGTCAGGCTATTAGATAAAATTGTAAATCATGAATAGTGTGCTAGTTTGGGGGCGGCATGATTTGAAGGGGTGTGTTGCTCTGGCATTGCTTTTGACACCAAAGTGAAAACAGCATTGAGATGTCTAATTCTCCACGATGGGAACTGCAAAATGTCATCTTTTCTGTTTATTCTCAGGTCATATCGAGGTGGTGAAGTTCCTCACTGAAACCTGCAAAGTCGATCCGTTTGTAGAAGACAGGTGAGCTCGGCATCTGTAACGTCTGTCTTTTTATCCGTTAGCTTTGAATTTCACTACTCCGTATCTTTGGCCTTTGATCACAATCAAATGTTTGAACTCCTCGTCTGTTTTATGTGGTTTTCAGATAGAATCCATAATGTTTTTTCACAAGCTCATTTTGCTGAGAGTAAACCCGTATTGAGATGTTCTTCTTCTTTCCCATCTGTCGCCTGGGAATGTGATTGCGAATCCCAGTGGGGTTACCTGGTTTACAGAAATGTTGAATGAGAGCGAAAGGCTGTGAGCATTAATTGAAAATCTTGAAAGTCAGTGCATTGTAAAGTCTGAGCTGCTACGTCACTGGAGACCCTCCACAAATAGAGCAAGATGTACAAATTTAGAGTAGGTACATACGTGATTTAAAGGATGATGTCAGTATAGTTCAACCTGCCGTATTTCCCATGAATGTTGCTTTTGTGACCATCGTGCAGCGGTTGTGTATTCACCATTTCATTCTTGCTCATTTGCTACTGCTTTTCTAGTAAAAGCACACATACAGCCTCACGCACACTGATGTGCAAGTTGCCCCGGATGTAAATCTCTACGCTCTGAGCCATAATGGTCATTCAGGGCAGCTGCTTTTGAGCGTGGACTCGCCCATAGAGTCACCATAGCCATTATGAGAAATGCACCAGGTTGAAATAAGCCTGAATCTCCCTTTAATAACAGATGAACCGCAGAGACGGAATAAATCAACATATTCTGAGAATGAGCCACATATTGTGAATCCATAATTGAATATTCAAAGGTGCACCGCTGAAAACTCTCCTGCATAATTTATCTGCTGATTTCTCCCTCCATCTTTACCTTCACTCGCTGTTGTGCAGGTGGGGGAACCTTCCGGTCGATGATGCCGTGCAGTTCGGCCATGACGAGATAGCGAAAGTGCTGAAAGACTACCAGCAGGTGTACCGGCAGCAGGAAACACAGCACACTGAGCCCGAGCATTCCCCGAAGCTGGACACCATCGAGGGCATGGTGTGATTGAATCAAATCCCCAGCCTGCAACATGTTAGGGCGTTTTAGGGCGATCTGTCGAGTTTTGAAATGTCAAGCTCCATTTGTAGCACATAAAAGAAGTGCCAAACAGAGGACAGAATGTGAGGATATGCTGTAAAAATGAATGACCTATGCAAACTGCGGTGAAGTAAAAGATTTGTCACGGAAAAATGGGATGCAGGAACAAGCAAATACAATATAAAGAGGATACAACACAGACAATAGGCTGAATTACAGCACAGCGACATTACATGCTACATGTGTGGGTTTGTGGGAGTAAAAGCGTGTGCTGCACACAGACTCAGCCTGACTTCACACCTCATCATCCACCTGGACACAATGTTCATGTTACAGTAAGATTCACATAGTTGGTGTCATCTATTTTTCTCATTCTATTGTGCCTTTTTGACACCTTTAAATATGTAAAGCTGTTATGTTCGGATGCAAAATCTCAATTTTTGCTTATTATTAAAGCAAAACAGGCAAAGATGCGTCAGTGATCCCGATAATGTTAATGTCAGATGCATTGTATATATTATGTGATTCAGCTGTAAATAAGTGCAATAGATTCCTGATGCATGAATACGTTATTGCATGCAGTGTCATAACATTTTTGATGATTGTAACTCTGCATAAACAAAGTCCAACACGTAATTTATGATGTGAAATATTTTGACTGAAGACATCTATTAAACATATTTTATTTATCTGCCACCCACTGTTTCATTTTGTCTTGATTTTATTGGGGTAGTCAAGGCGTCATGCAGTCACCTGTGAGTTATTAAATAAGAAGCAGCTTTTACTAAATCAGCTGAATGCAGGAATACGTGATGAAGAAGCAGCAGGAGAGGAGTGGTGTTGTCAAATGAATTGTTTTAGATGCTATTAGTATAAGAGTGTGCCTAGCATAATTATTAGAATTTTTTTTAGGAAGCAGACAGTGGAAAAAAAGATGCTTTAAGAGTCAGTCAGCTGTGGCTGAGAGAGGATAAAACTCATGCACGCTGAGTCACAGCCAGCTCATTTTAACAGACCTCTTCTTTATTATTAAATGTAGAGTTAATCAGTGTTGACAGACTGTCCCTTTGGTGACCTGCTTCATGGAGCTGATACAGGCTGAAATGAAGGCAAACAGTGGTTCCAGCTGCAGCGCACAAATCCGTCAATTTTCCCAGCTGCCACCAGGCGGCACTGTGCCCCCATCAAAGACATGACTGCAATCTCGACCGGTAAACCCACAGCGCACCCCTGCAAGAAAACAGCATTACAGAGCTTAAATAGGACTGACCTGACATCCAGAGAGGCTGCTGCCACCTCTGCAGACTCCTCGGTCCTCACAGATCCTCCACATTTCTCCACTGCAGCGACAGTCAAGGCACCAGCAGCTGATAAGAAAACAATGTGGAATAATTTCTGTCAAGCTGCTCTTCACACTTTGTGCTTATGTTAGACCAGCACCGCTCCTGCATGTGAAAGGCCTGCATCACGAGCAGGAAACGGTGCTCTCTGTCTTCTGGAAAGCCTTCAGTAAAATCAACCATTAGTGGCTGATCACTACCTTGTGGAAGCTCGCGCAGCTTTCCGCCTTAAGGAAGACAGCAGCTGAGGATTCAAGCTGTGCCGTCTGAAGTGGAGACACTTGGCTGTTTGCTGTTGTACGTTCTTTTCCACAACAACGACAGTCTTGGACCCAGTCCTCTCTCTGGACAACATAAATTATTTCAAATGTGGATGATTTCAATTTGCTTAATGAGCGTAGAACCATCAAAGAGGACTTTAACGAGCTGGAATTGCATTGAAATTGAAACCTGTGAGGTTTTCACCAAATTTCCAAGATGAGAAGTAGGAAGTGTTATCGAAACTGTTAGAGAGTAGGTATAAATTCATATGTCAGTTTGCTCTGAAGCGATGGACCAACTGATCAACAGACAGACATCTACATATCCTGGAGCATCATCATAAACATGGCTAAAAATATCACCACTGATCTTGCTGCAGGAGTACAAATTACATAATAAAGCACCATCGAAACAACAAGTTTCACTTCTGATGGACTGCGGTGAACGTTTGTACCGACGTTCATGATGCCCAGAGGATGACTCCTGATGACGCGTCCTCTGGCACCACCGCGAGGTTCAGTCAAATGTTTTTGAGTGTAATTTCTCTTTAACTATTGGAAGGACTGCCATGAAACTCAGTACACATATTCCTCCCCTCCTCAGGATGAACTGCACTAACCTTAATGATGCCCTGACGCCAACATCAGACCAAACATTTCATCCGTCCAGTTTCTGTTAATGACCATAAACCTGCAAAACTAATAATGTTCCCATCATCCTCAGCTGTACTTTGGGTTTGGGGCATTTTAGCTAATGTGAGCATTTTACAGGATAAACATTTTATCTGCTAAACATCAGCATTGACATTTTGAGCACGTTAGCATGCTGGCATTAGCATTTAGCTGTGCATGAGCACAGCCTCCGTAGCTGATGTTTCGTGCTGGTAATGAAACTATTTGACTATTTTCACATGAAGAAACCTTTTTCTGACAGAATTGAAGACCTCTAATTGCTTGCCAATTATCTTCCAAAGCAGCAGGCACATATTCCAAAACTCAGCCCAGATCTTAGTGTGCTATAGTGGCTACTAATTTCCCATCCCTAATTTCCCATCCGGACAGTTGTGATGATTTATTGGACTAACTAGAGGAGCGTACAGTGATTAAGTGGAGGTTGTTGTTGGACCAGATGTGGTCAGCTGGAAGGGAGCCCAGCTGTAATATAGGAGGTAAGGATGGCTTCAGCGGACAAACCCGTGAGCCAAACAGATAATACAAAAACCTGCTGTAACAGCCAGTATCAAGGTAATACAGTCCATGAGAGCACTTCTGAGCAAATTAGGCAGAATTTCTATTCTCATTTACTCCTGACACTGTGTTAGATTGAGAGATGAACATTTTTCATCGCAAGAATATGATTAATCAGGCAGAAAACATGATGAACGAGTTCTAATTAGTCCTACAAATGAACTGTGTCTCATTAAAGTAGAGAACAACAGAGATATTACAGATACATTAACATTTTGATTTAGTTCCATCAGCTGAGATCGTGGTAAAATGTTGTGAGCCATTAATTCTGTGCTGATTAACTCATGTAACAATAAGCAATTTAGTTTCATCATCTTGACTGGATATCTCACAGTGATGTGCTGAGATTACTGGATAGTTAAAGAGCCATAATAATGCTGTTGTTTTGGTGGGAAACTGAGGATTTAGAGAACATCTGACAATAGTTTGAGCTTCCTTCAAATGATGCTACACAGCAAATAAGTACGTTTTTCAAGCAGATAGAATCAAATTCACCTTGAAAATGTCAGCCGCCACAGTGCGATGCGAAATATCTGATTTCTCTTTGTTTTCTTCCTGTCAGTTGAGGAAAGAAGGATGATTTTCTCAAGTACTTAAAGTCCAACTCTGAGCTACAAACTTGGACCTGACTAGAGCTCCTGCTACTTTATACTTTTACCCAACAGTGGATTAAAGTGCCTGACAGTATACAAAGTACTTATACTTCCATCCAAACACAGTAAGAATGGAAGCACTTCTTAAGCGTTAATTCACCAGTATTAATAATAATATTACACCAGCTTTCTCCTAAACATTTTTCACACTTGGGAGGTTCACATTTCCCTCCAAGTTTGCTTTTTGTTGTTCCTCTCAGGAGACACGCAGTTGTTGTTTCACTTAGCTTAAATTTACACCAGATGCTGGTGTTATAGCAGGACAATTTAACAGGCGTTTACTGCAGGATGTAAAGCCATCATCGCCACCATATGGCTGCACTGCTGCAGAGACACATTTCACACACACACACACACACACACACACACACACACACACACACACACACACACACACACACACACACACACACACACACACACACACTGACACACTGACCACAGGCTCAGTTTCCTGACAGATGTAAGTGTGATACCTGGGCGGCAGAGGGACACAATGGTAAATGAGTCGCCTCCCTTCATATTATATTAGATAATTCACGACTTTCAGGCAGTCTGTAAGGTGTAACACAATTAACATGTTTAATTTATAGTTTTTCCAGAGGTTTTTTGTGGTTGAGGGGCATGGATTTACTTTTGAATAACCACAGTGATTTTAAATACTGTATCGTGAAAGCATCATTGGAAATGATGTGTATGCGCTGTATATTGTTTCTATATATTATCTTAAAGCATGAGGTATCTATTATTCTGTTCCTTTGTGTGCACGCTTGTGTCAGTATCCTCTGAAAGAAATATGGTGCTTCTTTTCGTCCTTTGATATACTCTGTTTGTTTTTCCATCTGATATCCAGTTCATCTTTCATGACAGCTATTTCCTCCCCCTGTGACTGTGACAGGTGGATAAATTTGCAAACTTCAGATTGACTCAAAATCATTTTTTCGGCAGCCTTGGGGATTTTCTACATTTTGATTTGGAGATGACTTGACAAACTGTTTCGCACATTTAAAGGTATATTTTTGATCTGAGTAGGGCATCCATCTGAGAGGCGGCGTAGCGTTCTGAATTTGCTCGATGATGAGTGGCAGCAGTGTGTCTGTATGTTTGTGTTTCCTCGTGTTTCCTGCAGGGACTCTCACTGTCCAGTGACAGAGGGATGGACTCCAGCACCCCATGACACTTAAACAGGGACTGCATGACAGTAAAACATATGAATGTTTTCCATCATTATTCAGAAATATTATATGCATATATTTGTTTTCTGTAATATTAATTTCACCCAGAGATGTGCACGCTGATTTTCAATCATCTAATTTAACTTAATTCACACTCGTATAATTGAATAAACTCTGATTATTGTTTGCATCCACACCACACCTGGGTATGCAGATACTGAACTCAGCTTATTAGTTTGTTGTTGTTTGTTTGGTCATATGCTCATAAACACATTTGTGAAATTATGAATTATGTATGTGCACTTGACATTGGAAGTGAGACACAAATGGTATTCAAAGATTTCCTCCCACAACACGTTCGCCTTTAAGTGGATTGTAGTTTGAGGGTTAAAGTTATATATTTTTAAGTCTTTTTCACCTCATTGATGACAGCTTAACCCTGTTTTTAGAAACCGTTTCATTTCTTAACATTTTAATTCTTCAGATTTCTGTCATGACAGCCCTGTGGTTAAGGTCTGGTTAGGTTTTGGCGCAACAAACATGTTTTGGCTGAAAAATACACAGTTTTCTCACCACAAAGGCAGTTCCAGCAGTGGTCCGCTGCCTGGCAGTCGTCTCATCTAGCTGTCACGACCGTCACCGATGGCAAGCTGAGCTCATTCACATGTAGCAGTAATCTTAAATACATCACTCTGATAGGTTTAACGTATGCATGGTTTGCAGAAACACACAATGCTGACATGTTATTCTGGTGACTGGGCTGGTTTTACAGCCTCTTTTAATTAATCGACGTAGCTCATATCAGAGTCTTGGGAGCTCTAAATTCATCACAGAGCAATAATGTCTTTTTGTTTACCCTTCACAATAAAAAACTGTTTCACAAAATGTCCATCGCTCCACTGAAAGCAGCATTTAATTACCTCTCTATGTGACAGTGTAACTCCTTTACTTTGAAATCTATTTAGTATTCAAAGATCATCTCACACAAATTCCCTGATGTGAAAAATCACTCATTAACACAACTGCCTGAATACATCGACTCCATTTTTGCCAAACCACTCTTCCACTGAAATTATACTTCACCTCCAGTTACTTATGCTTTTCTAAATCAGAGGATGATTGACGCCCGTTGTCTCCCACAAAAAAATATGAGACGAAAAATGAAGGGAGTCGAATGCACAGTGTAAGACGTTTTATTCTGATGGAGTTGGGCAGAAACTGAGATGAATCCATCGCATTCACTCGTCTCCATGGAGATCAGCCTTCCTCTCAACCCATGATCTGCCAAAGCAAGGACAAATGAATCATTATGTGATTATACTCAAGGATCCCAACAAAATGCTGCACAAATAGACATGTATTAGTAAGGATGAGTGCATGTAGGAACAAGGTAATGAAATCTTGGCTGGACTGTAACTCAAATCATGATTAACCTCCATTGAACTCTTTAAAGTATGGACGCCCTTTTTAAACAGAACTCTTTGTTTCCTGTGGGTTAGTGTTTAATACTGACGCTGTTCATCCAGCTGATGTAGTCAGAGACACGGGTGAAGACGGTGGGCCTCTTGTAGGCGTTGCAGCCAGAGGAGGACACAAAGCTGGTCACACCGTGGACAACCCACTGGCCGTTGACACTGCAGTTCAGGGGGCCGCCGGAGTCGCCCTGGATTCAGAGAAAACACATCACAGACAAACCTCAGAGCTGAAGACTCATAACCTTTTAGCAGACTTTGAGCAAATGCCCCATTTTCCATTGCAGTTAACTCGCTCCCGCTTGCGTCCCATGTCCCCTTTTAATCTCAGACAGCTTCCAGCAAGTTTGTGCAGAACATGAACTTGCAAGACTTTGACACTTTGTGCAGCTTAAGCACTGGCCTGGATCATTGTAACTGACTTATGCCCCTGCTGATGCAGCAAGTAATCCCGCATGTATCCTCCAAAATATCTTTCTTGACAGGAAGGGGTCAGCCCTCAGCTCAGTGGGAGATGTTCAATTTCACTTTGTCATGGTGGAGTGGGACTCAATTCTGACAAGTTCTTTTCAGTGTTTCCTCCCGCCTGCTCATGCCAAAACATCATTCCTGGTGTCCTAATCGCAGGGTGACACTGTGCTCCAGGAAACAACTGGAGAAACTGGGTTCAAATCTGAGCTGTGAATAACCTGCTGCTGAAACAGGCACCTTTTACAAAAGGTTTGCAAGCTCTAACTAAATGGATTCCTAATCGTTTCATAAAAAGTTTCTAATGCTTTAGAGGTGCATTAAAAGCTATGAACAAGAATAAATTTTGGGTTGAGGAAAATGGTGCGAGTCACTGTTTGTCCTTTCCATTTTGCAATAGTTCAGTGAAAACTTTTAGTCTGATAAATTGCCTCAAGTTTGAACAATGAAAAAAATAAAATAAAAATCTGATGGCAGTTAGAAAGAAGTACAACATGGCTACATTATTTGCTACTGGCTCAACACACCTGAATCTCCAGCTGGCCTCTTAGGGTCAAGTTGTCTTGTGGTTAATGTAGGTGGCAGGTTTTGGAGGAAACAGAATGCGTGGAATAAAAAAGACTGATAATGTTGCAGGAGCGCAGTGTTAAATCCGCGGAGCACCTTTTAAACCTTTCGTCCTCACACAAACAGTTTCAGGTCACTGAACACGGAGCTTTTGGAGCATTGCTTCCAAGGTGTAACATTCAGAAACTCAGAAACTTGATGTGAAGACAAGCAGACAAAACTGCAAATATAAATCCTAATATGGCGAAAGCAGGTCAAGCCTTCGCCATTGCAGGATTCATATTTTTTTCAGGTTTCTGATTGGCCAACATGGCTTTAGGGTTTGGGATATGTCAGCACATTTTTTAAAGCCATGTTTTAAAAAATATGCATGTACGTGTGAACTAAGCGTTAAGTCTTAAAGACTGAATGTGAGGACATGCGTCGTCCTTTCTAAGACCTCATAATCTCACCTGGCAACCAGACTCACTGCCACCACCGGCGCAGACCATGGAGTTCTTCACGGTGCTGCCCCACCATCCGTAGCTGGAGCAGGTCTTGTGGTCAACAACAGGCAGGTAGGCCTGCTTCAGCTGAGCAGACAGCTGGCCTCCAGCTGGGGGCGAGAGGAGAAGCCCATCATACAGCTGCGATAAAGTGTAAACTGTAAACTGCTATCTCTTTGAGAGATAAACACTGAACTGGACACTGGCTTTTATCCAGCAAATGAATCATTATGTCAGACTCACTCTGGGTGCGACCCCATCCGCTGATGTAGCAGGGGTTGTTGTGGGGCAGGATCTGGCCGGTGGGAGGCAGGGCGCCGAGCTGGACGTAGTTGTTGAGAGAAGCATCAGAGGACAGACGGAGGAGAGCAATGTCCCACCTGAGGGTCAGACCAACATGTCCTCATGTCAGTGAGTAAAAAACATTTTCCCCTGTGCTCACTAACGCTCATTGTTAATGGTTTTGTTCAGAGTTTGTCTTTCAGTCTTTCCGTTCTGCAGTTGAATTTCTAAATTAATCTATTAATTACGTGGTTGATTAAAGCTTCCTAAAGCCCAAGGTGATGTTTTTGATTTAATTGCTTTTTCTGCCCCAATTATATTTCATTTGCAGTGTCTTAAAACAGGACAAAGCAGCGAATTTGAAGACTAATTTTCAGTTTCAGCTCTCATTGTGCATCATACTGTAGGACTGGATATGTTCACCATGTATGTAAAGTATTTATGATTTTAAAATGTAGCAATGTTTTGTTAAATATATACAAATAGAAAATGACATATGCATATATAGTAATGTGGTTCTACATTTACATGCATTCACTTTTTATAATATGTGATCTACATGTATCAGGATTTTCTATTTTTGCATGCAGAAGTGGGTCAAATCATGAGCAGTAGCCACGAACCCTCCAGCAACATTGTTTGAGTTCCACTTGGGGTGGATGTGAACGCGGCTCACGCTCATGTACTGCTCTCTGCCCTCGTGGGAGTTGATGTTGTGATCTCCAAGAACAACACGCCAAGTCCTGGACCTGCGGATGTCAAAAACATGAAGATTTTCATTCGTCCGCGCATACTTATCCTGGCTGGATAGTTAGCACTCACTCGTAACCCAAGGATATCTGCTGAAAATCAATATTTTACATGGAAACTGTGTTTTTGGAAGAGAATTGTAGATATTATTTAATAGTTAATGTTGGATTGAAACAGCATTCTCAGACAAATTTGAAGTTAAATAAAAAATTCTATCTTGGCGATGCACTTAAGCCACCAAGCAATAAGTAATGAAATACATTTATGTAAATGTTCAGCTCTGTCAGAGTGCATATCCTGCTGCTTCATCCATCCATATCTGACAGCTTTAGGTTCAGCAGCTGTTCTGTGAGTAATGAATCTCCCACCTGTCCACACAGTGAGCAGCGGTCATGACCCATCCTCTCCTGATCAGAGTTCCTCCACAGGTGTGGTAGAACGCGTTGCCAGATTTGTACTGAAGAGAGATCTGATGAAACGACAACAGAGAGCGTTACAACTACAGGAACCTGCACCATTCATGTTTTTGCCAAATGCTTCTTGGCGGCATTCCCAACTCTGAACGATGCTTAAAGGCACGCTCTTAAAAGCACCTTTACGATACGATCCATTGTTGTAGGTGAGAGGCCTTGCATGCCCACACAGGTGTTTTCGGTTCTGAGTCCTGAAACACTATTATTTATTCTTTTTACCATGTAGTAAAACGTAATAATTTGTTTGTATAAGATTTAAAAATGTACTTTCTTTCAGGACCTTACAGGCCCATTCTGCACAGGCAGTACTTCTAATTCTTTAAGTACATTTTGTTGGTAATACTAAGTGGCTTTTACTTGTAACAGAGTACTTTCTCATTGTGGTTTGCTACTTTTACTTAAACCTGCAGTGCTGAACTTTACGTGAGAATAATTACTCAAACACTGTCAGCATGCTTATGTAGTTGCTGCTGTTGCTCCCCCTGTCAGCTCTTGCAAACCAGTCATTGCTGGTTGATGTGAAATACATCACCAGTGCACCAGTGTGGAAATGTCACCAAGGACACTAGATTTAAAACTCTGGTATGCTGCAGAACACAGCGAGATTTACTTGGCGGTGACAGCTTAATCAACACTGAGTGAACTGGTCTGAGAAGGGCTTGTAATAAATGTTGATTAACTCCCACGCTGCATGTTTAAGTAAAGGACCTGACCACCACTTCCACCTCTGTTCTCGAGTTGAACAAAGCCTACCTCACCTGCCAGGGCCAGGAGTTGGGTCTGGCCACCTCGCCTCCCACAACTCTCTCCTGAACTGTATCATCCTCCAGGTACCTGGGCTGAGGCTCCAGCTCAGCCAGCACTGAGCAAAGCAGAGACACAGGAAGCATTACAGTCAGACATCAGGTATTCAAGCGTGCTTGTGCAGAATGTCAAAGGAGAGGAAGAATCAGTTCTTACCGAGGGCTGCGAGAGAGGTCAACACAAGAAACCGGAGCATGTCTGCAGTCTCCTGAAACTTTCTACACTGGAGACTTCCAGCCACTACTCTTTTATACCCTAAGGGCCCCCCTCTGCTGATAGTGTGTCTGTGTGAGAGACTTGTTCCATACCAGCATATGTCCACCTGTGTCTGTCTCACAGTTATCACCACAGTGGGGACGGAGGAATTCATTTGTGCAATAGCTGACTCAGCAACATAATTCATTTTTTCCACTTGAATTGGCCATTTCAGTCAGGTATGAGATTGTCTTCTGCTGCAGGTTTCTGTCTATTTTTCACTTTTTTTATTGTAGCTACTGCATTAACACAGGAAGTGCTTCTTTACACATGAACACGCTAATGGCTTGCAACAATTCTATGTCATTATCTGCTCACTTCAAGCCTTAGTTACCAGCTTTGAGGACAACTTAACTCCTGTCCAAAATAGAGAGGCTCGACACAGCACGCACACAGATTCTGACATTTTCTGCAAGTGCACTCCTGCAGTTAACACCCATCTTCAGATGGATTTTTATCTTGCACAGTCAGAGTAAATGACTTTGTTCGCTTTCTGGTTGTCTGGAAAGCCAACTGGAGGCAATCAACGGCTAGGACTGGTCGGAGGAAAACAATTTTTATACACAATGATGTAGTGCTCCGGTATTCCAGGAAAGATTATGCCCACAGTCTCTGAGTGTGATCAAGCACTTTGGTTGCATAGACCAGATGGCATTTTAGTGAAAGTGATTTTCAATATATTTCTATGTTTGAGTACGATGTGCATTTTCACACCACTTCAGTAATAGGTTCAAATATTATGAGTGTCTCAGTAGGTTATAGCTACAGTATAAATTATTATTATTTAAAAAAAAAAAAACATTTTGAACATGTTAACGGCATATTGGGCGTCAAAATGAATACATGTGGTGTTGCTGCCACCTTGACAGAGATTCTAGGTGTAATTTCATTTCATGCTAAATGTTTGACTTGAATATCAGCAGAAACAGAATCATGCTGCAGATTTACTTTCATATCCAAGAAACAGCTGACGGTGCTATTATACCGTCTAAACTGTAAAAAAAAAAGTGTGATGTGTCAGAAATGTGAGAGGATTAGGTTTTGGAGCACATACAGGATGTTAGTGGAGGACTCATGCTGTCTGAGGGGCAGGGGCGAAAAAAACGAAAAGGGCACTTCATCACATTTCCTCCACTGGAAAGGCATCTTAGTGGACAGTTCATCATGTTTTCTTGTACATTGGGTCACTGTAGAGGCCATTTAATCATGTTTTCTCCACTGGAAAGGCGTCCGTGAGTGCGCTTTATCACCTTTTTTCCACTGGAAGGACACCTGAGGGGGCACTTTAACATGTTGTTTTGCACATTGAGTCACTGTAGAGGACACTTTTTTTTATGTGTTATCTACCACAGGGACATCCAAGAGGGCACTTTTGTTTGTTTTTTTCCAACGGCGGTCATGGACCATCTATTGATCCCATCTAGCGCCATTGCAGTATGTTATGCATGTATCCACATCAAGCTTTTAAAGGGCCACAGACTCATCATCCTTGAAAAATGGGCGTCTCATCATGCACAGAAATTCACATTGTGGTCAAAGCTGCTCTGAAGTCAACAATAGGCTGTTTCAGCTGGTTGACAGCTGAGCTCCAGCTATGCAGAGCACCAAGGGAAACATGTAGAGATGATGATTTTTTTCTGTAAAGAGATTATGATGTGTGTTAGTTACAAACTGTTGAATAATATAGATTAAGATCAGTGTGTAAATCTGACATTAACAGCCCCGAAGCTACAGTACAGTATTCCACTTCAAGCTTTTGATAGTATTCACGAGGCCCATTGGAGGTATGTTAACTCTGAGCAGCCCCGTACTGGTGGTGTGCAGTACAGACATAGTTTAACAGAGATGGATTTATAGATGGACCAGATTTAATTTTTTCATTAATCCTAATTTCAACATTTGAGGATTGTAGTTTTTTCATGATCGGAGCTGTATTATCTGCTTTCCTCTAACAAGATCACAGTATGGTTAGCTGTGCAGAGATGACTTTTATAAAGGTCTTTTTGTGCATCCATGGCTGTCTCATAATGAAACATACCATCATAATAAAAATCAGCTGATATAAAGCTGCCAAGCTCATAGTTTGACATTTTGGGAAATATGCTTATTGCTTTTCTCGCACAGGGTTAGATCATGACTCAAGACTGAGAAGCTGGCCCTCTGATGAGGTCAGAACATCCTGGAGCTCTGTGGAGATGACAGTGGACTTCAGGAGGAGCCCCCCCAACACTCCCACATCACCATACACAACTGGATCCACAATTTCCTTGAACCTAAAGTGGGCATCCAATATAGCCTACACTATCAAAAAGGTCCAGCAGAGGATTATTTCCTGCACCAGCTCAGGACGCTGCTCAACCTGCTCAAGTTCAACCTGCCTCAGGAGCTGCTGATCCAGTTCTACACTGCAATAATCCACTCTGTTCTCTGCTCATTCATCACTGTCCGCTTGGGCTAGGTCACCAAACAGGGCAGGAACAGACTACAACAGACTGTCAAGACTGCAGAGCAAAATATTGGTGCCAACCTTCCCTCAATTCAAGAGTTAGAAAACGTGCAGGAAACATCACCCACCCTGGACACAACCTGATCCAACTTCTCGCCCCTGGTAGTTGCTACAGAACACTGTGGGCCAAAACAACCAGACAGAAGGACACTCTGATGAACAGAAATGAATGCATAACATTTTCTTTTAACACTCGTTGCATAGTTTCTTTGATTAAATTTAACAGTAAACGCGACACTGTGAGAAAACAGAAGAGAGCCCATGTGGTATGAAGAGCACATTGTAGTGTAAAATTTCTTTATTTCAGCTTTAAAGAGTTTTGTTGGAAACATACAGTACAGCAATATTATATTAATAAAAGTACAGCAAAGGGGATTTAACCAAGACATCCACATAAATCATGGCCACTATCACCTCCTCTCAGGCTCTGCTTTCACCTTATTTATGGAAGACACTCCAGTGTATGAAGGTTGAAATGAAACATCTAGTAAAATATGCCTGCCATATTTCATCAGAAGATGTGGGAAGTAGAAGTCTGAAGACAAGAGGGAGTGCTGGGCTCATGGAGAACCAGTTCTAAGGATATAAGAAACACCAAGTATGATGAGTTTCTCCCGCCCATCTGTCTGAAGTATTTACTGTAGCACAGCTGCAACATGTGTGTAGTTCCCACTATAGGCAGATTTGTCATGCATCTAAAGTACACTATGTTAGAGCCTCAGTGCTCAATGCAGCCATTTCCTTTTAAAATGTCACAAAGCCCCACGAGAGGCAACAGAAAAGGTAACACAAACCTGTTTATTAACCACCATTCAGACCAATTTTATCTTCCCAATTTCTGGTGAGCGAAAAGAGGACAAGAAGTAACAGGAATAAAACTAAAGGACAGATCTGCAGGCTGCAGAATCAATGTCAGCATTTACACAGAACTGCTGGCTGTCAGGACTCAGAATCAGATCAAATTTGCATTATGTCAAAATAAAATTAAAAAAAAAAAAAAAAGTACATCCCCGTGCCCCTGGCACGGCCCCTCGGTGCACCGCCTGTTTATTTGTCCCGTTTCTGTCACAGAGTTAACTTGCTGAGTGCTGACAATGCTCATATGCTGCTCTGAATAGGAACATGGCAAATGTGATGTTTGAAGGGGCCTGATAAGACAAGCGGGTTGTCAGGTGTATATCTGAATTTCAGGGTTTGTCTTGATGTTGGCAATGCATTGCATCACATTACACGTTGCACATTTAGAGGATTTGACCAGGGAACTTTGTAGATGGAGAGCAAGCTCAATATAATGTAGTTTCTGTTGCAAAAAAGAGATCCATCTCAAAGACTGTCCATGACCCGGAAGAAGAAAATACAGATATATATTCAGTATACTCCACAACTGCACATTCATCTTTGCACTGTCTTTATACCGTCTGTGTTTTTTCTGACCAGGTTCATCCATGTGGTGAGGGGACAGTGCAGTGCTCTTACTCTGATGGGGATGTCAGGATCTGGCAGTATCATTCTGCCTGTCTCCCTGTGTTTCCTCTGTGTCCCTTCCCGTGTGTGTCCAGTGTGTTTTCTCTCCCTCTGTGTGTCTTTGTCTCTGTCTGGGCTGAGCTGGACGTTGCCACCTGCTCACTCCTGTGGCTCATCACTAATCACCTGCACAGCATTTAAACCCCGGTTCTTCACTCCACTGTTTGCCAGATCATCAGTTGTTATGTGTGCTGCAGCACGTTTGTGATGTTTGCTCCGTGCTCTTGACCAGTGCTTTGACTCCTGTGCCTTAGAAAACCCTGAGCCATACACCACGCGGATCTCCTGCCATAAGTCACTTGGGTGTACACTTTTACAAAGGTTAAAAAAGAAACAAAAAAACATTTTTCCTAACTGATTTCAAATTAGTTACTTTTTTTTTTTTAGAATGCTTTATATGCAATATCAATAATGTAAATGTAGAACAGCACACATAGTGAGGCTCAGCAGTACCTGTTTGAACAGGTGTATTTTCAGGTGTTCAGCAGGTTTAAAATGATATGATGATGTGATGTGTTTTGCTTTGGCCCACAGTTGATAATGGCACTGATTTAAGGTTTGAAAAAATTTGCTCAGCTGCTGATAAACAGCAGCATGAAAATATTTCCATCACTATTCAGCAGGTACAAACACAAGTGTGCTTGGTTTAGAAATCTATTCTTCAGTCTATTTGTAGTATTTTGGTGGTGCTGCCCCACCAGCCTGAGCCGTCGACCACCAGATCTGGTGGGCATTCCTCCACCAGCTGAACAGGTGCAGAAGACAGACAACATGTACAGTGATACAGAGATGACAGTTTGCTTTACAGTGAAAATTATGAGGATTGATGAGTTCCATCCAAATCAGTGGAGGTGCTTCCATATCCAGTGATGTAGCAGGGCTGTTCTCAGGCAGAACCTCACCTAAAGGAGGCAGAGAGGCCACCATCACATAAAAGGTCCATGAGGCCTCAGACGACAGGGTGATGTCACTACTACAGGTCGAAAATTTAAAATTCTTCCAAATATGAAATTGTCGTATTGGAACAAGCATCACCAGAAACGTGCTTATCAAGTATATTTGTGACTTTTAAATAATGGAGCCAACAAAAGACATCATACAGTCAGTATCATTCAAATGCAGTTTGCAAACCCACTGAAGTCTGCAAGATACTGCAATGTAATCAGCTGTGAAAGTGAGGCAGAACTTCTATGAAACTAAGATGTTAAACAAAGTAAAGGTTTACTTTGTGCAGTCTGGGAGAACTGGACAGATACTGGAATGCAATCACAGATTCAATTCCACTCAGGACGGACATAAACATGGATGATGCTCCTGCATGGCTCTGTGTGCAGTGGTGCAGGACAAGGTCACAAAGGACCACATGCAAAGAGCTGGAGCTGATTTAACTTGGATCAGTGTACTTGTTTCCAAAGTAAAACATTATCAGAGAGGTAAAGACGAAAAGGGAAAACACAGTTTTGTGCAGGTGGTGTGAAATGAGACAACACCAAAAAAGAAATGAAATGTGTGGGCCTCTAACAGCTACTGTGCAGTACATCAGATTCAAATAAAAGAAAGCTTACAGTGCCAATTGTATCTGTTACCTGTACACACAGTGAACAGCGGTAATGACCTGTCCTGTTCTCCACAGACATGCTGATAGGAGTCCTCAGATGAGTGCTTCCAGCCTTAAAAACAAGGAAAAAAAGGAGGTTGAGGAAGTTCTCAGATCACTTGCTTTCATTCTTACTGCATCTTCACATTGAACTCACACTGTATTAGAAAAAGATGTCACAGTTTGAACCTCTTACCTGCTGCCAATTTTCATCTGTTCACATGCTCAGTCAGTACTTTTCCACTGTCACTCCCCTGCCAGCCATGCCCACCTGCCCACTCACCTGAGATTCATTCCCAATCAGTCCAGTATTTAAGCTGCTCTCCCGCACTCATTCCATGCCAGATTGTTCTTCGTATCATGCAAGGCTCTCTGGTGTTCTGTATCAGGCTGGTCTCTTGTTACTGGACCTGCTTGCCTTTGACTTTGCCTGATCTTCTGTTCTCTGGTAAATACCTCTGCCTTTAGTATCGGAGTGGCAGAATATGGCAGAAATAGAATATAACATTCCTAAGTAGGTTTCTGTTAGTGTATAATCACCTGAAAATAAGGTCGTTGCATCTATAGAGAGAGGGGGTCTTCATCCACAGACTCCACTATGTTGCACCACCATGTTTCTACAGTAGCCCAGAAGGGACAAACCAAACACTGGCTCTTGAGAGCAACTTTGGCAAGTTTCATGGCCACCGACCGTTCACTGCACGCTTTGAAAGGGAGGGTGAGGCGAGGGGTCTTCAGTAGATTGCAATCTACAACCTCACCAGGTGATGCCACTAAAACCTACACGCTGGACCTTTAACAGCAGAATGAGGGTTTGTAAACACAATATTCAAAGTTGGCTTTGAAGTGCCCCAGAACACCGTTCATTGGCTGGCAGAGGCTTGGGTCTCTGTAGATACTCACTTGTAGTGGGGTTGTACTGTAAGTGGTCTTTGAGAGGGATTATTTTTGTAAGTTGTTCTTTTAGGAAAATCCTACTCATTTTGCCTTTAGTTTGACACTTTGGAAAAGATGTTTTTTTGCTTCCTTGCTGAGTGTTACATGATAAGATCAAAACCACTCACATCTGTATGCTGAATATGATGCTACTGCCAGCAGCCAGTTAGCTTAGCTGAGCATTAAGACTGGAATATCAATATGGTCTATCACCTCGTTTAATCCGCTCAAAAACTGAAGTGTGAAAACAAAGTGGTGGATTTTGTTTCCTTCAGACAGCTCTAGGCAAGCTGTTTTCCCCTTTTCCAGCAAAACTAACCGCCTGCAGACTGTAGCTTTGCATTTAATGGACCTGCAGCAGAACGCTATCGAGCTTCTCTTCTAACTCTCAGCAAGAAAGGGAATAAGTGTATTTCACAAAATGCCAAATGACTCCTTTACAGGAACAGCGTCATTGCGGCATCATTCTCCTGGAGACAACACAAGAGAGGCTGCTTTCAGAAACAGAGCTACCATCTCAAAACACAGATCTGGCCCATCCAGCGTTGCTCAGAGTATTCTGGCTTCATCTACTACCTGCATTTTATGGCAAAGACAATAACTTGCACTTACACAGCCCTTTTTTTTTACACGTTCTTTCTGGCTCTGTGATACTGTACCTGCCAAGGCCAGGAGCTGTGATGAGGCACCTCTTCGCCTCCCACAACTCTTCCTGCAGATCTCCTCTGCATGTCGCTCGACTGAAGCTCCACCTCAGCCAGCACTGAGGCACAGAGGAAACTCATTAAAAATGCAATTTAAATGTGATTTCCCTTTGGGTGAATTGTATAATTTTTTGTATTTTCTGAGTGAGAAATTGTACTTTTTTCAGCAGTAAAGTATGTACAGTGCAGCTTTGTCCCTCCTCACCTGTGGCTGCGAGTGTGGTGAACAGCATAACACGAGCTTGTCTGCAGCGTCTCTACGTTTCTAAAAGCATGTTTCGTTCTTTTGTAGCCTGAGGTGACCTTCATTTGATGAAGACTCACCGCTGAGCTTGGCATTGGTCAGAAAGGCACCTGTGGTTCTTCTCAGGATTTATCACAGTTTGTGATAGTGTGTGATGGCGCGTTGCCACACCACACTGGATTTTCTAAAACATAAAAAGTGTTTCTAAGAATTGCCAACAGTCTCGAAGTGCTGAACATTTATTTTCACAGCTTGTGGCCACACTTTAAGTAGCTGCATGATACATAAAATAAATCCTTGAATAGGCGTTTTTGGGTTATTTATTCATGTTTTGTGGCAGGGGAGGAGGATAGCTTGATGCCTGAAGCAAAACAAATGTGACCTTCATAATGAGATATATAAATGTGGTAGTATAAACGCATGAGAAATTAGCCGCCACTCAAAGTTTCAGCAAAGTTTATTTTTTGAAAGAATTAGACCAGACAAGTGAAGAAGTACAGCAGATGAAATCACGCTCGAATGTGGTCTCTGTTTTTAGGTGTTAGATGAGTCTTCTGTTTATATCATGATCTGGAAAGCAGGAGAAGCAAATGATTACACATAAAGAGCTAATGCTGAGTTTCTTATAGCTTATTCTATCACAGATATATAATACCCTAATACTGACCTTGTCCATCCATTCGATGAAGGCAGAGACACGGGTGAAGACGGTGGGCTTCTGGTAAGTGTTACATCCATAACCAGACACAAAGCTGGCAATACCATGGACGACATACTTTCCATTAACAAGGCAGTTCAGAGGGCCACCAGAGTCACCCTGAGGGGAGATTAAAGAGGGCATCCTCACACATAATGATTCAGTGGTAGATATTAATTCTAAAAAACACAGCAAAGTTTCAGAGACCTTTTTTCAAGTTCCAAGTCGAGTAAGTCCTCTACAACAAGGCAATTTTTCCAAATTACTTTTCACATAGGAAGGAGGACACTCACATTGCATCCAGCCTCATCATAACCACCAGCGCACACCATGGTGGTCTTGATAGCGCTGCCCCACCAGCCCTTGCTGGAGCAGGTCTTGTGGTCAACCACGGGAAGGTAAGCCTCCTTCAGCTGGGCCGACAGGCTGCCACCAGCTGGACAAGGTGGAGTTGGAAAAGTAAGATGCATTGAGCTTTACAGAAAAGACCCAACCATGGCTTTGTAACCCAGAGAGATCACACGATCAACTCACTGGCAGTGCGTCCCCATCCGGTGACGTAGCAGGGGTTATTGTTGGGCAGAACCTGGCCGGAGGGAGGCAGAGAGCCCAGCTGGACGAAGGAGTTCAGAGTGGCATCAGAGGACAAACGCAGCAGGGCAATGTCGTCCCTGAGGTGGAGATCCATGGATCAAACAGGAGGAACCGAAAATAACTTAACCTCCTAAGACCTGAACTCTGGCATGGCGTGCATTTTCTAATTTCTCTTTGCTATTTGGACTGATTGGGATCTAAAGTCCTCGTATGTGGACACCAGCCCTTTGAAGAGCAAAATTTTGTATTGTGGTCCAGACAAACCAAATTGTGATGTCCACATATATGGACGCCAGGTCCTAGGAGGTTAACCACACTTTGTCTGTGGGTTAAACCACCACCTCCCTAAGGCAACATGACAACACCTTGGAACATGAAGGCTTCCCTGAAGATGTTTGAGGCATGAGAGAAATCGATTCCCTTCAAAACATTGCAATTTACTCTTCTAAAAATAGATACCTGTCTTTCAAAATCAACAAAAACATTTGAGTTGAAAATTCTTAAAAAAATAAAATGCAGTCTTCACCCGCCAGCCACATTGCTGGAGTCCCATCCAGAATGGATGTGGATTTCCCTGACGGCAATGGCCTGCTCTGTGCCAGCGGTGCTGTAGATGTCATGATCACCGAGAACGACACGGTACGTCCTTCGGCTGTAAATTAAAAACAAAAAAGAAATATTAATATTGTTAACAGTCAATTATTAGATGTAGCTGTGACTCAAATGACTAATTGCAAGTCAGTTTAGCCTTATGAATTCTTATTACAGTAAACAAATATAAAAAGTAAAGACCACAACAAATTATTAAATGACTTCTGGTTTTGTTTACTCTTCTTCTGGTGACTTTTCTAGCGACTTTTCCTTTGTGACAGTTATAAATGAGGCTGTGAGAAGCTTCCTCATACTGGTGACATTTAGAAACACTGAAATAAATCATACACCTCGGTACTGCGATAAGAGCAGGTTACGGATATTCAAGTCAAAGCAATCAAAAAATCTGAATACCTAAACCTAAAACTCACACAGCCACAGAGTAAGAGTCGGCGCTCCAGTTAATCACTATGTTACCTGTCCACACAGTGAGCAGCTGTCATAACCCAGCCTCTCTGAATCAGAGTTCCTCCACATGTGTGGTACCAGCCGTTGCTAGATCTATACTGAAGGGAGATCTAAAGGGGGAGAAAGACCACTGTTATGCATGCATATTGGAAAGTTCCTCCACATGATTCCATTTTCTGCATGCATTTTTTTATATTACACTAGATTACCTGCCAGGGCCAAGAGTTGGGTTCGGCCACCTCACCTCCCACAACCCTTGTTAAGATGTCCTCCATGTACCTGGGCTGGGGTGCCAGCTCAGACAGCACTGGTTAAAAACATAAAAGCAGGTAGCATGATTTATACAAGGCTTCCCAGATTCTCCATAATATTATTTGCTTTCCGTCTACAGAAATAGGAAACAAGAAATGAGGCCAGCGAGAGTGAACTGGTAGAGCCGAGCATCTGGAGCTCCTGCGTGTTGACAAGACTAAAAATGAGTGACTGACTGGATGACAGAGAGAGTGACTGACTGAGAGAGAGTAAGAGGGTGAATGAGACGAAGAGAGATCAACAAGTGTGCGCTGTCACTTTCTTACCTACGGCTGCGAGACTTGTCAACACCAGAAATCTGAGCATGTCTGCAGTACGTCAAAGCGTTTCTACTGAGAACAAATGTTTTCCACCTTCTTTTATACCCCAACTCGACCTTTGCTGGTGTGGAAAAGTGTGGCCTTTCTTTCCCCCGGGACAAAAGCCAAGTGTGCACCTGTGGTCTGTCTCACACAGTGTTATCGGTCAGATACCACACACCTCCTGCTTTGACCAGTTGAAAGCGGTCTACAGTGAAGAATGACATGTAGACTGATACGTTTATCACTGGATGACATGAGTCACAGGGATTGAGAGTAGGGTATTTATGTATTTATCATGTTTGATATGGACCATGCCAGCAATTCCTGGCAAGTATTTATGTGGGAAAAAATAAATAAAAAATTCTTATCAGGCCTTTGGTTTAAGGCAGATGAATCATGACATCATGGCTGACCTTATGGAGGTGTAAGCCAACTGATATGATGACAAATTCCACAATTTTCAACATCTTTGTATCTCTTGTCTCAGGTGGATCTCTGAGAGAAGAGCACAAAAATGCACTATAATTATACATACTCTACAAAAAAATCCTCCTTTGTTGTTAAATGACACATTCTGCTTAGCTTGAGTCATTCAGTGACTTCAGCTGTTTTGTCTGTTATTGTAACATTTTCTCAAGAACTGAAGGAACTTTAGAGAAGTTGAAATTTTTCCTCTAAATACCAAAAAATAGGAGCAAAAAAATCTAAATCTCACCATCATGATTGACTGCATTATGGAAACTAAAGTAGTAATATATTCTACAAATTTCAAAAGCAAGTATTCTGTATATTGGTTGTAGGAAAAGTTATTAATATTCAAGTACGGGTTGGGGTTAGAACGGAGCTGTGGGGTTCAGCTTCAGCCTCGAGGAAATTTGATTTGTTATATTTAGTAGTCAGTTGAATGACTGTAGCTGCAGATGATCGCTTATTTCTAAATTAAAAAAAAAAAAATCAGTGCAACTGTTCATGCAACTGATTAGAATTTCTTTTTGAAGCCACATGATTAAACTTAAAAATGTTTTCAGATGTTTTCTTTTTATCTATAAAACATAGAGCAGTTTTATGATTTGGGACAGAAGTCAAATCATTAATCATTTTCACTGGATACAGAATTAGACACCAACACTAGATGGTGCTAAAGACCAGCACACACACACACACACACACACACACACACACACACACACACACACACACACACACACACACACACACACACACTGAATCTCAGCTTGGCTGTACACACACATCAAAGATATCTGTACTGTGCAGCACACAAACAGATGACATGTGGTCCTGAGATTTCCTTTTCAACACCCAAATCTTAATGCAACTCAATTGTAATACAGATAGTACTTAACTGGCATGAATCTAAATAAATAAATAAATGAAAAACATTTGAAGACAAAGTCAAAATCTATATTCCCAACTAGGAAGATTTAAACTCAGTGTGAGAACTGAGCTGAAGAGGATTTCTCTCCTCTTCTTTCCTCTGACCTCTTTGACATTGAACAGTTATATCGCAGATGGATTACTAGATGCTTTAAGCACAGCAAGTCTCTGAGTTTAAATATATAAATATATGTACTAATACTTTTTCAAAGCCCTTTACTTGTTCTTAACTGGTCACGCTGATATTTCCAACAATAGATTTCTGGACAAAAGGAAGGCCTCTGATGTGTGTGTCTTTTATAAAACAGTCCTTAATTAGACAGAAAGTCATTAAAACTGTGTGGATTTTGGATTATTGCCTTATCAGGCTATTAAAGAGATAGCCATGCTGACTGGTAATTGAGCTGGCCCCATGACACACAGGGAAAAGGTCCTAATGCTGAAAGACTTCCTGATCAACAGGGGCTCCACAATTTTGCGATTTTCTCACAGAGCATCTCCGTCCCCTCCAAACTCCTCATGTACCCCTCCACCACCCAAACCTTTTCTTGCAGAGGCATAAATCAAATGGGGGAGATCAAAGACAGGAAGTGCTGTGGATGTGTTAATTAAAGATGTTTGCTCTTGATACAGCTTCCCCTCATTAATGAATAGTCGATTTGGTTCCCATAAAGATGTCTCACACACACGGGCAGGAAATTGAGGTTCCAAAAAAATTAATGGGATGCACTGATTGGGTCTATGATAGAAAGTCGGGGAGGGTTATCACAGAGTAACTGTTGATTATGTCAGTGTGACATTATTTGAAAAGCTCAGTGTTGCCAGAGTGAAGCTAAAAGACTTAAAATTAGGAACCGCCACTCCTGTTAGTATACAGTCATTCATTGCGGCAAATTCTGTTATGAGTGCTGCCTTCAAGGACCCACAGCTTGTTACCATCAGGAATCCAGAGTGTGCCTTTCAAGCAACATTAACAGATTTTCTTTTCTTTTTTGGCCACTTGGGGCCAGCAGAACAAGCTGTTAACACAACACTCACACATCATCACCTTATAAAGTTGCTGCAAACTGTTTCCCACTGGGTTATCAAAGCCTTTTCACTGAAAACAGCTGCTGCGAGATTTTCATGTAGAAATTAACATCTTTAATGTATTTTTGCTGCAGCGAAATGAGAACTGAATCAATGGGCAAAAATTTAAGGTCATATTTCGAAAATAAATCAGTGGCAGACTCGATAGAGCCCTTACAAAAACACAAGTAGAAACGATGGTTTTAACGATAGGTCACAAAATCACTGTGTGACAAACCATCTGTGGATTGAGGTTGTATTACTTCATCCTGATTTCTGTATTTACAGATCATAAATGTGTGTGTGTGTGTGTGTGTGTGTGTGTGTGTGTGTGTGTGTGTGTGTGTGTGTGTGTGTGTGTGTGTGTGTATTAATAAGTCATCAGGTCACAGTAACAATGCAAGGAATCCTATCTGGGGACACTTTAATTGTTGCTCATCTAGTCAAAAGTATTAAATACTACAGAGAAATACTTCTTTTGGAAAAGTTTCAGTGCTGTATGGTTGTTGAGATGAATTGACAGCTTCTCCATCATGGTTTCTCTGGTACTGAATGCTTAAAACCATTCAATACTAAATGATTAAATCCTTAGAACTGTATTTCATCTTTCCTTTACAGGGGTTGTCAGTTAAAAATGATTCCTGAGACTGATGTATGGATGATATTCAATAATCCTTAAGATACACATTGTGTGAGTTCGAGAGTGCAGCTTTTTTTCTTTTTTTTTTATTTTCAGTGCCCTCAGTTCACGGAGCCAGCTGCTTCTCATAAAGCTTCTACATTGTTACTTCGGTCTCTTACGCAACGATCTTTTCCCTGGCTTTCCTTTCTACAGTTTCACAAGTGTCCCACATTGTCTAAGAAAACAACACATTTCCTGAAACTTAAAGCTCTAACAAAGGGCCCTTTATGACAGCACCCTCTTGCCCTTAATGAGCATTTGAACTGCTCTCCAAACAAAATCACATAGATACAATAGACGATGAATATGAGGTCAGGTTTGAGTTACAGCCTTTAACAATTTCAACATTAGAAAAAGACGGCAAGGACAAGATTCTCGTTGGAAAGCACTTTTCATGAGCTGCGTTTGATCTCAGATCCACGCCAGGCTGTGGAGTTATTTTCAAGTAAAACTCTGTCTTCATATGTAATGTGTACAAAGTTGGAGGGCTAAATTACTGCACAACATGGCACTAATCTACCCACAGTCTATGGGGACCGACAGTGTATTAGCACCTTTCCCTGCTGGCCGAGGAAATGTGCAGAGATGCATCAATGCTTCCATGCGTCCTGCTGGGTGACAGCAGCGAAACTGATCCACTGGCCTGTTTGCAACCTTTAATTGCAATTATTCCACAGTGAAAACAATCAATACATCCTCCCACTACCCCACACCCTCTCTCTCTCTCTCTCTCTCTCTCTCTCTCTCTCCCTCCCTCTCTAGCTTCCTCACCAGCTCACTTTCCCTCTCATGTTTCCTTCCTCGCTCTTCTTTCAGCATGTCTCTCTCTATATATGTGGCAAAAGGTGCCATATAGGCTGTGGGGTGATGCGGTGTGTGGGGGGCAGGGATGCGGTGGTGTTAACTAACGTGCTGCTTGGAGAAAGATGATCTGCTGTGGCTACGAGTGCCTGATTGATCCTGTGGAGTATTGTTCATCCATCTCTGTCCTCCTGCGGCTGCTGCTGCTTTCACCTCCAGATGCTTGCATCTTGTCTCCCCCCGTTCTCCTTCTGCCCAGGTTACAGCTGCCGCCATGCTGTTGGGTCCTGGCCCTCGGATGCAGCAGTGATAGGGTCTGCTGGACTGGAAAAAGAGGCTGGCGCTCCAAGCTTCCCTCACTGAGTGTGAGGAGGAAGAGGAAGGCGAATACGAAAACATACATATATATACTGTATGCTTCATCCTGTGTGTGACAGTTCTTGGGTTGTTAAAGGGCCTTCAGGATCAGACACTCATCAGAATTCCCAATAGAAAAACAGGAATAAATCACCCAACCCAACGGAACATAAACACATGAAATTAGCTTTAGTATCAAATGTCTATAAAATATTTAGAAAGCAAAACACTAAGTAAAGGCAGTATGTATGGTGATATTCGTGTTTCACAGAAATCTAATTAAAACAACCACATACAACTGTAAAGGGAGCTTGTGCAGCTGTTTTATCAAGCATGTTTTTATTGTGCTGCACATTTATACCTGTCATTGCCTGTCAGCATAATTATTCCCCAAGGGAAAGTGGAGAGAATAACTATATGTCAATTAGCACTGTTTAACAGAGAGATGAGATAGCAGATATCATCGGTAACTTGTTTTAATGTGTCACCGCATGAATTCTTCAATTCTTTCATACCATTAACACCTTTTTTTTTCACCATACAATAATCCATCAAAGGTAACATAAGACTCAGATGTGTTACAGAGAGGAATTAACGTGGTGAAATAGGGCTGTTTGATGTCTGAAGATGATGTGAGTTTAACAACACAGTTCTGACATTAAGCACAACCTCTGATTTCCAAATCTATTGTGTATTCTGTCAATCATTTTTCACCAATGACAACTGGAAGCACAGAGCGTGCAATCTCAGAGCTTCACTGGTTGGAACAATATCACTGCCATGCATGAGTGCTGTCTAGACTGTGAGCAGAAGTTAGAGAGGAGAAAATAACCTCAATTATTTTAAACAGTCAAAGGAAATAAAGTCAGAATGGTGAGCTTATATATGTTGTTCTTGTTACCCTATATAATCAACGTGCGCACAAATGATTTGGATGTACATTGATACAGAGCTGCCATGAGGAGAGCCCTAAGGTGAGATTGTTTAACTAACAAGTAAGCCGCTGCTGCAAGCTGCCGCCCTCGCCTGTGGCAAACTGTGCATGAAGTTCTTGGTGAAGGTTTTTTGTATCCTGCTCTGCTTGACTGGTACACTCAAGTATTTTGTCTAATTTCACTGAAAATAGGTGCTGATCCATTCTTAAGAGTAGCGGGGGCTTTACTCAGCTCTCAGCCTCTGTATTTCATTCTGTCCTACAGAGCTAACAATATGAGTTAAAGCTATTGATTGGGGCCCATGTGGCCAGCCAGCTGCTTGGTAAATCATGAAAAGGAATCTCAAACTGTCTTTATCAAGGAAATTCCCCATGTTTTGCTTGGAATTGCCTTTGAACAGCAGGCTCTTTATCAATTTTACTGAAAAGGTTCCTTAGCATCTCACATGTGCAATTTTAATACTAGTCTTGAAAATCCTGTTTTTCAAATCTGAACTAAAATCAATGTGAACCCATTCACAATGAGTATCCCTATAAGCACTCTTCGTGGTCAGCTAAAGAAAGTAATTGCTGGGGATTTTATTTTCAATTATCTCTTCAATGAAAACTAATTCCTTTCATGACTAGGTGCCCATTTTGCTAAGCCCATATCTCATACATGCAGCGGCACAATACAATTTACTTTTGCTTTCCTCTCAAGTACAGCAGAATACTGTGCAGCAGACCACCAATGAAAGAAGAGACAGAGACAAAGAGGGGGAGCTGGGGGTTAGAGCAAGGCCTGCATGTGAATATTTAATTAGTTGTTAATGAAAAGAAGTCATTAGGATTAATTCCTCCTTACGGCTAATTTAAATGTTCTTTTGCAATTCTCATGAGAGCAGAAGTCTGTGTGCAATGGACTAAGGTGGAGTTCCCATGTTGGCCCTTAATGGGCCTTCAGCTGTGGACAATAGTCAATCACTCAAAACTGTGTAGCAGTAATCAGCTCACAAGTCATCACCATATACGTAATTAGCAGCAATCCTGAGCAGTTTGTTTTGCTCGTGAAACATATGACATGAGCAGTGGGGTCATTAGCTTACCTTTTAAAATATAACTTAAATGTAGCTGTGTTGTTCTAGATGTCAGTGGTGAAAGAGGATCTGCCTGCAAGCCAAAATACTTGCAGCAGCACACTAACTGAAACATTTCACTGGTTTTGCCTGGTGCCTCAATTTGTTAAAATGTCAACAGAGTAAGTATAAAATAAGTGTAAAGGTCTTGCATTACTAGCTCTCCAAATATCTCATGATGCTCATTTTGGCTCGAGCCCGAGGCTGAAAGTGCTCAAAAGTTTGTGGACGATGGTTCTAAAACTTCTCTTCCAGGGCCAGAGAATCAATCTTGCAGCAGAGAAACCTGATGCTTTATTGAACTGGAGACACAGATGAATAACCCATGTTGAGGCTCAATCAACCACTCCAAGAATGGTAGAAATAGCAGTGGTGAGATGACACTACCACAAACCGTGATGCGCCATGTCCTTCACTTGCACCAATCAGACCCTGATATCAAAGCGGCTTGAGATATAATGACTAGGTCTTTTTGTAATAGCTCTAAATTCCTGCTATCAACTTGGTCACAGGCACGTGTCGAAGTTGAGAATGAAAATAAAAATGGCTATTTTCTAAGTAACTATTACTCTATCATTTGGTGCACAGAGAAACTCTCCAGGTATTTCCCTAAAAAGCATGAGCTTGCAATTGTTCACATGAAAAATAGATGCATGGAGGGTTGTAAACTTCCTGCTGAGTATCAGCCTGACATGAATTGCTCTTAACATGTAGAGGTTACAGGACCAGGGAAGTAGAGAAGCATTTTGCTTACAAAGTGGCACGTGCACATGCCTAACTATAACATCACTTGAAGGAAAAAGCCTTTTGGTTGACTACATCTCAAAGAGCTGTGGCGCAATTGCGAGTATCCAGGCTTTCTGTTGATGGATTCCCCTGCTGCCGATAAAGGCGTCCTTGACTGATAATGATCATTGCCCAGTTGGGTAGTATGCATTTGTCTGGGCTGAAACCTGCAGGTACTCATTATTAGATCTAATGACCATCTGTCTATGAAGACCTTGTCTGTCACCTTATCATGACGTCATCCTCTGGATCAGTGCCAGTACAGCAGTTCTTTGGTAGCAGGTTCTAGGTGTGGACTGGAAACGGACTCAAATCGTCAGGGTCAAGAGCCTCTTGCTCCCTCTGTGTCCTGCTTGCCCAATGATAACTAAAGAGACTTGTCAATGGGACCCCAGAGTGTATTCATATTCCCTGCCAGCTCCCACTGAGTTGCTTGGCACACCACGTAGCCTTGGCCAAAGTAAAAGCCAATCTGCATGAAGTGAGCTGAAAGGGAAGGAGGACACAAGAGAGAGGAGAGGAGAGGAGAGGAGAGGAGAGGAGAGGAGAGGAGAGGAGAGGAGAGGAGAGACTGGATAATCTCCCCATGTGTGTAAGCCTACTCTCACTGCTAGTGTAATCCAAATGAAATATTAAAGGAGACTCGACCTCACAAAGAGTTATGAAGACAAACCTCTTGTTGTGCTAACATGAACCAGTTTTCCATACGAAAATGCTGAATGGTGTTGAAATAGTTTGTGTGAATTAACAGTTTGCTAATAGGCTTATGATTGATAAAAAAAAACCAAATCACTGACATAAAATATATTTTCATTATTGTTTTTGACATGTGCTATTCATATAATGTTATCCACCCTTTGCTTAGCTCCATCACCTGGTTACATTGCGATAACTGTCCACCTTAGCAGCGTGCATTTGTTTGCAGTACTGGACTGCCTCTCATCCAACAGGCTTCTTCAGCTCTAAGTGGCTGTGGGGACTCCGAGATCTCTGCTACTGACCTCCCGATTGTGATAGCATAAGAACAATGCAACTGACTGACTCACTCACTTTGAGCCCCTCATACAGAGCAGCAGGTAATGCTAGCATTAGCAAGCCTGATAAAACTGAAAAATGTTGTACATGAACGAAATGTATTCATCTGCAGTAACGGTAAACATAACACATTGCCCTGCTGTTAACTACACAGAACTTAAGATACTGAGGGTTGGCAAACAGTAACATTAACCGTGTTAAACAGCATGGCTATGAGTATGTGCTAACACTCCCCCACAGACTCACACACTGAAGAGCCTTGCAGTCGAGCTGCTAGCCCAGCTACAACACAGGTACCCCCACAGTGACTCTGAGTCTGACAGTAGCTTCTTGTGGCTGGTTAGCTCCAAGCAGCATCTTCCAGGGCTGCTGCGCCAAAAACTGCAGTTCCTCAAATGACCACTTGAGTCAGTTTCCATAGACCCCCATATTAAAATGCTCAACTTTACAGCCGAAATAAATGTTTACAGCCTGATACACAAAACAGTTTCACTGTCTATAGCTAATTTAACAACAATTGTATGGATCAGATTTTTAATTTTGTTATGCATAAATATGGGCATGGCTGCTTTGAGTGACGGTTCATTGCTAGGTTTCAACTACCTGGCTTTATTTGGTCTGCTTCAGCTCCACCCATGCTCCATGTCATTGCCCATTTTTGGATTACTGATTATTTTCACTTGTATAATTAAGTCTCCATTCATGAAGCACCAGGAGTACTGCTAGTGAATGTAACATTTATTTTCAACTTTTGATCTTTCAAAATGCTCTTTGTAAAATAAAGTTCCACTTTTAGTTGCCAATCCATGTCAAGATATTCACAAGCAGGTCTGGATGGCAGGAAAGTCTAAGCAGAGCTGAACCAAAGAGCAGCCTGCAAATAAAGCGGCAACTTTTGCAGGGAGGCTAATTCATGCAGGTACCTGTGAGGAGCATTACACCATTATATTCTTCAAAATAATGTAAATGGATACAGCATCTTTTCGGTAATCTGCTCTAGCATCATTGTGGCACAGACAACCATGATAAAAGTTACATTTGGGTAAGCATACGTCCCATCACCTGCTATCAAAATGTACCACAGTAATTTAATATCTACTGTAATGTCAAACCGATGTGTGCCACTGCTGCGCAATGTCTACCCAGAATTCACATCACCTCACTGGAACAGAGCATGGCTCATCTTCCCAGCACTGCTGATCAATATAAGATGCCACATTGTCACAGTCAATACGATGGCAAATGGCAATTATGGACGAATTATGAACAATTTCATGGGTGAGCTCCCCTTGCCTCTTGGCAATACGGTTTCTATGACAGATTTGGCACTGGCAGTCTTGCGACACATCTGCCTTATTGCCTGTGTTTGGCTCACTCACTCACTCTGACATATTTGGATGTTCCATTCAGTCAACTACAGAGAATTGGTCAAGGGAGGAAATAGATTTGTTCAGGGATTTGTGTGAGCCGGTGTACAACTGTGTATGACTGTTTATGTGAGTGCATGCATGTATAAACATGCCTGAATGTGTACGTGCATATACATGTGTATGTACCTAAAACGTGTGCAGGTACCACTGTATGTGTGTATGAATTTGTGTGTCTTCACAAGTATGCGTGTGTGTATGAGTTAGTGTGTTTGTGTAAAAGTGACTTTTTTAAAGGGAATGTGTGTGTGTCAGTAGCACCCTTGAAAGGTTGTAAGATTGGTAACAAACCCAAGGTGTGGCAGCAGTGGCATCATTTTGTTTGTGAACTTTCAAAACTCTTTGTTTTCTATTACATAATCTAATTATTTGACTTAGTAACAAACATTGAATGTTTCTGATACATATCTAACACAAAAACAACATGTTCTTTATCTTTTTCATATGAGTCATTTTCATAATCAGAATTGGCTTCATTGGACAATTGCGTGCACACATACAAGGAATTTGCCTTGTGAACAGTGAGTTCTTCATGTGGACCTCGGCTATTTGCTGGTAAACCTTTGTTAAATTAGAATGTGTCTGTGCCATAATGGGAGGCTTCCACTTCAAGCAGGCCAAGTGCTCTTCAGCTCAAGAATGGCAGCGATGTGCTGTTAGGGCACAAGTTGCTAAAATTGTACCATAATCTTTTCATTTTCATTCCTGCCCCTTAGTGAATTTGTCACTACACTGACTCAGTGTTTACTGTCAAATTTATCCCCAGACAGTGGTGCATGCTGATAAGCAACTAGATGTATCCCACCTTTCCCGGCTTTTCCACTTGAAAATGATATGTTAACCCACTCAAAAGCCATGTTTCAGACCTCTTAACTATAGCTCTGAATACAAATAAATCCCAGCGTGTTAACTCGTGTAAATGCATAATCTTTGTCAACTGAGTACTAAAAATGTAAATCTCCTTTTAACTTGGGGCAACATTTTTAAGACCTCAGCACAGAAAATTATATTCGTGGGAAAAAAGTGTGTTCACTGTGCTGTAAGGAGGTCCCACAAATGAATGTAAGCAATTCACCAAGTTATGCAAAATGTATAAGCATATTTGTCAACATTATATAACAATTAACTGACAGTTGAGAGACATTTGTGGGCACAAAAATATGAAAATGTTGTGTAGTATGCTAAATATGTTTGAGTTTATTGAGTTTATCCCACTGAAAAAAAAATAATTCCATATTTTTTAGCTATATTAAGCAAGCAGTAAGTATGTTGTATTTGTGATATTTGACTACAGATATTTTATTTTGTTTTGATGTTATATGTCTAAATGGTGTGGGCCACCATGCATTAGCAAATAACCAGTAAAGGTGCTTTTCTAATACAGCATCTTAAGGATGGAAATTCTTCCCTTTATATCACATAAATTAACCCATTTTTTTTGTAAATAAGCTAACTTGTTTTTTGATTTATCTAATAAAAATAGCAGGAGAAAGTAAAGCCTCTTGCAAAAATGGTTTTGGTGATGTTTTAAAATCATTTTATCTGATGGTATTTTACTGTACCTAAAAGGACAACAAGAGGAGTAATGGCTAAAAACTAAAGTAACAATTCATTTCAATATGGTCTTTTTTCCCATTAATTCATGTGACAAAATATGTTGTGTTTTCTGGTTTGTTAATTTGTGTTCTGATATATTGTAGTATTTTGCCCTTGAGGGCCACCATACATACAAACGTTACACTACCCTGGCGCTTACTTTTCCGTTACATCATAATGTTGAAATTTGATTAGAACTTAGCAAGTTAGCAGCTAAGCTAGTTTATCTTTAAGAACGAGGTAAATTAAGTCACTTTACAGCACATCTCCTATCAGTGCTGGGGTTGGGGTAAGGTAACATCTTGTCACTTTTTTTGCTTTGTAAAATGACAATAACAACTTTCACTGGTAGAAATAAAACTTGATGCTAGCTAGTTTTTTTTTTTTGTTTGCATCTAAGGTTAAGCTAGCTGAGAGGACTGCCAGAGAAACACAACAGTGAGTAAACGGGTGGCGTTTACGGCAAAGACTGATATTTGACTCATATTGTATCCTCATTGCTGAAACTGTAGGCTCAGTACACTAACGTCACCTCCTTCTGGGTAAACTACATTCATTGCTGAAGTGAGACCAACGTTGGACTTCGTCACCCGGTATAAAATACAAGCCGTCCTATCCATGCTCTCTCCTGCTTGGGGCGATTTTAATTGATCCGGGCAAACCGCGAACGCCTCTGAGGTTGTTTCCCTTGAATTCATAGCGCTGAGCATTTCGGGCGGTAGTTGCCTTTTATTGTCGCCCAGGTACATTTTTTCTCCACAACACTTGTCAAGGATAAAGCAGTGGAAAGCCGTATCAAACCGGAGTAATTATCCCTGCATTGTTGTGGAGGCAGCTCGGAGGAGGGAATGGATGCAAGCAAGCGAGCAGAGGCGCACCGTGGCAGCTACCTGACAGACCCCGCTCTTCTGTGATGCAGCTGTTTCTGCTGGCTGTGAGAAACCCAGGACACCCCGACGACTGCCTTTAAAACGCTAACGAGCGAGAAATCAGCGGCTGTTTGTTATTCTGCACGTGTTGGGATTGCATTTGAAGAGGAGGGAAAGCCATGTTGCCGGTCTACTCTCTTCCTTACAGAGAGAGAGAGAATACACCACCGCTTTGATTTTCTAATTCAGATTTCTCTGTTTTCCTCGCCGTGGTGATTTGTCCGTTTGTTTACTCCCTTCTCAGCAAACGGGATCTTGTTTTTTTGCCGACCTGTCCAGCGCTTTTGGCTTTTGTTTTGAGCGTGAAAGCGAAACATCAACTCGGTAATAATACAGAAGTGTGCGAGGACAGGACAGCGTTGGCATCTATCCATGCGCGCTCCACACCGGGCTATTTATTATGGAACTGTGACCCCAGCCGAGGCACAACACATGCTTTCCCCATCTATACTTTTTCCAAGTGCTTACATGTAAGGACGGGGTATTTTGAGCATATCTTTGGTGAAATAATCTGAATGTCGGGCTGTTTTGCCGGCTGTCATTGACGCAACATCTCACACAGACTGCATGAGAAATACATGCGTGGAAGGGCGTGAACTTGCAGACACTAACCTCCTTGCCATTAAGAAAGCATCTCCTTATTTATACAGCCAGTTTCATCCGCTTGCAACCCCTAACCCTTGATTCATCTAACTCATCCCGGGGACATAATGGATCTCAAAGCGGACTCGGAGGACATGGACTATAAGCGGCCGGCTCCCATTGAAGTTTTCGCCAGCAGATCCACGCTGCATGGCATCTCGCACATGTTCACTTATGAGCGGATGTGTATCAAGCGCAGCCTGTGGATTTTGTTCTTCCTGGGCTCCTTGGGTGTGCTGGTGATGGTGTGTGTGGACCGGGTGCAGTTTTACTTCCAGTACCCCCATGTCACCAGGTTGGACGAGGTGGCGGCTCCGATGATGGTGTTCCCCTCAGTCACCTTCTGCAACCTTAATTCCTTCCGCTTTAGCCGGGTGACGCGCAACGACCTGTATCACGCTGGGGAGCTCCTTGCCTTGCTCAATGGCAGGTGCGTGTGTGTCTCTGGTTCCCTTGTACTTTACCTGTGCGTTAAGCGCTGCCCGCAGCCGACAGAAGGTCTACCTGTTGGTATGCATGATGTCAGAGGGAAGTGATTAAGTGCTTTTACTGCAGACATTTCGAGATCTTTGATTCCCTGGCATTTAAGTAACCCACTGCACTTTTAACAGTCAGTTTCTGCTATTGTGTAGGTTAAAACAAACAGTAATCAGCACAGAGATTCCCAAAACAGACACACTGGTTTCTGGGATGATAAGATTTTTCCTCAGGGAACTCCATTTGGATGGATTTAGTAGCGGTTGATTCAGGATGTGATGACAGTGACTGAAACATTTGGCTGAAACAGTACATTTTTCATTTGGGTATATTTTACTGCAGCTATTATGAAATTTAACAGTTTTCCCTTCACTAAAATGTATTGGGAACCATTAAATCCCTGAAACCCTCAATCCCAAATTCCCACACTCCCTCTGTGAAGGGAAATAGTGCTGATGCTTTACTTGTAAGGCCCAGCATTATACAAGGTACTAGTGAACTTTGAACTTCTTTGAAATTTCATTTTGCTTTTCAGTAGGCCTTGTGGAAATGCGACCCTAGTTTTACTACAATGTCTGAATTGTCTCAGGTGAAATCTTATATGTCACATGGAAGTGCAAAGCAGTGTTTTAACACCTGTCTCACTGGTTGTCTCTGTTAGGCCACTGGGCATTGTGAAAACAACATGGACAAAGCATGCAAAACCTTTTAAGGCTCTCGGTGAATGTGAACTTGGACTGACCTTAGCCTGAGGTAATTTAGAAAAGAAAAAGGTACGGATGAAAGGTGTTTTATAAAAAGCAGGGAAAAGGCTCAGCATTACAGTTAGTTATTTAATAATGTAGTGACATTATAGATCATGTCAGCTGAAATCCACACTGCACATAAGCTCCTGTATTTATGAAATCTTAGGCAAGAGCATGAAATATACCCAACATCAATCTGTTGAAATATGTTGATACAGTATTTGATTAAAAGAAAATGAGGAAGAACACATTTTATCACAGATAGTGTGAGTCCCCCAGGTAACAGATAATGGATGAGCTGTTTCTAAGTGGTTAATATAAACCGATGAAGTAGAAAATGCCACTGGTGCAATTCTTTGCCTCATCACTTTACAGTTCACGTGACGGGAATATCTCAATATTGGATAAGTAGTCGAGTAGATTTTTAAATCCCCTGCTGACAAAGTGTGAAGAGAAGTGTGTGATTCAAAACCACTGTCCCCTCCCTTTATACTTGTTGCTCTCTGCTGTGCTTTGATCATTTAGTCCTTTCGGCAGCCATGACAAGCTCACCGTCGACTGGTGAAACTTTTGACTTTAAATTTCTTCACTTTTTCTTTTCTGTGCCACCCAGCTTATTCTGATCACGTTCACCAGTACAATACAGATAACCGTCCTTGACTCTGTATTCTGTGGTCTAGCAGTAAAATTCACATGCGCACACAAGCATAGACATGGGTTACTGCAAAAATAAAACATCTACTACTTACAAGCGAATCTAAATACCATCTTGAAACATTAGTCGGTGTATTTTTAGCATATTGATCCACAGAGCGCTGCAGCCAAAGGCACAGTTGGAGAGTACCACTGTGGTACATGCTAGAATGACATAAATCCAATTCCTTGTTTTCATACTGAATATCGTTGCTCTGTGACCTCTGTATGCAACCATATTACAGGTGATAACCTTACAGGAAAGCAGTAGATTCCATTGCTTGGGGCTGCAGTGTTAGTGCATTGTATGGTATAGATTTCAGCCTACATCCTATGTGGATCTGCTGTTCTGTGTTTGTACCCAGCAAACATTGTGAATGACTGTTGTTTGAACGTCCAGTCAAGATGTCTGCTGTGGTTAAAAAATCGTGCTGACGCCCGGCACGTTACCTGGCCATCAGCTGGACATTGTAGCAATACTGAAATATGGCATTACGACAATATGATTTAACACTGATGTTTGGTTTCACAGGAGACACAAACCTCGTTCTCCTGGGTGAAAGTGCTGTGTTTCACAAATTCATCCACCACAGCCTCCTTCCTACATGTGGCTTGCTGTTTATACTATGTCACCTGATGGCGAGCTTGGATTAAGATTTTGGCTCTTACAAACACCACACGTTTAAAGCAATGAGACACATGCATTTGCTTTTATTCCAGCAATAATATCATTAATATCTCCTGAATTGTAAGAGAGGATCTGACTGGACCATTATTGGATGTTGAAACGTCACCATCCGGCCATCTGCTTCATAACCATGTTGCAGTTACTGGCGTCCGAACAGAACGGTTTTTGATCAGGAAAACAATACCACTATCCGACCAATATTTGCTGGGTACTGTCAGCTGCACTGGCAAACCGTTAAAATATCCACACAGGCTTCCACCTCCTTGATTTATGAGTGCAGGTTCAGCCAGATTTTGTGTAAGAAGCGAGATACACCTGAAAAACACAAGAGCACTAACTGAATGAGAGGAAAACAGAAAAATGAAAGCAGTCGCACTTGCACCAAATGACTTTGGAACGAGCTGTTTCAGATGGTGGGAGGGGACTGCAAGCAGAGGCAATTAACTTGTGTCTCATAAGCTGTGTGATGAACAAGTCTTTATCCCTGTGTAATTAGTGCTGTTTGTTAAGCTACAGAGTTGTCCCACTGATTAACGCTCTCTCATCTTTCTCACTGTTTCTTGCCCCCTCTGTTCCATTTTGCCTTCGGGGGCACGTCTCCTCGCTTGAGATTGGTGACGTTTTCTTAAAAGATGGTGGGCAAGCTTTGTCTTACTCTGCGACAGTCTCACAGAGGTCGAAAAAGTACTGCGTGATAAGGTCTGTGGAGGAGAAACTAAAGGAATTGGGAACAGCTTGAATCTAAGTTGTAGATAAAAAAGTAGTAGACACGGCTTTTAAAGTAAACATTGATTGAGTAGAAAACATTTCAGTGGTAAACGTCTTGATATCAGGTGACATGCTGTGGGTGTTGTTAAAAACTGGCAAAAGAAAACAAAGTGTCATGTGGCTGTGAGTCTGTGTCCATCACCGTCTCAGGAGGAAGCAGCAGGCAATATCCACCCTTGCAGCGATGCCAGACTGTCTTAGCTGCTATGAAGTTTATAGCTGAGCTACTTGCAAGTTCACCTTAACTAACTGCACACCAGCAGTTTCTGCACACACAAAACTTTCTCATTGTATTTTTGCAGGTTGAAGTCACACTTGGCAGTGCAGAACATTACGAGTAAATTGCTCAGTTTTATTTTTATTATGTCGCAAAGGCAATTATATGATAATTAACAAAAGAAAGGTCATTTTGGAATAGGTGTTGGTTATGTGGCGTGTGCTGCCAAAAAATGTTAGATCAGCTCATGGAAGTCAGAGAAGCGAGTCTTCTGCTTACACAGTCAAGCTTTAGCATGTTTCCTGTGCTTGCAAACATGCTCTCAACTCGCACAAGCCGTGTGTAAAGTGCCTCGAAATGTAACGCTCTGTAACTTTGATCACATTATGTGTCTCAGCAAGATCACAGGTCCTAATCGGGATTTGGCTGGTGCAAAAAAAGTTCTTGGTAGAGGACGTGGGAAGGTCAGATCATATGATATCACACAGAAAGTACAGAATCAGAGTTGCTCCTAAAGCGGGTTCATTTGCATTTATATTATGATTGTTTACCAGAGAGAAGACGATCATTAAGTAGGCAATTTAGTATCAGGTGAAGGTTTTTAAACAATCTAATGTGATCCATCATGACAAGGTGTTGCATGTTATTACTGTATTTTGCTGTGTGTGATTGTTGTCCAATGAAGTAGAGATTTGTTTGGGTTTGCCTCACTTCTCGGTGGCTCGTTTGCATTTCTATGATCTTGTCCAAAGTGGCATAACAACTGTGTCACAGGTGCACCATCATTAACATGTGATCATCAGAACTCTGCTACTGGGAATCACTGCAATTCATATTCAAGGACACTGCACAAACAACCTGATCCTCGTTAATATGTGAGTTCAGTTAGCGCTAATTGGATAATGACATGAGATTGTATCAAGATGCGTTCACTGTTGTGTCACACAGACTGTGCTATTAACACTAACTTAATACAAATGGAGTATGAACTACTATACTACATACATCTACTACTACTTTTGTTATGTTTTTTGAGTTAGTTTGAGAGGGTCAAGTCCTGAGTGAGTACAGTTATGTGACCACAGTCTTGCTGTCAAAGTTCACTCTTTAAATCATTGGTTGCTCGTATTTACTCGCTCCTCTCATGAGGTGGCAAAGTGATGCAGATGCGCCTTCATTCGTTTTAGTTCCCGCAAGAAAATTAAAGTGCTTGTGGCCCATAATCCAATTTAGTCTTCCCCCACCCCTGCGTAGTGAGTTTGCTGTGATTGCTTTAGGGAGCAGTGGCAGGGCAATATTAAAAATCTACCCATATTATTGTGATTGTATACGCTTCAACTAAAGCCTCCTGACTCGGGGATCTGAGCACAGCGTCTTAAGTGCTCTCCTGGCAGCTTTGTGTTGCTTATAAGACAGAGACTCAGGATACAATTCAATTAAGTTCAGAATATACCACAACAGGCTGTATCTTCTTATAACAATAAAGCATGACAATGTAGTGATGTAGTCCCAGTGTGGGCCAGGGTACTGGACCAGTTTTGAGCTTTGTGTTTTATCAAAGATACAACCTTTTCAGTCTGTAATTGGCTTATGTGACTAATTTGGCCTGCTGTTTTCAGGGTGCCTGCAGTATTGTTATCGGCATCGTAAAAACTGGAACCATGGTAACCGATGGTAAATGATACATTTGTGATTCGTGATTGATTATTTAACTTATTTGACATTTTTCTACGACAGTGCCTTACCGCTAATATAAACATGCTGGTTCTCGCTAACATTTCGCATAGTTTGTTCGCAGAATGTGACTGTTTCCACTTTTGGTCCCTTGACGCAATATTGTGAGTTAAATACCCAGTCTTTGGATTTGTAATTCATTAATCATTTTTCCTACCGTAAAATACTTCATGCATTGTGTACTCTTAAAGGAAATGGGTCATTTGTGTTAAAGGTTAGTCTGTTTTCAGGTGTTAATGGAAGATGTGGTTAAGCTGTATTCAGAGGTTTCACTCTGGCTAAAACCCACACATCTCTCCCTGCAATAAACTTTTAAAAGCAAAGTAATTAAGACACGAAATGTCAGCTACATTTACAGTCTGTGTACACATTAGCACACCACTGCTATCCACCATACATAACCTTCATTGGCTTTCATATAGTTTCGGGCTGAAATGAATCTCTTTTTACATCAGAAACTTCTATTGAGGTTTTCGAATAAAGCAAATGTCTGTTGTCATATTTTGTGACATCGTCATCCTTAAAACAAATTCTTTAAGCAAAATTCTTCTCTCAAATAAAGTGATTCATTGGTTTAAATAAGTCTTTTCTTTTTATTGAATCAACTTTCTTTAAAGAATATAACTCGTCAGACATGTAGGAATTCAATACATTTTGACTTTTGGACTTGACACTTTGGCGCTATTGAAAACTGGATCACAAGTTGGAAACAATCCTCCGTAGCAACCATCGGAATCTAATTATACAAACAGTATAATACTAATAATACTCATGTAGCCTTGTCATCATCTGCAACTGTGCAGAAATGCCAGGTTTAATGATAGACATGCCCAAAAAAGCATTTAGACTTTAAATGTCAGTGTTATGAGTGAAGCTACAGCCCTGATATAGTTTCAACAACAGCCAGATGTATTAAGGCCAAACTGGCAACAAATGAATCACCTTTCTTTGGTTTATCATCTATTTAATTTTTGAGCCCAGTTTTGCCCAAAGTTTGCTTTGAATTGTGGAGAAAGTTAGACGCAGACTGTTACTGTTTAGCAGGTGAGAGCTATTAGATAAATTGCCTTTTAATTAACTGATGAAATAGCTGCCATATTCTGCAAGTATTACATTTTCTTAGGTACCATGTTTCATCTTTGCACTGTTGAATTAGACGACAGTATTGTGTGGCATTCAGTTTATCTCTTAAGAATAATAGTACCAGTCTTCTCCGTCGCAGCACTGCTAACTCCATCTTTGACTCCACTTACACCATGAAGCACGGTGGATTCCCATCTCTCATCAGTGTTACGAACGCAGTGGAGAAAAACAGTCCTCATTTCAAATTACAGCACATACTGTCTCACACGGTGAATATTTTATTTCATTCTGTTTGTCGCAGGTAAACAACGCTGTAGCTACAGTGGAACATATTACATTTCTTGTAATTTGGTTGGGACACGAGTCGAAAATACATTGCCGTTTGAATCTTAAGGCAGTGCTCACACAAGAAATAATGTAATATTTCATTTTTTATTCATGGATCAACTTACATTATTCCCATCATCAAGGGACCAAATCTTGTTCATGAGCACAGACAAAGCTTGACCTTGTGGAATTAAAAAAAAATCCATTAAGATTTACCACCAATTATGGTTTGAAATAGTGCCCATATCCATGAGAAATAACTCCGCTGTCAGCGTCCACAAAGTCATTCACAGATTTATTGTCAGAGGAGAAGGGTATGCCTTTGTCTGTCTCTGTCTCATGGTTTTCACTTCTAATTCCGGTTTCTCCAGCTTTGGGGCAAACTTCATTCATATTTGCAAATGTGAATTGAGCTGTCCAAAATTATTACAATAACACAATACATGAAACCTATTATAAGATGGCTGTCGCTCTCTCATTACACACAAATTCAGGACTTCATATCAAAACCCAATACTTTACTTGCAGTAATCTAATTTGATAGAAGTAGAAGGAACAACTGTCTTGTTTCTCAGTTAATCCAAAAAAACATTATGCAGTCTTTTACAGTGCCATTCACTCTGATAGACTCTGTGTGTCCAAACAAATTATTCTCATAAGAGTCTGTCAGTAGTGCTTAATCTTAGCTCTCCATAATGTGGATTCTTGTACCACTGATGGCCCATCACTCAACAGGAGTCATCAATGGGCCGTCTTTTCTGCGAGCGGGGCCACGATAGTTAATTGAGGTTAATTTGTGTCTGTGAATGACTGTGAGCAGGTGCTGGAGGTTGATGGTGGTTGTCACGCAGAGGCATGTCATAAATGACTTCCCCGGTCTTTTCCTGCTGTGTGCGCGGCCATTGTAATCAAGTTTCAGCTTGATGTGTGTTAATACATGCAAATTAATCATACTTTGTATTTAATGTGTTTCTGTTTTATGTGTTTGTATAGAGGAAAGAGAAGTGGAACAAGAGAGAGTCAGTGTGTATGCTTCCCCAAATCATACACCTGATTATGTTGCACAAAAATGCAGCAGATTCTGTGAAGTTTGTGCTTTGATTTGCTAAACAGCATATGCTCTTTTCCCGTGTGCAGGATCCTCAACCAGAATTGTTAACACTTTTATGCTCACTACATTTAAACGCTCTGCCACCACAGTCCCTAATTATTTGGCAGAATGATTAACATGACTGTGCGAGAGGAAATACTGCCATCCTCAGCTAGAGCCAGGCTGCCAGTTTCAACAACACATGGATAATATTGTGAGAGCTTGCTAACTGGAGGTCTGGGAGAGCTGGCGTGCACACATATTGCACGTATACCTTTCATTCAGTTAGAGGGAAATATGCTCTTTTTCTGCTTGTCTATTAATTTTTTACATGTTAATCCCTATTGTCCTGCTAAAAATGCTTGTCTGGCAGCCAAACTCTTAAAATGCACATTCAAAAATGGACTGAAGTACAGCTAAAGTTGTGTCTCGCTCTCCCGTCGAAGGGAATTCCTTGAAAAGATGTCTTATTTTTACTTGTTCATGGGTAGGTTAAGGTTTTGTGTTTGAAGATGATTATGTTTGAATGAAGTAGACTGTTAAGAATTACAGTCTGTGAATTTTTTTTTCCTTTTTTGATGTTTACTCCTTTGCTGCTCATTTCTGAGTATTCATTTTGATGAAAGCCCTTTCAAAAAACCTTTTCTTGCGATCCATACAACAAGAGAAGTTATACAATATGTGTGTTTATGGTATTTGTAAATGTCATTCTTTATGTCCACATTAACCAGAACTTTCTTGTCCAGGTATGAGATTCGGGACCCACACCTGGTGGAGGAAAATGTCCTGCAGATCCTGAAGGAGAGGGCCGACTTTGACAACTACAAGCCCCGCCCCTTCAACATGCGCGAGTTCTATGACCGAACGGGCCACGACATCAAGGACATGCTTCTCTCCTGCTACTACCGAGGCATGGAGTGCAGTGCAGAAGACTTCAAAGTGGTGAGTTGGCTGTGTCAGTAGTTAGATGTCCTCTGCAGGCCCAGCTGAGGCCTGCCAAGACGAGGGTCACCAGAGCATATTTGTAATACAAGGCCAGCGTGTGGTTTATTACAACGTCTATACAATATGACCTCTGTTGAGCTATCATCGCTGAACTTTGCTTTTGGGAAATGACATGGCACAATATATTAGGTAGTGAATTGTATGGACTGATTTTTATCCTCAATTCAATGTTTGGGGCTTCAGTCCATCTGTTCCCCCTCAGGATGTCACTGAGAACCATTGTGTACACTGCGACTGACTCATGGGCCAAGTGATACACACCATGTACAAGCCTGCTGCAAGGCCCTGCACACTGGCCTTGGCATGATAGTTTACAGTCTCTGAAAGGTTGAGCAGTTGTCTCATTAAAGGTCAAAACGTGGTCTTTTGCTGAACTGTGGGTCAGTGCCATAACGCTTGCTTTATGAGTAAGAATTTTAAAAATCTGTCGCTCTGGGAGATTTTCTGGGAGTGTTTGTTTTTCTCATCTATCAGATGGTTGCAGCCATCCAGTTATTAGCTGGAACCCGTGTGACCTTTATACACTATCTGCTGTACAGTTTATGGATTCATCAGATACAGCAGCAGTAAAAGCCACTCAGCTGTCTGAAGCACATGGGTTTAGCTTGTCCCAGTTGTGTGAACTACGATTGTTGTTATTTGCTGTACAGTTTTTGTCATGTCTGTCTCATAATAGCCGCAACACTGGTTTGTATTTCTGGAGAGGCTGAGTGCATTATTGATGTTATTCTGTAGGTAATAAACTCACAGAAGAATGGTTGGTTGCTAAGTGAATGTGCATTTTGCTGACACCAGGAAGTTCATTAACATTCTAATTACCTTTGTACACAAAATTAGCAATTCTTTCTCTTTAATTTGCTGGAAGTTTGAAGTTTGATTTTCATCACAAGCTAACTTTGTCTGTGGTTTGGTAGCATACAGCGTGTTCATGAGCTTGTTTGCAGACAACGGCTGTTTACTGCTGCTGGAAACAGGGTTGATGAGTGCGTTGACTCACAAAGATACAGTAAATGTTGGAGCTGTAAAACAACACAATGAAACAGAGCTGTCTGATATTTCGTAGCTTGAGTGACCCTTTCAAATTAGATGTGCCTTTTGATTCAGAAGAATCACTTTTTGGATTATTATTTTCATTTTACTAATGTTTGGTGCTATTTAATCGTCTGAGTCAGTCAAGCAGCAGTTACTGTAATTATGGCAGTAGTGAGGGGGACACCTTGTTGTTGTACTTTTGTGTGTGAAGTGTATTTTAAATGAAGCTGATTATAAAGCCCTTAACCTGTTGATAGATTAAAATGTTAAATCAGTTGATGTTGAAATGGTCCAATTAATAATTACAGAATAGAAGACACAAGACAAATCCAACAAACAAATTTGTTTGAGGTAGGGGTGGGTGGTCACCACCACTGGTGTCACATTCTACCACAACATGGATTTTGCTGTACTGTCATTGCCAGGGTAAAGATTTAGCTTAATAAAATGAATGTGCTTTACTCTGGCTGCAATAACATGCAGGTAGAGGGCTACGCACATTGTCATAGAAGTGGAGTTACATCCACTAACTATTGTTTTCCTCGCTATAATTGAGACTCTGGTAACACAAAGATGTGTAAGGTAACATTACGTGCAATCCATGTCTGTTCCTATATTATTTCCTGAAAGACACAACACAAAAGTCTGGATCTACTCCCCCCATCCAAAGCAAAGACCAAGTGGATTAACTTGTTAACTTAACTGTTTGTTTAGCCTGTTGTTGGTTAGCCTGTTGAATTTGGTGTGTAGCCACATTCTGTGGCTAATCTGGCGAGTAGCATCCATTGTAGACCCATGTTATTTAATGGTGAAGGACAGAAGCTGTGTGACAAAAGTAGAAGCTTAGATGTGTCGTCTCATAGCCAGCCCTAACTTTATTTCCACACGTCATACTGCTACAGAAGTTCAGCTGGGTTTGTTGTCACAGGAAAGCCCCCTCTGCTGTGTTGGTATGTGTGTCTGTTGCTGCATTATGTAAATGTGCTTGATAGACATGCCCCATGGTGCACTGACTGTTGTACTTATATAATACACTTTGGGTTTTCTGCCAAATAAATGCTGTTGAGATGCCTAATCCTACCCCTCATCTAACTCTGAGAATGAATCACATTACATTTACTAATTAACCTACATTATAGGGCAGGCTGCTTCTTCCAAAACACATGTAGACCTATACCTCATTTCAATTCCAATTTGGAGCCGGTAAACACATCAGTTTTTTTTTTCTTTCTTAAGATACGTAGCCTCATACTGTCAATAGAGTGAAAAGAGGCAGAATCATGTTTTTGTAATTCCGTGATATAATACCATCACTGTAAAAAACAAACAAGTATAATTCCATGACATAAATTTTAGGTCATTTTGCCAACCTCTAGTTTGAGGTTTTGAAGTGCAAAATTAATTCCTTTGCTTAAATTAAAAAATAGGTAGTCTCTATTTCTATTTTGAACGTAACAAGGCTCAAAAGAAAAAAGGGGCTCAAAATGAAATGTCTCACATTGCAACCAGTGGCTGCCTGCTGTGGGAGAGGGAGCTAATCCAGACGGAGCAAGTATCCAGCAGATGCTCATTGCAGAGCAGGTGGCGGGGGATGATGGCACTCTATTGATAAGGCTGAAGTCTCTTGTGAATCTTGGTAATTGCAGCCTAATACACATTTGTAAATGTCTCATAAAAGGTCCAGTCACCATACATCACTGGATATCTCCACTTTGGTGCATTTCTGAGTGGATACAGCAGGCTTGTTTCTGAGAAAATGCTACTTTTTTGCTACTTTTTTAACTCAATGCATCTCATCTGCACACCATCTAATGATGTGCTCACCCTGTATTTCCTGTCACTTGTGATGGACGTTATCCCAGCCACAGCCTCATATGATATAAATTGGGCCGGCTGAGACATTTCCATACAAAACTGAACCACACAAATTGCATCAAACTTTGAACGTCCAGCAAAATGAATAGTTCACCACAAAAATTATACCCCCCCTTTATTTGCTCAACCTTCCAATAAATAAGCATAAACACAGAGTTACAAGATCAATGCGCTATAATACATAACATGCATGTATATGAAAGAAGAAAGGAAAAGGCTTTAAAATCTGGCCCCTTGTGTCACTCTTACACAAAGTGTCCTTCCTTCGGTGATCCTTTGAAGTGGAAAATCTCATGCTCTGAGCATTCCCCCCACCCCCAGCCCCCATATCCCATAAAACCATGTAGTACAGCAGTGGCTGCAACGCGGCCCACATGGTGCAGCTCCAGTAATGTGCTGATGTGTCCACATTTACTGTAGTTAGTTGTGCTTATGGCAGATGGTGCTTCGCAGGCCTCAACTGTATTAGTACAGTAGTGGACCTGGATAGAACAGCTCAGCAGAGAGCACTAATGGTGTGGAAAGAATCTTCGGTGTGATAGAGAAAAAAAAAGTACGATGAACACTCCCACCAGCCTCTGTCTCCAAACCCCAGAGCATGGAAGCAGTAAAACTGTGATTAACACTGTCGGCAGCTTGTGCTTGTTTACCCCAAGCATCGGCAGCGTGCTCCGCTAGCTGCTCCCTGGCTGTGGAAGATAACCAGAAACAAATGGTCTCTACGACATATGGCATCAGGGTGTCCAGTGGCATTGCGTCATTTTATCAGAGCTCGGATAAAGACAGGAAATAAAACAGTCAGACCGCAGCAATGTTAAGACCTAATGCAGGTTGTCTGAGATGGGATGAGAATCCACAATGTAACTGATGGATGAAAGGACTTGGATGCTTCACAGCTTATTCTGCGATTTCACATTAATTTTCAAATTCATGTTCAGGTGTTGAATCCAGCATAATCCCATCGGAAGTGCATAGTGTCCTTGTCAGGTCAGTGGTGTCATCAATTAATGGTCACTGGTCCCAAAGAAACAATTTTCAGTTATTACTGCTGAAAATATTACAGATCAGTAAGTTCCACTATCTCAGACTCATTGTTTCACTGCCTCCTCTTTCTCCTTGGAAAGACTTTTGCTAATTAGGTATGCAAAAGGTTGGGCTTATGTCTTTTAGCTCAGTTGATATTAAAGAGCAGCAGGATAGAAAAATTACCCTCAATTAATATTAATAGGTGGCCTACAGCTTCTGAACCATAGCCGCTGGAGATAATGAAAAAACTCTAAAAGTGAGTGAAACACAAAGACCATAATTTGATTTTCTATGACCTTGTGTTTTTAATTACAGAGACACATACATCGATACATGGATCATAAATGTACAGAATCAGTTAAAGAAGGAAATTATTGAGTCTATCTTAGCGCATCCCCAAGGAACTTTCTGCAGATACTATGTTGATAGGTGACCGCTAAGTTATTCCACTTCTTAACACTTCAAGACACCCACATCTGACTACAATCACTTGGGAAAACTCTGACAGACTTACAACTTTGCAAGACTTAAACTGAAGCTTGGGGGTTTGGCAGAGATTGTAAGAGAGAGAGAGATGGCATGAGACAGAAAATAAGAGCAAGAAAAAAAGGAGGAAGAGGGACAGAGAGTGAGGCCCAGGTAACAACAAGTCCTGCGGATGAAACTGAACATGATGGCCACAAAGACAGTGCACAAAGACACAAAACAGCAGCTGCCACCACAGCAGCAGCAGTAGAATTCCTATCTGTAGACACACAGGTTTGTGCTCATTTAACCTCTCAGAGACTGCAGAGCTGGGCTGTATCTCCCCTTTCCAGCCGCCCAATTGTTTGCCCAGACACAATGAAATATGGCAACTCAACAGGTCCCTCCTTTCCACTCATATTTCTTCAAAAACAAAATGTCAGATTCTATCCACCTAGAAAGAAATAAAAATGTTCAAAACAAGATCTCAGCCTGTCTTGAATAAATCTGAAGAACTGTCTCAGTTACTCTAGTTTTCACCACATGCCCCTCAATAGCCGGTGCACTTATTGCCTGTGAGGTCTCCCTGGACAGAAGATACGCACCAGTCTTACTCCAGTAGTTCCTTCTTTTCTTTGTTAACAGCAGGATTTGTCATGCTTTACATCACATGGATGTAAAGCTGCCAGCCCAATGATAAAAGGAGCAACCTTTGGAGATTTGAGACATCATCTGATTATACATTTCTTTAGTGTTATTCCCACCACCATCCTCCACCCCCTACCTTTGTGTAACAGACTCTTGTGTAATTACCATGATAGTTCTATTGAGCTATTGGCTCCATTTCAGCTGTCCATTGACCCTCAGAGTCCACCCTTGGTGGTATAGAGCAGTGTCACTAATGAGACATGATCAATAAAGAAAACCTTTCAGAGACACCTGCCCATAGATCACATTTCACAGACACCCTTTGAATCAATCTAAATGATAGGTTGGGACTTAAAGGTCCAGTGTGTAGAATTTAGGGCATTTATTGGCAGAAATGGAATCTAATATCAATAATTATGTTTTCACCTGAATCTGCAACCCACATCCTGAAAAAATCGAGAGGCTGTAACTATCTGCTTATTCTGATTTTTATGCCAGCAACACGTTTCCAACAAGCTGGTACAGAAAACACCTGTTTGTAATGTTCCACAGGTAAACAGGTTCATTGGTAACAGGTGATAGTTTCATGATCGGGTATGAAAGGGGCATCCTGGAAAGGCTCAGTCGTTCACAAGCAAGCATGCAGTGAGGTTCACCACTTTGTGAACACATGATCATATAATGGATATTAATACGTGGGCTGCGTTGTCAGTACACAGCTCGTTTGCATTTCTACATCTTCAGCAGCCACTGTAGCCTACACGCTTAGAGGGGGAGGATGAGACAAAGGGTATTCAGTTGGTTACAATCTGCAACCTCACTACTAGATGCCACTAAATCCTTCACACTGGTCCTTTAAACTGTTGCTGTAATGTTTCCTCCTCAAAATCCTTATGAATTGTTCCCTTAGACAAGTAAAGAGGGTGATTTCTTTCCTTTTATTCTGCAGTTCCCTCTTCTGTGTTTATGGGGACTGAATTTCATTTCCGAGCCACAGTGGAAGGATGCTGGTAGTCGCGCGGAGGCTTTGAGCTGGGGCCAGCTTGAGGCATGCAGTTTCTCTGCTTAATTCCTGATGTAATCTAATTTAATTATATTAGCTTTAAAATGTGATGACTGTTGAGGCTGAGAGTCTTTTGAGGTAGCTGCCATTTGTAATATCAGACATTCAAACATGCTTTTATCTCCCATTCCTCATCAACTGTTTTTGACACAGCTCACCTTTGTTCCACCCTTTTTTACTCATTGCTATTCAGGTCTCATCCATCAGCTCAAAGCTGATGATTCTGCCGTTCTTTTTGGCTGGACGATTCCCACCACTTTCCCTCTTGAGGATAAATCAATCAATTTGCTATTACTGTAGAACTCAAAGACATGGATCAATTAGGTTGTTACTGAGTAATGGATGCACGCCTAATGAAAAAAATGCTCTCTCTTTGAGTGTAACGAGGCCGGGGGCTCACCCTGACACAGTCTTGTCTTTTCCGCTCATCACCTGGCAAGTCAAATTAGAAATCGAATTGTGAGGCAATGAGGGTTTGTTAATGTGTTTATTCAAAATATGTCAACCAGCCATGATGCTGAATCAGATATTTGACACTGAACAGGTTCTAGTTCCAAGCCTTTTTTGTCTGATGGACAACCATAGCCAGATGAGCTCAAGAACCCCTTCATCACCATCACATTGTGCTCTTTTCAGTGGTTTTTAAACTGCAGTGCTATCACATATCTAAAACTATTTACTGTTGATAATACTGGTTTTCTGCCAAGCTAAGCTGTTACCATAATTGTGTATACTTAGGCTGCCTATAGTCTCTCTCTCTCTCTCTATCTCTCTCTCTGTGTCTCCCTCTCTCTTTTCTTTTTCCAGAGATTTGGTCGAGCTTTCACACACACTACAACCACTTGGAGTTGCAGAATCTGGATGTTTCAACCATATATTCATTACTTTTAGTCTAATTTTCACATACTCTGAGTCTTAAAGTGACTCAGTTTGTACGTGCATGTGTTGCTATAAAGTAAAAAAAATTGCTGAAATAGCATAATCAGTGTTTAATGCCATTTTAGGATTGAATAATTTTTTAAATGTTTTTCTACTTCTGGCCAAGATAAATGTATTATACTGGATGGAAGTGGTCACTATAAAGTGGCAAATTGCTTTTAATCATTGTCAACCTTTTAAAAGCAAGATGAGACAGGGAAAACTTGCACAAGAGCAAACACCGCCCTGGGCGGTTTGACAGGAACGTGCCTCCTGTCTCACAGCCTAGTTTATGTGGACTTTGTCAGCAGGGAAGGTAAGGGGGATGATACTAGACCTAGATTTCCTGTCAAAGGGATTTTTAAAAAGCCAATCATGTTCATTGTCCCCCAACACACATTAATACTCCTAGTTGAATTTTCAATCGCAAGTTTTTGAGATAGAAGTTTCCTGATGTGTGAGATGCAATGTGGACAAAAGGTGAGAAGAGGAGGACAGCGCAGATGAAGGCAAATTCAGGAGAGATCTGAGAATCCATTTATTCCATGTGACCCTGTCGCTGCTCCTACCGTCACAAAAATGATTTTTAATAATGACTTGGGTGAGGGAGATACGCAATGGGTGAGATAGTGAGAGAGAGAAAGAGGGGGAGGGAACTTATCCCTTAAAGAATCAATTATAAACACTGTTTGAGATCAGAGGCATCGGGTGGCTGCCCAGGCTTCAGAGCGGGAGAGAGGCAGAGAAAGTGGAGGGGGCAGGAAACTGTCTTGAAATAAGAACGTTGGTGTGTGCCAGCGGGGAGTCTCTGTTTGGCTCTGGGTTAGCGGTGCCAGGCAGCTAGTGGCAACAGAAGGGAGGAGGAAAGAGGTGGGGATTGATGGACACTGAGGGAGACCTGCGAGACCAGCAGCGCACTAGCTGAATGAGAAGCAGGGTAGTGTGAGCAGCCTGTGCTAAGGCCCTCCCTGCATGCACACAGTGTGTAAAGCTCTCTGTTCGCTACACTCCACTGCGCAAACAGCGGATGTATGGTTTAGATTCTGCAGACAGTCTTAGCGATTATTCACATGGCTCTGGCAGGTGGCACACTGCTGCATTAGTCAGCTAATTACCATCCAGAGCCATATTAGCATGGCAGACTTTCTTCGTCTTCTCTTTTCCCCTTCTGTCATTTTTTGTAATTCAGAATTTTTTTTTAGGAAGCTTGTTATATTTGCCTTGGTGCATCACATTTGGCATCTTTTTCCCTCTCTCTAGTTCATTAACAACTCTGAATTCATGAAAGATAAATTACTGGAAAACATGATTAATGCTTTTGACATTTAAAGTTGATTCTGATAATTAAAGCAGCTGATTGATGACTACAAGTAAGAGTATGTGCCTTTTCCTGTGACTGCACGATGTAGCTGTTGTCTTAACTGTGTTATTAAGTATGGCGCTTGGGAAGATGAGCGACAGACAGGTCAAAAAGATGCTCCTTTATTTCACAGATGACAGGGTACAGATGCTGTCATGTTGTGCTCCAGCGTCTGGGGATAGATAGAGCGATAAAAGAAGTTGGAACACCATTTGGTCCCCATGGGATGCTGTGTTTTCATCTTACCAGCCATTGTCTTGATTATTTTTTTCTTTTCCTTGTCACTCGGGTACATCCACTGCTTTAAAAATACCCTGTCAACTTCCTTTTGACTTCAGTGTCTTTTTATTCAAGAGGGCTTCGAAGTAAGGAACATTAATGAATAGTTGGCTGTGTTCTTGTTGTTCTTGTTAGAAAAACAACTAGTTTTCACAATAACTGTTCAAAATCAGATTTTTATTTTCATTACATTGATGTGTTTCAGCATGTAGGCAGGTATTACCATCACACGGGTGTTACTTTAGTGTGGAAATGGAAATTAGCATTTCAATTGTGATAATTTTATCCAAACAAACAATCCATTTTACTTCACATGCTTAACATAAAACATTGTGTGTGCTCATACTCATTTATGTAAAGCACACCAAATTGCCCTTGTGTACAAAATGTGCTCTGGAAATTATTTTGAAACAAACTAGTAACATTAGCATGATGAGTAGGAGCAGCTAAATGTAGCACTTAGAAATCTTCTGTTGTACATCTCAATTACCACTTTTATGTATTTAATCACGTCCAGGGTTTTCATATGTGAAGTATGTTAATTTCAAGGCTCACATTTGTGCTGCAGCAGTTTTCAGAGGCTTTTTATACCCTCATTTTGAAACACCTTATTTTACCTGTTACTGTGTTATGGTCCAAGCTTGATGAGCAGAAACAGCTAAATGCAGCAGTTTACTTTAAAAGTTACATTTGCCACTTTCATTCGCAGCAAAGCAATGATGCTGCTGACATAAAACTCAGAATGACTGACTGACATGTGATGTGCATTGTTTTTGGAAATATGACTCATATACAGCATTTCTTTGTCCATTGTCTAGTGTTAAAAGAGCGAAAAAGCAAATAAAAATCACACCAAATTGAAATATTGAATCATGATTCTCATATAATACAATATATTCTGAATCGACACTGAAGTATCATGATGGTATTGAATCAGGAGATGCATGCCATAGCACCTGGGTTGCAGGTTAAGAGTTTGGCCATTGCAAATGAGTAACCTGTAAGGAGTGGCTTGGAGGAATATGACTGATCAGGAGACAATGTAGGAAATATTTCTGCCTTAAATCTTACAGGTGATGAACAGGAGGTACTCAATCCATTATCTCTTTAACTTGTAGAAAGTAGAATAGCCTTGGGTCCCATTGTCTTAAGACGAGGTGAAAAAGCAAGTGGCATATTTCAGGGAACCAAGCATTCATTTCCAAGAAACCATCTGTGCTGAAAGAGGAGTGAGAGGGAAGGCGATGGAGCAGCCATGCATAAGTATCGGAACAAAGCTCGCCCATACTGATAAGTCCTTATCTGGCATTGTTTTGATAGTCTTTGTTGAATACATGTGTGATTTCCACGCTCAGATGTGATATGGTGATCTGGATTTGATGTGTTAGCAGCACCTGCACTCACGTACCTTAGCTGCCCCTGTTCGTCATTCAGTTCGTCAGTCAGTCAGTCAACAGTTGTCGGCTGAATTAATAAAAGATGTTTTGGATTGCTTCCTGATGAAAATAGAGACTTGTCACTCAAGGCTCAAGCAACCTCTGTGTGTCCTTGTTATCTCTGTTCACCAACCAAAGCCTGCAGGCAACAGCTCATCCATTGTTTATTGCATTTGTTTTCTGTATTTTCATATAAAGTTTCAGAGTTGCAACCTTGTGAAAATGGGGCATTAGCAATATTGGTGTCATATTCATCAGCCTCTGACTAAGGGCAAAGACAAGTTTCAAGAAAATATGAGACTCAGGCATTCTTTAGAATTAGGACAAATGTGGTTTGAAATTACCATATTCCAATACATATTTGCAACTTGAACCTGCTCTTATAAATTAATTAAGAATCACCAATTCAAATGACATTTAAGTGATCATCTGTATCAGCCCTTAACAAGTGGGTGAGATGATTCCTAATGTCAGACTTCTCCATGCAGACGTAAACAAACAGTATTAACCTGATTTGAATTTAAAGATCATGTGTTTGTGTGTTCCTCATAAATATTTGAATTTCATTGGCTCAACTGAAGCTACATTTAACATAAAAACTATGTGTTGGACTTCGACATAGTGGACCTTCCAGAGTAACATTGTGTTTAGTACCAGAGGGTGGCTGCAGGGCCCAATGTTCAAATGAAAAAGACTTCCATAATTGGAATTGGATCATTTAAAGTCAAAGTTGTCCTGAGTAAAGACACTGGCTCGGTGCTTCAGTGAGTGGTAGCTGGATAGAGGTGTGTATCTGCCAGATTGGAGATCCACCAGTTTAAACCTACATGCCTTCAAGCACTGTTTCAATATTCAGCCTTTGCCTGCAGGATCCCAAGCTGTACCCTTTTTCCTCATCCTCATCTGTATGTTGTCTGAATGTCACTTTTTAATGTTTAATTAACAATATTGTGTATTGAAATATATTCAACATGAATTCCTACCACTATAGCTCTGATGGTGCATCCTACATTTTCCCTCCTTAGCCTTTTTTCTCTTTATTGAAGACAACTGTCAGTCATTATCTTTTAATGGTTCCTTATTTCGCAGTCTCTTTATCTCACTATTCCCTTGTGATGGATTTTTTTCCCCCAGCAGTGGGGGTTGGTGAGGGAATTTAAAAGCATCAGAAATCACTTACAGATTGCTGAGTGTACAGTTCACACCAGCCCAGTTCACTGTGTGCAGACCTCAGAAAGGTGCAGGCAGCATACTCATGCAGTCCATCTAATTTATGGCTCTATTCAGTATTAAATATGTGTGTTTGTGCGGGTGTGCAAACAGGTCACATTCAGTAAAAGCTCCAAATTAAATATCCAGATTGGAGAGCTTCTGCTATACAGCAAGATGCTGACCTGCAACTTTGTTGGTTAAACCTCCCAAAAGCAAAGTTTGCTGTCTTTTTATCTCTTTAGGCTGTACAGTTATCAAAAAAAGTTGCCACTTCTGAGGCTGCACTAAACTGGAACAGGTCTGCCTCTCCTGCTGTTTGTGTGTGTTTAAGTGTGTATGCATCTGTGGTTGTGAGTTTGTGTTTGATGTTTAATATATATTTGTACACATGTCCTTAATCCTAGGCACTAATATTCTCGAGGTTATATTTGTCATATAGGCAAAGAAAAGACATTTATGTAATGCTGCAACTGTGGCCACTGCAGCATTTCTCTTTTAATATGAGAAAGTAATTTTGTCCTAATGCCAGACTGTCAGTTAGAATGGATGTGCCAGGCCAAGGTCACAAATCAGTAGATGGGAGGTAGCAGCAGAGTGGACACAGCTAAAATACTACCGCTGCACCCTTATGCTGTCACTGAGTTTATGCTCCTGCTTACCCAAGGAGCAAACAGCTGGGCAGATAACTACTCGGATTATTGTTTATGAAAGGAGGGAGGAAGGCAGAAGTGGAGTTATGATAAACTGATATATTATCTAAACAGCAGAGACGTGATCGGACAAGCGGTTCACTCCACTCATGCAACTTTGCGGCCGGTTTCTCTTGGCTTAGTCATAGATTCTGTTGGCAGCTTGACTGACCCTGTGTCTTAGTAAACATAAGAAGCCAAATAACAAGCTGTGGAGGGCTCATTTTCTTGCGCCCTCTTCTTTGCCGTCTTACCCTCTTATATATTTGTTTGACCGCCAAAGGCGCTGTGCTTCATTTTGGTTGCCTGGATCACATCATCTACCCATTCTCTGACTTTTTAGCATTTCCAACACTTTCCCAGTAACATCTCATTTCACCTCTGTCACCAGTTCAAAGACACTCATTTGTTGGCCTGACAAAAAAAAGTCCAACCAACACCAACACACACTCGCACGCAAATACACGATTGGCCAGATAATGTGGCTTTAATGAAAGGTCAAACTTCCAATTTGGAAAAGCCACATTACTTCTCTGTAATTTGAGGTGGATCGAAGTAGAAGTTGAGTGATGCATGTTTTTACACATGCAGCCAGTGGTGTCCCCAGGTTTTCAGCACCTTTCAGAATAGTCATTTCAATAGTGGTGGAATGGAGTTTGATCCCACATTAAATGTGACAGTATGCATACTCTATAATATTAGCAATCATGTCCAAATAGAACTAAGATCCTAGTTTGGCTGTATGTGTCATGGCTGATCAATGTATTCTTTACTTGATACTGGCTTCATAAAGCCTGATTTGTGTTGTTTTTATGAGACCCCATTGTGCTCGGGGTGGAGTGTAACCCCTGGACCGGCACATACAAATAAATAGCAGCCAGTTGTGTGTGATAATGATTCAAACTGTCAGTGTGTGTCAGCTGGAAAATAGACTCCTTTGAGTAAAAAAAGATGTTTAAAGAAAATAAGCTTTTTGGATTCAGTATTAGGTTAAATAAATTTAAAGACAGATTTTTGTCAGGTCAAATGTAGGTTGGGTAAAACAGTTTGAATTTTCTGGTCCTTTTATATGTGCAACATTTCCTGGATACTTACCAGCCTGAGGTTCTCAAAAGTGGCCTGTCTGTTGATGTCAGTTTCAACACTTTGCCTTTACTACACTGACATAAAAGCCTCAGTTTTCTATTTCAAGGCACTGCACACAGTCACAGTTAGAATAATCACATCATCCAGCAGGCTATAAGAAGTGGATAGTTGGTGCGAAGAGACGAGGACCCTCTTTTTGATTTCTCTTTTGATAGTCCTGCTCTTGTCGTGTCTGCGTCTCACAGTGTCTGTTCCTCCAGACACAAAATGTAGACAGCCTTAGTTTTCTGCTTTAAAGCCCAGTTTAGTCGAGGAGCAGAGCTTAACTTCGTGTGTCTAAGAAATAAAAAGCTTCCACTTAACACCGTTGTGCATGACTTCATCCTGCAGATTATGCTCAAGCGACTGGAGGCTTGAAGCAAGGTTCGGTCTGTTGAAAAGAAAGGCGGGTGATGGTCTTCCCAACTGCATCTGAGCATGGGAGTGTAGGTCGGCTGAATTTCCCTGAGTGTGTGTGTGTGTCTCTTTTGGTGCACACATGTGATGCATGTGAAATCAATGTCATATTGTCAGTTTTGGATAGTTAGGATAGACACACAGCTTGACTATCTGGTTGGAGCATGCTGATGTCTTTGGTATCCTTCTCTTAACCCCTGTAAGGAGACAACATTGGCAGGGCAGGTACAAGTTGGTCCCTAAAACCCAATTAAACTGGGACAAAAGCAAAACCCTGCAAATGAATCCTTAGTTCTGTATTGTTGGTCAGACAATGAGTACAAATACAGGAGATTCTGCTCCCCATTGAGCCCAACGTTGCAATATTACAACATTTCCGTAAAAACTTACAAAAACATAAAAAAAAAAAAAACACCTCATTTTCAGCCTCAAAGGCCTCCTACAACAACATCTTAATGGTTGAAATTTTTTTTTTTAGTGTTTTTCTATATTTGGGTTTTACAGGGTTAAATGCAAGTAATACAGTATGGATGTGGTTTGGATGCAACAGCAAAAGAACAGAAAAGCTGCACAGTTCTCACTAATACAGTAGTTGTGGTAACTACACGATTTTCAAATCCTAGATATAGGCTCTAAGTCATGAAGAGACTGATGTGACATGCTAAGGCAATATTTTACATCAGTTCAAGAAGCTTTTGAACGATGTGCATGACGTAGCAAGAGGGAGGCCGGTTGCACCCACACTGTGGTCATACCACAGGTCCAGGAGCCTGTATATTTTCAACTAACTATTGTATCAAAGCATATATATCAGTACTGAAACTCCAGTATTAAATCAAGATTGGCATCAAAAACTATTCAAACATTGGTGAGCTGTGTTTTTCACAAACATTATAATTTGTGTTGAGACATTGTATTCATGTCATAACCGTGTCAAACTGCTGTTTGTAACATTAAATTCTTTTTTTACAAAGCAGTTTGGCCTTTTCGGTCGCACTTTTTCAGCGTGTTTATTTATCTTGAACTTTAGGGCAAGCTAGATTGGTTCTAAATTGTGCAAACAAAGTGCCACAGAAATACCACTTTGGTTGTTATGTTTACTGGCATGCAGATAACAAAATGAAAAAAAAAACAAACAAAAAAAACATCCTTGTCAAGAATTGTCATACTGCCAAAAAACACGACGTGATAGTTATAGCATATCACCCACCCTGAGTGCATGCTTGAGTAGATCTTGGTGTGAGCGTGTGAGTGTACAACATGCGTGCGCTCATTTGCATGATTACACATATGCAGATCCCGAAAGCTTTCAGTAGGAGCACCACAGATCAGTGCACGCAAACCTGAAGTGTGCCTCAGATTTTCTAGGAGAGACAAGACCTCACACATTTAGCAGGAGTGAAGAGAGCAGCACTAAATAGTTATTACTATGCACCGTCACAGTCTGGACCCACATTACAATTACTGCCTGTCTTTTGGTCCAAGTGGATCTGCTTGCCCATTAGTGTCATATATTAAAATGCGGGATACCAAAAAGGCATCATTTTTTTGCCGTTAAACAGGTCTTAATGAACCGTTTGGGTAATGAGGCGGGCAGCCATGAGGCAGAGAGGAACAATGGCAAACATGGCAACTGGCAGCACTTGGCGAGTCCACTTTGTCATCAGTCTGCCCTTGCCTGTCTCTCGGAATAGGATCCATTTCCTGGTATTATTCCTGAATTTTTCCCTCCCTCTCTTCACTCACATCAATATTGCATAGGGTGATCATGAGCATGATATGTGCATATTATGTTTCTCACACTTAAATTAAAAAACAATATAATCCCATACGATGGAGACCCCAGTACATCAGTCAATATGCTCAGTATTTGTCAGGTTCAAATAGAGTAATATTGAAACCGACATAGGAGGTCTTTGCATGCTTGTGCTTGTATTGGCTAAAGCCATTAGCAGACACCAGTGGAACAGAATGATTGAATCATCAACCGTAATGAAATACATGGTGACATGTGTTCCCTACATGTATCATTCATGGGCACCCATCAATTTACCAGGATGAATGAGTCATTGTCTCACTAGCCATCATTAGCTGAGGGAAACAGAAGCTTTGTTATATAAATATATAAACTGCGCTACTTGCTTCCTGTTGGCTGTTCTGTCTTTGTGAGGTATTCACCAGGGGGCGGTGGATGAAGGTTAGAATGTGGATGAGTAAGTGCAAGATTTGCAACCGGAATAATAAAAAGAAAATAAATGAAACTGCTCTTGAATAAGATAGTAAATCCAAAACCTGTTCAGTGGCCAGGAGTAAAATTCTGGTAAGCCTGTAGAGACAAGCTGATGGTTAGAAGATGACGAAAAGGTTTTATCATTTCTATTAAGAATGTCATCGGTGATGACGGGATGTCATCACCTTCACACCATTTTAAAATGCATATTTTTGCCTCAAGTAATGGTTCAAATGGAAATTCAATTTAAATTTTTTGCATTATGCCTATAACTTTTTCAAAGTGAAACAGCGAAGCCGATTGTTATGAAGGCAGTGGATGTTTGAGTATGCTGGAAATCACACTGTTTTTTCCTCCTCGCTGCTGAATTAATTTATTGTTTGGGAGAACTACATGAGCCACACACAGGAAAATGTTATGTTCAGGGAAGCAGTATTTTGTGGTACACGTGACACAGTTTCAGAAAGACTCCACTGGCCTGAGAATCTTCTTTGAATTTTCTCTCAGTGGGTGTAGCAGAGGTTCAACACACCAACCTCACAGGGTTCTAATCCCAAGAGAACCAATTTTAACACCATTCATTTTACAGCTTACCTCAAATTCTGTTTTCTTTTTCTCCAAATTATCAAGCCCATTTGACTGTACTACCACACAAACACATTTTCAGGTTCTAGAAGAATTTCAAAATGTTGCGTTAGTATCATCAGTATTTGGGTAGAAGGTTGTTGGTAATGCATGTGTAAATACACTTGTGGCACTTTACACCTGCATTATTTTATCAGTATATAATCACCTCTGTGGCTCTGAGCAGTGCCGTGAAGAAAATTCAAATATTACCTAAATCGATGTCTTCTCCTTGGTTTTCAGTATTTCCAAAGGCTACAAGTACTTTATTCAACATTTAGTGTAAATGCAGACTATCTATTATCTCGCACAGCATTAGCTATCAAATGGCAATTATGAATGTCTAATACCTCACAAATGCAAAACACAGTCCTCTGTTGGATAGTTAGACATACGACATTCACGGGAGTCAGGTGCTGTTTTGCCTCCCTTGAGCTTCTGTGTTCATGAAAGATTTTCCTCAAACATGAATTCCATTCACTTTACATCAAGGCAAAGCAAGTTTAATGTACATAACCTTTCTATAACAAGGCAATTCAAAGTGGTTTACATAAGACAGAAAGACATTAAGGGAAGACAAGGCAGCACAGTACAGCTACTCTGCCCTGTGGTCACATACACTGTGCAACGGATGATTTTCCAAGTTGTCTACTGCTAGAGCCTCAGCTATCTACACCCAGAAAGACAATGCAAGCATTCTCACTCTATTTGATAAGTAACAGCTGTGTACATCAGGTCATCTTTGATCTGACTTTGAGGAGAGAGTAATGAAATGAGATAAATAATGGCAGAGAGGCATGATACAAAAGAGATGATGTGTATTTGACACGACATGGGAGGAAAACAAAGAATAAGCAGGAATTCTGTTGGGAGCAGCTGAGAAGCTCTGGTGAAATGAAAGAGGATGAGGCGAGAGGATGATTGAAAATAGATGTAGTCTTGATATCAAAAGAGAGGAGAGGTTATTCTTCCTTCACTATACCAAGTAAAATTGGGAGTAACATCCCCGCATACAAATTTGCACTGGTAATAGACAGACAGGTAACACATGAAAGTTAAAACCAGGATACAGACATTATGGATGCAGATACATTCGTACAGGACACCAGGGGACATTTAATGATGAATGAATATGGGAATGATGTAATGATACGCAATAGCCTTCAATGGCCATCCCAACTGAACACCTGTGTGAGATTTTACAGTCGGGTTCACTCCCCATCACTATCATCAAAACACCGAATGAGGAAATACTATATCTTTAGGAAGAAAGCTTGCCGTCCCTCCTGTGGAGTTCAGAAACATGAACAAGGAGCAGTAAAGCTCTTCTGGAGGCTTGTAGTGGACCACATTTGAAGTTAACTGAGGCGCTTTAGGTTTTTCGTCAATTTGTCACCGATCTGTATGTTTTTGAAAATGCATAAAAGGCTAAGTGCTGAATTTATGTGCTCTTTTGTGTTTTCATTTCTATAATGCAGGGATGTTCACAGCATTTCACTTTCAACCACGCATCTGACTGTGACCGCCTAATTATCGCCAATTACCAGTCGCGGTTGCACTGATAATTTAAAGCGAGATGGGTGCCCAGTGGTGATTTTAGGATTCACTGTGTGTAGCCTGTAGGTCGTTGCTGATATATAAACACAACGCGGGCAGCATTACCTTTACTGAATGTATTAGCTAATGCAAATGGGTTTATGTTGTTGTTCAGAGGCACATAGCTGCTTTGGCATATTGCTCTTAACAGCGTTTGGGCCTTTAAAAAAGAGCTACGGGTAGTGAGTGACTTTCCTGAGTGTACAATTTTAGAAAACTTAGTAATGCTTTGTGAGCAATAAGCAGTGTTGGTGGGACACTGAAAACTAAGTTGGCAAAATGAATGGATCTGTCAGACAGCGGAGGGAAATGTGATTGAATTTCTTTCTTTGGCTTCAGATGATATGCACACTTTATTGAATTGTGTTCCCTTATTTGTGCTCCAACACTACACTTAATTACAAAGCGCAGACACTGTTCCACCTTCATATTTTGGCTGTCCACCAGATGAGCCTTTAAAACACCAGCACTGAGTAGTGGGATTGTCTCCTTAACTGCATGGTTTAATTTAAACCTTCCTCCCACTCTTGCTCTTATTGCTCTTGAAGTGATAAACAAGAAAAAAGAATTAAGACTCTTTTAGCTACAACCGTACGCCAAAACAGACAACGAAAAGGGCTCCAGAAGTCGTCTTTACATTTCTGCTGCACTGAGACCAGAGAAAGCTCATGCCCTGACTTGTGTTCTGACGAAGGAAAGCGTGTGTTAGACAGCACGGTACACGCGGGTGTCATTAATATCTCAGTGTCTGCTGGAACTATTGAGCGTCAGGTTGTGAAAATGGGATCCAGCACTCTCACACCCAATGTGCACATCAATAGCACTTCACCCAATACACTTGGGAAGAATATGAGTCCCCTGTCTCTGCAGAGACATGGCAATAAGCAATTAAGCAGCTTATCTGGTAGAAGCAAAATGAGGTTGATGAAAAGGAAGGGAGCATTTAGAGGCTGACTAACACTAGATCAGTTATAGGAGAGATTTACCTCCAGAACGTTCTGCCAGAAAGCCTTTCTACCGAAAAGCCAGGTGATGTAAGCCCTTCTGCCAGAAAGCCTTTCTGCCTGAATTCCTTTTGGAAGTCAGGTGATACAGTCTTGGTTGATGAATGGGTCAAACTCTGAACTTTCACCCTGGAGATCATGGTCTTTAATTACAAGTGACAGCCATAAAGTAAACCCTGTAGGATTATGTGTTTATCCAGTAGACTCCCATGATTCTGTGTTACTCTGTGGTTACGAGTAAAGGAGAAAATATTCTTGAACCTGCAGCTTCTCCCACTTTGCAAATACATGGGAGCAGCGTAAATAAAACAAGATCATTGTTTGTTGTGTGGGTGTTCCTAAGAAGACTGGCTGGGATCAAGTAAATAGATCTTGTTATGGAAAATGAATGCAGATTTATTCATATAAAAATACAAACTTCTTTTTTGTTGCTTATATATGTAATTATGTTACATTCACATGCGCTCAGATGTTATTAATTTCTACTTGGGCAATAAAACTGTTTGGGTAGGATTAGGCACCAAAACAACTTGGTTAGGTTGAGGAAAACATCATCGTTTAGGTTAAAGTAAACGTTGACATTTGGTTTCACACAGGATGTGAACAGTGGCCTTCAGGGGCATAGTCCTGTGTTTGTGAAAGTCTTTCTGGCAGAAATCCCTGAAGGCAAACTTTTTCCACATGCCATTAATCTGGAATGGAGCCAAAGCTATGTTTCTCTTTCCTGTGTATTGAACTATGGCAGCTGATGAGTGGGTTTACGGATGGCAAATTGCAGTTTTGAAAAAGTGGCTTGTGTTACATTTGATTGAACCCTGTTCCTCCATGGTTGTTAATCATGTGTTTGAGCAGTTAATGAAGTTTCTCAGGCTGAAGAGCGCAGTCATCCATCCTCATAATACTGTTCTTGTGAGCTTTACGTGTTATTGTCTCTCACTTAGTTGAGGGAAATAGGTTTCCCAATAGGTCAATGCAAACAAGATGATGGCCAAACGCATTAGAGTGTGTGTTTGTGTAGATATGACAGCATGATCAATTTAATGTGTTTAATAATAATAATGATAATGATTTGTAATAATTAGACCTGACCCATGTATTTACACACAGTGTTGAACTGAGCTCCTAAAGTAGGTTGCACATCTTCAGAAATGTGACTCTGAACTTGGTTTAAGTCACAACACAACAATAAGTGTGTTCATCACTGCATGAGCAGACTGTAAAGCCTCTAACAAAATCCAACACTGAGGTATTTGTAGCCACAAAGAGTCACACATGCAAAAAACTATAGCTCAGCCATCTGACTTGGCACCAAAGTTGCTTGCTCCGTCTGGTCCTCAAGCCAAAAGTTTGCATTATTAGCCACCAGGGACCAGGTTTATCCCACGTTCCTTTAATTAGAATCCATCCTCTCCAGCTGAGAAACAACCAAGAACTTACTCTGTTTGGATATAACCATGCAGCTGCAGCTCCTACATGAAGCTGAAATATGTTGAATTATTAGTATTATTTTCTTTTTTTTCCCCCAGATGAAAGGGACAAAGATGAGGTTAGGGAGGGTTTGACATCCAGCCACACGTCGTTTCAGAAGCCCATGTGAAGTAACACCCCTTCATTATTGCTGTAGACCACTCCAGGGTCACTTGACATCAATTATATAGTAAAAAGTCAATCTGTTGCAGGTCGTCCACTGGGTGTAGGGGCTCCTAATGTTTTGCAGCGTAATGAAAATGTTCAGTCACACTTAAAGCCAGTCCATTTTGGCCCCCAGGACTACTGATAGGCTGCAGAGTCCCCAGTGTTAAAGGTGCAGAGGTGATGCAGTTCGGGCTGAGAGAAATCAGATTTCACTGTTTAACTTTTTCACCCTTCATTTTAGTAATGGAAGCGCGGTGGCGCAGCAGGTAGTGCGTGTGCCTCACAGCAACAAGGTCGCCGGTTCGATTCCCGGGTCGGGCCTTTCTGTGTGAAGTTTGCATGTTCTTCCCGTGCGTGGGTTTTCTCCGGGCACTCCGGCTTCCTCCCACAGACCAAAAACATGCTCATTAGGTGAATTGGTGACTCTAAATTGCCCTTAGGTGTGAGTGTGAGTGTGAATGGTTGTGTGTTTGTGCCCTGCGATTGTACCCTGCCTCTTGCCCGTTGACGGCTGGGACAGGCTCCAGCACCCCCCGCAACCCCGAGAGGGATATGTGGTATAGAAAATGGATGGATGGAAGTCCAGAAGAGAGGAGGTTTCAAACCCACTCGGTTTTTAACTCTTCTTGCATCCTCATATATTGTATTACCCTTTCCATGTTTAAACACGCCTCTACACTTTATTTGAGATTTTTTGAAACCTTCACACATTACAAATCTATTCATACCCAGAGGCCACCAAAACCTTCAGTCAAGTTCACATATTATCAATTCAAGCCTCACTTCACACTGTCTAAGCAAAATTACACAGCAACTTGTATTCAATCTGAACACACCTTAATACTACTCCATAGTACCCTCTTAGTACTACCAGTGTGACCTCTACACATTGTAATGCTCCTGTTGCTACTGCTTCTGTGAATGCTGCTATAAGTACAGCTAAATCAGCAACCGCCCTTATTTCAAATTCCTCCATGAAAACATCCGTAGCTACTAACGCCTGCTGGCTACAACTTAACAGCTCTTTTAAATAGCTCTTATACTGTTAACTATTATTAGTACTTGTAGTAGTCGTGCAACTTCTTATATCTCCTTCCTGCCTTCATTCATCCCTTTTTTTTGTACCTTATTTCTTCCCTGTCTGCCCTTCTTTCATCCTTTCCTTCTTCCATTCCTCTTTTCCCTTGCTAACCGCGATGGTCTTCTTTCTTTTCATCCCCTTTTCTTTCCTTCCCCTCCCTGTTCTTCAGCTCTTTCATCGTTCCTTCCTTTCTCTTTCCTATAACAAACTTGAAACATCCCTATAGTCCATACTCCCTCAGCTGCTTGTTCTTTTACTGCCTCTTAGGCTGTAACTCGCAGCTCTCAGCATTCATGTTGCTATTCTGTAGAAGATTCACTTTTCGGGTTTATTGTAAACGTTGTTTGTGATATTTTTTCCCATTTCTGTGTCTTTTTCTTCCCTTTATTCTTTGCACTTGTTGGAGACATAACTGGGTAACGTACAGTAGATCATTTTGATAAATTGCGTTGTGTTGGCAGTACATTTATAGTGTTCTTCATTGCTATCCCATCAATTTTAGCACCATTAGTGTACCAAAACAAAAAGGGAGGAAATTGTGAATGATGACTAATTTACAGTGATATTACCCCGTGTTCTTCTTGGAGCCCGAAGAAGGGAACGTTTCAGTTGCTCAAATGCATTATGTAGTGCTTTGGCAGTAATGTAATGTCACCATATAAATATTCTTTTTGTGAGGGAGTTGTGTGACACATCAGATATGTAACCAACCTATTTCATTTTTGAACAGATAATGAATGGATATGAAAGCGTCATTGAGTTGTGGTATACATGCAATTTTTCTGCATAATTTCCATCCCATGGTGAAACTGAAAGGAAAGACAGGACAAATATAAATCATAATCCCTCGAAAGAAAGGAGGGATTATGATTTTCACTTGGACAAATAGCTTTTCGTCAGTTTTCCACATTACAGTTAATATGCTGTGTTACAAATGAACAAATAATCAACGCAGGCCAAACAATAAGCCCATTGTAAAAATTTGTTAAGTCTATACTCTGCTCCAAGGTCAGATTTGTGTGCCAGTGTGTGCGCAGTATAATTTATTTTCCATATTTCCAGCATTTATCAACAGACCACACTAAAGCCTATGCATTAAAACTGGGTGATTATATCACTCTATGCATTGTGTATGGATTAGAGAGACGGACACAGATAATTTGCTTGTGTGCGTGTCACACAGTGAGCTGCAGCTGCAACTATTCTGTATGTATGGCAATGCGACTGTGTCTCAAAAAAAGTAATCTAAGATTAGATTAAAAATCCCAAAGGAAAAAAAACTGTCCTCGTAGGAGGATGTACATATACTGTATATACATACAGTGGTTTATGGTAATGCAGTTGGCATGCCTGTTCCCTGGCTGGGATGATGATGATGAGGTGCAAATCTAAAAGCCATTACACCTCCCTATGAGTTCTATTATCACCGCTGACTGATAATTGCATTGGGCTGTGGTGCTACGAGAGCGGCAACCTGGTGCTGGTGCCTTTCTTTATGGTACGGCCCGATATGATCTTCGGGCGCACTGGTGTGAACACTCAGGACTTTTTATGGTGTCCTTTTGTGTCACACAGGCCAGACAGAGCTGAGACTTTGAGATAGGAAGAGGAAGAAAAGGGAGAAGAAGCTAATGTTAATTAACAGAGAAGAATGAAGGAGTGGAGAGCAAAATCAAATCTCATTTATGAGAATATTTACTGGTCCTCTGCTCTCTTTTTTATTCATCCTTTTCTTTCAAAAAGAGAATGATGAGGCTGGTTTTGCTATTAAAGGGGTGATGGGTCATGCAAGGACGACTGAGTAGAGGAAGGTGAACATAAATGACATCTCTCCATCACAGTACCATCACTAATTTAATGCTCTTATCACTGGTGTGAGTGGATTTTCATCTCTCTATATGCCAACATTCAGTCATTGATATTTAACTTTAGGAGAGCTTGACTAAAAGGGCTCCCCAAGGAGAAGTCTGTTGGTTTCAGTGGGAATTTTTATTCTCTAACAAAACTAATGAGGCAGCAGTAGCTAAGAGGTGAGGATAATAAGCTTGTGGTCACTGGTGAGATCCTTTGTCTGGCTGAGACACTCCTGGCTGGAGAGGCAAGAGAACACACTCCATTAACTGATCAACTACCACTGAGATGCCTTAGAGCAAGGCACTAAACTTAATTAATCCAGCAGAGCTACCCACCGGCAGAAGGCTGTTGTTATGAAGCTCGTGAGTGTGCATCTGTGTTGTCGCATAAAACGTTTCACTACAAACCAAGGGAGTGTACTCAATCAGCTATGCTTGGAAAAACAAGAGAAAAGAGAAGGAAATTAGCTGAAAGATGAGGGAGTCAGGACCAGGGATGGGTACAGAAACTCTGTATTCCCGCGGATAAATTATTAAAGATCCTAGTATTGATAAGCTCAGACATTAGTGGCTCCTTTATCGGTACTTTTTAACAATTCGGTTCTTCCTCCAGCTACACGCATTACTTTAAGTGTAGCAAAACCTTCACAAGTATAAAAGCCAATACTTTATCAATACACTTGTTTAACAAGCATATACATGTATGTTGACATGTAGAAAAACGATATTTCAGTCTGCCACTTTGTTTTGCACAAGCACAGCGTGCTCGCTCTGCTAATGGCAAATTGTTATAAACAAGCTAAAACAAAAGCTATCTGTATGTTTAGCTTAGTTTGCATCATATCTTAAAATTTGGCAAATTCTTGTAAACTCAGCTGCTGGTTGAGACGAGCCAGCCTGTTCTCAGGCGGCCCACAAAGCCTGGTCAGTAACATCATCATCCACATTTGCATGGATTTGGTAAAGCAGTCAGAAGGTTTCTCATCTCCCTCTCCCCTGAGCTTTGAAAAAAGATGCATCTGCAATTATTTTCCTTCTCCTCTGCCTCATCATTACCTCAGAGACCTCCGTCTGTCTCTCCCCTGTTTCGTCTTGGTTGTCCATCAAGAGCTCTGCTTTGATATTCATGTACCAGCATGATTAAGATGCAAAAGAGATAGTTGCAAGGTCCTAGGTCATCCTCTTCTCCTCCTCTTTTTCCTGTTCACCCCTTGGACTTTTCTCTCCTCTCCTCTCCTCTCCTCTCCTCTCCTCTCCTCTCCTCTCCTCTCCTCTCCTCTCCTCTCCTCTCCTCTCCTCTCCTCTCCTCTCTCTTTCCCTTTCTTTGTTGATCTGGTTTAACTGACTGTGTGTCTGCACCATCCTTTTAATGTGATTCACATAACAATCATCTATTTTACCATGGAACACATTTTGACATGCTCGCAGGTCACCTTGATCTAAATGAAGGAATGAAGGAATAAAGAAAGGAAGGGGGTTAAGACAATCTTTTCTTTTGCACTCGCACACTTTGAAGTAATACATTCTACTGTATTTAACATCCCATCCAGACATGTGGTTGCTCTGTGGTCAGTTTCTGTCGAGGTACATTTATTCAAAGCCCCACCACTTGTCAGGTTACGAAAACGTTCTGCCTGTTAGCCACTGCTGGTCGGGTGTAAAGGGTTGATAATTTGGCCTTCAGGATGACTTAAACCTGCTTCTAATTCTTGAACTTGTATTAGCCTGGAAGAAAGTTTTGACCCTTTGAGAAAAGACACATTTGAGAAAGAATTCAGGCGAAGCCACTTGATCCGGCTTTACTGTGGATTTGTGATTTCTTCCTGCAGACTGAACTAAACTGAACCTTCACCCTTTTTTTTGTCTCATAGCGTCTCCAAGAGGGGTTCTGTAATACACCTTTTGTTCAACTTTGTCACATTTTTTTGTTTGCTGTGCATTATAATGACAGCAAGAAGATGGTGATACGTCTTGGCTCATATTTCTGAAAAATATACTCAAACTGTTTACACCCACGCTGCTGGGATTAAATCTCAGACACACGCGTGCCCATTCATCTATTTGCACACACACGCGCAAACAGATATTCACACCATGCAGTGCTCGTAAACCGTGATGCAACTGCGCCCTTTTGATCCCTAGGTCTTCACAGTTGTAGGAGGACAAGTTGTGCAGACCTCTGAAACGTGTTAGCCCCCCCCCCCCCCCCCCCCCCCCCCAGGCCACAGCATTTGCACCACTGACCTTTTCAGACGGGCACGCTTGTGCTCAGCCGCGGTCATGTCTGTAAAGCCAAAGCCAATATCCAGTGATTTATTTCATTTGGCTGCTCGAGTACATCCTCTCGGCTGAACCGCTCTGCCTTAGGCGAAGATAAGGCTGCAGCCTGAGCCTGAGGATGCTGTGGATGTCCCCCCTCATCAGCGCTTAGCCACTGTCACATCCCCACCCTGCCCAGAGAAACACCACAGACACAACAACACAGGACAGGGATCAGCATTAACAGGTTACTTGTGGCTTGCGCCATGTCTACGCTTCACGTTCAGGTTCTGGAGTACGACCAGGCGCACTGACTGAGCCACTTAAAGTGGTAAATCAGGCAATGAGAGGAGCAGCGTAATGGTCAGAAGGCTGCTGTTTGACAACCAGGCCATATCTTGGGGGCTAAAAACCCTGCTGTCTTTGTGTTACAGTGAACAGGAGTGGCAGGGGAAGGAAGCAGGGGGTAGAGGAGGCTGGAAATGGGCTTTGGAGGACATGGACCTATTGAGCCTTGCCTGCAGCAAGAGCATTTGGTATTCACCCTCGGAGGGTTGTGTCAGCAAACTCTCAGAGGTCAGCACGAGAAAACGCATCCATCCCACGCGCTCCTACTCTCTGAGATTGGATAAATACCACAAAGTTTTTCAAAGGGAGGACTGTGGAATGGCATCTCGCATAAGCATGTTAAATGTCACCTGCTGTTGTCACGCTTTACGCACTAAATTGGGATTGTTTTTCCCTCTTTCAGATAAAAATTCACTAATGGTAATGTTTGCTGTTGACTTTTTGGGGTTTCGCTTTTTTGGAAGTGGATTTATTTAAAACAGAAAGTTGTATCCCCATGGAAATACATGCTAAGGTGGGTGATTACTGTTTGCTTTCTCTAAAAGTGCTCAGGCATTACGTTTATGTTTTGTACATCCAGCACTTTATTTATATGGCCCACAATCACAATTTGTTTAGGGGCTTTACAAAACATACAGCGTAGGACTCTCTCTGTCCTGAGGAGGCAGAGAGAGACACGATGCCATGCAGACGAGAGAGAGACGAGGACAGTGATCCAAATCCAAACGTCTTGAGGTGTTTAGATCTGGATAAGAAGTGCAAGTACGGAACTTTATCTTCATACATAAATGTTTACGGTCATACATAAACGCTGATGACTGATGTATATGTCTCCGTTACAGTGTATTTAAGAGCAACCATTAATTACATCATTTGAAACATCACAAAGCAGACATGTTTGAAATGAGGCCTCTGGCGTAAAGATAAAGTGATCACGAGCTTTGATTGTCTACACTGGTCTGGAACACATCTCGCTGCTCATTTCTGCTGCTGATGCTATAATTTCTGTGGAGTATCTGCTGTGAGTCCACTCTGTTTGCCTCTCAAAAGCAGAAGAAAGAACATCTTGTCCTCGGTTACATGTGTCCTTTCACATATAAAAAACAAGTTCCCATGTGATCGCTCATCTTCCATCAGCTTAGTGTGATGAGAGCTCTTGTTCCCTAAAATGAATGTGTCACACACACAACATGTATCAGTTTGGTGGTTTTTATTTGCCCGATGGTTATGTGGTATTAGAGACCATGTTATACTGTCTCTCACTATATGTAATAGTACAGAGACTGATGACTGGAAAGACTCGTGTAGTAATAGATGCCTCTGATTGTGACTAGGAATAATTGTTTTTGTCTCCAAAGCATAGTTCTGTGATATTGCCAAGAATTTATATTGTGTGGTTTGGCAAAAAATTATAATCTCAGTATGAATTGCATTTAATTCATCATCGAAGCTCTTTTCCGGTTATTTCCCTTAACCATTAATCTTAAAAAATGTCCACATACAGTGTAATTTGTTGCACATTTATGTGTATTATACAAAAAGTGAACTCTGGCCTGGACACTTTTTGAAATTCCCATGTCTCCAAATCGCAATTTCAATATTTTTTTTTTTAGTTAATTATGGCTTACAGTTTTTTATGTAGATAGATGGCTATTGGTGACAGTAATTGAACTGACCTATTATTGAAGGGGAAGTGGCAAACTGCTTCCTCTAGTTGAGTGCAAAAGGCACCAGAGAGGACACTAGAGAAATGTCAAGGAGCTGCTGCCACCACTACTGCTGTGGTTAGCCCTGTCTCTCAACTCTTCTCTCATCATTCCCCTTTTTTCTCCAACCTGACATTACATCTTGCCTTTTTCTCTTTTCATTCTCTTCATCTTGCACTGCACCTTTTTTTTTTTTTTTTTAACTCTGTGAAGCTAAAGGCAGAAGGGCATTACATCAAATCTCATATGCTTTCACATCTTTTTTTCATGCATTGCTGGTGCAGTGAGAGTTGGGTGAAGCAAAAGAGGGTAGTGGGTAGAAGTGGGCAGGGAGTAGGTATCGCAGTGAACGTGGAGAAGTGCCAAAGAGAGGACACAATGAAAGAAAGGTCTGGATTTGTCATTCTTTCCAAAGTAGTAACATGTCTCAAACAAATGGTTATAGATTTGAAGATTCCTGTCCATCATCGCTATAAAGATTCAAGAGATTCATATAGAAAGAAAACACTGTTACATCTAACTATATTTTAGTAGCTCAAAATAATGTTTGGACAGTGTCCCATGCATGATACTGATTCTGCATAGATGGATGCTCGTGGGCACTTCTCCAGATGGTGTGTGTGTGTGTGTGTGTGTGTGTGTGCGTGTGTGTGTGTGCGTGTGTGTGTGTGCGTGTGTGTGTGTGTGTGTGTGTGTGTGTGTGTGTGTGTGTGTGTGCGTGTGTGTGTGTGTGTGTGTGTGTGTGTCTGTGAATCTGTCTTCCTCCATCTTTGTGCTTTGCCAAATGTACCCAAGGAGACTATAGCGAGATCACACATTTGGTTCCTATTAATTCTGAAAACACAAGACACAAAGCCAGCCCATGTACTTGCATACGTGCATGCACACACACACACACACGCACTCTAGTTTCCTTCATTTTTGGGGGACATTATATAGACTTACATTCATTTCCTGGAGACTTACCTTAAGCTTACCCCAACCTTGACCTCAGTCTTCACCCTAAAATTTATTGATTTACATAATGGGACCTGCATTTTGTCCCTATAAGGAAGGCGAGTCCCCACAGTGCGACTGTGTATTTATGTCTCCACAACATGAGTAATGCATGGCCACACATGGACCGATCACTTTACGCACACACAGACATAGATGCCTTAGTGTAAACGTGTGTATTTCAGTTAGCTGGTGAAATCTGTGTAAGTTTTCACCTGTTTTTTTTAACGTTGAATTAGATCGAAAACATGGCATCCTTTTTGTTTTCTCAAGTTCATTTTAAAGCTAAGATGAAGGGGCAGAGTGGCAGGCTCGGCCAGCTGTTATCTGTCCTGTGACAAATTCTCACAAGTTTGGAGTCTCTCCTCAGTATCTGTTCATTTATCTTTAAGCAGGATTCCACTCACACTTTCATTCAGAAGGCTCTTTGTGTAAAAAAAAAGCCACTCAAGCTGCTCCAAGGCTTTACTTAGACACAGCAGTGCTTAAAGACGTCATGCTGATGTTTGGCAGGTCTGATGGTTGCCATGTTCACCGTCTTAGTTTAGCACGTTACTATGCCAAAATTTGTGACTTATTACTGAACACAAGTACAGCTGAACCTGAAGCAGTTATTCATTTCTCAGCAACAGCCAACCTCAACCTGTCAACCTCATGAGGGCCCTACAGGAAAAGTCAGAGAATCAGAAAGGTCATTGGGATTCATCCTCTGAGAAGCAGAGCCTGTACATTTTATGAAAATCCATCCAATAGTTCAATCAGAAGAGACAAGTTAATGACGTAAAGCAACTGTTTATGTCTTGTCAGAAAGTCTTTGGCGCATAAACTCTACAGGGAGATTTTAGGGTTAGGTTATAACAGTTGAGGCCGTCAGGTGCCTTCACAGATTGATGGCTACATGTGCAAGCAATGTGGAAAGAATTAAAAAGAAATGTCATAGCTTAAAGGGCCTTTTCATTCATTTGACACAAGTAGTAGACTGAATGTATCTTTTGATTAAGTACGGAAGGATTTAACAAGAGCTGAGCCACAATTAGTCTCTCAAGGTTTAAAGGATTAAGGTAATTATCCCATGTCATTTTTTTTTTCTCAGCACATTCATCTTGAAAAATTGTTAAATTCAAGCAAATGTCAGCTCATTCATTGCTCCATGTATTTACAGCCATTGGTCGTCACTTGAATTTTAGTAACTGCAAGGACTGCTTTCTCTCAAATGCTGTCACTTTTTCTGAATATTTTACAGAAAATATATTAACTAGTGTTGTATTTGAACAGTATTACTTTTATTTTATGATATTATTTTAATTTAATATTTCATACTTAGGGTTGCACGGTGGCGCAGCAGGTAGTGCGCGTGCCTCACAGCAAGAAGGTTGCCGGTTCGATCCCCGGGTCAGGCGGGGCCTTTCTGTGTGAAGTTTGCATGTTCTTCCCGTGCATGCGTGGGTTCTCTCCGGGTACTCCGGCTTCCTCCCACAGACCAAAAACATGCTCATTAGGTTAATTGATGACTCTAAAAAATTGTCCGTAGGTGTGAGTGTGAGTGTGAATGTTTGTCTGTCTTTGCATGTGGCCCTGCAATCGGCTGGCGACCGGTTCAGGGTGTACCCCGCCTCTCGCCCATTGTAGCTGGGATAGGCTCCAGCCCCCCGCAACCCCGAAAGGGATAGGCGGTATAGATAATGGATGGATGGATTTCATACTTACAAAGTCCAATCACATATCAGTAGGAAGTTGTACATTAAATTGGTTGAGATCTGTTTTGACAAGACAGAAAAGAAAATTGTGACCAGCCACGAGAATTGATTTTATTTTATTATTTTTTATAATTTATAATTTTTTAAGTAGTGATTTTGTTTTGTTTTGCAGAATATGTAAGTCGAAGTCATGAAGAAGCCACTCCATGTTTCAAATAGTATTAGGGGCCTTACAACCATAAACTTTGTATTTGAATTTGGGTTGTTTTAGAGGAAATTCCCGCACTCCTAGTTGAGGGTGTAGCGATTTAACAGCAAATTAGCATACTGGCTTTCTTTGGCTATTCACGTGCTTCTGTTCTTTTTTCGGCCAATCAGCTGCACGTTAAAAGGGAACCACACGGCTACTTACGCAGCTTCTGGTTATGCTGACAACGATCTCACTTCTGATTCTGAACCCGAGCTAGAAGATGAAACTGAAGAAATCAACGAGAGCGACTGCATTACACTGGAGGTCACGCTTGTCTGTCCCAATGCGCACATACAGCCGTGGGACTCTTTTTTACATCGGCAACACAGCAATCTGCAAATTAAACCCAGCACACGCTAAGGCGTTACTCGACCTCGGCCTACTGCGGCGGCCCGTTTCGACACCGACCCCCACTACTGCAGCGCTTCCTCTGCGGGTGCGCTGCAGTAGTGGGGTCGGTGTCAAAACGGGCCGCCGGGCCACCACTTCTATTCGGCGGTGCAAGAGGAGGCGGAAGCGGGGAAAGCGCAGGGGAATCCAGGCCAGGCTAGCAGCGAATCCACACAAGCCGGCTATACCATCTATCGTACTCTTCGAATCTTATCAGTATCGTGTATTATTCTAGAAGGCAATATGGAGATACTTAGGGAGCTTTTCAATGCTCCACTCTATGATCAGTGATGGGGATTTTTTTTATGTAGCAAGCTACTATATTGATGTGAGATGGGTTTGAGAACATGGTGTGCATGTGGTGTTGTGTTACGGAAAATGCTGTGGTAGACATGAAATCATTCAACTTAAAGAAGATGAAACTTGAGATTGCGATCAACTAGTTGTCTGTGTTTGCGTTGGACTCGGAGAGAGTTCTCACCTCTAAAGAGAGAGTGCGTTAGATCACACAAAAGAATATGAAACAAGTCGACTCTCTTTCATGTCTGTACAGTTAGAATGTTTCAAAGGCATCAGGCTCTGTCAATCCATCCAGTGGAGCTATTCGCTTATTATGTGTTCCTCTGTGTCGCAGACAGGCAATGATCGCCTTAGGGTACGCGACCACAGTGTGTTCACAGATTGGACTTCATTAAAGCGCAGAAGATTGCACCGGACAGGGATCACTGAGCCCCTCTCTCTTTTTCTCCTTCACTCTGTCTCACTCGACAGACTGAACTAGTGTCCCGACGGCGGAGATTAAATATAAAAGAAAAAAATAAATAAATAATGTGAGCGGGGAAAATGGTGAAAGTTATCTTATTAAAACTTGAAAGAGTGATGCAAAAGAGGAGGAGGCGCTCGACGCTGGAGCTGGGGAATACAACCAGCCGAATTACCCGTTGGCCAGATGGCCTCAGAGTCTGCGAGTGTGCGTGTGTGTGTGCATACAGGTATATGGTGTCGGTCATCCTAAGCCTGGGGTTATGTGTACTTGGGTCAAGTCTTCCTGAAAGCTGACTCCTGAAACTGTCTTTACCTTTCTGTCCCCACACCCCAACTTAACCTTATACCACTTTACAGCCAAATATATGCAGATTTTTTTAAGGGTAACAAACGTGCAGATCAGATGGTCAAATAAATATATTTTGGTAGGAGGGAGTAGGGAGGGAGGCTTTAAAGTGTTAAAACTATAAGGCACACACTATTTGTTTCACTAATAAACAATTAACGACAAGACCGGTGTTTTAGGAAAAGGAAAGCGAACCCCCAAAATCATGTGTTCATGGTAATGTAGAGAAATTATTAACCTTAAAGACAAAAACAACCTTTTTCTGTTCACTGAAACTGATTTCATATATTTTGAAACTTATTGTACCTTTAAATAAGTTAATATGGGGAGACAGTGAGGAAGGAAAAGTAGATTTTCAGTGTGTAATAATGCAACGTGTTGGACTGTGCAGAGCTGCGAGAGGAGGAGGAAAAGCAATAACTGCCTCATTGCTCTAATTTGAAGTCCTATGTTAGATTTTTTTTTTTTTTTTTTAGAAAAAAATTAATTAATTCCAACCAGTGTTTTCTAGATGGCTTTCTGTATGTGTTTCACTGTTATTGCCACACACACAAAAAGATGTGATGATCTTCTCGATTCATTTATTTACGCTCGATAACCCAGGAGATTGTTTCTCGCTTTCTTAAATTGTAGACAGAGGGTTTGTGGCTCGTGCCGTTTGCGTGTGTGCGTATGTGTGTGTGTGTGTGTGTGTGTGTGTGTGGATGCGTGTCAGCACTCCAGCATGCTGGGTTTTGAATTCTGATATTTCCATGTAAATGAGAGCTTGCCTTTCTACAGCAGACATGAATAAACAACACCTGGACAGAGCAAGGAGGATCACTTAGATAGAATATGCAGGAGGTGGGTGGTTTCCAACAGATTCCCCTTTATTTCTAAGATATGAAAGATTGAAGCCATGGAATAAATTACAATATCTGTTTTGTTGTTTGCCTCTGCTTTATCTTCTGCGTCTATCAGTCAAGGTGAGCGGTGGATGAGACAGAGGAGGTGTGTGTGTGTGTGTGTGTGTGTGTGTGTGTGTGTGTGTGTGTGTGTGTGTGTGTGTGTGTGTTTGTGTGTGTGTGGGCGAATAGAACAACTAAACTGGAGAGAAAAGGGCTGAATATTTATTTTTCCATTTTGCCAAGGTGTCTGTCCATCAACCAGCTCTGATCCCAACAGAGGCCCCGATCCCCCCAAGAGCTATCTGGAGAATCCATCCACTTATCAGATTCCTCATCTTCTTTACCGAAATGTCCCTGGCATCTTTACTGTAATAATTATATTTCTACATAAACATCTAAATGAGATTGAATGGTGATATCAGGTGTGGAAGGTTGATGTAGAGTGTTGTTTTTGTCTCCTGAATAGACAGCCATCTCTCAAGTCTTTCTTTTCATACACTGGACATTCAGAACCTTCTCCCTCACTTTAAAAACTCTGTTTTTGTCAGTTTAATTTGCTACTCAAGGCAAGCACATGTGCACTTGCAGTACTTTTAAAAAAATTTGTTAATGGATTCTCAAGACTGTCCTCATCACTTATAGATAATGACTGTTTGGCACTGGAAGTAGCATGACATGGTTTTGGCAGGAAAAAACTATCTCAGGGTGGAGGTGAAAGTCAATGGTTGGGTGGACAAAACATTTCACTGCCAGAGTGCTGTTCAAATCAGGTCTCTTGCCAACAGTCCGCACTGGTTTCTTCTAATGCTGGATTCAGGCTGCACAATATCAGCTTGATAAAAGCCCAGCCTGACAGGTGCAAGGCATCAGGAACTAAAATGGGTGTTTGGTGCAACAATTGGTCACTTTTTCCAGTTTATCACATGGTGGTCAACAGTCTGTGACGCCTCACTACATCCTGACCGAAAGACCAGCGTGTTAGAATTTGTTTGCCTCCATGACAAATTTCACATGTCCCAAACATTGACCAGTAGGAGCACAGAGCGTTCTTCTGTATACAGCTGTAAACCTGACAAAGCAAAGAAAGAAAGAAAATGAAAGACATCCCTTTATTTGTCACACACAACAGAACATGCTACACACACGCCATGCATTGCTGAAATTCTTCCTCTGCTTTTGACCCATCCTGGTAGTCCTTCCTCCATGGCAGACCAGGAGCGGTGGGCTGCCAGCCGACCGGCGCCCGGGGACCCAGTTTCTTTTTCGTCACCAATGAGTGATCTTCATGGATATTTCTTAGAGGGGGATTTCATTTTATGGAGGATCCCCCAGGTGAACACACAAACTCCACACAGAAAGGCCCCTTTCCTCGAGATAAGGGGCAGCAGGCATCGAAGGCATGATGGAGGACACGCCCTCAGAGCCCACTGCGCCCCAGGTGGGAATCGAACCCCGGACCTTCTAGCTGTGAGGCGACAGTGTTGCCACCACAGAGGAATGATGTTGTTGGAACTCTTTCTTTCTTTTTTAGGGTTTTCCAAACTCAAAAACAAGCATTATCATACAGACCACCCCAGATTCAATATTTTGTTTATGTTCTTGTTCCTGGAAGTCAGTTCCTGGCATCTCCTTTCTGATGTCATCACGTGTCATGAAAGACGGCAAGCAGTGACTGGTCGGGGATAATTGGTCTCTGGGCCAATCTGACACAGTGGCCATTGTAACAGACAAAACTATTTTGTTTCCTGAATAAGGCGTAACTGTGATCACAGTCTTTGCCTAAACTTAAGTAAGTTACTTACTTACTTAAGTAAGTACTTTTTGCTGCCTAAACCTAACCAATCCTAGAAAACATACATTATTTTAAGGCCATTTGTAACAAACTTGTTTTGTCATTTCAGTCAAAGGTATCTGGTATCTCCAGATATGAGATATTGTCCTGAATCTCAACCTTTAACACCATCCAGACACGGAGAGAATTCAGGCCTTTTTTTGGCAGGGATACGCTCTTTTCATTATCTTTTCCAGCACTCTTGTTAGCATGCATAAGACATGCAAAATGTTCTCCGGCCTGCAGAGAAATGTTATTCAGGACAAGAGACATCAGAGGAGAGTGAAGTGAAGACCTAATATATTTGAAGAAATGGTTTTAGAGGAAACGTTGCCTGCTTTATTTTTTTTTGGCACTCGACCCGACTGCTCAGACAAAATTATCAGCGTAGCATGTCCATTTTACTTTCCCCTTGAATGTCTGGCAATAGGCAGGCAGACTACCTCGCTTAACCTCCAGTATGATAAATTGATGCTCGGCAAAGAAAGAAGGACGTCTTTGTACCAAATGTAATTGTAGACACATTCCAGCAGAGAACAGAGGATGTTGCTTCTTGTTTGATAGATGCATCAGAGTGAGGAAACAACAGTCCACTGCGTTTTACAGCAGGGAGTTTCATTTCAGTTTGTGCTTTGTGTGTAGAGCCGCCAACACCGTCCTGGGAGGTGTCTTTCCAACAACCCCATACATAATGGATTGGTTATTTGAAATCCTGAATGTCCCAGTTAATTTTGTGTCAGTTTAATTCATGAATAATTTTCACCTTGTTTTCCTTGGGCTTGTTACCCTTACTCTCCTTACAGATCCTCTTCTTCCTCCCCCTCTGTGTGTGTCTCTGCTCCTCAGGCTCTTCCTGTTCATGAAAAACTACACCTTCTCTCTCTCTCTTCAACCTCACAGCAAACAAAGTCTTCCTGTTTAGCTTTTCTTCTGAGTCTCAATCCCTCTTTGTGGCATTGATGGCTTCCAGATGTTGCCTTGCGCGGGTTGCTTTTCCTCTGTGAAGGACTTGCTCTTTTGAAGCCTCTGCGGCGACCCAACGGCCAAACCAAGATGTTAAAACAAACTTCACCAGATATGGCCCACAGAGGAGAGGAGAGTAGAGGTGAAAAGGTAGAAGAGATGAAGAGATAAACAATATGGAGACATTGCCTCTGTCACAGTATGCCCTTCAGAAGTGACTCACTTCTTTATGGCCGTTTCTGGTGAGCACCACCTCGACTCTTAAGCTCCCTGTGCCGTGTTAACTGCTGTTCTCAGTACAGTATGAGCTCCTCTGTGGGGTTGGTCAATCAGTCATACTGACAGACTAATAAAGGGTCTCTCTGTTAGTAAAGAGGGAATAGTAACCCACAGGTGGCCGATCTTTCATTTACTTCACCTGCCTGCTCCTCACTTGCTCTCTTACTCTCTCGCTCTTTAAACAGTTGTTTTGTTATTGTTGGGTTCTGTGTCCAATTTAGCATTGATCTTGGCTCACCTGTTACCGGTCCATTAAATTTGGGCCTTTTTCACGCCTGGTGGAGAGAACTTTTGGGAGAGAGAGGTGATTGTTAAGCCGGAGGAAAACAAAGCGTGAGGACCGGTGAGTAGTAGAAACTCAATGTGCCACTGGCTTCTCTTGCCATCTCTCTCCTCCTCAGATGCTCTCGGGTCCCAAGGCCATCCTGCACCTTTGCCAGACCCAACAGTGATTCAGCCGCTCAGGTGGCTCCAGCCAGAGAAATTAGAGCCATGCATCACCCCTCTGTAGATTCACGTTAGAAGAATTCCATTACAGTCTGTCGCATGTCTCTGGAGAGATGTCCAAAAGAGGGCGTGAGGGAGGCTGGAAAGTAAAAGAGAAACAGCAGGAATGTTTTAAAAGAGATAGAGAACAAGGGAATTTTGATGAAGAATGTCCGGCGAGGGGACGGACAGGATAAAAGGATAATGACTAGAAAGCATCACCATTACAATGCATCACTGTCAAAACAGCGGGACCAGAGCAGCAGTGGGACCATTTGAACCTGTTCATCTCCGCTCTCGAAGGAGCTGTGATGCTGGGACTGTCAGCTACGTCTGCAGACAGATTTTATCCATTTTTAATAGAAACGCCTGCAGTAAACAGGGTCATGTGAGTTCAAGCTCCGTTGATGAGATGCATTTGTCCTGATGTGTCCTTTGCAAGATATGGAGTGCTGTAAAGCTCTAGGGATGTTGTTGTGACCCCTGACCTCCCCGGACAGGTGGACAAGAAAATATTTGATTTCCACTTTAAAAAAAAAAAAATTGATTGTGTTCACTCAGTGGTCACATTATTAGGTACCCCTGACAGCAACTCAACCAACACAGCCAAGAGGTTCAGTTGTTCTTCAGACCAAACACCGGAATGGCAAAGAAATGTAATTTAAGTGACTCTGACGGTTGCTGCCAGACAAGGTGATGCGAGTATTTGCTTTCACACCTAACTTGTTGGTGCAGTTCAAACATTTTTGTGTTTGTCCGTTTGGTTTGGTGAGCTTTGCCTGGTGTGAAAACTGTCGACTGAACTCTGTTGCATTCACAGCTCAATTGTAGTGTGAAAGCAAAATGGAAACAACCACAGGAGAAGGTTGTTGGATTTTCATTGGATATGAAGACAAGCTAGTACATGCATCAGCTGATCATCAAATACCGTAGAATCGTAATCAGCTTTATTGGTCAAGTATGTGCACACATACAAGGAATATGACTTGTGCTCACACAAACAGCTAGGGACAAAGAGGACAAAGCTGAATATCAGTTAATATAAACATTTTCCTATTAAGTACATACAAGCACATGAAAAAAAGATATAAATGTGTGTAGCAAGTATATATATAAAAACAGAGTCCAAAATAGCATCCACCACTTGCCAGAGGTCAGACACCACTGGCAGGCTGCTGAAATAGGTCCACTTCAGCACAAACTCTCATCTTTACAGCGAACACGTTGAGTTGAGTCTGCACTGGTGGCAGCATGCAACCTACGATCTTCAATGGTACTGTAGATCAGAGAGGATCGACCTAAAAGGAACAAAGAAGAGCACACAGGAAGTATGTTTAAAAGAAAAGTGGTGCTTCACAGACAAGGGAGTGAGGAGAGATTGACTTTTTTATGACAGCTATGCCAACACAATAAGCAGCAGTGTTTGCCACAACTTATTTTTTATTTTCAATGACAGTGTATCATATGCGTTGCTCTTCCTATTTTCCATCTTTCAAACACCACCTACCGAGTGCACGGACGTGTTATGTCAGGGTGCGTCTGCAAAAAAAAGAAAAAAGCACTGCCAATGGAGGCAGAGGCGGCCCAGGGACAACGGTACAGTGTAGCAGAATACATGATCAACCCAGTGCCATGACTGAACACCGGCCAAAAAAAAAAAAAAGAATACCGGCCCTCGCGGCCCAAATATCAGACCGGCCCACCGGGAATTGTCCTGGTCCTCCTGATTAGCCACTCCGGGCCTGGACAAGAAGGCAATTTGTATAGTAAGTGCAGTTTTTTCCTCTTCTATTAAAAGCTGAGTGAAATGGACGTATTGACACATAGTGCCAATACGTCCATAATACCAACAATCTATCATTTTTTTCCTTTTTTAAATCTTAGTCTGGCCCAAATGAAGCGAAGTACAGGTGTAAAGGCACCCTCAGAAACTGCTGAGTGTTTACAAAGAATCGAATGAAACGAACCAAAAAAATCCTGTGAGCAGCAGTTCTGCATTGACAAAGAGAGACTGGATCAGGTCAAATAGGCTCAGAGTGCCACAGTAATTAAAAAAAAAGACATGCACTTCAACAGTGGTATGCAGAGCAGCTTCTCTGGAAGCGCAGAATATTGAACTGCATAGTGGAAGGGCTTTAGCATGAGAAGACCGCACCAGGTGGTGGTGTAATGGTGTGGGTAATATTTTCTTGGCACACAACCGGATATAACAACTGAGGATTGTTCATATGCCACAACCTACTTGAATATACAGTAGTTGTTGCATGAACGTGAAGCTGACAAGTCTCCAGAAACTGCATGAGGCTATCATGCCAACATGGACCAGACGCAGTGTTTTCAGAACCTTGTTGAATACAGAATTCAGGCTTACTGGCCTCATACTAGAAAGGTGTGCCTAATAAAGTGGCCACTGAATGTTGAAAACAAGTGCAAAGTACAGGAGAGGATGCATCGTGCGGTAAGTGTCGTCTTCAGACATCAGGTGCTTGTCCGATGATGCACACTCCTACTCACGGCAGGGACATATGGTTTGTGAGTGCCCTTTAGGCATTATGGGTAATCATCTTTTGTAACAGTTTCTGAAAAGCAGGAGCGCTGTTGTTTCCTGTTGTGAAGAGAATCGTTGGTTCTTTAGTCACAGATTGTAAGTGATATCCCATAAGGACTTTACTTTGATCCACTGCTGCAAGAAACTCTAAAAGCCTCATTTCCATATGCACTGGAGGAGCTGAAACATGCTTTTCTTTTGTTGTAGCATTTAGCAATATGGCAGATGTTGTGCAAAATCTGTACCAGGATGGGCTGGTGAAGCCTGGCAATGTATCTGCCATATTTAATTATCATGATATCATGGTGTTTTAATTTGGAAATGTCGTTTGGGAGTGCTGCTGAACCGTTGCAGATGTTAAATTCGTGGAGTTGTAGAAATGTCCAGGAAGGAGTGGTATTAAGAGATGTTCACCTGAGCTGGTCTTTCACCTTCTCATATGTGTGGTTGCCAAAAGCAGTCTTCAGTGGGCTGGAGACGGAATATTTCAGGTGTTCTGCTGTGACTTCTGTTTGCAAAGCTGCGGCGAGCCGATAAGATTTTACTGACACCAGCATCAACAAGCTGACCCCCATCTCTCATTCACTGTCACAGAAAAATGGAGCTGAAAGACAGCGGAGCGAGAGAGATGGAAGCAAAGGGGGAGAAAGTAGATGAGATTAGGTGGACAGGGAAGGAGACGGTGATGAAATGAAATGACAAGGGGAGGATGGAGGAAGAGACAAGGGGAGAGGAGGGAGACAGCGCTGTGAAGAAAGGGGAACTTGACAAACAAGGGAAGGACAACAACATGGAGGTGAAGAAGAGAGAGCTGCGAGGTTTGATGAAGGTTTGAGTTTCTCAGTTTTTTTGGATGGCGTGGCTTGAAAATCTGACCTACATAGTTTGTTTCGTCCAATACGGCCTAAAAGAGTTGAAAATGTCAACATTCATGACCAAGCACATTGTGTACAACAAAGCAACCATTCAAATCTAGTGTTTGACAGCTTTAGACAAATATGAATGGTATTGTAAACCAAAGGGATTGAACAGGGGTTACTGTTGGCTACATTTTTTGAGTTTCTCAAAATATTGTGATTATAGTTGGATTCAGAACTTCATCCTTCATTTTATCAATCCCCAACATGAGAACAGTGACTTGCACTCTAACTGTCGTCCACCAGAACTGTGGACATTCACCTTATTTGGCTGTGGACTGTCAGAGCTCGGCCTTTTGAGATGAGTAATGAGCAATAAATGCATAATGTCAAGTATCACATTATCTCCTCTTTCTGTAATATCTGCAGAGCTTTTCCCTAAACTGGCCGTGTATTATAACTGTACTGGACCAACACACTGACTGTTTTTATCAGGGGGAAATGCTGAAAATATTGCAAAGAAATGTAAAACTTATTGCGAGGGAACAAAAAAAAAGTCGTTTGGGGAAGAAAAGAATCCCAGCGTGACCCTTCGGGGGCTCCAGGCTGCAGCAACAAAATAATGCTGAAAAATGCTGTTTTCTAAAAGTGCTTTCAGGGTTTCTTGTCTGCTGTGAAAGTTATTACAAATATTACAGTAATATACAGAGGGACATGAAACCTTCTCTGATTAGCTGAACATGTGCGTGTTGAAGACTGTCTCATTCCCAGCTCTGTACAGCATTGCATGCCAAGTGTCCAAAGCAACAGCATATTTATTAGTGATATTGATCACTGGATGATTTTGCAAGCAGTCATAACCAACACTACATTTCTTATTTTTGATCAGTGGATAATCTCCAGCAAAACTTTATCCAGCGTTACCAGTTTCTTTTGCCTGCTCTGTGGTATCCATTACAGCTCTGTCTTTATTATCAGTCTGTTTTTCTGAGGCAGGGAACATTTTCTCGCTGTGTTGTCTCAAAGTATCGCAGGCTGTTTATCAGCCAGCCAACAGTCAGAAAAGTGGGGTTTGCAGCATTGATAACAGTAGCAGCTGAAAATGTCTTTGCAGGGGTGTACAGTGCAGATCACTCGTGGTACCTAAACACTGGTGTGTGCCACTGCAGTAGCATCCGTGCAATACAGCTTTGCAGTGTCTGTGTGAAAACTGAGCAAACTTCCAATCATTAGTGTCGACGTAGCCACAGCCGCTTGTATGTGTGAGATGAGGGTTTGTGCGCTTGCTTGTGTGTGAGGTGAATTAATGGCGCAGTGCTATTGTGCTTGGTAGTTGCAATATCTGTTGTCAAAATCATGTCCCTGACTGCCTAGACTCCATACCCACAGCAGCAATTCCCACCATTCCTAGGAAACTGCCACCATATTGGTACAGGGAGCCATGCCTCCTAATGTATGCTGAGGCTGGAGGTCTATCCACTATTAAAATCATTACAGATTTATACTATATGATCAATATGAATTTAATATAAATGGTACTGTATGTATGATGAAATCAATGAACTAATATTTGTGCTGCTCATTTAAAGTGTAATCTGTGGATGCTTTGTGTGTTCTGTCCTTGCAATGTCCCATTACGGGCAAATAAATATTTCCTGCCCTCCAGGTTTGGATGGTTCCCTGCAGCATTATGCAGCGTTATTGCCACATGTCACATGACTGTTTAAGTGATGAACTGCACTACTGTGGTTGGTTTTAGAGAGGGTAACAAAAGTTTTATACTCATGCTACAATTTTGTGGCCTGTGCTACAAAACTTTCCACCTCTGCAGCACCTGTGCGATGTGCAATACAGCCCTGCTTTGGAGTCGTATATACGTTTATAGGCACCAATCAAGCTAAAAGCTTGTGTGACAGAAGTTTCAGTGCCTTTGATTTGACTGTGTGTGTGTGTGTGTGTGTGTGTGTGTGTGTGTGTGTGTGTGTGTGTGTGTGTGTGTGTGTGTGTGTGCGTGCATAAGAGATATATCACCTCTCTCCCAGCCTCTCTGTCTCTCTGTGTACTACAGGAGCGTTTAAGTGCGATGATGAGGCAGATGACTTTTGAACAAGGGAACGTGTTGAAGGACTAATGGCTTTATGAACAGCTGGGGCCAACATGTGAGAAAAACTGACTATTTAACCAGGGAGGCATGAGGAGAGACAGACAGAGAAATAAGACAGCAGAGTTAGGCAGGCTGGGAAAGAAAAAAACTAATGACTGCAGAGATGGGAGGCAGACAGAAGGGGAAGAGAGGGACTGAGACAGACAGTTGGAGAGCAGGGACGACACACACACGCACACACACACACACACACACACACACACACACACACACACACACACACACACACACACAAACACAAACACACACTGTTGTCTTATGGAACTCTTGCTTCTCAAATTCCGATCACAGATTCCAACAACTGGTTAACAGTTATATCTACTGATAGTTTATTATGTTGTTAAATTGTATCAGCTCTATCCCAAGAGGGATGGAATCATGACAGCTGCCAAATACGGTAAAAGGTCCATTTTTTCCAAACACTGACTGTTTGCAGAGGGCTTGGAGGAAAGCAAGCAGACAGGCGCAAAGACAGATTTAGACATGGGCAGGGAAGGGAGCGAGGGAGACGAGGAGAGGGAAAGATACAGAGGGGTTGGAAGAAATCAGACAGGAAAGAAGGAAGACAGACAAGGGGGCAGACGGAGGTGGGCTGGGACCATATAGGATACTGCAGAAGGACTGGTTGGCAGACGTGGGGGGGCGGCGTTCCACCTGCTGAGGTCCTACGTGAAGGACATCTCCTCTTTGTGTGCGTGTATGTGTGTGATTTAGTATCAGTGCACTGTGTCTTGTTTGGACGTGTTCTCTGTTGTGTTAGTGTTCTGATGTTTGTTTATCTGTGCTTGTGGGCGTCTCACAATTTTCCTCTGAGTTGAGTGTGTGTGTGTGTGTGTGTGTGTGTGTGTGTGTGTGTGTGTGTGTGCCTGTGTGCGCACCTGCTTATCTGTACACCGTGAACTGAATATGTGCACACTAGATGTCTGTAAAAAAAAAAAACAGCTACACTGAGAGAATAGACAATGAAAGGTGCTCATAGTTACATCTGTTACAATCATCTCCTGTAAGAGCCTTTATCAGAGCAAAGCAAACGCTGCTTTGCTTTCATTAAAGCTAATTTTACATTTGCATTTGTATACTGGTATAGTTGTCCAAGTTTCATCCCAACAAAAAAAAATAAGAACTGAAACCGCTATGATGATATGGAAGCACATGTTACGTGATAGTACGTTGACATAGTTAACTATACTCAAGTGTTCTTACACTTGGTCTCCCAGCTAGCATCACCACTTCCTCTGGTGATTTGGTCATTCCTCAGTTGATTAGAAGAATTTCTCATAGAAGCAGCCCATTAAAACCCACATTTTTGTCTTCATTTGCACTGCTGAGAGCAGAGTTCTATATTTATAACCATCTTGCCCTATCCCTCTTCTTCCATTGATTTGCGATGAGATGCACCAGCCCTTTTTATCTCTCAGGAATTGATTTTGATTCCAAAATTAGGGTAGCAGTCAATACCAAATATCAATGCAACACCATAGCTTATCTTTTTCAATTTAAAATCTCAGTGTGGGTCTGATTTGGATCATATTTGTCAGATCACATGAGGTATGAGGCTATAACTACACAACAGTCATTAACTATAAGTGGAGCTGTTCAAAATTTTATTGTTTGAGAGAGTTAATAAAAATTGTGTTGTTAGAGATTCATAACAACTTTAAGATAAAGAAAATGTATGAAATTGCTCACAGCTGGCCAATACCCAGTCTGTTTGTAATCACTTTGTAATCACAATGCTTGGAACACAGGCTTGGAGACATCTGTAGTTGATGAACTGATGAAGGAAAACACGCTACAAGAAATTGCACATCTGAAATATAAAGTCAGTTCCCCGTTACCCCGCAGTAAGTCTATTGACAATCCACTACTGGGTTATTGTGAAACACCAATCTTGTCCCCAGACTCTGTTAGCTGTGGAGTAATATGTCAGGATGCCAGTTGCTCCACTTAAGCAAACCTCCAAGGAGGGTCTTTATTGACTCACCAGGAAGACCAGCAGATTTGGACTTTAAAGACCCTGCACGCCCACACACGTGTTTGGAGTTATTCTGGCTCATTACCTCAGGTTGAAGCTGGGTGGATATATACTGGGAATTACCTGAAGCCACCAAAATCCCTGTAATAGAAAGACCGATAAAGGTATAAGTTGTCTCCTTGACAGGTGCAGAGAGTCGAGATATCAGTCAGGTCAGAAATGTTTGTATTGAATTTGTCAGTCACTAAGTGAAAACTCATGTATGGGCGTGATCGCAGCAGGAGTATTCATTTATTACCTCCTTTTCACAGTTTCCTGGTTGTGATCACTAGTGCAATGTCAAGTGCAATGATTATCACATTACAGGTCCCAGTCACCCTGGTGACTACTCTAACTCAGATCACAATATGCTTCAAGTTCTCTACCTTCATATTATTTGCTTTAACTTGAGCTCAAGTCTGAAGCAAAATGAGCCTGGAATCACATACTGTGCTGTTGTTGGTAGATGTGGTTGTCCACTCGTTTGTAGTCGTCACATTTGTGCAAAACTTATGAATTTACATTCATATCTGCAGTCCGTGAGAGCATTTACCCCGATAGACCCAGTACCAGGACAGACAATTAGTCTCATCTAACACTATTTGTCCTTAAAAAGGATTGTGATCTGGTGTCAAGCCCCATTGTTTTAATTAACTGTATCGAACGGTTATTTCTGAAACCCTGTTAAATTGTAGCTGAATATGGGCTGTAAAGATAAATTTTAATGAAGTGAATTCAGAGGTGCCTGGTTAGGCATTCATTTCGTTGCTTATAGTCCTATGCTGGATCTTCCCGGTGCACACACAGTTGCTGTACATAATAACAGCTTCCCCTCTGGAGGAGGGTTTCCCCTGTCTATCAAATGTAAGGCATACTGCCTGCATGCAAAAAGAAAGAAATATGCATTATGGAATCAAAGTGCTGCTTGAAAAGGTTGCACAAAAATGCGAAGATGCTCATGCATTCATGCAAACTCGACCGAAAAATAGCAAAAATGTCCAAATCTAGATTAAGACTTTTTTTTTTCACTAGAAGCCCTCCACTCACAAGCTTATGTCACTAGCTAGCATTGCTTCCAAAATCTGTCATCATGTCTGAGAAAGAGACAGTGCATTAAGCCCAACCATCCCCTATTGTCTTCTTTGCCAGGGATTTACTGTAGTTCCGCTGTTTTGTCTTGCCACTAATGCGGGGAAACATCCACATACACAACACATTACTTCCAATGGCTCCTTTCAATGGCAGCCCAGAACTGGCTGGCCTGCGTGCCTGCAGCCATAGTACACTGGCTGTATGGTGGCCCACTGCTGGGTATTATGTCTATCACTGCCATGTGCCTCAGTGCTGGACCGTCTCAGGGCTGTTTGTCTGCTTCTTCCTTTACTCTTGGTGATTTCCCTCTACATATATCTTCACCTCCTCTCTCTTTGTCTTCCTCACACGCGCTCCTTCTATCTCTGTCTCACACACACATACAAACAAGGCAGAGTGACAACTCACTCAGCAGTTATCTGTCTCTCTCTGCCTTCTCTCATTCTCTGTTTTTCACATTCACAAAGGGAATAACAGCAGCACAGCTGTTCCCCTAAAACATCATTCCTCATGATGATAAACTAGTGGTAGGGTTGTCTTATTATCATGTCATGAGTGTTCATACACATTTGAGATGAACCTTAGAGCAAATTTGCTGTTGAAGCAGAATAAATAAAACGATCAGGACCAAAAACAACAAGAAATCGATCCTCCTTATAAGTACTTTCAATGTAGTCAAAGTCTAAGCCTAAGGCCTAAATTGGCATTGGGAGATGGACTAATGCATCATTGGTTTTGATCTTTCAATGGGATTTGCTGACAGTAAGAAATATGTAGACTAACACCATCATCAAAGTACAATGTGTAAGATCTCCACATTTCGAAGGTCAGTCCGAACAAATGGGGGCCAACATGTCACCTGAGGATACACTTAGCTGTAGATATCTTTGGCTGTAGCTACTAGCTGATGGTAGCTAGTTAGCTCTGTTAGCCGTGCAGCTAGTGGCCCTATTAGCTGACTCAGTCTGCCCAGACAGGGAGCTCTGGTCACATGGGGATTGGTGGCGTTTACAGCACTGGCAACAGAGCAAGGCTCAGGACCCCCCCATCGGGTGCCTTAGAAACCGATGGAGGCCAGTTTAACAACAGGGATTACAGTATCGAGATGATTTACAGCGGCTCAGACGAAGGCTCTGACTTTTGGGACGACAAAGATTTGGCAGGTGGGGACAGGAGAGCCGTGAAACGGGAGAGCAGTGAGAGGAAGGTCAGGCAGAGCCAGAATATTTATGAGTAATGGTTTATTTCAACCAAGCCAGAATTGTTGATTTTTGGCAGTGGAAAGTATGGTTTTGGTGAGTTTTATTTTGTTCCTGTCAAGTTGAAATTAAATCTGTTTTACAATGAATAGGCTTTGATGAAATATTAGTTTGGTTATATTTTTCTGTTAATTAGGGAAAATAAGCAGAAGGAAATTTCCTCTCTTGGCAATTTTTTTTGTGAGTTCGTTTTGTTAATTTATTAGTCTAAAAAAAAAAGCTGAGAGCACCTGTGAAATGTAGCAAGCTCGCTGCACACATATGTCTCCCAGCTGAAACGAGAGGGGTGAAGCTTGAGCTTCACTATCAGACTACCACCTCCTGAGGACAGGACAGATCCAGCTTGCTAACTTCAGTAGATATCTTTGCAACACAATACATAGACAATACATTAATGTCACAAGTCTTTATTAGTTCTTTTTTTTTAGTGTTTTAAACTGAAATTAGTAGCTTGCACATGATTCTGTTTTATGATGTTTTCAATTGTGGTCTTTCTGCAGTTTTTGCTCCTTATGCACAGTCACTGGAAAAAGAATATCCTGAAAATTTCATGTGTCCAGAAGGAGCAAAACAGAGTTTGTATTTTGTACTTGGTAAGTCCTGCAGTAGTGTTCGACAGATGATTGTTGCACTGGCAGTAACTCACTGTCTGGTTGCTTGGCCATGAGGGTGTCTGTGTGCTGTTCTGTTCTCTTCTGAGAAACCTACTGGGAGGTGTTGGTGAATATGACTGAGATATAGTGCTTCAGCTTCTCTGCTACTGTTAGTGTGTGTATGTGTGTGTGTGTGTGTGAGAGTGAGTGTGTGAGTGTTTCTCTGTACCATGTCAGCTGTGATGGATGTGCTACCTGGCCAGTCTGATTAATTACATTCCAGGTCCGTGTCACGAGGCGTGCTCAAGCAGAACACATACATGCACACATACAGACACATGGCAACACACCCACAGGCCCACACACATAGGTTGTAAATGTAGAATATGCTTACTCTGCTGCATGCAGTACAAACATTAACATACAATCTTCCCTTATGCATGTTGTTAAGCATGTACAGAATGATTCAGGCTTCCTCTGGGCCAGTGAAAAACAAATGTTTCAGTGTTTTGACCTCATGTTTTATCTATACTGCCTTTTGTTCCTGAGGTGTATCATTCTGCAATATTTTGTCAAAATTGAATCCAGTCCGTCCCCCTCCTCCCAGTTATTTTCTGTGCATTATCAAACAGTCACATTGTAAACAAATATGTGACGAATAGTATAATTTATCTTCATTAATGAAAAAAAATGTCATTATTAAACTTCATGCTTGCATCCACCCGTTTCATCCAGTGTCACTTTTGCATCAGTTTGGTGTTGTGCTTCCCTCCAGCTCTCCCTCTCATCCCCCACATTGACAACAGAGCTATCCTAAGTGATAAATAGGCCTCAATTAAGGCCCTGCTTTGTAGACTGCAATGTGTCATCTGTGCCTAGGTCGCCTTAACATTTATTCAATAAGGATTCTGCAGTGAGCAAGAGAGAGGCAAGAAAGACAAATGGATCCCAAAGATTCCAGGTCATGTTTGTCTGCTATCTGTAAAAGAGCTCCCCGATGATTATTGCATTGGCGTCGCCACAGTGGTTTAGCATCGGTGTTGTATTCATCAAAACAGGCTTGAAGGCAGCTCAGTGTGATTAGGTTATTTCTTGGCTAACTAATGACTATTATTCTTTATGACAGCAGATTCACCGTGCGTCTGTGTTTACTCAGTAAACAACCTCAGGCTCGTTCCAGTACGAAAATTTTGGTGCTTTTCTTGTCAACCACTTATGAAAGGGATAAAGGAAATTGCGAAATGTGACCTGAGACGCTTGCGTTACTTCACACAGACACATGTACACTTTAATTAGGTATTTGTGGAACTTGCATAAGACTGGTTTCTTTCTTTCTTCCGAGACTAAGATGAATGCTGTGTTGGTGATGGATACGGAGCTGAGGAGACGAACGAGGGTCACCTGCCTCTTCTTCGGCTTAAAATGCTCATTACTGTGACTTGGGGCAAAGCAACGCAGGTCACCTTGAAGAGAATTGCTTTTCTGTAACATTTGATTAAGAACCCACTATGTCTTGTGCCATTTTGAATACCATGAAACTCTGTATCAACCAAGCTCAAACTGACATTTCAAGAGAAAAGGTGATGTCATACATTGATGGTGTTGTAAATCTTGAAAGAGTGGGGGAGGAGGGGGCAGTAACTTTTTCCCGAGTTTTATGAGAAACTTCATCAGGACCATATCATTGATGCTCACAATCTGCCTTCGTAACCATTTTGTGTTTTAATTGCAAGAAGCATGATGTGATCTGGGGACCACTGTTTTAATCAATTTGATGAGCTAATTCCAGCTGATTTTCTGGCATCCTTGTGTATGTGTGTCTGTAATCATGTGAGTGTGTGAGTGAGTATCCCTCTGGTAGATTCATTAGATAAGGCCTTTGGTAGATTGTTTCCTGCCAAAGTAATGAATGATCTGTTCTCTGCGGAGAACTTAAGAGAACCTGGGAGGGAGAGGAGAGGAGAGGATGTGGGAGAGGACGAGGTAATACTAAGGAGTTGAGGAAGTGAGGTCTGGAATTTTAAGAGGTTAGAGCAGGGGGAAAGGGGGAAGAGAGGATATTGGTGGAGATAGAGGGGGTGAACTAGAGGAGGATCATGGCTGGAGAAAGCTTTGATGGGCTTATTTTGCAGGATCATTCACTTGTTTTAGTCAGTAGCCCTTGTTTCCAGAAGTTAGAAGAGACGCTTTGAGGTCTGAAACATTTATATGGATGGATAGGAGTGCTGCTGAAAGCTCTGTGGCAGCGTATGTATTTGTGTGTGTATGTGCATAGACGCACGCTTGAAGTATTATGCAGCCCGAGCTTCCTCTGCCCATCTGTTCTCCACATGTTCCACTTGTGTCTCAGGTTGGCTTGTTTTTGGTTTCATGTCCCCCTGCAGGCAGTCACTTAAAGACATGCATCCGTGTGTCTCTGGCTCACCTCCGTTGGATCTGCTCTGGGTGGTTCAGCACTGTAAGTGAATTGACCTGTGAACCCCCTCTGTGTGGGCGTATTTCCCAGAATGCTAGGTTTGGAGGCGGTGTTCACTGGGCGCCTCATTATGTTGGAAGAGGGGACTCAAGGGAGGAAGACAGGTTTTTGGGAGCAACATCCCTTCTGGCTGTGCTTCATAGAAATTTCTTGGCAGATAAATTTGTGTTTTTCGTAGTGTTTGTTTTTCTCTCCTCTCACTCTCGATTGCATTGTTCCATTACAATGAACGAAACCACTGTGCTGAATACAAATGTAGCTTTTTAATCGAGGCTTGTGCCTCAAAGGTACATTTCACCCTATTTTAGCTGGTTTGTCAGGCAGCCCTGAGTCTGTGCTCAGTGTTAATTATCTGAAGTTCAACAAACAATTAAACACACGTCTGGTGTTGCATATGTGCAAGAGGGCAAGCGGAGGACAAGGCTTGAAAAAGGTGTACCAACTTGGGGAGCCTTTGTATCCAGAGCACCTTATAGTAGGATTAGAGGACATAGAAGAAGTTGAAGTGTGAATCAGAACGAGTCACTGGGAACAGAATACAGATAATGAGAAAATGTGAGTGTTGCTTTAGTATCTGCAGTAGCTAGGAGCTGTCTGTACGTTTTAGACATTTAGCTTAATATATGCTCAAGCCTGTATGGCTAAGGTGTACCTAATAAGAGTTTTAAAGGATCACAGGTTGTTTATGTGTTTATCTTACTTGTAACATTGCTCAGTAGTTATCTTCTTAAAAGACCACACAGACCAAACTGTCTTTAGGTTAGATAAGAAACTGAAATGTGTGAAAAGTTGTTGAGTAGTGCAGAGACCACATAAAAGCACTAGACGTACACATACACAGAAGGACTGCAAAAGAAATCCCGCTTCACAGACACTGCGGTTTGCGCTTTAATTAGAGTAAACCATTTCAATCTGTTCAGCTCCTCTCTCAGTGATGCGGGCCCTCCAGATTGACACTGTTTATGAGTTCTACCGAGCCTCTGAGTTGGGCGACTCTTCAATTCTAATTCATCATACATCTAGTCCTGCTCCAAGGATTTTAAAATTCAGAGGCAGCACTTCGTGGTGCTGTGAAGTATTGTGAAGGTAGTTGTAGATGCCTTCCTATTTGATGTTTTTCAGAGTGGTTCCTCCTTTGCAAATTAGTGGCAAAATAGGATCAATCTGTTTTCATAGCACATTTTTTCAAGCTCTAAGGATGTTATCACAGAGGCAGGCATACCAGTCCTTTTTCTGCTAGAGATAAGGTAATTTCTAGATAATCCGAAAAAGAGATATAGCATCAAATGCTATTTGCCTTGAAGATACACAAACATTAGCTGGTAAGATGCTTTGGTAACAACCACGGGAAAAAAAGAGTGCACTGCTCACAGTGATCTATGGTTAGTTGTTTCTTCATACAATCATTGCTGTTGGTCAGTGTGATGAACAGTGACAGAGGCCAGGGAGAGCCATCCTGCTGAGATTATGATTCATCACAGCCTTTACAGACACTCCCCTGTCTGGTATTGAGCAAGTGGCAGGCCACTTACTTGGCCCTTAGTAAGTGTCTGACCATGGCGGGCGCATGTGTCACTGAGAGGCAAACCCAAGATAAAAGACGTCATGGTAAATAAAACAACTGACAGCAGGCAGTACGAAATACATTCGGGCACCCATTTCTTCTTCTCACTAGGGTGTCGCTTTTTTCTGATCCAGCTTTGATCGAGGTTGTGTGTAAAACATCTATTTTCCCCAGAGAGATGTCTCATAATAATAAGAAATGCTGATCATCAGCACGACTTTTAGTTTTCGCTTTGTTGCAGCATAACTTGAGTTTGAATTTGTTAAAAAATTCCCAAACAGAAGCAAGTCAGCAATCACTGGCAAATTCTAACTTAAATTACAGATTATAGTATGTGTGCTATATAAATTGTGTCTGTTTATGTGTGTGTGTGTGTGTGTGTGTGTGTGTGTGTGTGTGTGTGTGTGTGTGTGTGTGTGTGTGTGTGTGTGTGTGTGTGTGTGTGTTTGCACGCTCCACTGAGTGAGGCAGTGTGCTGCTGATACAGGCACACAGCCTTATCCTTCCCAGCTTCATTTGTGACCTTTTTAAACAGAAAAACATCCCTCCAGCAGTATGTCATGACCTCAGGTACCTGATTGACTTATCAACACACCTACTGAGCTGTTGGTGGCTTTTGGGTAAACAAGATTGGACACTGCTTGTGTAGATGTCTGCAACGACAAAGCCAGTGATTACACATGTACCTGTACACTAAGGTTGTTTCAAGCCATTAGCTACATATGCTTTTTGAGGGGGAAAGGTTTCTTTGTGTCACCTAAACCTAAAGTGTGAGTGAGTAACACTCAAGAAGGCAAAACCTAAAGGATTTAAACATGTAATCACAGTCAAAACATCGTATAAGGTAGTGCTGTGCAATATTACGATATATGTCGTAGTGCGACAGAAAAATGTCTCCCATACGATATAATCTTCTATTGTTTATATCATAATTTTAACGTGTGGGCTGTGGTTAGCTTGCTAATGTAACTGCAGCAACGCTACTGCTTTGCGGTAGCAGTTTACGTCACCTGCAAGAACTCCTTTACCGCACTGCTAACGTCTAATCTTTTCTATCACTTAAAGACACAGCATGACGAACAGTACAGAGACAGTGTTAAAATGTGACAAACTACTTAAGTTAAACCACGAAGTGATGAAAAGAAAAACACACACCAAACGAACCTGAAAGAGTCAATGTCCAAAGACATTAAAAATATTTCTTTTATTTTTAATTGTTTTTTAATTGTCTAGTAACAAAACAAAAAGTATAAACAAAAAGAGGGACTCTGGCACTAAAAAGACTTTTTATTGTTTTTTAATTGTCTTGTCCCTTTATATATAAAATATGTGTTTTATAAATAAAAGGAGAAAATATCAGAGGAATTGGCATTCATTTTGTGTGTATATATATAATTTTAAGTAAAAATACTATATCGGGATATATATCGTTATCAGGATATAAAATTACCTATAAAGGGATATAAATTTTTGTCCATATCGCACAGCGCTAGTATAAGGTGTGTTTGTGTTGTAGATATTCCAGGAGACTGGAGTGTACTGAACACTGTTAATTGTATTAAAAGAGTATATTCCTCAAGATGAGCATTTCAGTATAAACTACTACAGATGATGATCAGCTTTAGAGCAGGGCTAAGATGATCACTTGAGCAACAGGAATGCTGGAACAGTTAATTTAGAAGTTTCGGACAATGATATCCCTATTCTCCTTTCGCCTGTAAAGGTATGATTGGCTCTGTTGTTTTGTCAACGAGGGAAAAGGCTGTCAGTGAGCACAGTATGAGGCCTGTTTGAATCACTGACAAAATGGTCTGTAACAGGTCAAGACTGATATGACACCCTACCCAGAAGAAAACAGTATCTCTGCTAAGTGTAGAGCATGGTTATTATGCTGACCTGTGAGTGAAAGTAACTCTCTCACAAGAACGACCAACCAAAATTAGCTCCAGTGTGAACATAACTACTGTCTCATCAGCTTTTTGCAGCTTGTATAGCGTTGGTGCCATGGCAACAGTGCAACAGAGCTCAGGAGGCTGGTGTGCCAAATGAGCGGAGTGTAGAGAAACCAGTGAGCGATACTGAAACATGGATGACATTCTGACAAAATATTGGTGCAGGCTGATGCTTGGGACTGAGATTGAGGGGTCCAACCTTGCTAAAGAGACTAGTGACTTGTGTGGTCACATTTGCCAAGGCCAATAAGGAAGGCATTCAGGTCAATAATATTGATTAAAATCTGGAAGAGATGGGCGAGAGTGGCACTCAAACCTATCTTGACACCGACCACCAAAGTCCATTTTTCAAAGATTTTGCTCAGTAGCCCCCAGATGGAAACATACCATAGAAATACTCTGTCCAAGGGCCACATTTCTCTTGTCTTGAATCTGTTTTCAAATGTTATAATAGCTATGTGCTTCAAATGTTTTAAGTATGAATGAGTACTATAAAGTGTGTGTAATGCTGTATTTATTGTTTTTTTCATTTTGCTAGCAGCGTGGCTCTAGGGAGGGCGATGTCATCTGTTGGTTGGTTGGTTCAGCACTTTAATCCAGGCTGAAATATCTGTTAGTTGCCATTAAATATTGCGCATTCATGGTCCACGGAGGATAAATTCTACCAGCTTCGGTCATCCCCTGACTTTTATGATTGAAAGTGAAATATTTATGACTATTCGATGGACTGCCTCGCAATTTGCTGCAGATATTTGAGACTCCATAAGGATAAATGCTAATGATCTTGGTATTCACCTGACTGTTCCTCTAGCGCCACCAGCAGGTCAAAGTTTTCACTTATTCAGTCTGTGGAGTGGAAAGCGAGAAGTTTTTTAGCATTTTGAAGGGGAACATCATGGAAAAAGTTTGAGAACCACTGTGCTAAACTAAAATGGTGAATGTGGTAAACAAGTGTGGCTGAAGACTTTTAGTCTTTTCACTTTGAAAAGACACCGGAAGAATAAATCTCATACAAGTCAAAGCCTTCACTGAAAGGCAAAGTAAATAGATTATGGATGTTGAGAACATAAAGAACCACTCATCTTCAGTTTAAAAAGCAGAAGCCATCTCTAGTAGGTTAATAGGATTTAGCATGCAGTACATTAAGGGGAATATTTGTAAGTCAGGCCACTCAAACAAGTTGAGGTTATATAACTGTCCTCATCACTGGTACCTCTATTGATGTAGAAAACTTTTCATCCGTCAAGAAAAAAGACCCTTCAAAGGAGGTGTTTTGAATTCTTAAAACAATCCAAGGTCGCGTCTTGATCTTTTATGCTCACAATTTCAGTCAGTGATACGTCTGTTTCCATCTTTCTAGAATTCAGGCATGCATGTGGATGAAAGTTAACATCACATTTAAAGCAAACAAGCAGTTTCACAAAGCAAAGTCTTTTCATCAAAGAGAATGTGCTCTCTCTTTACTGAAACCAGCTCTTTGAAACCTCATGTTGGCAAAAGTCTGGACTCAGCAAAGCTGTCAGCTGCTTTCACATGGTCTGATTGCCCTACTTGTTTCTGAGGCTTCTGTAGAATGAAGAAAAACTCGGAAGGGAAGGTATCATATCTTAAAACCACGTGATGGTGGTGTGTGTGTGTGTGTGTGTGTGTGCGCAAGTATATACATAAATACATTACAGAAGTGGTTGAAGTGGTGCTCCATTTTATTTTGTGTTTCACCTGAAAACACTCCAAAATCTCTGACTCCCACTCTCTGTAAGGCTGAACATCACTTAAAGCCATTGAGCTTTATTTATGACTATATTTATTAGTCCCTCCATTCATGTTATACCACTCATTCCCTCATCCACCTTCACTCATTGCACTTATTTTAATTGAAATGCCATCATGAATAATGCCAAATGGCTGTGGTGGTGGGACATTTGGCTCACCTCACATACGAATGTCCTTAAATGAATGAGTGGCAGCTGTGTTTTCAGGTAGTTATTTATAGAGGACGTTGGCCAGTGTCTTCAAAACGGTTTTTGCCGTGAAATGTCTGTGCTGGCAAGAGCTTCGGGAGAAGGGGCTGAGACATGTTTGGGGTAGCAATGACTTTCTGAGTGATACAAGAGGAGAGGAGAGGATGGTGCGGCTGTATAGCTCCCACTTCAGACTGCCTCCTTAACGCAATTTATTTCTAAGTTTGATTCAGTCTGGTAAGATCCGGACAGGCCATTTAGCTGGAGCCCAATAGACATTCTCTTACCCTTCAGTCTGCCCATTAATCTAGATTTCTTCAGAATTTATTTGTTGGTTGCCCAGTGTTTAGAGACCACTTGTTAACAAGACATTTCCCCTTCCTTCCTTGGTGGAAAACAGCATTGCTGGGAAGCAAGGCCTTCTCCAGTGAGGAAATGGGGAAAAACATACACATGTTTATCTTACAAACACAGACACATGCAGACTCTTATCACAGAGAATCACACCTTGGCACTTGGGTCACGGATCAGCCCAGCTCAGCTTACTATGATTTCATCTGTAAAGCAATGCAGCCTGGCACTGCGGCCGGCCATCAGAGAGGGCCATTTTGGTAAGCCAGTTACTGTAAGGCCATACAGCCATGAAGTAAATCAGGTTACTCAAACACTCAGTCATGGCTCTTGTCAGCCAGATTTGTTGTCATGGTTATTTAACTGCAGGCAGTTGGGTTTTTAAAAGGCAGCAGAGAGCCTCACCTTTATTCATTTTCCCATCTGTGATGTTGAATGCAAAATGCTTCCACACATTGCTTCAAGTATGGCTTGGTGTCATGACTGTCCGTATAATCCTCCATTTTGCATTAACAAAGACACCAACAACTTTCCTGATAGGGCAACAGGGAGCGCTATTATTCACAGTGACAATGTACAAACGTACACGCTAGAGTACAAGGCTTTGCCTGTTGTGCTTATTCACTGTGACATTAGTACCATCATTAAAGATCGAATATTTATTTCCTCTCATGTCCGATGAACAGTGATTAGAATTTTGAATAAAAAGTGACTGCCTGAGTGCTTTTGAGAACAGAGATACAGGTTAGTGATTACCAATGGGTGGATAGGTGGATGGTTCCACTACCGCTGGGCGAAATGATAATTCATATATACCATGATGATATACATATTTATATTTTAAGGAAGGTGAGGTAGATATCCTGTAAAAGGTTAAATTAGACCATGCTGAACAATGTTGAAAATCAATAAACAGGACTATTTTAAGGTGATACTGGGTTTTTACATGATTTTTGTTACTTTCTTAATTGATTTTCTGGAAAATGTACATATTCATCAATATTGCAATATAAAGTTACATACTGTAGCAGACTCACTGTGAATAATAGTGGATGAATCGATGAAGGGAATGCTGAAACTTTGCCAGTGGACAATGAAAGATCACGTAGGCAAATGCAGGGAGGTCAGCACGAAGGTACAGATGGTGAAGAAAGATGATTCCGGTGCTTACCTCCTGACACGCATGCAGATTCTGACACACACATGTTGCCATGCATGGACATAGATGTCAGCAGTGCGTTAGACACCACCATTAGACACACACATGTGCACACACATTTACACGCAAGCCTTCATTAGCTGTTTTCTCATCATTGTTTACCCTGTGCAGAGGCAGGGACGCTCTGATGCTTTTCACATCAATCTGCCACAGCAGCAGCATCACACTCCCTGCCTCCTCTCCTACTGCCTCCACCCCCTTTCAAACACACACACACACATACAAAAACACACACTTCATAAACTGCCACTCTGTGTTGCATCATTCCCTCTATAATACCAGCTGGAAAGCACATACAGTTGATAAATACAAACAAGTTCCTGAAGCAACACTTTGCATCCATTTCATTACTCAGAGCAGAGGTGGCCTTACACACCAACACACTGACACACACATACAGTCAAGCAAAATGCTACCTACCTACCGACCTGTCTGTGGCAGATGGTGGTGAACCCACAGCTTCTGGCACTGCTCTGATCCTGCTGGGAGGAAAGAACCAGATAAATGAACAGGTGAACTTGTATGGAGAAAGAACCAGTGCATAGGAAATGGAATATTCTACAGCTGCCCACACAATGGGCAAAGGGTGGAAGAGTAGTGGGTTAAAATAACTAAATATAGTAACAACGAATGTTTTCTGAATTTCAATACCATAATTATGCATCTGCATTTAATTACAGCCAAATAAAAAACATAATTGAGAAAACTAGAAAACAGCATGTTACTTGATAGGATACAGTAAGTGTAAATGAAACTTCCCTCTTATATGGAATTATGGATTTTTTTTGTCCTCCCATTTTTTTTGTCCCACCTACACTCCCAACAGTGCTTCTGTCATATAAAGTAGCACACTCGACAAAACAACTTACAAAGTGGTGGCAACATAGAAGCAGAATACATTTTTCGTGTTGTAAATTGGCCAAAATTTTGGATTATATCAAGAAATGGAATGTGACAGTATATGTGAACAGCATTTCTAAAACTTCTGAACTCTTTTAAAGAGGAACTCAACACTAAATTATAATTTTTTCTTCTTGGTGTATGACGTTAAAACAGGTGATTTTTCTCATAATACATTGTGACAAAATTGCTACACAAAATTAGCTTGTGTGCCTGTTTGGATTTCAAAGTTTGGTTCAGAAGACTTGTCTCGACTCTCCTTGGCCGTGACAAAACAGGCCAACAGGCCAGACTCTGAGGTCTATTTCATATGCCCCCCCCCCCCGTTTGGTTATCGGCTTCCACACAAAGTACAAAAAGCTGCCTCTCACAGGTTGCTGCTGTGTTAGCATGAGCTAGCCTTCACAAGCACCGGCGGACAAACGTCATACATGAACAAGATTTAGAAGAAGAAGATTTATTTCTCTTTAGTGGCCATAAACCCAACATATGGATTCACTGGTGACTATGCAGAGATAACTTAGCAAGATATTTAAAGGGCTGACAAACAGTAACGTTAAGTGGAATAAACACTGAACAAGCATTGCTACAGCTTATATACCAACTGCACAGGAGAGCCTCTCGTAGTAAAGCTGCTAGCCCAGCTACAACAGTGAGCTCACAGAAAATCAATCAAAGCCTTCAAAAACACACGTTTGTAATATTGGTTTACCTTTGTTGAAATAGAATCATGTTATATATGAAACAATAAGGATAAAAAAAATGACTGTAGATAAACAGGCAGCTAACTTTAGCCAGCGGGTTGCCCCAGAATTAAATCTCAAGCTACAATAGCACTAATAATAATACAATAGGGGTTTTATATATAGTATTTTATTCCTTAATAAATTTTATTCCTTAATAAATACAAAATTGCAGTGTTGTTGTTTTATCACATGTTGATTGAATCTGCACTAGTAAATATGAAATATGTCTCACATGAGCCACACCTAAGAAAAGAAGACACAGAGTTTCATACAAGGCAGTAATGGCAGCAGTGACTCCACATTTGATCACACTATGGAACTTATCTTGCTTTGTTTATGTCAACCTGTCCTTTGGCACAAAGACCTGTTGAGCAGCTTGATGATATTTGTTTCCATGTTGAGAAATCCCCAGTTTGGTTTTTTTTGCATTTATGTGCTACAAGTGGCTGTGTGTGGATCGTGTTACTTTTGTCCGTTGAGCAGGTGTAATGGGCAAAAAATTGTGTAGATTTGGATCAAACAATCTATGGATTGTGTCCATTCAGTTAAATGCCCTTGTATAATAAATGACAAATAAGTCCAGTTTTAAAATAAGAGCAGAGATGTGTTTTGATTAACCTTTGGTCTTTAGTTCAAAACATTTTTCACTTCAACAGCCATCCGTCCCTGTGATGTTCAGATGCAGTAAATGATATTGTGCTGTTGAAGTTGACCACTCACATTTGAATTTAGAGTGTATTAATGTGAAGTGGCTCACATTTCAAACCAGGCCCAGGTTGACCTTATGAAACGGACTTGTTGATGGGGACCGATGATCTTTGTTTGTTTGTGAAAAGGCCAGCCAGGGAGTAACAATAATAACTCTTCTGATTTTTCAATAATGATATAAGAACATGTCTGTAAAAGTCAGGCCACTGTGGTCTTCCCCCACATCTCCAAGGTTAAGAGTTACCAAGCTCCTGAACCTATCCAAAATGCTGTTTTCATATGATCACGTGCAAGGACAAATTCATTTACTTTGGTATTTAATAGCAATACACCACTGTTACACTTGGTCAGTTTAAAGTGTACAGGAATAAAAAAGCACTTGTGCGTGTAGAGGCAGTAAAAGTGACCTGAAGGTTAGAGTTGCTGGTTTGAATGCCTGCACTGCAAGAAACCTGGACAGGAAAAGTGAATGACTAATGCTCTTTCCAAGCAGTTAATGTGCAGTTGCCCTTGAGCAAGGCAATTAGCTCTAATTTTCCTCAAAGGAGATTTACATTTACTGCCAACAACAGAAGATTGATACGAATGTGTGAAATGTGCTTAATTTGAAATAAGTAAATTCAAATAAGCAACTAGTTTCCAGTAGCTGCGGGTGAATGTAAAGAAGAAAATAGATGAGAGAGACAAGAGAATGTGTAAAAATGTACACATAAAGTGTACAGTACGAACTACAGTGTATAGTTATAAGGTCATGAAAAAAACACAGTGGCTTAAAAGGCGCTTTCTAAAAATATGCACTGATGTGGCTTCAAGGAGCAAAAAGTAAAAGCAGTCATTAATTCTGCTCCTAACGTGCACCCAGTGTACAAAATTGTAATCTGTCTCCATGATCATAATGAAGACATAAATATATATATGCAGAGTTACTGTCTGTAGCCGCTGTACCAACAAGCCCTGTGCGCTCACCTATTTATTGGAAAAATTCAAAAAGCAGATGCAGAGCTAGCGCTGAGCTAAGTTATTCACAGTGTGGGTTTGGGCAGTTTGCCATAAAGTAATTAGTAGAAGAAGCAGTAGTGTTTCTTTGTAACCTACATAACACCATCTACTATGCTGTTTGAGGCTGAATGAGGCACCTCTGTTAGATGGTTCGAATAATAGGCCATGACTTATAGACAAGTCTTTGAAACGATGAAGGTGGGGAAATTGATGGCTTTCGGGCAAATAGTTAAACTAGAGAATATTAGATAATACATACGCTGTACATTAACTTCTTCGTCATTAAATGATCCTTTCGTTTTTTTATTCTTTTTTTTTTCTTTTAGGATCTCATTAGTACCACCATAAGCATTGGCTATTCTTCCTGATGAGTGGGAATTTGTCCATGTACCATTCCCCATAATGCTGTCTGTCTCCTCAGCTTTACATTATGATTTATGATTTACCAGGAAGTCCCGTTGTCAGCGTCACTCCCTGTCACTCCAAACTGCAGTCAGAATGCTTTTTACATCAGGTCTTGGTGCACGAGTTACTGTCATCCAGCCAATCAGTCAGAGAGCCCTGCTGTTACGGTCGTGTACCGGCGTGTTGCTCTCTGACCCCTCCACAGGGCTGCTCCTGCTTAGCCCTCATTTATCACTGATACCGTGCTAATACTACTCGACATGGAGACCCAGTAGTAGATTGCGCTGGGTTCAGACTTTGCACTGACGGGGGCTGAGTGGATGGCTTAAAAGAATGACCTTACGCTCCGAAGCTAAAAGGATCAAGCAGGATGTTGGACCACATATTTGTAAGTTTAGTATATTCAGTGCGGACAGACTACGTCCTTTCACATGTGCACATGCAATAACATGCATGCTCTGTATTGTGTGATTCTATGCTACACTCATTTGGGTGGGAACTTCTGCAGGAGTTAGACTTCATTCATGACCATATTTTTGTGAGATTAATGATGGATACTGTGGTCTTAAATTGACACTGGTTCCTGACTTGTCAGAAACATTAGACTGATTAAGCCCCACAGAATTCGGTTCTGTGTCGCCGTTTATTAATTTATTCATGCAATGTTGAGCATTTTCAGTTTGCTGCCTTTAGATTAATATTTTCACACTTGTAGTCGCCCCCACCGATAACACTGATGATGGTGTTTTCCACAGTGTCATGAGACTACACACAGTCTTGTTTACATTTTATAGACTGCACACAGGTTGGAAAGCTTTTAAGAATGGACTTAAACTTGAATGAAATCATATAATCATATACTAATACTATACTCTAAGATGTAAATACAGAATTATGCTGAATATAGCCTTAAAACAGTGATCAATGACTTGCATATATGAACTTTAATGCAAGAGTGTGCTGTAGTGGCAAAACCCCTGCCTCCCTGCCACAGCAGGAGTCTGATTCCCCGCTGGAATGATGCCTGGAACTCCCACTCTCAAATGGTAGGATGCTGTGCCTTTCATGATACAATTCCTTAGAAAATCTTTTTTCATACTTTAGCTGTGTAATCCCTCTTTCTGTATAGCTCCCTCCCTCTTATTCATGCACGCCTACCACTCCCTTCAGGAATTGTCCTCAACAATTACCGCCTTCACTGAGAGCGTACTGCAGGTTTCAGTGTTGTAGGTGTGATTGACAGTGTAGCTCATCGCAGATTTGAGCTAAAACAATACCTGTCACACACCTTGGAGTTGCAGCGAAGGCAGACACCAAATGACTTACTGCACTCACAGCCACACTGTCAGCTCAGCTTAAAGTAAAAAAAAACAGGAGGTCTTCTTCCTACTGGCTTTGCTATTCATGATGGGAGACAAGAGCCTTTGTTCTTGTGCTTTGTCTTATGCAGCAGCATTATTGGAGTTTCATCTAGCACCACCAAGGTAAAAGTAAAAGTTTTCACCTAATCAATGAAATGTCTCCACATTTACTGGATTGATTGTCACAAATTCCTTAGTTAGTCTTGGTTTCTAAAGGATGAATGCATGCTGTACATAACCCTGATTCCAAAAATAGCAGGGCTGTGTAAAACTGAAGTAAAAACAATCCGTAATGATTTGCAAACTGATAAACTTCATTGTTTTTTGTATACACCCATTCTGAATTTGATGCCTGTAACACGTTCGAAAAGTTGGGACAGGGGCATGTTTACCACTGTGTTGCATCATCTTTTCTTTTGACAACTCCCAGCAAGCATTTAGGACCTGGCAACACTAATTGTTGAAGTTCTGAAAGTGAACTTCTCTCCCATTTTTGCTTGCTATATGACTTTACTCAGCAGTCTGGGGTGTCCTATTTTGCACTTCATGTTGTGGCAGACATTACCACTGAGAAATAGGTCTGGACTGCAGACGTGCCAGTCAAGTACCTGCACTATTTTACAATGAAACCATACAGACTGTGGCTTGGCATTGTATTGTTGGAATAAGCAGGGGCGTCTCTGAAAAAGACGTCGTCTCGATGGTAGCATAAGTTACCTCTAAACCTGTATGTACCTCTCAGCGTTAATGGTGCCTTCACAGATGTGAGAGTTACTCATGCCATGAGCACCAACACACCCCCACACCATCACAGATGCTGGCTTGTGAACTTTGCACTGGTAACAATCTGGATGGTCCTTTTCCTTTTTAGGCCGGAGGACATGACGCCCGTGATTTCATGAAACAATTTGGACTTGTCAGACCACAGCACACTTTTCCACTTTGCATCAGTCCACCTCAGATGATCTCAGGCCGAGAGAAGTGGGCGGCGTTTCCAGCTTTAGTCATATATGGTTGTTGCTTTGCACGATAGAGTCTTCACTTGCATTTGTAGGTGCAGCAAAAAACTTCCTTTTTACAGTCATGTCAGTTTTCACAAAAGTGGTGAAGCTTGCTCCATCCTTGCTTGCCTTACTTGTGAATGACTGAGCCTTTCGAGGATGCCCCTTTCATACCCAATCATGATACTATCACCTCTTGACAATGAAGCTGTTTACCTGTGGAATGTTCCATATTGCATTATTTACATTTTACACAGTGTTATTTTTGTGGGAATCAGGGTTGCAGGTCATACATACAGAAACATGTCAGTGTGATTGGTCTTTGCTTTGGAAAGGTCACTGTTTGATCAGTACAATGATTTACAGTTCAGGCAACAGACTAAACTGATTAGATGCATCTTAATTCTTCAAATAAAACCTCCCAACTGCTCGATGAAATACAGGTTTGTCATTGCTCACAGAGCGGGGGTATGATTAATAGTGTCTCCTCCGCTGATGAATGAGACGGTCTGTTTTTTAAGATAATTTAAAATTAAAGAGAGACTCAGGTGTCGATACCATGCATGAATAAGATTTAAAGCAAAACTTAATTTTAATTTAATAACCAATGAGTGATGCTGTTTGATTTGTTGCAGCAGATAACTTTAAGATAAAAGTAATTTTTTGAGAAAGGCATTTCATTGTGAGGGCTTTTGGTTTGCATCCATTGCCAAAGTATTTTTTCAATATTAAGAAAATGTATAGTGCTGTTGGCTCACGGCGACTACATTAATTTTGCTTAATGGTTTGAAGATTGGTTGAAAAGTGTTGCATGAGTGGAAGTTTGCTGCAAAGATTAACATCATGGAGCTCTGATTATACTGAAGGTGAAAAGTCTGAAAGGAATGAAGTTGTTTGCTATATGAAAATAACCTAAAGGTGCTTTGACCCTCTGTTTTAGTAGACTTTGATTTATTCTCTTCAAAGAGTAGCTTAACAGCCCGCTTAAACTGTTCTGTTGCACCTGCTACCAGCTCAGTGTCCTGTACACTTACACCGCACTATATAATTTTATGTCACTACAGCAAGACGACAACCCACAGATAGAAGTCAACAGGAGTTTTGCTGGTTTTGAGTTGCTTTAAAGTCATAATATTCATCACCTTCATCACCTCCAGCACTCACTCTCAGTCCTGTCAGTTTGTTCTATGTAACAGTGGTTACACCCCCTGACTGCTTCCCGCCACCAATCAGCTAATTTGCTGGCTCTGTGCTAAGACCGGGAATCAGATAACACATACATTGCTGTATGTTGGCATTACTGAGACATTTTACCCTAATGGGCTGTCTAGACAGTATGGACATACTGGTAACACATTTGTTCCTGCTGATAACGACTCTGAGTGCTATGGCTTAATAGCAGGGACAGTGGATCATGTGCAGTAGCTAGAATTTCACACGTCTACACATTGCTTAACTAACTGAGTTAGGTTGTTTGTGAAGCTAAGTTTTCAGCAGATACTTTGCTGCACGGTGAAAGAATTACACATTTGTATCATTGCCCATTGCTGCCTAATGTAAGAGCCTGTTTAGTGTGAGGAGAGCCAGATGAAATTTTGATGACTAATGACTTAAAAGAAGCCAAGTGAAGATACAGTATATGACACAACCTGTGTTTAGCATTATGTTTGCATTATGGTTGCACCTTCAATTCTTCTGCTGATTTTTTTTTAATCATTTGGTCTATAAAATATTGCAAACTAGTAATAAATACCCAGCACAAAAGCTCCAGAGTGCAAGGTGCAAATTCAGTGTTTGTTTTAGCAACACTCCAAAATCCAAATATACTCAATTTACAGTGTTCTTATCCAGAGAAAAGATGCAGATCATTGCAGTTATTTTCTGCGTGAAAAGCGATATAAGCCACAAAAGGTCAGAATGATCTTCAGAATGATGAAGATAATACAAACATCCATTCTGTCACAGCCATCCCATTGTCATCAATGATAAATTCCCAAATTACTCTCGGGAAACAAATCAAGAAATATAATTCAATTGGATGACCAATGAAATGAATGATGAGGATTTTTATTATATAAACTCCAGGGACAAAATTCTCATAGTCAGACAGCTGGTGTCACGATGACTCGTGGCAATGAAGCAACTAAGGATGAAGATGAGTGTCAATCCACATTTGAGATGATGATGCTATAGCTAATGTGCGAATGAGGCTAATGTGCAGCCTGCTTTTCCCAAACTGAGCTGTATTCAGCAGTTTAATTTGGGGATTGGATTTCTACTCTGTCTAAACGTCTCATCTACATTAGTTCATGTAATAGCACCACTGCACCATAAAATCCCTTTCATCTGACATGAAATGAAGTGGTGTTTCCCTGATTGGGATGGTGTATTAGCTAATTTAATGCACTGAATTGCATTATTACTGTATATTACTGAACATTGTGCTGGGGAACTCTGTGGATATTTGAAGGACATGTATGATGTGATGAGATTACATGGACATGTCATCTCCGTGATGGTCTGTGAAAAATTTCCAATTAGCATGATCCGTCAGCCTGACACAACCACTCAAGTGTACTTCATTTCACATCTCTTTCACACTAAAAGCATATCGTCAGTACTGTGCTCATGTACATGTTCTATACTATAAATGGAAGCCAGGATGTTTACGCCGCTATGCCACATTTTTTGCCAAATATCTTTTAAAACAACAGGTCCCAGTAACCATGTTTGCTGCAGTAAAATTGACCCTTTCACCTCTGTTAAGTTCCCTCCCAGAAGCTTTCAAAAGTCCCAGTAAATATGTGAATGTTATTTATGTAGATGCGCAGAAATGAGTGTGCGAAAGGACAACAAATCCTCTGTTGACCTGGTCTATTAAGTGTTTGTGCTCATATGAAATTTATGCAAATATATCAAAGCCATGCTTTGTCTTGAATAAATTTCTCTGGGTGTGATTTTTAGGCAGTGGTCTGTAAAATACCAAAGCTTTAAATTTACATTGAAAGCTTCTGTCCCTTGTGTTTATGAGTTTTTCATTTTATTCACGATGAAGAATTTAGTAAAGCTTCTTTTTATATGCTTATTAGTATATTCATAAACCGTAAAGTGCTGTAAACTGATCACAGCCTGCACGTGATGGACATGTGATGAATTAATACTAATAGTGGAGCTATAAATAGCCACATCTGTGCTTGATGGTCACACGTAACGGCACCTTCTCCGACCTTGTTTGTGAAACGCTCTGATGCAACACAGGCTGCAAAATTACACTTCTTCTTTTTTTTTTAATTGACATATCTAAAGCCTTGGAGAGCTATTCAATGCAAGCAGCAGGCTTTCTGCACATGCACCCAGTTTCACAATTATTGAGAGAAACACAACCATGTGTACATGTAGCTTTATAAATTCAACCTTAAAAATGTATATGCATATTTGTATTTGTGTGTGCACACAGAGCAGTTGAACCAGCATTGAGTTTAGGCATCTGGCCCCAGATGTTTTGATCATTTAGCAATATATCCTCTCGTCACATTACCAACAAAAGCCACAAATTTACTTTGGGTTAAAGTTTTGGCCAGCTTTACCTCACTTTAATTAAAAAATGACCTGGTTGATTCCACAGTGTCCACCCGACTTCAGCGGAAGGAATCATTTTGGCGAACACACATCATCAAATTCCTTTTCCATTTCTCAGAGGAGATATGCTCTGGTTTTTAAAAATATTTAGTTTGTCCATTAATGTCTCAGGTCCTGTTTACCATCTGTGCACTTCTCATTAGGGCTTAAAGATTAGCTCTTTGAATCACCTTCCAATATGGCTTCAAGGTTTTAAAGTTAGTGCCCACTCCAAAACATTTTTCTTGAAATTAACCAAATTATGAGTCACTGAATTCTGTTTATCTGTCTATTCCATATTTATTAGTAAAAATAAAAAGAGAGGCAAAATCTCGACTTATTATCGACTCTCTCATTTAATTGTTATACATAAACTGCCGCTTAATCTGCACTGGTATCAGTATGTTTCTAATGAACTCATAAGAGAAGAGAATGGTGGAAAGAGAAAACCACAGAATGATTTATTTTACAGGATCAGTGTACAATATGTGGACAGTTTAGCTGAATCTCAGGAGCTCTGCAGCAGACAGGACAGCTGGTTCTGACAGCTGCAATGGAGTACATAGTCGGTGTGGATTGGACGGATGGATGCTTCCACTGCGCTTATGCACCACTGACGTGTCACTTCTAGGATGAACGTCATGTGAGACTTTCATCAAACTCACAAGCAACATTATGTGAAATATGAGGAGAATATGAGTCTTTTCTTTGTCTCACATTTTCCCTCTCAAATGTCGTCAGTGCAGTTCATTACAGTAAATAGTGAATATCAGAGGGCTCGGGCTCTGTCCTGTTTTCCACTGTAATTATGTCTCTCATGCTCATCTCATTATCTAAGTGAGTTGTCATTATTGAGAAATTTCCCCTCACCGCCTGGTGTAAGATAAAAGAAATATTTGTCCCGACTCTCATTAGGAGCAGTTGAGCTCCACCACACAATAATAAATGACAGAAAACACACAATTAGAGTGATGGTTTGCTCGGAAAGCGATGACATTCAGTTATTTCATTGTCTATATTTAGGCGCTGTGCTCCAATACGCAGACGTCACAAGAAAACTAAGGAGGCCCCTGGGATGCGGATATGCACAAAGTGTGTGTGTTGTCTTCAGACACCCTCCCCACATGTAACTGAGCAAAGAAGGCTCATTTAAACAATTGTGACTCAAAGGGTGTTGCAATCAATAGAGAGGCAGAGGACCAAAGGGCAGGGAGTCGTCTTCCCACTCTAATCACCGTCCTAACCTTCAGCATATCTGCAGGCCTGACAAGCTCACCTGGATGCCTGACAGGTTGCTAACTCCATCCCGTATGCTTGTCTTGCTGCTGCACGCACAACTTCAGAGGTGTTGAAAATCACGCAAGAGGCTCCAGATTGCACAGAGACGAATTCAAGAAAGTGAAAGGAAAGTCTGTGGGCTCGAGAGGACTCGCTCCTGCTGGGTTTCTGCTTTATTTGTACTGAGTCACCACTGTTGTGACAGAATTATCTTTGCCTTTTTAGGTTTGTTTTTGTAGCCCTGTAAAATGTGTCATGGAGAAAACCTTTCACATTATTTCTATTTTTGGTGCAGACTGTAAAAATGCTTTTTCATTCAGCCAATAAAAAAGGAGCAGGAGAGGAAGGAGCAGCTGTAGATTTTGCTGGTGGCACAATATATCAGCATGTCCCCGTAGTTTTCTGGTGTAGTTGAGCAGTGAGGCTGAACCTAGACAGTGAAACCCACTCCTGTGGTCACACTGGTTCATAGCATCGAAGAACATGCACTAAAAAGTTCCTCCTAAGAATTTTCCTTCCTTCCTCTTGTCCTTCCTTTGTCCTTTGGCTTGAGAGGAAGGAAATTGTGTTTATCCTGGTGTGATTCCTTTTGCCTTTGTGTCTCTGCTCCGCATTCCCCATTTGTCTTCTTTTCTCTGTTGTTGTTTTGTCTGTTTCCCTTACTATCCTTCTTCCTCACAGAAAACACCGGTGCCATTGGGTTTCTCTCGCTCCATATTGTCCTCCTGCTCAGAAAAGTCAGTCTGTTTTTAATGAGCTCTGCGTCTGTGGCTCTCAGCCCGAGGCTGTCCACTACTGACCTGTTGGCATTTGCTTCTCTCTGCCTTCTCCTGTCTCTCTCCTCCTCCTGTGTGCTCTTTCTTTTCTCTTTCCCTATAAAGCATTTTTGTTTTATAGATTAAAAATTAAATTATGGAGGAGAGACTTCAGTGTTCAATCCACCAAAGCATCTCCTGCTGGACACTTTTACTGGAAGCTATTACTTACCAATCATCCTCAGTGGCAGCACAGCAGCTACCAGGAGTATAGTCTTACAAACAGCACCTTTATACCCACAGACAGACCTTTTTACGTCAAACTCACCAACACACCTCTTTACAGCATAGCTGCTAGTTTTTATCAGCAATTTCAATCTTTTATATGATACACAAACACGCTCGTTGACTCACTGTATAACAGCAAACAACTCAAACCAATCTTAGCACCTTTCAGTTAACATTTTCAGCGCAATGAGAACCACGAGGCTGTGGAGAACAGCTGGTCTAACAGCCAGACATTTGATCTTTAGACTGCACTCCATCAAACTGGGAGGCAGTGGGCAGTTGATGAGTACAATGACCTTTAGCAGCGTATCTGCCACAGCAGCCTTCAATCACGGCTGACTGGGAGACAGGGCTCAGTCACCGGCCAGACTGGAGGTGGTGTACTGCTGCATGACTGGATGCTACAACTGCTCATTTCATTGATCTCCTCTGCAGCACTCTGCAAATTACAGAGACAAGCCGTATTTGTAATCCAGGCAGGCATCACACACATACACACACACACCTTTGCAGACCACACAGTGACATGTGCTACCCAAACCATCAACCTCCACCATCATCTCCTTTTTTGGTTTCTTTCTCCTTGTCTCTGATTGTTTTTCTGGTTTGCTTTTTTTCTTTCTTCCCTGCATGTTTCCTCCAATCACACGCACACACAAACACCAGTAGCTTCCCTTTAGGTCCATCAGAAAGTGTAACTTGAGCTTTGCATTCTGCTTAGGCCCTTTTTAGCTTCAAACTTTTGTCTCTGCCAGACATTCAGGGGGAAGAGTTTCTTGTTTTTGGTTATTATTGTGTCAAGTATTTAACTGTGAAATCTGACAAATGCAAATTCTTCTCACCACGTTTCATATAAGATACACTACAGGTGTGTACTGCAACTTGTTGAATATACAGGATATGCATCAATGACACCAGGGCACTGTAGATGTCATTATTTTACAATGCCTCCACCTTTTCTTCCGTTGCATAAGTTGATGTGTGTGACAGCTCTTTGATCAGCTGTGTACAAAGAGGTAGAGTCACAGCAGCTTGTCGTGTTCAACCTATGTATTTTTATTTGCGTCCCAGTCTGACAGAGTGATGGAGCACCATATGCTGGCGCGTGGTGTCAACCTCCGTCTGAGTCTGTTTGTCGCTCCCTCTGTATCTCTGTGCAACACAAGCCGCCCACAGAATCAGCCACCATCTCTGCTCCTCCTCCTTTCATATGCCAGCTCGCTTTTATCCCATGTCACAGCAGCTCCCACTCCCTGGCTGCTTCACATGCTTTGAAAGGAGTAACACATTAACACACACGCACACCGACGACAATACTAATGCGCACATGCACTGATTGATTTGTGCACAAATGAAGCTCTTGCGAAAGTTCAGTCACTAAGACGACTCTTTTGCATGCTTATGCCTGAAGTTTATTTCTCCTTCCAACCTGCCATTCACTCCTCACACGTGCTCACTCATCATTCCCTTACTGTTATTGTCTGGGGCTGTCAATTGAGATATCAGCTCTTCTCATCAGCTGGTCAAATCTATCCAATAGCACAGCGGCACACCTTCACTGATACCACATCATCTTGCTGCTGTCTTTTTAAATATGATCCCCCCTCTCTCTCTGTGCCTTAGTACGTCCATGCTGCTGCTGTGCACGCCCCTCCACCTCCCCGCCACCGCTCAGTCTTTGCAGATTCATTAGCTTCATCATTTCATCAGCCTTATCAGTCGTACCAGAATCATCAGCCACTACCAACGTCTTTCAGCTGCACGGGGCGGATGCCTCATCTCAGTATCTGTCAACTGTTGAATTTAGGTCACATTACGGTGCTGTTTTTCATAATTTTGCCGGAGATCCAGAAGCAGGTACTGTCGCAACTGTTTCATATACACGTATGTACGACCCAACAAGTCCTCTACATTACAAAATATGTTGCTTGACATAGATGCCCTTATGGGCAGATTTTTCTGTTCACATCACTGTGGAAAATCAGGTTTTGGCACGGTGGAAACACTGTCATCTCACAGCTAGAAGGTCCCAGTTCAATTCCCGCTGTGGTGGAGGACATGCGCTGGGGGCGTGTCCTCCACCATGCCTTCAGTGCTCGAGGAAAGGGGCCTTTCTGTGTGGAGTTTGCATGTTCCCCCCGTGTTCACCTGGGGTATCCTCCATAAAAATATACCCCCACTAAAAACATGGAAGAAGATCACCACCTGACCAATGGTGACGAAAAAGAACTGGGTCCCTGGGCGCCACTGGCAGCCCACCTCTCCTGGTCTGCCACGGAGGAAGGACTTCCCAGGATGGGCAAGTGGGGAGAAATAATTTCACTAAGCATGGCATGTGTGCAGTCTCCCTCCTGTAATATGTGTGCTGTGATTAATAAAGTAAAAATCTTAATCTTAATCTATGGTGAGCGTTTGGTTAGGTTTAGGCACAAACACGACAAGGGTTAGAAAAACATGATGGTTTGCATCATAATGAAAACTTAGGGTTGGCGTTGTTACAGTGTTCCTGAATGTCTGCAGTGGCAGGAGGTCACCATGCTTGTTCTGACTTATTTTGTGATAGAGAATATGAATGAAAACAACCCATCAGATTCAGTGGGTTGTTGTGACTCTGCCATTTGCATGTGTGATAATAAGTGCTAGATTTTTTTGTTTGTAACGTAATGTTCAGAAAAGTTCGGTGTTGATTTGTATGAGCTACAGTACCTGCCTCCAATCGTCTGGCAACAGAGCAGCAATGGTCTGAACATGTATCAAAACCATTTATTCACTTAATGAACAGCTATTTGTGCAAATGTCAAATATGTTCTGAAAGACCTTACAGAGAAGCCTGGAAATGTATATGTTTTTTTATAAATTTGTTTCTATTCATTACTATTTGAGTACTTATCTGTTATTATCTCAACAGAAAAATGGACATTTTATTTTGATGCTGCATTTGCATTTCAACTGGATCTTATCTAAACATTGTACATAATCAATCATCACATTGTTTTAACAAATATGTGCTGCTGTGTGCAAATCTAATCATTTAATAAAGACTTGTTAGTCTCAGTTATTGTTCTATTTAATGTTCTAATTATACATAAGCAATGAGACACACTGTTTATATTCTCTAAAGACATGAAGTTATTGGGATATTAGTTTTAACCATATTACCCAGCCACAATCCGCATCACTTAGGATAAACCCGTTGTGCAGAGTCCACGTGCTCATATAACCAAGCACACAATGCATGTGATGTCTGTGACAATCATTTCTGTTATCATTAATGAAGTTATTGACTTGGCAGTAATGAACACTTCATCCTGTTCCAGGCCAATGTAAAAAGGCCCAGTGCAGGACTCTGTGTGAGTCAGAGGTGAGAGGAGGTTGTGCCCTGAGATGAACATTTCTGCTGCATGGAAGTAATTCACCATGTCTAATACATAACTGAGGGAAAATTATGTTTTCACATTTACTAATCATGCAGTAATGTGGACCTGGTGTTGAGAGATGATGCTCAATGGCCGTCTGCTTTTCTTTCAGAAGATTTTCTGCGTTAAGTCAGTAACCAAGAGGCTTCCTTATGTCCACCCCTGCGCTCATATGAGGTTTCTTATTTAAATCGCTTCCCCACGCTGTGTTCTTAAATTGAGTTGTGAAGTTGCTGTTAAGAGACACGATGGTCAAGGTAATGAATTTCCACTCACCGTGTTTAGAGAGATAATTCTGTGCCGTGGTTTGCATAACCTACAAGCCTGACAGGACTCTAAGCCATTTCCATGCGGAGAATGCAGCTGCCCAAATAGGAGGTTTGGGGCTTTAGAGAAGCTTATACAAGCAAAAGGGATTGAGCCTTCCTGCAGCTCACAGAAATACTCCTGAGGTTGTGTATTTGTCTTCGCATACACAAGAAAGGAGTTATCTTTCCCTGCTTAAAAGTGGCTGTTTATCACAACCAAAACTAACAGAAAAGACTGCAAATTATGAGTAACATAATCAACTACGTAGGCCTGTTTTCTGTTTATGTCACTATTAGCAAAGTTGATACCTAACATACATCCATGGATGCTTTTTTAGACATTTCCATGTGCTCCTCTCTGGCCTCCTTCCGTTTCCAGTGACTCTCTCGTGATTTCTTTCCCTCCCTCTCTGATGCTGTCTCCCCAGGAGGTTTTGTTACCGTGGACATATGCTGGATCAGCATTTGCTTTTTTTTTCTTTTTTTCCAAATATGAAATGCTCTCTGGCGTGCCGAGTCAGTCAGTGGTGCCTGCGAGCATTTCGTCGACAAGGGCATACGATATGAAACACTTCAGGACTAGTGGTGGAGCACGTCGGCCAGGCAGGGGGGCATCGCCCTTTGCTGTTTAATTGGCCTTCACTGAACAGTAAATCTGTCTTTTCAGAATCACACAGCGTTTCTACAGACATCTGTCACTGATGCAGTGGGTGGGCTTGAAAAGCTGGAGTCCAACTGGAGGCTTTTGTTCATGAGAATTAAAGATGGAGCTATTAACCTGGTCCACCGCTTCGAGTAGATTCAGGTTTGAAGAAAGAGGTCACTGCCAATTAGTTGTCTACATTGTTGAATGTGTCCCCCTGAAAAGGTGGGTTTTTGCACCCCACCGTAATGCATGCATGATGTTATGTTATGAGTCTCCCCCTGAGAATACATAAAAGAAGGCATAAATGCAGAATGCTCATCAGATAGTTTACACTGTGCTCAGTAACCCAAGAAAGACTTCAGCAAAGAAGTCCTTCATCACCCCCCCTCCCCCCTCTGCTCTCTGTGTGCCAGCTGTAATAAAACACGAGCAGAGCCGGTTGTGATATCGCACATCAAAGACAGAGTAAAGTAAAGTAGCACAGAGGCTCATTTCCATACACTTCTGAAGCAATCTAGAGAATCTTTCGGCATCTACTTAAACAGCCATCATTACAGCAATGCAAAGGTGAGAACGAGTCAGTGTTTCATTCCAGTGTGATGCTCTGGAGGTTCATTTGGAAGCTGATTTTCAGTCCGTTAGCAGCATAATAAGGTTAATGCATGAGAGAGGAGAGAGTCAACTGGGAAATCCCAGAAATTAATAAAACATTGAAACATGTGAAATGCGTTATAGTTCGAAGAAAGTCCGGCTTGCAGGGGGAGGGCTGCGCATTGTTGAACCAGTGAGCTAAATGAGTCAAAATCAAGCAAGTAACACATCAAATGTTGTGATACAAAATCATGACAAGATGAATCACACGCCTGTGTCATGAGCATGCTATGACCACAGGGGCCTGGAGGTATCTCCTATGAGCTAACTGAGTGTCCTTTCATTACATCATGATGTATAATTGTAGTGTGATGTTCATTTAAAGAGCTGCAGCTCGTCACAGTAACAGTGCTGTGTAAAACCTCACCAGTGAAAGAATGAGAGAGACTTTGTTCAAAAGATTTCCTGAAGGAAGAGCTGCACTGTTGTTAAAGGCTTGATGGAGAAATATACCTACAGCCCATTCCCGTGCCTGTCAGCTGTCACCTCATGGTGCAGACACAGAGTCTGGTGATGAAGCATCTGACTGCAGCGGACCGCTGAAAGCTCCAGCTGGTGGGTGATGTACCGCAAATTAGGCAGTGCGCGCTTTTGGCTCGTTTGTTTTCAACATGGCAGCTGGATCACGAACTTTCTCACATTACAGCTGAACATTTGAGGCTAGAAGAGGTAATGCAGTGACAGAATCTTGATTTGTATTTTATCTGCACCGCCTAGTTTGACAGTTTGATCTGGTTTTCATGAGCCCGGTGCGTCATGCTGGACGGCCTGATCTGCATGAAGTTGAGGGCGAGTCTTGATTATGAAAATTCAGATAAGGTGATTGATCCATCAACTCATCTGAGCCGAGCTGCACCACACAGCTGGACCTCCTGCTCTCCATAGAAAATGAATAGCTTGACATAATTTTTTTTCTGGGCAAAACTCAATTGTTTGTTTTGATGGAAGTCAGTACTTATGCACGGTTTGTGTTCACGTCATGTGGTTACATCATGAGATTCACTGCATGCCAACGAAAATGAGTCGAAGCAGCTCCACTCGATGCTTCATTATCTTTGCTCTAGTTCGAACATTTGGAACATGTCTGCTTTTAGTTAGCCGAACAAATCACACGAGATAAAAACCTTTTGTGGCGTCGTGATGGACAGTTCTCCAGGCACTTTTCTTATTATGAATGTAGACTGTCAAATAAAGGTTGGAGAGAAGTGAGATTATTTTATGGCCCTCATCTCCATTTTCTCCTTTCTACTATTCTTAGAATTTCCCATCTGTTGGAAAACAATGGAACAGATTACCACGAATAGCTCACCCACGGTAGAAGTGTCTCAGCTAACAAGCTTGTTAGCTGTTCACATGGAGTTTTTCTGGTCACGCTGCCACGCAAGAAACACAAGGACTTTTTGACTTGTTGATATCACGTTGCTCGCAGTGTGAACATGGATTAAGTTTGTTCTGAGGCGAGCTGTAAGGTAGTCAGTTAAAAGTACATCTGCGCATTCTGACGACTATCCAGCTCATTTGCTGTGTACGAGCGACGCTGCGCTGATGCCGGGTCTGTTCAATCACGTTTACAATGTCAAGTGCATATGATAAGCTGTGCAGCAGCTGTTCATGTGTGCACAATTATGCATCTGTGTTTGTACATATATTTGCAAGCTGACATGTGATGTGTATCAATACCTGTAGTAAGCGAGGTGAAACAGAGCAATGGGTTAACTGTGAGGCTCGCAGGCAGGGACAGGGCTAAATGGAGACGTATTGGTGCAGGTATAGTTCTGCTGTGCTACTCCACAGGACGGCTAATGAGGAAGTTTTGCCACAGGGGTCTTTCTATTAAAAACAACAACTGCAAGAGTTGGAAGAAAAAAACTGAGATCTAATCACAATCTCTCCACGAAGGAACAAGCGTGAATGGCCAGTTCTCAATCAGACTGGACAGCTACGTCCCTTGGGGTGTGGTTCAAGACCAGGGTAAGAGTGTAGAGAGAAGACAGAGAGAGGGAGGGGGAAAGGAAATGAAAGTGACGATGGAGATGGAGGACGGGGAAGGGGGGGGGGGCAAATGAAGAAATGGTTAAATGAGCGTGAGAGGAAAAAAATACGGAGCAAAACGAATAAGAGTCCACAAGAGAAGCAAAATGAAAGAATAAGAGATTTCCTCCTGGAGAATTTCTTCTAAAGATTTCCTCAAGGAGGAGCTGCACTCTGGCTGAAATTGTTGAAGGCGTGGTGGAAAAATATACTTACAGCTCAATTCTGATTTGCTGTCAAGTCCAATATATCAAGGCCACATAAAATTATGGTGTCAGTGTTGTGAAAAACGGTCGTATTTTTACTATCATGTCTAGAATGTTTTACGTCAGCTTGCCCTCTACCCAGTGGCAAGGAAATGAGTTTTGTTTATAAAAGCAGAATTGCTCGACTCCTTCGAGACCAAAGCCAAAGCAGCGGGCTAATTTTGAGAAAATATTACAGCGATACCTAGAAGAATCTGGCACACGACCAAATGAAAAAGCAAAGAACAAATGGAGGTGGTCTCTCTAATATTTGTGCCTCATATTTTTGTGATATATCAGTAATGCCGGCCTCTGGCAAAGGTATGAGACTTAACAGGAAAAATGTGTTAGATAAAGCCAAGGCAAAATCGAATTAGGTGAGCGTGTGAGACAAAAACAAGTCGTCTCAGGATTAAGATCAAGGTCAACAACGTACAGCACCGCTGGCTCCTCTGTCATGTGCTCTGACTTACTCATTTCATTCTAGGTGGGATTGATGGTTAATCCAAAGATGCAAGTAAGATGTACTGTAATGACTTCATTTGTCTGACGGTAAACCCTGGATGCACGGATGAAATAAATGCTTTCATTGATTTGCTGAAGCTGTGGAGTCAGAGGCTAGCTCAGACGTCATGACTTCGTCTCCACTGGAAATGGTTTGTGATTTTACGAAAGGGTCCGCTTGCCGGCTGCTTCTGTTAAATGTAGTTAATCTTGTGGCATGGCTGCATGTAGCATCACCAATCTTAGAAATATGAAATACAGCACGCTTTAGATAAATGGAGCGATGTCTGTGAGCAGCCTTTCAAAATGCAAAGCTACTTTCACATACGACAGTCAGTACTCACTGCAGCATACAGTATATCTGACGCAGCCTTCGCAGTGGGGTGCTCTATGTCTGTCCAAGCTGCCCAGTGTTTTGTTTTCTCCCTGTAACACTGCTGCAAAAAACCTGCTGCTTCCACAAATCTGTTTGTTGGCCACTTGTCACATCGGCTCTCAAACGAGTCCTTCAAGCCGGAAGCAGACTTTCTCTGTGCCGCTGTAGGCACTTTTGGACAATGGCAGCTCTTCCCTGAGGGTGTACTCTCCACTGAGATGCCAGAGACCACTGTGTCTCTTCACTCAGCGACATATTTGCTGCTTGTAGTAACATACAGTCCATATCATGAGTTGGTGTCTCTGCTCAGTCGTGTTCAGTAAGCTTTGAGGCTGCCAGCGCTGCTTCATCGCTTTCCCACAGATCAGCCAGTAGTTAATGTCTCAGGGTCTGCTGGTTTCTAATTTCTCTTATGCTGCTGCCATTTTCTGTAGCATTTGCAGATCATCTCCGCAGATGCTCCGACCCTCCTGAGAACTTTAAAATTGATTAGACATATTTCAAACAGATGGGATACGTTTTGTCAAATGAACCACTGCTAAATGAATAATAAACTCTAATACACTGTGTGAAAGGTGGAGATGTTCAGTGTCTACCGTGTAACAAATCAGAACTAAGCTTGCCACCATTACCTACAACTGAAGATGGACCAACCAAATTCTTCCTCAAAGAGCTAAAGTCTTCAGTTACGATGTAGCCTGCATGACTTTTGATGTCACCATCAGATGAAAGGCACAGCCTGATGAGGATGAGGATTAAGAACAAAAAACAACTCTTAATTAATCAGTGAACCTTTGAAATCCCTTATCCCTTTCGGGGTCGCGGGGGGGGGGGGGGGGGGCCTTTCTCGGCTGTCAACAGGCAGGAGGCGGGGTACACCCTGGACCAGTCGCCAGCCGATCGCAGGGCACCCTTGAAATCATTTTCTGATATTTCAGTGACCCCAAAACCAATACATAATCAATAAAATCCTAGCCAGACTGTTCAACAATTAAAATAATGATTGCTGTTTTATCAAGCTCTTTGCCTTGCGGCTTGGTTGTAGACATGAACTCTGGCAGAACACCAGAGGTGCTGTGTAAGAGTGGTGCCCCCCATGCACGTGTCCTTGTTTTCTCATGTGGATCGAGACAAAGTCACACTGGTCATTAACTCCATTGATCTTTTTTTTAAGCGAGGTAATCATGATTGATTTGCTGCTGGTCAGCTGATTGGCTCCATTGGCATCTGTGGGGCAAATTGTCCAGCTGCTTGCTCCTATTTGATAATGACATACAAGGTTAGTCACAGGAGCCTCAAATGGTTTGACTTCTATTGATGTGAGCTGCGGTGGCACCATCATGGGGTAATAAAAAAGATGAGTATAGGCTTTTATTGTAGCATGTCTAAGGAAAAATTAAGTCAGTCTTTAATATATCATGCATCAAGCATCGGTTATCAAAAGAAATCCTCTGCCGAGACGTGTCAGTAATTTTAAGTGAGTGGTGATATAACACCAGAAGACACCCTGCAGTGCAGTGTTGTTCGAGCCTGCAAGCTTCCCCTTATTTCCTCCCTTCTTCCGCTCCTCCATCCCTTCCTTCATCCCTCATATGCTCCCTTCAACCTTCCCCCTCATAGCAGTGCCTGATTCATTTTCCCAGTAACAGCCTCAGTGCCCTGTGATTTATATGTTTATGGTCATTACTGACGTTGAGTAATACATTTCCGTTTTTCCCCTCTTCTCCGTCTTCCCCCATCTCTCTTTTGGCAGAGCCCTGGGGTCCTGCGAGGAATATCAATTACTTTATCCCCGTTTAATCACAGTCCTTCGCTTCCTCTCACGGCACCACTATTAGGCAAGCAAAAAGAAGTTTTGTTTTCCAGGTGTCTGCTGTTTTATAGGATCTTTGTCAAAACTACTGTTAACCAGCAAAGAACAAAGGTGTTCATACCCCTTTTCATCTGAGAGTAGTGGTGCAATTTGCTCTCATTAGCAATAGATTTTTCAGCTGGTAAGTATTACCAACTGGCTGCTGTTGAACATTGCTTACAATATTTACTGACGCGATTGCAATGCAAGCTAACAGCAGGCTGTAGTCACACTGTAGTCTTTCATGCTCTATTCTGAACTGCAGCTCATGTTTCCTTTTTTTTTTTTCGATGGAGGGGTTTCTGATTGTATCTATTCCAGGATGTGACCCATATCTGATACCATATAAACTGACAGCAAAGTCAAAAAAAGAAGCAGATAGCAGCTGTTTGAAAAACATCACAATCTGTTTTCTTACACTTTGTGCCTCTCCCACTTGTTTCCAACACATCTCAGCTACAGTGCGTGTTATTTCCAGTTTTGATCCGAGGTGTCTCAACTAAAATCAAATGTGCTGCTTTTTCACGTTGCTGTCTCTCATTGTTTTCGCCGCTGAAGCTGACTCAGTCGGGCTGCCGTGGGTGCCAAGTCAAAATGGTGAACGATGCGAGAGCTACATACTGTCATGGCAACGCTGATACATAAAGACAGGAATGCAATCTAACTGTCAACAGCTCAGCCGGAGCAGCTCAGGGTTAAGTGCCTGGCTCAAGAGCTGGGTCAAGTACAGTAATTTAGTGGGTTTTATGTGTTAGCTTACACCATGTCTTATTTACTTTGCAGCATAGATTCCCCCAGCTTATGAAGGGATTCAGCATTAGCAGGCGGCTAATGTGTTCCCCCTTCCCCCAAATTGGTCTTCTGCAGGGGAGACGAGCAATATCAACAAATGGACAGACGCGAGGTATCAGCATACTGACTTGCACTCATTTGACTAAAAGAGAAGAGTTTTAGGGAGGGAGGCTCCGGCAAAGTCAACCTCCTCATTACTGGCTCCTTGTCAGCTACATCAAAGTAGCTTCCCAGACTCGTTCACTTGAAAGTTCCTGGTTAGCACCAGCTTTACGCTGCCTGATGGAAAACATGCTAGGGTTTTCATTTGGGTGACTTTATATTTCATCCAGCTGCAGCTAGTTTCTCTCTATAATATCCAGCTCTCTCAGCACAGAGCCCTAATGAACCGAGACTCCCTGTACAGTACGGCCTTTTTTCTCTTTGAATTTAAATCATCCAGCCAGGTAGCTGCCTACAGCATTTATCAAAGAGGACTGAGGCACCATCCCTTATAGGCAGGATTTCACCCCCAGAAATGACGTGTCTGTAAGTTACTTGAAAAGGAAGAGGGCAATCAGTTCCTTTCCTTACATAAGAAGCATACTGTATGTAAATAGCAACAAACAGTTTTATTAATGCAGACTTCGGTAGGGTTCACGCAAAGCTACATAAGCCCTGAATCAGTGAAATCAGTGAAATAAAGAGTAGGCATATGGCCAATTTTAGGCTCTCAGATCCATTATTCAGTGGGAGAAAAACATACTGTATAAGGAGCTTACTCTAGAGGCGGAAGAAAAACTAGCAAAAAAAACATAACGAAGATGCGAGTAGCGCCGTCCTTATCAGTCAGATAACAGAAGATGCTCTTCTTCCCTAAGCTGTGTTTTCACCGAGGAATTTCTCTGCTTCTGATGCAAATATCATCTGGCTTGTAAATTGGGCATGGTGGTATAATACCAAACTACTTGAAGCTGTCACTGCACCTCCTCGGGACATAGTTTAATGACTGCCTCTTGTTGATGTAGACGCCATGTGGGTTTACTCTGAAAGTGCTGCTATTTCTAACACACAGATTTGATTGTATTTCCTCCCTCCCATGTAAATCCCAACATATTATTTTTCTTCATCTGTGTCTGGTAAGATAACCAAAAGAAAAGAGAGGCAGAACTGCGAACTCTGCCAAAGCGAAATAGATGTGACCTTCCGTCTTAGCAGGCTGAATTAACTTCCCCCATCACTCTCACCTCTCTGTTGTGAATGGCGCACATGCCACAGCACAACCCGGCACTCTCATGTTTATTAATTTCCGTCAGTGAGAGATGCGCTAAATCATTGACCCTCTTTTAGTGCCTCGTGCTCCAACTGAGCCTGGGAACGAGGAGGGCGTATTGATTTTGCCCCCTTCTCATCAGCGGCCAGGCCCTTATTTGGGATGAGGAAATGGTAAATCTCATATAGTGAGCCCCCTGTCAAGGCCTGTCCAGACCCTAATCTTCACTAGTTGATGGCTCTCTAATCTTTTTAGCATCTACAACTCATTAGAGGCTGAGGAGGTAAGTGTAAAGTATTAAACATCACGCTCATTCTCAAGACATTCTCTGGAGCTCCATGACAGAAACGGTTTTCCTCGCAGGTTGGATGTGGCATCGCAGCAAAAACAAGCTTTGAATGTGGCTTCAGTTTCATTTTGGAGAGTGATGGCCAGGTGTGCGCCATGACAACATGACGCATTTTCCTAACAGGAAAATTTCATAACAGATACCCTGACAACCGAACAGGGCCACTGTGAGAGCAGAACTCTAGTTTTGGTTTTCTTGACCTCATCTCGGATTACTCGTCATTTCTTTTTAAGTCCACAGTGGGTGTGCATGTAGAAAAGAAAAGAACAAAAATCTCTGTTGGGATTCTGAAGCCACAGTTCTGTTTTTGACAATGCTGTTTTGTGTCCCAGTTGGGCCCGTTTGTCACATTTAAAGGAACAAACAGTCACACAGGGACAGACTCATTATGAAGTTATTGGACACAGAGGTTTTGCTGACTGAAGTGTGACTTAAACCTTCCACCCACCTGCTCCTCTGTGGCATGGAAATTGATTTGTCTTAGGTGGGAATTTTAGTCCTGGCTGCATGTATTAACCACAGTAAAAGCTATAATGCAAGTCTAGAAAATGCAGCAGACTGATTAGTGATCACGCCGATATATATGGATGGATGGATAGATGGATGGATAGCCGGAGGCCTGGAAGCATGCATTATACAAGGATGAAGGCTATTAAAGCAGCCCTCTCTGTGAAACAGGAGAGATCAACAAACCTGGCTCCTAATTAGCAACACTATTCACATCTCTGGCAGCTTTTAAGTTTTACTCAAAGAAACAATGTAATCTGCTTAGCAAATGAATGAAAACTAATCTTGCGTTAAAAAGTGATGAGCGCGTCAGGCCCCCTTAAGTGTTGGCTCTCTTAGTCCTGCAAATAAATCGAGGTACTCTCAGTAATCTAGTTATAAACTCCCCCTCTGAGTGTTTGTCATATTATCTGACATGACAAATAGATCCGAGCTCAGGCACCCCCCCCCACCACCACCCCCACCATTTTTGCTCCCTCTAGTTATTCCTTTTTCTATACCGCTGTCCTGTCCTTTCCCTTCCCTTCCCTTCCCCCTGCTCTCATAAGGGTTCTTGGAAGAAGCACCACTGAATACTGAAGTGGGAGCAGACATGAACCAGGTGCTTTTTCTCAGACATTCATGTGTGATTGGCTGTGAGGAGACCGGAGAATCTGCCCTCGGTCGAGGGTCCATCATCTGTCGAGGAATGGCGGTGGGTTAAGAGAGAATATTTGTTTGCCAACTTAAAGGCTCCTGCACGTTGGCAGTGATAGAGTAGTTGCCAACAGCGCTGCATGTGTGAGCGGCATATGTGGGTATGTGTTTAAGCTCTCATTTGCACACTGAAGGACAGGGGAAAAAAAACAGACTAACTGTGCTTTTACAAAAAGCAGGTGCTTGCTTCCAACTGTGCCTTGACGCGTGTGCATACAACTCCCTTTGTCTTGCTTTGTTAGCCCTCTGGCCTCGGGTGCAGCAGCGATGTGTGTTGCAGCTCATAACTGATTAGACTGAGTGCCGGTGTGAGTTAGCGACTGCCAAGTTCTGACTCATCATGGTGTCACCATCGTTTTAACAGCTGCGTTATAGCATTGCTTATTTTATTTTATTTTATTTTCAAGCTTCGGGACAATGAACAATATTTTTTTTTACTTAAAATGCAATCAGCAGCATGCAAGACTGAAACTTCACATTTGTTAGGACTTCATGTGCAAGACATTTGAGTGAGATTAATATAAATTAGAAGACCTGCACCACCTGCAAGGCTATTATCATTATCCGACTCAGATAGAAAATGATCATTGACTGTCACCACTAGATGCTTCAACTAAATAGAGCACATTCAGTTTAATGTTCAGTTTCAGCAAATAAAGCCCAAAAAGTCACTACTTAATCTTCTCCTGCTATTTGCGTTTGTGACATGAGCCGAATGTGTGCTAGCTAGTGTTAGCACTAGGGCTAGACGATATGGCTGAAAACTGTATCACGATATAAGTGTTTTATATTGGTCGATATCGATAATTATTGATATTTTTATGACATATTTAAAATAAGGACCAAGAGAAAAATACATTACATTTAAACATTTTTATTTTCAATTTAACCTTCCTCTGATTACAATCTCCTCAGCTATCAAGGCAGAAAGGAAAGGAAATGTCAACACAACCATGGAAAACACTCAAATAATATATGTAAAAAAAACAGTGTAAAAATGTAAACAGAGAGAAACCACAGTGCTCAGCGGAAGCATGTCTTTAGCTATATGATATGCTACTGCCTCCGTTATGTCTTTGTGACTTTTAGATGATTTGTCATAAGGCACTGAAGCAGAGTACCTCTGGGTGCTGCTGTGGTTGCAGATGTTGGACGTTGGCGAATAGGGCTGTGCTCCAAAGAATGAGCGCGGCTAAGGTGGTTAAATAAGTTTGTGGTATTACCGGTCTTGGTGGGGACGACAGTCTTGCATAAGTTACAGACCACATTGGTCTGACTACGGTCTGACTAATAACATCCAAAAAACTCCATACTGGCAAGCTGACTTTCCCTGTTTTATCGACAATTTCTTCGCTCGCTGCAGCGCTTTCTATTTCTCATCTCAGTCCTCGCGAAGAATCAAACACGAGACAACGAGATGGCTCAACTGAACTTGATACTGTTACATGATTGGCGTGCTAGCGTGTCACTCCCACTGATTAGTGATTACTCCCTACGTTGCTCGGTAACCAGGGAGCGAGTGCCTTTGTTCATGCAACCAACCTTGTTTCGCAACTTCTGGTTTTTCCAACGAAGGAAAAAAAAAAATCTAATGTTTTATCGAACGCATTATTGATATTGATTACGTGTCTATCGCGAGACATATCATATTGTTTTATCGCCCAGCCCTAGTTAGCACACATTCCTTGATGTGCGTACTTAGTGGATTTTGCTCTGTAAATCTACATCTAACAAAGTTAGGCCTGCAGTTTTCCCTGCTTACATATCTGGATGAAGCTTCTAGTTTCAATTTGGAAGAGAAAACATGCCAACTCCTTCCTATTTTTTGAGAGTTTTAATCAGCACCACTTCCTTTAAATCCGAGGATTTAAAGCTCATGCTGTGTGACGAGAGGGAAAGTTGAGTACAATCCACGCTGAGTTTCGAGCAACTTGAGCCTTATTATAGAACAGTGCAAAATTAATGATGTTTGTTCAGCAAACATAATCAAAATGATACTCTGAGACCAGAGTTTCTTGCTGAAATACATAACGTCACTTTGACAGACTTTGAACAAAGTACAGAAAAATGTGATATGGTCTATCTGGCAAAAGGAACAACACAGCAAATGTCAGCATTGTCACATAATTGCTACGTGTTATTTACATTGGTGTCAGAGAGAAATAATGACAAGACACAGGCATGAACACATTATGCCTGAACAAAAACACAGCCTTAGCTTGTCCATGGATTAATACAAATGACAGATGATTGTTAAAACCTGCAAAAATAAGCTTAATTGCCTATTTTTGTGGTTCATGCTGAGTATATTCATGCATATCGAGGGAGTTTGCTTCGTGTTTATTGGTATGTAGTAATGATGCAGATGGAGGTCCTGAAAGCAGAGTCAGTAATCGCTGATATTAGTGTTGAGATCCCCAAGCTGTGCGGCTCCAGGCCTGCCCTTATGAATTGGCTTTATGAAAATGCCACCGAGTGACATATTTAAACCATTCAGCTCGATAACTGTGTCCCTCTCGGCTCTTGTGTTAAAAGGCAGCCTGATGCCCCACTGGTGCTCATTTTAGTAATAGAGGGAAAGGTATGAAGAGAACTTGTAAGAGATAAAGTCAGAGTGAATCAAACAGAGAAAGAACAAGTAAAGGCTGATTTGAAACAGGTGAAAAGGAAGACAGGAGATGAAGGGGGCCTCGCTGTGGAGGTAATGGGCTGGACTGAGTGATAATCACGTTCTATGGGGAGACGGTGCCACTGTGTAATGCAGCAGGGCAGAGAGCCAATCATAGGGCGGCTGTTGTTGCCCTCTGACCCCGCTCTGTTCATATTTGACATGTCCGTCAGAAACAGAGAGATGAAGGGGCTGTGATGTTCCCGACTGTGATCTGAACAGCCTGGTGTTCCCATGGAATCCATTGATTACAAAAGGAGACATGTGATATCTACATTGATTTCAACTGTCTTCTACTATAAATCCCATCTGGCGTCCATCTCCAACTTAATGCAGTGCTAATTGTGCTGACCTTCACAACAACGCTCTGTCTCTATCTCTGTGTCTGGTCTAGTCATGGTTTTTTTTTGCTCTAAAAGCACTTGGTGGCCTGACTGCCGCCAGCTGCATTTCATCATTACATGCCAATCACCGCAAAGTGCAAATTTCAGTTTCATGTCATAAATATCAACACTACTGGATTCGCTTCCTTTTCCTCGCTCTCGTATGAACAAATGTGCCTACGACTTCAGTCTGCGCCATAATGAAATCCCTCTTAAACACAGTATGTAATTTCTTCTTCTCTCAATCAATCAATGTTAGACACATTTGGGATGATGTAAGTACACAAATCAACAAAATATATGACATAGGTTTAAGCCTTTTTAGGCATTTTAATGAGTAAATGTTGCATGTTATCGCTCTAAGAGCTGTCCTACTGTACACTGAGCAGCATCCTTTGTTTTGCTGTGTTGTCTGCAGTTGGCCTCGTTGCTGCATTGCCAGTGCTCAGGCCAAAGCACTGCAGTGGGTGAAGGTGGGCAGCAACCAGGAGTCAAAAGGAGCACTCCACTGTGGAGGAGATCTTTCTCTGAAGGCTTCTGCTGGCAGTGTCAGTGTGTCGAAAGCCAGATCTGCTCTGCAGTGTTAAACAGGCGCTGACACGAACCAGCTGCTGCAGGGAGTCGTTTCGACCCCGCGGCTGTTGGCTTTTAGACTGTACATGAACCAGCCACATTCTGCTTGACATCATGCTCTGACCAATGTCAGACAATGAGTAATTCTTACTAATGAGCTGTTTTTTTGTTCCCAAGATTAATTCTGTTTATTTTGCCTTTTTTTAGATGACAGTTTAAAGTGGAGAGGAAGTGAACAAATTGGCAGGCAATGGGAATAAGATAGGGTATTGCAGTTTTATGACGTACAGCATAGATGAGCCACCGGTGTTACAAGGGCTGAGTGAGTATTAGTTCTTTTTTTAGCCATGTGGCTCCAAAAAAGTGATTTTAAAAATACCGTTTTATGCGGGTAGAGCTTAAAAAACAGATAATTTTGTTAATCAATTAACCATTAAGTAATTTCTTGCAGATGATTGTCGTGATTGGTCAGATGTGTTGTGGTGAGGAAGGAGTTGGGGTTTGAACTTGTCCATCTAGCTCTCTGCGGTTCAGTTATCCACATATTTAGACCATTTTGTGCCTCCGTCCTCTCTTTGACAACCAGTTTTTCACTCCACTTCGAGTGTGGCCATTTGAAATGGCTATGAATACGTACTCCAACAGCTTGTTGTATGAAGCAGTTCAGCAGTGCAATCAGGACAGACTTCCAGGAAAAACAGAAAGAATGAGAAATAGGAGGTAGATCACCATGGGAAGCGATACCATGAATTAGTTGCCTCCAATATATAAGAAACTTCCTCCCGGGCCTAAACACTGGTAGTGGTGAAGAGGACGGAGCTGGAATTTGGAAGGACCTCATGAAAGGGAAACATCTGACAGGAGGGTTTGCTTGAAGATGGACAGGCATCCCAGTGGAGGTGGTGAAGGGGTGGAGGTGGACCACGTGCGTAGTGGCTGATGAACAGCTGAATGACAGCAGAAAGAGAGAAAGTATTTATAGTGTGACAGCTTGCGGATGAGTGGCTGGAGGTGATCGTGGCACGTTGTGATTGGATGAAGACATAGATGAGGTTGTGGAGCTTAGAGGTAGCGGGAAACTGCGCAGCGCGGTAATTTATTGATGCTAAACTGACTTTCAAAGGCCGGATGGTTGTGTGAGGTTGAGATTTGTCCTTAGTATTAGAAGTGTTCATTCTGAATGCCAGATCGCACAGCTGACCGAAAAGCAGCACTTCCCCATTGTCTGATAAAGGCGTACTGGCACACACTCACGACACACATGACTGCGAATTTACCGCAGCGAGTCTGTCATTTTGTCATTTTCCCTGCATCTGCTATTAGACAAGGTCAGGTTTATGGGAGGTGGTCTGGTGCCATTTGCTTTCCTCATATATCTTTGGATAAGACGGGGGGCTCCGCTTTAAACCTGTCACGTCATGCTTTTAGTGTGTTTATTTTGACTTTTATTTTACCCACCATAGCTGCATCCCACCAACAATTCCTGCATTTTATATTTTTTCACCCACTGCGTCGAAAAAGCTGAAGCTTGAAAGGACTGCGTGACACGAAACATTTATGAGAGACGCGTGGAGCGGAGCCAACACAAACAGACCTGAGAAATGTTACCCAGTACCCTGGATTAATGATTAAAAAGAGGAATTGAAAAAGGTGTTGAAATTTTCTTTTCAGAATAGTGTTGACTTTTTATTCGCTCATTTCAAAATGTCATTTGACACCAGTCTCTCTTGAACTTGTCACTCTCCCTACTGTTTGCAAGAGATATGAAATTCTTCTAAGTGATTAAGCTTTTCCTGTAGGCAGGCTGAAGCTTTTTAACCGACGAGAAGCAGCAAAACCTGATACCAGGCTCAAATATCACCTTTAAACTTCTCTTTTCTTTGTGTCAACCTATGGACTTTTCTTTTATAGATATGCTGTAGCCAGATGTGGGTCTACCAGCATCAAAAGCAGTCCTTCTGAGACTCATGTGGCATGAGGTCATGAGGTTGTGTAGCACCAATGCACTGCTTTGACTGAGAAATGCGTTGTGTGGCCAACTCACTTAAAAAAATAGGTCATTGTTCTCTCCATATTATTTCCTCACAGCAGGGAGGGAGGGCATAACACAGTGCGTATCAGAGAGCTGTGGCCCCTGTTGAAAGGTGAGGGCAGAAATGTTGTGTTTTGGAGAACAGCATCATTGCCTTTGGCCTCTGCTTCATTCGTCCACGGCATCTTCTGGGAATGGACTGAGCTCGGTGCTTGTTTACTTGCTCTTTGCTTCTTCCTGTGCAGGCCCAGCCCATTGAATCCCACAACAACCAAAGAATATGAATGCTAGACTATTGATTAAACACTGCCTCTCGGCAAGTAATATCATTGTCTCTCAGCTCTTTTTTGTGATATCTTTATTTTGTCATCTCCGCTCTCCTCCTGTCCTCACTTCAAATCCTGACTCAAATCAAATTTATGAGGAATGCATAAATTACACAAAGGCCTCCAGTGTCCATTCAGTGTGTGTGTTTGTGTGTTGGGGGGGGGGGGCTGCACACTTCATGTGTCCATGTTTTCTTCTGTTTCTGGGTGTTTGTGTGTGTCCGTGTGTGCGTGTGTGACTATGTGCGCATTCTGAGTAATGGGCTTTGTGCATCCTCTCTCGCTGACGGCCAGGATGTATCCATGGCAACGCCAGGTCGATCCTAGTTGTGAGCTGGTGAGAGGGACTTGAAAGGGAGCGTTAAACCTCTTCTCTCATCTGCCCTGCGCTCTTCTCGCTCTGACCATGGTAAAACGCATGGCCTTGTTGAAATCCCAGCCCCGGGGCTCCACTGTAGCTGTGACTGTGGACACTCACATCACAACACTGCCACCCTTTGACCTGATGTGAAAACGTAACCCCAAAACACTGTTTTGTTTCCCGTTTTCTCAGCGAGTTCAGGTCTCAGTGAGGAAACACAAAGGATTTTTTCCTTAAGGTTAAAGCACCAGCACAAATGAGGTTTTTCCTATTTGTGGGGTGTATTAGGCCTTCTTTAGGGAGTTGATAGGAGAGTGATGATGGGAAATGGAAACGGGAAACAACTTGTAACAAAGGTCCGCAGCTGGATTTGAATCGGAGACCGGTTAATGGTTGGCGTCTTGAGCTCTAGGCCACCAGGGGACCTCTTTTAGGATGATCTTACTGAGAAGTAAGTGTTAGAGCTGTTTAATTCATTCAAGTAATTTCATGGGAGTGAATTCACATTTCTAATTCAAAGGGTGTTATGATGAAATGTGTGGGTTTTTATGTCAATTTGCTGTTGATTTGAAAGCCTAAAGCTCTTTTGTGAGTCTATAAAATCAATATCCGTTTCATTGCCAGTAATTTATAGCTTTTCACCCTTTGCACTGCAGTTTAAAAAGCTGCTTTTTCAAGTTTCATTTTAATGCTTACTAGTGGCAAAAACACATTGTGAAGAAACAGTATGATTGTGTTTGAGGAGCAGTATTTATACAGAAATTGGTTGTGTACTTTTTTGTTCACAGTTGGCATCTTCACTCTCTCAAAATGTTGCCTTTCAAGTACTTTGATGCTTTCAGTCAACAGTTTCAGTCCTTAGGAGAGACTACAGGATTAGATGGGCTGCTGCTGCCCCCTAGTGGATATCAATATGCTTAATGAGGCAGAGCGATCATGATTTGAAAGCACTGAGAAATGTCAGGGAAGGAATGACGATGAAAAGGCATAAAAGGAGAGATAAATGGGCCAGTCGTGTTTGCTTTTGGATTTAAGTCTTTTGAGAAGAACATGCCAAAACAAACAGATTCATTGCAGCCTCGTGCATCTGCACTGACAATGTAATTAAGATCTTTTGGCACAAAACAAATGAACCTAATCATCAAATTTTATACAGCGGGTCAGAGGCTGCTGCTTTGCACTGTTTAATTTCCTTCACAACTTGCCATCTTTTGCCAAATCCAAGACGTTTGTAGATGTGAATATTCATGTGGTAATACCTCTCAGAAGGCAGGGAGGTGCAGCTGAGGGAGCTCTGTGACCTTCTTGTTAGGTCAGGCTGGATGCCGGAGGCTATCTAGTGATCACTAATGCATATTCAAGAACCAGAGGCTATCAGGCGTTGCTGTTCCATCTCCAAGATTGTGCCTGATCAAGGCCAAGCCACAACTGTTTTGTTTGCTCTGTTATCATCAGCAGTTTTTTCTGTGACGGATAATCTTCACAGCTGCTGCTAAACACATATTGACAAAGTCTGCTGCCTTTCTCACCCTCTCACTTGATATTTCCCCCTGATGAAAACACACTGGCGGGTTGTTACGGCGTAAGAGCTCAACACTATGGATCGCTTTGGCTAATGTGTTTTCTATTGGTCTTACAGGTTTTAATGTGGTCGTTCCTTATAGGATTAGCTGTAGGTTTTATTGTAAAGAGTGCTGTCATCTCCTTAAATGCATCTAACATTTCATCTTCTGGCACCATCATGTTACTGAAAATAATCTCAGCAGTCTAATGGAAGTGGATCAATACAGATGGATCAGTCTCTTACATTTCCTTTTCATATCACAACCAACACCACCTCTGGGAATCTGCATTATCTCCATATTCAATAATGAGAGGATCCATTTAAGATGTTTTCTCTCCACTTCTTGTACATATTTGGTTTCAGTTAATCTCCTTTCCACAGAACTGCTTGCAGCTATGTGGAGGGTTTGTAATTGGAAGGAGATCTGTTGGTAAAATGAGCCATTAGATTGAAATAACAATGTGCAAACGAAAGTCGATTAAATTCTTGGCTATTCTCCTTGATGGTTTCTCTGTTGTAGCTTATTTCTTGATCAGACGTCACGCGGGAACTTTATACTTCCTCTGTCTGAATCTGCTAAAGGTACACGTCTTACTTGGTGTTGTTCCATGTACTTTAACAGTCATTGTGAGCACAGATCTTACAATAAAGCACCTGCATGTAAGGTTGTATTGCATATTCCAGGGTGTGAATCCTTTCCATTTGCTCACCTGCAGTCATTTCACTGACACCTAAGTATTATTTGCATCTGATTACACAACTGTGCTGAGATCATTGTCTTTTTGCAGGAGTGAGGTCACACCGAACAGTAAAATCAGCAGAAACAAACAGCCTATTTGGTGCTTTTTTCTCTCTTCCACTGCATCAATGCATCAAGCTTCAGGGTTTTGTTTTTTTTGTTTTTTTTTCCTGTAAATGGTGAAACTCTGCCCCAGCGCTGTGACCTGTGGCTGGGCCCTGCGGGAGTATTCTGTGTCCCACACTCCTCATGGCCTCACCTTCTTTCCCCTCCTCCTCCTTCTCCTCCTCCTCCTCCTTTTCTTCTTCTTCTTCTGCTTCTTCTTCTCTCTTTTGAAATTGCGAAAGGATGGATCTGCCCCAGAGACAAAAGGACAAACCCAGGCAAGGCAACTCAGTTCAACTCAGTGGAGAGCAGAGTTTGTGGTTTGCTCTTCAGCTTGTGTTTCGGATGATGTTTTGACCTCGTTTTGGACAGTATGTGTTTGATTAGCTTCGTATTTTGATTGACAAGTAACTTGATGGGCCAGTATTGTATGTGGCACATGTTTCTTATTGTTTTGCTGCTGAATTACGGGATTATTTCAATAGTTTTGCATCAGTAGTCAGATTTCCCACCACTTCTCGTCGTGAATGGTTTCATTGCTTCAGGATTTTTGGACTCTTTGATTGTTTCAGAACTGGATTTCTGGCCTCATCTTACTTAAAAGCATTATTGACTTTCTCATCCTCCCACCATGCCGGTCCGGATCATGTGCACCATCTCCTTCTCTGCCGACGACGAGCCCGATAGAGGATATGGTAAAGATGGTTTTGACGACCACTACAAGCGAGTGAAGAAGAGTTATGGTGATGGAGACTCACAGGAGTACTTGGATGGGTGTAGTCAAGTGGATGATTACAATGACGAGGAGGACAACGTCACCGAGGTGGACGACCTGGCCACTTTCTTCAGCGGTTGCTCGCTCCATGGCGCCAACCATGTGTTTGTAGAAGAAAAGAAGTTTGGTATTCGCCAGGGTTTGTGGGCGGTGGTCTTCACCATGGCCCTGTCCGCTTTCTTGTTCCAGGTGGCCGACAGGGTCATATATTATCTCCAGTTTGATCGCATCACCATGCTGGATGAAAAAATGGCCAAAAACATGACGTTTCCGGCTGTCACCATATGTAACTACAACTTTGTTCGGAAGTCTCAGATGAGCTACAGCGACCTGATTTTCATGGGCCCTCTGCTGGGCTTCGAAGAAGGCATGGCACCGGGGTTTCCGCTCGCCCCAGAGCCGGACCGCCCGCCGGGCTCTCGCTTCAGCCTGGATGAGTTCTACAACCGCACTCGACACCGCATTGAGGAGATGCTGCTGGAGTGCAACTTCAGAGGCTTAGACTGTGGCCCAGAGAACTTCAGAGAGGTAAGTCACACTGAGACCCCACGGCGAGAAATACGTTTCAAAATAGTCTGAAATGTTTGATCTTTCTGGGAATCAGCAGACTCTAAATTGGAAATCATCAGTGGAAGTTGGCTCTTCACATATTCAAGAGGTATTTTATATGCGTGTGGTAGACTTGATAGTTTTGATTGAGTAGTAATATTGCATAAGGGGATTAGAAATTGAAATGTGGCTCAAAAGGATGAAGAGAGGAGGCTGGCGGATTTCATTGAGGGGTATCTTCTGTTTGGGCTCATTGTCATGTGAAGAAGGCATCCACTAAAAACTAAGCTCCTCGCTGTTGAGGTACTTTGAGGAAAAACCACTGATACAAAAGAAAGAGTTTATTTATTGCTGTGAGGTAATTCAGTTACTTACAATCCCGAGTCATTGCTGCAAGTAAAAATGTTAGTCAGCGGCTCTGCTTTAATGAAACTCCACTGTAAATTTGAAAAAAGAGCAGACAAAATAGAAGCAGCCTCCATTACTTAAAGTGGCATACTTGGCATCGGGCTATTGTTACTGAAGTCTGTACTGAATCTTTGTTCTGCCCAGAGGAAACTTAAGGGCAGCCCTTTGCCACACACACTTTCCCTGAATTTCTTCTATTTTTGGTTTTGTGTCTGCTGCCCCATTTTCCCTTGGGTTTGCACATCAGACAGCACATGAGAGGAATACTGAATTACTAAGAAGTGTTGACAATATCCAGCTATTGGTCTATTGATTTTCTTGACCTTTGCACAGTTATGGATAGTTACAGACTGTTAATGCATGTACTGAAGTTACATGACTTGCAATTACATCAGTGTTTAAATGCATGTACATGACATACTATTCCCATTTGGACTAGCCAGATCACATGATGCCTTTTGTAATGTACAATTTATTTTTAGAATCTATTATCACAGTGTTAATGGATTAGTACTGCCTAAACTGTTAATTATCACCCAATCATTTAAGTAGTCTCTTAATAAAAAAAAGAGGAAAAACAGAGTGTCATGACATTAAACACAAAAAGCCTGTGGTAATGGGAGATTTTTCATTAACACCGCAAGCAGCTCTGACATTAAGAGGTAGGGAGGTGCTGCATCCTGTCAACCGAAACACCCCAACACAACACACACTCAACAAACGTGATTGCCAATGTGAAATGAAGGTCTTGCACGAGGAAAATATGGAGGTGAGGGAGGGTTAATATAAAGAAGAGCTGTGAATGTGTTCCATCACAGCAGGACACATCTTCAAGTGGAAGGGCAAATAATTTAAATCTGTCTTTTTATGCAGTTTGTGCAAGTAGTATGAAATTAAGGATCCTGCAGTGAACTGCAATCATTGCCGCTGTGAAGGATATGATGTAGAAAAGAACAAAAAGGACATATTGAAGATTAAAAACAGTGTCTCCGTTCTACCGGCGCCTGATTTCTGAAAATCACTGTGAGGCCATACTCTGTGTATGTTGACACGTGGTCCAAAAAGGCAGCAGGACTTAATATTAGCACAAAAAGAGAGTGCATTGTTGCTTTGACAGCAGACTATAGCTCTTACTCTACATACTGTATTTTTAGTCAGGTTTCGCTGTCTTACTCGGGCAAAAATCGAAAAATGCGCTGGTTGAGCAAATCAGCATCACAAATGAAAAAAGAGGGTATATGTCCATTGTCCTTGAGGTGAAATAGGGCCAGCTGTCATCCTCTGTTGATATGCTTCTTAGAAGACAAACTGCTGTGACTGCAGTGCAGTCTGCCTTTTTATCAGCATGTGAGCGAGGCAGTGACCAGACATCACTGCAATGGAGCAGTTCAGAACGCATTCTTAATGTCATATCATGTGTTACTTTGAATTAGATGGGCTGCTCCTTAGATCATTTTGTTATCTTGCTCACCTTGTTTTTGTTTTTTTTTATTCTTCTTTTTTGGGCTTTTTAGCCTTTATGGTAGAAACAGGTGGAAGGCATGACCAGAAAGGGGGTAGCAAATGAGCTGCAGGTGGGAGTTGAACCTGTGACCACTGCAGAGGACTGATAGCCTCAATATATGGGACGGACACCCTACCAACTAGTGTGATAGGGGCGCCCCATCTTGCTCGCCTTGTTGAGGCTGTGGCAGATTCTGCATGTAAATAAGTGGTAACTGTACTTGTAGAAACCCGATTATCTTTAAGAAGTCATGAATAGATCATTACAGAACAGGTTACACTCTCGTGAATGTTGTCAAACATTGTTCGTACACACCACTCGTACCACATTGTTTCAGTTATGCTTTAGGCTGCTTTTTTTATCAGTTAGATCCAGGCAGTGTATTTGCCTCATATATGTTTAATATCTGCTAATACCTGATGGTGTCTGACAGGGTCAGTGTTTGTAAAGAGATGTGAAAGCGGAGTTAAACACTGTGAAATAAATGCCTGCAGGCTTCAGGTGTACACCAGTTACCAGTTGACTGCAGAAAGGCTAAAGAACAGACTAACACAAGTGACATGTAATTATTTCTTTGTCGGCACTAATAGGACTAATTAGCTGTTGTCAATTTGACAAGAACCCTTCTGCATAACAGCCTCCCACTGACATAACCATGCATTGTTCCTTCGGCTCATGCGGCAGTTATAAACAATGCTGTCTCACTTTGTTGCTCTGTTTCCAAAGCAAATACAGAATGTGTTTTATGTGACTTTGAGCATGTTCAAGAACAGATTCGATCACCAGCCAGTTAAGGAACACATCACACAGCTACTTGGGATGTATTGCTGTGACGAATCTATTGTTTGGTGGTATAAACTGTATTTTTTTATCCGTGCAGCTAACAGCGTCCACGTTGATTATGCAATAGCATGATGAGATACTTTAAGTGATGTTACCATCTTTAAATGTTTTGGAATGTTTTTTCTACCTGTAGTAGGCAGATGCAATGCATGCATTGCATGCAGATGCACTGTTATCTTTACATTATACTTAATTATATATCATTAACTAGCTTAGCATACTTACACCCCCAGTGTGCCCATTATTGATTAAAAGCAATAAGAGCAATAAGCCTTTTCCCTGGGAGATGTCGAAGGATATTTGGGGGAATTGGGAATTAAAGTAGACACAAATGAGGTACACTGAGGAATAAATGGAATTGGCAGTAAAAGAGAGAAGAAATGAGACACTGGTATCACGCAGACAAAGAAACAGACAAACATTCGTGCGAACAGGTCAGCCATTCCCTTGTGGCGTGTAGGAAAGGCTTGGTTATATCAACAGAGGAGGTGAACTCACTTAACAGCATGCATTATGTATTTCTGTTTTCTTCTGGACTGCAGATCAATAGTGTATTTGTTTGGCGTAATGTGGTAATTGGCAGCTGGTCCCAGAGCAGAGAACACTGAATTCCTGCTAGTGCCTGTTTATTATATCTGCTAAAGAGCCACTAATGGCCCGCAGATTCTATTGTTAGTGTATTGCAAAGTGGCGGTGAAGGGAGGTGATCTGATTGATTGCTTTCTGTCTCTCTCAGTCTCTGGGGCTTTCTGTCCATTCCTCCACTCTCCCCCTGTCTCTCTGTCCACCATCTCCGGTGTTTGCGCATGTCAAAGTATGTTTCACCGTGTTTGTCCGTGTATGTGCACACCCTGCGATGAAGCTCTGGCTTAGGGATGGGTCAGTAGTGAAGCTTGGCTAATGTCCTGCTGATAGATGGTTCAAGTTGCAGCAATTCTGTCCCAGAGCAGAATGTGAGCCCCCCTCGGAGCGGTGATCCAAATCCTCACTTCCTGCTCCATCCTTAGCCCATTAGCTACAGCTCGCCTTTCTCCCGAGCTCAGCATTGTCAACAGTATCAGCCTGTGGGTCTGGTTACGCCCTTCTCCTGTCTCCTCAAGAGCATCAGGCTGTTTACCCCGGGCTCAGACAGACAGGCAGACAGACAGGGAGAGGCACTGCGAGGGAATATTTTCAGAGAAAGGAAGGATGAAATGCCAGAGCTGGCCTCGCCATCTGGCTCTGAGCTGTAAATACTTGTTATGGTTCAGCACTTCTTTGAAGCAGCCATCGGGAAGAGATTGTATCAGGGAGAGTGTAATGTAATTATCCTCAAGCATATGCCATGATAAATTAGATGTTAGTGAATTATCTTAAAAAAAGAGTGCAGTATCTCATTATGTGTGTTCCACCGACGAAGAACAAAGACAAACCGAATACAGCGCTGCCAACATCGAGTGTGCTCTGAACTCAGTTTGTTCTTGTCACTCGCGGAGGAACAGTTACTCTGCACCTTGTGCAATTAGACTAATTAAACTGTCACTTCTTCAAATGGAAATTGATCTTGGTGCCTCTGTTTGTAACATGTAGTCATTTTGTGATTTATTCTATTTTCCATTATACAAGCCAAATGCTTTCTTTGGACCTTGATCTATGTTTTATTCTTGCAGTTTAATTAGCTGGTGTGAAGTTCAGATCCATCTGGCGATACTAGCAGAGCAGCACAGAGGCATTGTTGAAATATACACACATCTGTGCCGAACAATAAACACTGCCTTAATGTGACGCTTTAGCCGCTTCTCTTCCCCTGCTGCGCCTGACCCTGGGTGACCAAACTGAACCGAAATAATGGATTTCAAATTTCAGTATATGGAAATGAGTTTGATTAAGCACAAGCATAGGCTCGGTGAGAAAATGGTCATTACAGTCTCTGAGCTTGAAAAAGCTTGCACTGCTGAAATGCCTCCTCCCCTCTGAGAGGCATCAGCACAGGGCCATTAAATATTTATGGTAACACTGAAATTCAGATAGCTGTCTGTGACTTTCTCTCAACTTCTCGGCCATTATTAGCTGTTTTCAGATCGGGCACAGAGGTTCCCTTTTTATGCATAGCTACAGCTTATCACAGTTGCTTTTGTTATAATTGTGAGTGCAATTATGATAGCTTAAAAAATGGATTTTGGAATTTTGCATTCACTCAACATAACAAGATCCTCTCTTCTCTTGATCTCTATATTACACAGTGTGATGATCTAAGTGGTGAAATTAGTACCTCTGATAATCATCTACTTTGTTTTCAAGGCTTTCCGGCAGTTCATTTTGCTTGCGAGCATTAATTCCACTTGTGCTGGCATGCGCCTGTATCAAATAGCGATCACAAGGGGGCAGTGTTTCACAATTATCTTAGAACCTAAACTGGCTTTCATGGAGTTTTGGCACTGGGATGCTGCATGCTGCTCTTTTTCTCTCTTTGTTTATGAGAAAACACTCCAAAATATACTTAATCCCATCTCTAAAGAACCCGTTGATTCCCACCACAGTGCAACATCAGAGCTGCAGCGGCCACTATCCAGTTAAAGCTTCGTGCAGAAGCAGAGAGCTGCTGCCAGTGGAAGACAGTGGTTGCATTTTTTTTATAAGAACTGTTTTCCTGAGGGATTAAACTCTATTTGTGTGTTGTGGGGATTAAAAAATAAATATTGCAAATCAAACATGAGCTGAGGTTTGCTCAGCGTGGACGGCCTTGGCAGAAACCCATACCTCACTCATTTTCTCTCTCCCCTTTCTCTCCATCTCTCCCTCCATCTTCAGCTCCCACACTCTTTCTGTACATGAGGGACTTCAGTCTAGTAGAAGAGACACTGTGACTCTCTGACACTGTGTCCTGTCTCTCTCTCTCTCTCTCCCTCTATCCAAGTGACGGATCAGTGTTTTTCCGAATGCAGCCATTTTAATTAAATCCCTCATCAGTCTTCTTTGGAGGCAGGTGACAAGAGGTGCAGCGGAATTCACGCCCTGTTAAAATGAGCCCAACCAGATACAAAGTCTGGGTCATTTAAATTGCACAAATACATCGCTGCCTCTCTTCAATATGAGCCAGCACTTCATAATACAAATGCTAATTAATCATTAAAGTGGCATAAATGAAAGGATAGAACTTTCACTTCACTGTCCGACTAAGATAAACGATACCTAATGATGTGAAAATGAGGGATACAGCAGTCTTGTTGGAGCAATTATATATGAATAAGACATATGATAAGTGTCCTATACAGGGCCAATAGCCACTTTCTATTAGCTAATTAGGCTGATGAGAGGGCCTTAATGGCTTCCTACAGGATTGTCCCCCTTGTACTTTCTATCAGAGCTGAAATAAAATGTTTGGCTCCAAATGACAGAGTGGATGTCAGAAGAGCTGCAAGGAGAAAGGTGGTGCCCTTTTAAAAGCACTGGACTCTGGCTTAGTGTTCTCTCTCTTTTTATGTCTCCCTCGGTGGCTCCGTGTGTGTCTTTCTCCCAAAGCCTTCTTGTGTGTGTCCTCATGCCTGATGCGTGCATGAATGTGCAGACGGACCTTTGAAGCTGGACCGATCCCTTTATTAGAGTAATTAAACAACGCTGGCTGTCTGTGCTGGAAAAAAACTCTTTGTAGTTCAAGTACACGGAATCATACTAAAAATAGATATTTAAGAGGTGTCGTGTGTGTGGTGTGTGTGGTGGGGGAGGATGCCTAGAGGCGAGTACGTGTTTGTGGGCGAACTGGTGTTTGCTGCCTCTCCTCTCCAGAGTTTCATAGATGACTGTATCTATCGTGGTCAGCAGGACCCCGTAAGGAAGTGAGTGTCTCTTTGCAGTGGACTGTGGGATCACCTTACCTCACCTTAGTCACATGTTTTAGGGTATATGTTTGTATTTAAGTGTGTGTGTGACAGAAAGAGACTCGAGCAGACAGCTAGAGACGAGGGGTATCAGTGTATGTCTTTACACTGTGTCAGAGCGTGTGTGTTAATACCTGTGAATTCTTGTTGAACATCAGTTCTGACAAGCCTTCTGGTAGTTGGCTCTCGCTCTGTAACATCCCGTTCATTTTTCTGTCCTGATCAGTGATTATATGGATCGGAAGGCTTGCCGAGCTAAATGCTGCATACATGGATTTTAAGGCTGCGGTGGAAGAATCATTGAGAATTTTGACTGAACCACAGTGTCGAAATAGTTACATGAAGAAGTCATGCATTAAAGAGTTTACTGAAGTGAAAGTATGTAAGTGTTAGCATGAAAATACACTCAAAGTACTCCTCATACTGAATGGCCCATTTTAGAGTAATATATATTTTATTATTGGATCATAATTATTATTGCACTGCATAAGCATCACTTTAATGTTGCAGCTGGTAAAGGTGAGGCTAATTTTAGCTAATTTATATACTGCTGAGTAGCTTGATCTATAATTATACTTTCTAATTTATGCTTTGCAAAGAACTATCTTCATTCTAGCGAGTGGGTTTATTGCCAGTGCTGTGAAACTGTCCTGGGACACATAAATTTTATAAAAAGGCAGTATTTTCAGTTTACCCTCTTGATTTTGCAAACTCACGCTGCCGAAGCCTCGTGTTAACTTTGGCTGAACTTAAGAATTCCCCTTTTTTATGGAAGGAAGGCTTTGCATTTGTCCCCCGTCTTTTGCAAAAGATAGAAAAAAACCTGAACCTATACTTTAATGTAGTTTTAAAGTTGAGGTGGAAAAGTGATGTAGGGTTCAAGAGGCTGCTCCCTGTCGCACGCTGAAGCATCACAGGTTTGATCCCTCTATTGTTTTCATCCCTTTGGTGGCACAGTGGGACAGTGGTAACACTGTCGCCTCACACCTAGAAGGTCCCGGGTTCGATTCCCATCTGGGGGAGCTGGGAGCGTGTCCTCCACAATGTCTTTGGTGCCTGCTGCCCTTTATCTCTTGAGGAAAGGGGCCTTTCTGTGTGGAGTTTGCATATTCTCCCCGTGTTCACCTGGGGTGTCCTCCATATAACACCCCCACTAAAAACATGCAAGAAGATCACCACCTGACCAATGGTGACAAGAAGGAACTGGGTCCCCGGGCACCGCTGGACTTCCAGGATAGGTTAAATGCAGAAGAAATAATTTCACCAAAAGCATGGCATATGCACGTAGTGTAGTGTTGTGTGATAATAAAGTGAATCTTAATCTTAATCTTTAACCAGCAGTGCAGACATCATCCTCAAACAGTATTGTTATTTGAGACTCTGAACACATATCTGCTCTGTCGCTGTGAGACACTTTGGATAAGAGCAGCGGCAAACTGCCTTAAATGTAAATGTGCTCCAAATTGTAAACAGGCCTGCCCTGAGCTAATGTTAGTTGAAGGTCTATTGATTGAGCGGTTGTTGTTTCATCCCAGAATCTCAGAGTCAATCTGAACAGGTCTAGTACGGCTGCCTTTGGGCAATACTCGAAGAGGAGCTGATTGTGTTGTTCAGCTCCACAACCTAATAAGCGCAGCCGATGCAGATCTTAACACCAATAATATCCTGCCTAAGTAGCATACGGTGAGAGAATTACAGACATCAGGGGGGTGTGCCTTCTTGATTCAAACCTCCACCTCCCCATTCACACGCTTTTATCAGGGCATCATTGTTGGGGCAGCTTCAAATCAGGACTTATTGGAGAGGGGGTGAAAAGCAAATAAATAACGGCAGCGATTAGCAGCTGTGTCTGCTACACACCTTACACTCCCACATGCTAGCACACACACACACGCACTCAAGACTTCAGCCATCATATTGCTTTGAGTAAATGTATCTCCAGAGGGACCATTATGCTGCAGACCAAAATGAAATCAAAATGAAAGATCCATTTAGGTGCAGCCCACCGTGCAACTGGCTTCGGTCTGTTTCACCCTTTCTGCAGACTGATCTTCCTCTGCGCGTCTGTATGTGTGTGCATGCGCGTGTTTGCGTGTGCGCCTGTTTTCCGAGGGGTTGACAGCTAGTCGGGCTACCATCGACCCTCCTTCGTTAGTGCTGCTTTCACGGCATTTCTGACATCCCCCTGACATGCAACACATACACCTGCATACTTTCACTTCTTGCCACCAGCCATTTAACAACCTGCCAGTTTACTTTGTGCAAATTTAACAAGTTTCTGGATGAGGACAAACACTGAATTTGCACATATATAAATTCTGCTGAAGCAGTTTGAACTAAAGCTCTACATCCAGACAAGAAATGGGAGAGGTGTTTGTTTCATTGTTTTCAATCTGTCAGAGTATACTGGTTAAAAGCATCTTCTAAGCCTGCGATTGTGAGCTTTCCTTAAGCTGTGTAGAGACTGAAATTAATAGGACATGACAGGATATCTCCTGAGGCTCTCATTGGTGGAGAGGCTCTTGATCGCTCTTATGCTGAATTAAAAATCAAAAGCAAACTCGGTATAATATTTTGTTTTTTATGATACAACTTGTCTCTCAGGAAGGGGAGAGGTTGAGCTCGAGGCATTTATTCCTTTAAAGCAAACGGGATTGATAGGTTATGTATTTGCAGAAGGAGCGGGAAACTTTGTTCATGCTGTTGCCAGTTTGATGTTGATTTCAAAGTGCGCACAGTTGTTACAGTGGAGTAACAAGTACAGTGTGTGTTTTATGTTTGTCCTTCCATATTTAAGTGCGTGCAAGGCTTGTGTGCAGAAAGGCCAAAACTCTTCATTTGAGGTGGCTCTCCTAGATTTGAACTTTCAATATGCCATGGATTTCCACTCCTTTCATCAGTGTCCTTAAGTCAAAGTTATCAATATAGAAGTTTATTTTAGGAAATATACCAATCACGAGACTGATATTCATCATCTCTCGTAAAGAAGGCAAATAAGCTTATTTACAGAATGTTGAACTATCCCCTAAATCTTCTTCTTTGCTGTTTATGTGAGCGATATAGCTTGAATGCATAATCACAGGCATTCTTTGACCCTTCCACAAAAGCCTCGGCCACCACATTTGTGCCTTTCTTAAATCACTGCTGCTGTGTGTGATTATGACAACCACACAATCTTGAGCACCAGCACAGGACACTCACCTCCACTGCTAATAAGACAAATGGATGGATTTAGTTTTACAAGAAGGATTCATTTGTAAATGTCAAACAGAAAGGGACCATTTATTTCACAAAGGGCCATTCATTCATTTCTCCCCGAGCGGCAAATAGGAGGCATCAGGCCTGAGGGGGCTGGGAGACTGTTTGCTGTAGCTAGCGGCCGTATCCTGAAAGTCATTCATCAGAACCGTTTCCCCTTTTCCAAACTCTCCCCAGCCCAGCTGTCATGATGCTGCCAAGATGAATTAGATGTGTCATCCTGCCTTTCCCTGTGCAGGCAGGGATACTCTTACTGCCCCCTGGGCTGTAAATACAAATCTGCTCCATCCAGCCACAGTATTTATACAGTGAAACTCCTGAGTCCATTTTCAGATTACTGCATTGATGTGTCATGCATGGTGGTGCCGCCACACTCAGCCCTTTCACACAGTCCTGTCCATAGCAATGTTATGTTGACAAGGCTCTGTAGCCACTGAATTCTAATCACATACCAGCTATTCAGAGTATTTAAATACTGCGAACTACAGTAATATTACTGTTATTTCTCTTTGAAGGGTTTTCAATGCCGCAATATGTTTCCCAAGGCAGCGCTCCTCACGCTAGTTTTAAAACAGCTCAAAGGCTTCACACTGTGCCTACAGCATCTCTAATGCACAATCACTATGAAATGGGTCAACATGAACTGTTAAAGACTCATACTTATTTTGATATTTTTTGACTGCGCTCACCCATGTCCAATAAGTTTGTGTTATCAAATATGACCAGTTTTTGTTCCATAAATAGACTAGTAATCTACGCTTTGTTTCACTCCATCAGGGTGGAAAAGCATCTGAAACTGCATTTATACTGAAACTCGGGCATCAGGCCTTGAAAAAACATTTCTATTTAAAAAAAAAACAAAAACATAATTGAACATCACATTAAATATCTTAGAAAAGGCATGGAATGATAACAACTGCAGCAATAATAATAATAAACCAAACATTATTGTTTCATTTTATAATCTTTAAAGTTTTAATCTCTGGTTCATTGTGCTCCAGATATTTTGAGCATCTATAAAGCAGTAGCGGCTCAGATCCTGACTTTTAGTCCATAGTATGGGTCATGCTCTATAAACGGAGGTTACTACATTTCCCATAACACAACAAAATTGTGTCTTTCATATTTCGTCAGGTTTTAGAAAGCTCCTCCAGGACAACAGAAGACATTAAAATGCTGTCTTCGAAGGCCCCTTGAATGAGAACTGTACTTTTTAATCATTATAAGGTTTCATAATGTTAGTTGCAGCAGTTTAGCATGTTCTGCTTCACACACTGTGCTGTGTTCAAAGCAGACAGAGTGAATTATTATAGTTTAAGAACCAAGGACATGTATTCACAGCACTTACACAATATGCCTCTTAATACTTTTTATACTCAGAGCGCCGTTGACGTCACACAATATTCAGCTTTGTTTCAATGTCACTACCTGAAGCTCTCTGCGCTCACAAGCTTGCGGAGAGCTCCTGAGCTACTTCCACTGACTCTCTTCGCTCAGATTGTTTTTGCAGTAGAGCGGCACCTACCTGACGCAGTATTTAATTCAACCTTATAGGCCAGGAGATTGAGAGGCCATTGGAAAGGTGGCCCTTGTGACACTTGCCCCTTGCAGCAGATCGTGTACACAATTATCCTCAAAATTGTCTCTGTAAATCGCCACCTGCTCCTCTGTCAGGTCCCGCAGCGACAGGACCCTGACTGCTGCCGCTCCCCTTGCCTCCACCCCTTGTCACCTCCTCCCTCCCTCTCTCCATGCCTGCTCCCTTGTGGATGCTTTGGCGCCAAACATTCCCAGCAGGAGACAGAGAAGAGACAGCGACAACCAAGAGAAGCAGAGAGAATACGGAGATCACAGAGAGAGAGGGGGAGAGAGGGAGGCAGAGTGGAGAACAAAGGTGTGTGTGTGTGTGTGTGTGTGTGTGTGTGTGTGTGTGTGTGTGTGTGTGTGTGTGTGTGTGTGTGTGTGTGTGTGTGTGGGAGGAGTTGACTTAAAGAAATACTCACAGTGGAGAATTGGCAGGAAGAGGGGAAGTGCGTTGTGTTTATGCCCTGGCAAACAGACGCGGGTGTTGTACTGTACGTGTTGAGGGTAAACAGAGAGAAAGGAGGTGGAGGTAGAGTGTGTACAACCAAGTAGATTTAAGAGGTAGTGGTAAGGAGAGAGGCCGGGAGAGGAGCTGACGGCGTTGCTTACCTTGTGTCATGTAGTTTGACTCTACACATGTCAAGGTCCAGGCTGGCCAGCTCCACCTGGATCCGGAGCTGGAGTGACAGTTTGATTAACTGTCGGGTGCCTTGATATCCCAGAGCCTCTGCCGTCAGCGCATGCAGAGCAGTGAGGATCCCAGAGGGTTATTTACCCCTCAGCGCCCACATACACCAGAGAGGATATCCATGTTGCTCTTGTCACTTCCTTTTCAGCTAAATTATTAATGAAAAACATATTTATTGATTTGTGATCTCAGATGTAACTCCAATCTGTAGACTCATCTAGCAGGTAGTGTTGCTCTGTTTATGTGATTATTTCCTTATTGAGTGTTAGCATGAGTATACAGATACATAACTGACTTGAATATACCACATAAGCATACTGATGACCTGTATTACATCATACAATAATCCATCCATCCATCCATCCATCCATCCATCCATCCATCCATCCATCCATCCATCCATCCATCAGGGGGGCTGGAGCCTATCCCAGCTTCGACGGGCGAGAGGCGGGGTACACCCTGAGCCGGTCGCCAGCTGATTGCAGGGCAACATGCAAAGACAGACAACCATTCACACTCACACTCACACTCACACCTAGGGGCAATTTAGAGTCACCAATCAACCTAATGAGCATCTTTTTGGTCTGTGGGAGGAGAACCCACACATGCACGGGAAGAACATGCAAGCTTCACACAGAGGGGCCCCGCCCGGGGATCGAACCGGCAACCTTCTTGCAGTGAGGCACGCCCACTACCTGCTTGTACCACCGTGCCCCCCCATGCAATAATTAAAATAGATATAATATACGCGTATCTTCCCAGTATCTACAGATTTACATCTGCAGTATGTATTTACAGCGTCTGCAGAAAAACAAATATTCAAAAGTCACGTGTCAGTATATTTGTATGTGCAGATGCACAGCAGAGAGCCCTTGTGCAAGGTCTATGGTGTTTGCATATACAGTACATAACTGTACTTTACATACTATTTCCAACACATCTATTCAATTGTGCATGTGTGCATGTACATCTGAAGACCTTGGAGAGACTTGCATATGTATATAGCTATAAATATAAAGTCACAACTATCCTACAGGTAATTCTGTGATGTGCGTCACCTTCAAATTTGTACCACACGTTTGAATATTACGGGGGGGGTTTAAAAGAATTAACATACAGCATGTAATTCTGCCCTGAGCGTGGCGCACTCTGCATGCCAAAAGGAGTAATCATGGCTGACTTTCTAAAATGACTGATAAGAGGTGACGTCAAGTGGCAGCTATTAAATTTCTGTGCTCGTCTGTGCTTTTTCATTCATCTTGAGTTGGCTTTTAAGCATTCGCTGCTTCGCTGGCTTCGCTGATTGAAATCGAAGTTTTTTTCTCATTTAGAGGAACTGTCAAAGCAAAAATCCACCCAAAAAACATCTATCTGCTGATTACTCTTATTCACATGAGTTCCCAGCGATCAAGCAACTAATACTCTGTGGTGTTTAATAGCCTGCGATGGAAACTCATGACATCAGTTTGCAATGGATACTGGCATTTGTGCACTGAGAATGTGTTCGTAATTACATCTCTTTTTGTTTCATTGTGGTGCTGCTGACAGGTCCGAACGCCAAAATGTGTCCATAAATTTACCCAGCACACTGTCGGGGTGTTAATGAAAGTCCCCATCAGCTTTATGTTTAGCAGCTCTGGGATTTGTCTCAATAACATCATTGAAATGGCTGCAACAGACAGATTCACGCTCTAAAATAAAGATTGGGCTGTGATTGTATGGTCATATGAATGCCGTATGTGTATTTCCCTTCAAGGCAACCGCCTTGGCATGCCTGAACTCTTTCGTCTTTGAAGAAATAAGTAAGCAGCGTTTTATAGACTCAAAAGTTCTGCTATGGGAGTCTACACGGCATTGAAAAATCAATAGTCTTTTAGTCAAAGTCTGCCCGGTACTAATTTTATGGAATTTCTTTTTTATTTTTCTTTATTCGCTCTTGAATCGAATGAGTGAAAGATGTGTTTGAAACAGTGTCTCCCCTTTATCCATTAGTAAATATGTGGTTTATTTCAGGAACCAGTCAATCAAACACAATATGATGCTCAGGTATTAGTCGACTTAAGATATGCGCCCAAGGTCCCATAACGAATATCCCAGTTTGCTTTCATGATGAGTTCATTTGTGAAACTCTTCATCCACAGTTTCGTAGCAGCGTTCATTTGTTATTCTGTTGTTGTTACCCTTGCTGTGGGATTCTGTTTCTCTGTGAAGCCAGTATATCATTATCCTTTCACCCAGACGGATTAGCTTGTTGCGCAGAGCCTCTCCCCTGGTATGTCTCACTCTTGATGAGCTGACCGGGTTAGAACAAATGCAGCTAAATGCCAAAAGTGTCAGGATCCATCTCTGGTGAATTCTGATGCACCGTCCACCAATCTTTTAAATTTAAATGACCAGTAATCCGTACACGTCCCAGATGCTTATGCTTAAACTTCAGTTATGCTCCCGTTAGATAAGAAAAAGAGATTCATTTTCTCCTTCTTTGTGAGTCATGTTCTCTCACTTCTGTACTCAGGTGTGCATGACACACAACTGCATTCAATCAAGCACATCTTGATTTCTTTGGTGCAGCTATGTGTGATTCTGGTATCTCACTGCGAGGCCGTCGTGGGCCCACGTTTGAGCTTCCATTCCCCATGACACCCTCACTTGTTAAAACATGAGTAATCACCCGCGTAGGAGACTTAAATGTCCTCAGATGGGACGTTATGACGTGTTACAGCCCATCGCCAGCGAGAGAACGACAGTGAGAAGTATGAGTAAGGAGGCTGCATCCTCGCAGAAACACAGAGAGAGATTAAACTGCTGGTTGTTGCCTGATCTCATCTGTTCCCACCAGTGCTCGAGCCTCCTATCATGTACACACTGTGTGTACTGTCATGTACACCGTGGGTAGCATCAGCTTGACCAAAAAGCAGCCCGGTATCCCAGTGTAGTGTGACCTTTATGCAGCAGGGCAGAAAGCTAGAAGTGTGGAGATCAGGGTCATGGATTAGCATCTGACTTTAATGCTGGAGGCCAGAGTTAGCCTCCCATCACAAACCTGCAAGTAATGTTTGTCTAACCACAAGCTAACCAGGCTAGCGCTAGTCAGTCACAATAGCTCCCAGAGCTTCTGTTCACTCCCACCCTGCATGGTGGTCACCGCCGTGCATCATTTCAGTTCAATAAAAAGTTATTAAAGAGGGACAATAAAGCTCTGCTGATCATTAGCGAGCTCATTAGCATGGTCGCTAACAGGACCATAATTCACACAGGTTATTCTAAAGGCCTACTTGTACCACTGACTCCTGTCTCATCAGAGAAGCCGTTTTTACACCGACATGGGGAGGTTAAATAAAAGGTCAGCACTCTCAAGATGGCTTGCTATTGGCCAACTGCACAAATTTGTGAAGATTTATTTTATCCACGAGCTAATCCATTAATGGATTGGAATTTTTTGCCATGAAACTTTGCCCTTTTAAAGCTGGTGTGATCAAACCTCAAGTCCGAGGCAGCTGCCCTCTTTGCCTGGTTGGTAATCCAGCCTTGCCCCCCCATTAGCCAAATGCATTTGAAAGAGAGGAGAAAGGCGAGAGGTTAAATCATGACCCACACTATAAAGTCCATTGCACTTTATGGTCCAAGCACTTTACAGACTGACTTTCATGTCCACCTTTGACCTGCCATATTTGCATTAGCTGTGCATGCAGTTTTCAACATGTCATATTGCCAACATTTTGAGGGTGATCAGTTTCTGTTTTACCTAAAGTGGTTTACATAATCTGGCTAAACAGCTGTCTTTTTACAGCCAATGGGACTTTTTTGAAGCGGTGTCACTGTGTTCCCGGATCTCAGCAATTACCCAAGAAACTGGATTTATCCTCTAAGAGAGAGGAAGACAAGATAAATTGATTTGCTAAGTACACTGAAGTCATGCTCTCTTTCTGCTCCCATTCACTCCACTTCCTTCTCACCTCTTTTACCTCAGTCACGCAGTAAACTACAGACACACACTCACACACACACACTGTGCCCAAAAGTAGGAGCAGAGAGTGAGAATCAGGCCTGCGTGGTGTCCAGCTTTCACTCTGGATTGGAACGCTTTGTGATGATGACCAACCAAGCGTGAACCACCACTTAACCAGCCTCCCCCCTCCAATAGAGAGATAGCTTTCGCAAAGCGCTTCGTCAATGGTGCATTCAAGCCTCTGCCGCCGAGCCTGAAACAGGTTTCCCTCATCACAGTCAAACTGGGGCACTGCTTGGTCAGAAAACCCATTAAATATGAGTTAGGCTCTTCAGAATTTCGGGAGATGCTTTAAAGATGTGCAACATGATTTGCATCAATTAATCAGCAGCATCTTGACCTTTTTGTTTTCCCCATAACATTTCAAATCTTTCACTGAAATGCATCAGAGGATTGACAGTCGGGAATGTCAGCCAGTTTGCTCACACCTGAGTGTCAGCGAAATGTTAAGCACCCAGTGGATGTTCTTGGATCTGAAATATTTAAAATTCAACTGGTGGAACAGTAATGAAAGAGGCTACAGTCTCTACAGCATCACCTTCTGTAGTGCAGCGTTCAATTTGGAGGAAGAATACAAAGTGAGCCTGGAGGGATTGCGTGCATGTGTGTGGTGTTGTGTGTGTGTGAGTTGTGTGGTTGTGTGCCTAGGTGTATGTGTGTGTGTGTGTGTGTGTGTGTGTGTGTGTGTGTGTGTGTGTGTGTGTGTGTGTGTGTGTGTGTGTGTGTGTGTGTGACAGGCTTGGAAAGGAAGACAAATGTTCCGTAGCTTCTGAGGCCAATGATTTCATTCAGCAAACAGCGCTGACGATAGTGTGTGTGTGTGTGTGTGTGTGTGTGTGTGTGTGTGTGTGTGTGTGTGTGTGTGTGTGTGTGTGTGTGTGTGTGTGTGTGTGTGAGGGTGGAGGAAGAGGCCAAGATAGAAAAGTGAGATAGGGAGGCAAACAGAGGGAAAGTAGAATTACAATACGACCGCGAGTGAAACTAAATCCATTGTCTCTGGGGCATTTCTTTAGATTCTCAGACTAACTGCTTGTAATTTTGATGAAATAATCCCCTGGACTCCTGTTGCTGCATAGTAGCGCATTAAATCATTCTGAAACTTCGTCCGCCCCACTCCACACACACACCCCGACGAGCTCAGGGAGTGCTGTGCGCCCGACAAAATACTCCCCCATCACCGCCACAAGCTGCTGCTCAGCGCCTGCGAGGACCGAGCAGAGCTGCGTGCTCCTCTCTCTCTCTCTCTCTCTCTCTCTCTCTCTCTCTCTCTCTCTCTCTCTCTCTCTCTCTCCAAAGTCTCTGACGAACAGCAGCCATCTGAGAGCGCAGAGGCGAGTTGGGGCTCATTCACTGTGACCACAGCAGGACCGATGTTGAAAGCGCGCACCAGCCTTCCTCCAAAATGTGCCAGTGCGACTCGTCTGGATCGAAACCGAGACCGGGCTCCCTCGCCGAAGCCGGGAAGCTCTTCTTGAAACACACCACCTTTCATGGCTTGAGGCACATCTTCATCAGCGGCTCCTACCCCCGGAGAGTTGCGTGGCTGCTGGCTTTCCTGGCAGCTTTGGCTCTGCTCTTCACCTGGTCCTCCAACAGAGTGCGGTACCTGCTCTCCTCGCCGGTGTACACCAAGGCGCACATGGTGTACGCCAAGCGCCTCGTTTTCCCCGCCGTCACCATATGTAACCAGAACCTCCTGCTGCCGCGGCGCATGAAGAAGACGGACATATTCAGCGCAGGGAGGTGGCTTGGACTTTTTGGGAGGAACTGGCAGGTCTCCCCCGCTGCGAGAGATGCGCTCACACCTCTGAGGGGCGACGGTGGAGGGAGCGCAGGGGCCGAGCCGCCCTGGTCCCCGCTATCGCGGATTTTGGACTTCAACCACTTTCTTCCTCCTCCGCGGGAGTCCCAGCCGTCCATGAGGCAGCTGCTGGACCGGCTGGGACACCAGCTGGAGGAGATGCTGCTGTACTGTCGGTACCAGGGAGAGCTCTGCGGGCCGCGCAATTTCAGCACCGTGAGTGTGTCGCCAAAGTTCAGTTCTTTGTGTTTACTCGCCCACACCCCCTCCCAACAGGTTGATGCAGCAGTTAGAGGTGGATGCAGCTTTTTCAATTAGTGGGCCTAGTCGGAGGGTGAGGTATTAGCAGTTGCCTGTCAGTGTGTTTCATGTGCTGAGCGGATACATGACAGCTCGCTTTGTAATTAATCTGCCGTGAACACATGCAACCATCAGGCTGTGCACAATGCGCATTCCTCTGCGCTGTTGCTTGGTAATGCGCCTCAGTGGTTCAATTAACTCTCTGTGACTCTTAAGCTCTCGCCACGTACACTAAATGCCGCTATAATATTTATATACGGGCTTATGCCGTGCTGCACTCCAGGGAGAGTTAACAATGATTTATCTCACATAATTGAATTTCTGCTCACAGTCTCCATAATGTTCCTGGATTATTCTTGTAGTTTTCCTAAATTGACAGGCTTGACAGCGCTGGTGTTGGTAGTGCGATATTTGCATTTTAAAATATCTCACAGAATGGCATCTGTTCTTTGTTCTTCACTCTCTCTCACTCCTTCACACACTCCTTTGGTGCTTTGGCTCACTGTTTCCCTCACAGACACTGTGGAAAATCACGGCTGTACATCCCACGACAAACATTATCAAAAGTTGAATCATTTCATCAGAGGTGACTGGAAAACACAGTCTCCTGCGTTCACCATGTGGTCTGAAGGGGTTCCTCCTCTGTAGTCCATCAGTGCTCGATCAATGTGCGGACAGTCCTGTGCTCACAAGAGACCAGTCTGCCCCTAATGAAGACTTTTGATTCATTTAGCCACGCTTTACAACGTTCACCGACACTGTGATGGAAAACAGTTAGCGCTGGCCTCATTGGTAAACGGCAGCCCCATTGATTGCACTCCATCATCGCCTGGAGAACAATGCGAGGGCCAAATGTTCCTCTCTCTCCCACCTCATTACCCAAATTTGTTTTCAGTTAAGTAGATTTTCTTCTGTGTTTGAAACACAGTTTGATGTTGGGGAATCAGTTTTTTTTTCTTTGCTGCTTGCAGCCAACAAGACTGAGGGTTATTTTATGTTTAGAGGGAAATTTCTAATTTGGAGCTGCTTGCCTCGGTGGCAGCCCTCAGTCTCTGTGTCATCGAACCATATCCCCGAATAATGCATCAAAAACATGCTTTTATTTCTTCACAAATTTGAATCTGGAACAACAAAACAAGTTATCACAGACAAACACATTTCTTCCTCCCAACCTATTTAGAAAACGCTTTGTGTCTTTCAAAGGGTGACCAAGCGACAGCAACCTATTTCAGAGATAAACATAATGTTGAGGTCTGAGTATTGGGGATATGTGCTAGTGCATAGATAATCAATGATGCCTTGCTTAGCCTCAGGGCAGGCAAGATGAGCCGTCGGCATGAGTCAGGCCAATAGAATCAGTCACACTTGAGAAGTGAGGTGTGGAGGAGGAAGGGGAGCCTGTCTGCATACAATAGGTTTCAGGATGTATTGACTTCTGTGCAGGAGGCCCCCCACGTTGCCGGTCCTTCTTGAAACTCCATAAATTGGGTCCACTGGCCTCATCAATCCATTCTTTCCTTCCCTCCTTGCAAGTGCTGCATCTGTCTTTATCTGTGCTTTAACAACACACAGGCTTAATTCTCATCAGGCAGGTAAGTCTCAGACATTGATTTCAGTTACAAAATCCATCCTAGAACATGCAGTCATCCTCTGTCCCTCCAGTGCACCCTATCGATCTGCCAGATTTCCACCCAGTTTGCTTAAATCTTACTGGGAGGTCTAACTGGAGGTATATTTACTCTCTGTCTTGGTCATCTGTGTCATGGATTCTCTCTTTTTTTCTAGATTTGTGGATGAAATGTTGGGACAAAAATCAACCCTCAAAACAAAAAAAAACTAGTACAGCTACGAGCAACAGCTGTGGATTTGTGGGTTCAATATGTGTTTTTTATTTGCTTTTTATCTAATATAAATAACTGAGCAGGCCTCCAAAGCTAAAATATGCTCAATGTTGACAGAGTGGCTACAGTAATGTGTAGCAGGAGATGAAGTTTCCAACATCTAAAACAACAGTGAAGATGAATCATCTCTTCATCACGACTTTGAATTTGTAAAGTTGATTATTAAACCTGTTTTAAATGCTGTTTTGGCCATTTGGTGGCAGCACTATAAGATGTACACTGACATATTATCACCTTCTAATGTTGCCAAACCTGATGAGCCCAATATTCACCCACCTTTTAACTCAGTTTTGTTCTCCACCACCTCCTGATGGAGATAAGTGGCACTTTAGCTGTTTGGTGCTCAACGTTTCCAGCCAGTGGCTAACTTTGTTGGTCTATTGTGTGGTGGTGGGCAGCTAGTGGACAGTATATTTGTCAGAGGTTTTTCACTGAAAACAGCTGGTCTGTAAAACCGTAAAGTTGCAGGCCTTAAACCAAAATTAAATTAGCTGGAAGATGCTAAAAAAAACTCTGTACAGCCAAGAGAAACAGCAGAGTTCATCCCTCCAAGTGACTGCTGTCACATCAAACATAAATGTACTGATCAGTACAGATTTAACAATCTTACAGGCAAAAATCCTCTAAACTATCTTTTTCTACCAGCAGCAGCATCATTAGTGCACAAAGCAGTGCAACCATACGCATTTTATTTAACAGTTTTGACTGTTTGTGACTGGAAAAACTCTCTCTCCACTCACAGTATGCTCTCAGCTCTCTGTACCTACACATTTAGCTCACACCTGCTCTCTGACAGCTAGCAGAGGCATCTTGGAAGGTGTCGCACAACAGGTGGACAGAATAATCTCCTGCAATATAATGTCCTGTGATAAATATTACATTTGTAATGACAAAACAATCTCACTTCAAGGTACATAGCTTCTCTGGAGCATTTGGCAGCATCACACGGTCCTCATCTGCTGATTGAGCCTGCTCAGTTGCCAGCTTGATGATGACTCTTACGAATCAGAGCCGCCTCTCATCCACTTCGCCTTGAAAGTTAACGATCAAAGTGGATTCTTTACCGTGGAAACAACAGCTGACAAAGAAAATCCCACCTTCAGGCCTCTTTATCAGCCTTTCTGGATTCTCACCAGCTGATGAGGACCGTGTGATAAGCACAGAGGCTCCAGAACAACTTCGCAATGTACCTTGAGGTGATATTGTTTAGGAGAGATTTGAGAAGTTTACAGTAATGTTCAGTTTTTGTTGAAGCAGTTGGAGAAGTATTGATTCGAATCAGAGGTGTATCTTTTGCCTTTGGTGGATTGTAGTGTAAAATGCTCCTTCTATTGTCTGACAATCCCTGCCCACACCGACAACAAGCAGTGAAAACACTGAAAAAGTTAATTGCACGGTTCATTTTCTACTCATTAAAGTACTGAGTTTTTTCTCCCCCTTCAGGCAGCGAGAGCAATTACAAAAACGCTGTTGACATGCTTATTATGCTCTAGGCTCCATCATGTTCCTAGTTGCTGCACCCTCCTCCGCTACTATGGTTGCAACCCCTTTCGGCTCTGGCAAACCAATCATTGTTGGTTGATGTAGTGCGTTACTACTGGTGTCCCAGCGCAGGGAAGATGTCAGGAACTAATTTAAAAACTGTGGTATAGTGTGAAATACAGAGAGATTTACCTGGTGGCGATAGACTATATCAGCATTGTGTGAACTCATTTGATAAGGGCTTGAATGTAGCAGACATTCATTTAGATGCAGAACTCAGGCACAGCGGGTTTAAAGGTGTCATATCTAAGAATTGGCCACCTGTGGAATTCAAACTCAACACTGTACACAAGGAAATGTACAGTCGCTCCCACTGTAAGCTTTCGCTGAATAGCTAGTGTTAGCATGAACAGTTGTTTTCTTACCAGTCTAGGAGAAACGTTGCAATTTCAGCATTAATCTTCATACTTTTACTTGCCGAAAGTCGTCTCCAGAAAGCAACAGCAATGTTTGCTCTCACTTTGCTTGTATTTCTATTGCTTCTTTTCTTTGCCGCTGAATGTGGTTTCTTGCTGGGGGCGGGTGCTGGTAATGGTCGATTTCCAAGAGCTTCAGCCATCTTTGTGTTTACTGTTCTGTTCATTAACTACCTGTCTTTAAAGCAGTACCTTCAACATGATTGACAGGAGGTTAAAGTAAGCTCTCTCATGTTGGACTGAGGGTAGACTTGATGCTACAGCGACTCACTATCACCTCTTGAGGTACAAAGTGGTATTACGAGACAGGACAGGCTGGGGCTAGCCGGTTAGCACGCTAATTTCAGTTGATACTTTATCTACCTGCAACACAATACGATGTCATTGACATACCATCAGATTTTTTAACAAAAAGTCTTACATATTGCTCCTTTGATCGTTATACTTGTTGACCATAAATTTATTGCATATAACACAGTGAGAATATCAGCAAACCCTATTTTTAGCTGAGCTGATTCAGTGCCAAGTAAAGCCCAGACAATCTTTCAGGTGTGTGTTTTTGTAACTGTCATAACACATTGCACCTCTGTGCTCAGCTCTGATGGAGAGGGGGGAAAGTGGTTCCCTGGCAACTTTAGGGAACAGCTTGTGCATCCTTGTCACATTGTCATGTGAAGGATAGCCGAGGGCCTTCTCAACAGTCTCGGGCTGTCTGTCTGTGAATTATTTATCGACGAGGGAGACAGTGACATTTCTACACCCTATGAGAACACGAGAGGGTGATGTCTCTCTCAGTGTTTATCCTCATAGGTGGGCGCGATTTGAATATTTGATTTCTGCGTGTACAAGTATTGGAGATTGGTAATTCTCATTTTAAATGAAATGTATAAGGCTAAGTGTTGAGCTGTGTAAGAGCCAAATGTAATACTCCTTCAGAAAAGCTGCTTAGGCGTCACAAATAAACAGTATGTTCACCCCTAATACTAAATGTATTTGAGTAAAAAGGTTAATGATATCAAGTTTTAAATGTTTACTATCTCTCTGCAGAACTATTTCACTCTTGCTCCACTTAATTTAAAATAAATTTTTGTTGGAGGTTCTGTTTTTTCAGGCTTTTTTGGGGAGGTTCTGTCTCTGATGAAAGGTTCCGCTTTTCCAAAATAACGCAGAGCTCCTGCCGAATTGTCAGAATGTGCTTTGGGAATTTTATGCTGCGCAAACACTGCAAACAACACTGAATGATGTAGACAGGCTGCGTGATAGACAGACATGAAGAAGCATGTTCAGACTGAGCACAAACCTCAAAGGTACAGAACACAATGGAGATCCTGACTCCCCAAGGTCACCACAGGCACCAACTGCTGCTGCTCTTCACTCAGTGCGTGCAGCCAGCACAATCTCCTGGTTACCACAGCAACTCTGACTACAGGCCTCCTGTAGTCAATCACCACATTATCAACACACACACAAAAACGCAGATGGCAAGCAGGGGTGGTTGCACACATGCACACAAATACTGTACACACACCCTCCCTTGTAAGCGCCCTCATTCTTACTAGCGTGCAAATGTGTGTGCATGCTCGGGTGCGTGCTCACTGAGAAGCAGGCACTTCCACACAATCATGAACGATCTTATCACTGTTTTTTTGATTTGTATCTGCCAAATGCTCTTGTCACTGTGAGCAGCATTGCCTCTTTTTCTGAGCATTCAAACTTGTCACCCGAAGAATCGGTCTTGGTAAGCGGTAAACGGGTAAAACCTTGGACAGAAATTGTCCTAACAAATTGGCTGGTTTAGGATTTGTAAGTAAACTGTGGTTTGTTTTGCCGTTGCAGGGATAAATCTGTGCTTAAAGAAGGCTCAGACAAGATGCAAAGACAATTTTTTTTCTGCAGGTTTTTACGCATGTGCAGCTGATGCAGGCGGTGCCATGTTATCATTAGATTTCCCTGTCTTATATTCCAAAGAGTAATGATAAACAGTGGTCTGATTATGGTCAGTGGCGACTCCAGGGCTGAGATGGATTTCAGGGGTCTTTTATTGATGCTTGTGTCATGCTCTGAGGTAACTACACATGGGCGGCCGTTTGCTTTTGCCGCTTCAAAGGTCACATTTCATGTTGCGTCCAAATATCAAAAGGCTTTTTATTATATTTCATCAATTTCTGTCTGAAAACCTCCTATATGACCGCATCCCGAGAGGCGATCCATCCATGTGATTCATCCTCCATTCTTCAGTGAACAGCATTCACATTATGCTAACTTTTCCTTTGTGAGACATGGCTGCAGCTGGTGTTTGTGACATTTGAGTAATTTGCGATAAAGTGCTAACGTCTGACTCACAAGTCACCCATGTAATAAATTCCTCCTTGCGTGCTCCCAAGGTCTTCACGGTACATTCAAAGGATATCCCACTTCAACATTTTTAGTCATTCAGCAAAAAAAAAAAAAAAAGCTTTTGTACCAACTGTCTGTGTTGTGATACAGTTATTTGCACTGCAATCTTACAATTAAGCCTTATCTCTATTGTATGTTCTGAGTGCAGAATTTAGACAAAGAGTGGAGGCCAAGAAGGAGGAGACTTATTTCAGATATTATTTTTCTGCTCCTTTTGTCATTTCTTCCTCCTCCACTTCCCTTTGTCATTTCCTCGTATGAATGTCAAAATGTTGAAGGTTAATAATAAGTTAATTGTGAGCTGGGATGCTTTGATTCAGGGCTCGCAATCATGTGGCTTGACAACAAAGAAGGGGATCCTTGCCAGAGCTTTCCATTTGCTAATGTCTATGATTTGATTACACATCCATTAGTTCACTGGAAATCATGTCTTTGCCAATAGGTCACAGTTCCCTGCTACACTCTATAGTCCAGCAGATGCCCAGCAGACACTACTGTGCAGTATTTGCCAGATCAACTAATAGGACACAACAAACTCCAGGCATCTGAGGGCAGGCATCGTTAGGATCTGATGAGACTGCGCCATGTTCAGTGAATTCCAGGTTGCATCTGTAGGTTTCTGTCATACTGTGGAGATAAAAGTGGAACAGCAGCATGTGGAGCTCACTTGATCTGGCCTCCTTTTTTCAAGATGCTTTGAATCCAGTTGGGTGAGAAAAAGAGCAAACTCACTGATCATTTGATATTTGAACTACTCATAGATTTTAAGCAGAAATGGCTAAAATTCACTGGTTCTAGCTTCTTAAAAGTGGATATTTGCTGGTTTTCTTAGTTTTCCATTGTATAAAGCAGAATATTTTGGGATTATGGACTGTTATGCAGGCAAAATGAGATAGATGTCAACTTCAGTAGGTGGAGGGTGTACAAGACATAATATGACATAATGTGAATTATTGTTAGTTGCAGCACTAGATGTGATGATGATTAGGCCTGCAACCAAATCAGAATGCATTGATCTGCCAGTTATTACACTGATTCATCATCATTTGGTCCAATAAAAATGTCATTTTCCCAGAGCTCAAGGTGATGTATTCAGATCTGACCAACAGTCCAAAATCCAAAAAATGCTCATTTTCTGTCATAAGAAACAAAGAAAGTCACAAAGAAAAGCAGAAACATGTAAACAAGAATCAAGGCTGCGTCCTCACCTCATTGGCCCGGACTCGATTCTGACCTGAGGCCCTTTGCTGCACGTCGTCCTCTCTCTCTTTTCCACGCTGTCACTCTCCTCTCCCTATTAAATAAAGGCAAAAATCGTTCAAATAGTTGCTGCTTAATTTTCTGTCAGCAGACCCATCAATTCATCGACAAATTGTTCCCGCTCTAATCATAACTTCCTCTTATTCAGAAACAGAGATCAGTCCATTTGTGGGGATAGACAAGAACTTCATTCACCTTTTGCAAGATTTCCTTTGATGCCAGCAGTCATGTGTGAGATTTGTCAGGCACAGGATATCCCGCTCTGAAATAAAACTCGTGTCACATTCGCTCAAGCACATCCTGTATCATGCAGCACTGAGAGGGGTGAGGGCTCAGTTTGTCAACAGCATTTCAACACAAAGACCTCTGAGGTCTGCGGCTGACAGCCTAACAAGAGCAGGTTACTGTAGGTGCTTTTCAGCTGCTTCTGAAACAATCCCCTGCTTGCCACTACCTTTATCTCCACTCCACAAGCATGAAACGCTTTCAGCTGCACACTGCGATTTTACTTTTGGACCAGAACTGAGATGCTCCCAGTCTTTCCTGTAATCGTGTTGCGTCCACGTCACTAAAATCCCTGTGTTTGTCTCTGTGTATTTCAGATATTCACACGCTACGGGAAGTGCTACACCTTTAATTCGGGCCAAGATGGACGGCCGCTCCTGGTAACGATGAAGGGTGGGATGGGCAACGGCCTGGAGCTGATGTTGGATATCCAGCAGGATGAATACTTGCCTGTATGGGGAGAAACTGGTAAGATTACCTTGAGGACACATTGCAGGAAACATCCCATTCCCAGTTCTGAAGACCTCAGCTAAAATCACAAAATTGGTGTTTTTGTTCACCCTTAAGCGAGGACTTGAGTTCAAAAGTTTTTTAATCAACTAAACACCAGAGTGGCCAGTTATTTTCAGTGTTGGTCTATCTCAGGGAATCCCCTCTAGTCAGGCCGACTGTGCTGTGTTCGCTCACTGCAGGCACTTTTGATACAATGATTGTGAAATCCTGAATCCATTTAGTGTCGTGAACATGAGCGTACTTTAGACCAAATAGGTTAAAATGTGTTTTGTCTGCAGCAAATGTCAGCTCCGGTATGCACCTGAAATATGAAATCTTCTGAACTCTTCTCGCTGCACACTTCCTCTTAACACACACTTATTTATGAGTGATGATCCTGAAAAATGCAGCCTTTGCTCATTTGAAATGCATCTGCCATGTCCCAGCGATGTTATTGACTAATCTGTATAAAGACAGATGGATATTGATCACGGAAATTTTATTTCATTGTAATATAATTGTATCACTTGTCAGTTAGCCTTCAAGTCCGCATAAATCAAACAAGAGCAGAACCATTTGCCGGATATAAAATCAATGGACAGGCTCTTCCAGTCAGGGCCGACCCATCATCAACACAGTTGAGTCTCCTCTGTGCTGCCGCGGCAGACCCTGAAACTCTGATTTTAAATGCAGCTGCATATGTTGCTGTGCATTTCCATCAATATTTGATATGCACTGGGACATGAATGGAGGGAGACAGTTCAGTGGTCACAGAAACTCTGTGTTCACGGTCATAATTAAGCACGAAACACAAAGCTGTGATATGAGACTAATGTTTAAATCTAAAGCTGCATGCACTCAAAGCCTAAATGATTTAATAATGTTAATATCTAATGCTCTTTATGTAAGATTTTTAAATGATTAATGAGTTTTACAGGAGGGATGTGGTGGAAACCTGAGGAAGGGATAACTACAGTACAACACAGTCATATACTTAATTCACATGCTTTTCACCATTTAATTATTTTAGCATGATGTCATTATTATATTATTGTCCATCACTTTGCATACTGGACTGTATTGTCATCACAAAGTTTTGTTTTCTCAAAGTGATTGCAGTTTTCAATGAACTTTGCTGGCAATGCTCTTAATTACTTGTTAAAAGTCTGTCTTTATAGTGAAGCTACTAGGCAGCAGTAGGAATTAACAAAACAAGATACGATTGTCTTAAAGTCAGGAAAAATGTCAGCCACAGGTGCCTTTAATATCAGACCCTGTTATTCCAGACACCTGATGCTTTTGTCATTACTGCCATAATGATGCAGATTGACCATTTATTAGGCCCATTATAGCAGCATTTATTTCCTGTTTGTTTAATCTGGCCGAGTGCCCTGCAGTGCATGATGTGCCAGTTCAAACACCTGGGCTCTCACTTATCAAAGCATGCAAATTCTGAATGTGTGTGCGTGGGAACTGTCTGTGAGAACGAGAAAATTGATATTTATCGAACACGTACATGCACAACTGCACACAATGAACAATGATGAAACTGGCCGATTCATCCATCTCCTTGTGCACGAAGAGGCTTATTTATATGCAGAAACACCCCCAGCCAACCAAATATGGTCAGCACTTCCTTCTGAAAGTCTGAGTAGCTTAAAAGTAGAGCAAACAAGACAGAGATGGCCCTGCAAAGTAGTACGTGTCGTTCTACCTACCATGCAAGATTTTGGCACAAAAGATTTGCCTGTTGTTTATGTCACACCTCCAATGGAAATAAAGGTATAAAAGGGATAATTTCACTTTGAAACAAGTGCTTGTTTTCTAAATAAAAGCAAAAATGTGTTCAGGAACAATAGTTTACAATCTATGCAGTATGATATGGTTGACAGTAGAGTTTAGGATTTGTGTGTCTGTAATGTAAGATTGTTCGACGAAGGCTTTGCTGCACATGAAAAGATTGATCGTTCACATTCTGTTTGTAGAAATCTACACGTGGTTTAAGCGCAAAACTGTCAGTACGCACGGCTGATCAGGTCAGAGAGTGTCAGTCTAACATTTCACTGCGCTCAGTTTCACACCTACAGGCAATTTAAAGTTTTTACTTCACCTCACCTGCATGTCTTTGCAGTGTGGGAGGAAACGGGAAGCAGACACAGACAGATCATGTGAGCTCCTCACAGAAACAACACGGCTGGGTGTATGAAACCCTTTATGCCATGAAGAAACAGTGGGAACCAGTGAGGGTCCGTGCTGGTCGACTAATACCGAGAGAGCTCAGCGTGATGATGAAGTTAAAAAACGAAACGAAAGAAAATATGGGTTGGCAGGTGTCATGATGTGGTTTTAGAAAATGAGATTCTCTGCAGTTTGACAAGCTTAAACCCATGGCTACAGTATGTTATTTTCTTCTTTAATTACTGCATACCAGAACTTCTTTCACAACAAAGCACAGCCGCTGAAATAGCTGTGCGGTTAGTCCAAATATCATTATTCCAATTGGATGACAGATGGCCATGACTTAAAGATGAAAGGAGCTTGGGCACACTCATGTATATGTGCTGCTCCGAGCCTCGAGCAGTTGTCTTTGCAGAAATGGCTTTGTACCCAGTCTCACAAGAGCAATGTGTAACAGTTAAAGTCTGTCGCTCTTTGTCAAAGCTCTCGTGCTGAATTCCAGCTGCATCCCTGAGCTCTTTAATTGAAAATAGTGAGAAAGCCTGGCACTTAGAAGACGATACCGAGTGACAAGCGGGGAGGAAAGGCGGCAGGAAGCAGACATCCTACTTTATCCCCGAGCCAGCGCTCAAAGGAACTAAATCTCTTGAATCCAGCCTGCCATCACCACGATAAGCAGCACCAGGTCTCTGCAAATGTGCTGGAAATATGTTTGCACAAGTGCCAGTTTGAATCACCATATCATTGTGATGTTCCCCCAATCTCAGTATCAAAGAGGCAATCTGCTTCATTTAGAATACATACTGCAAAGTGCTGTTGGAAAGGAAACTGTCAGCTGTATTGATTTACTTTTTATCCTCATCGCCATTATCCATTCACTTTCATTTCACCGTGCCATAAATAAGCCTCCTGCGGGGTATGTCATCAACCGCCGCGCTTAGGAGGTCCATCGTCTTTATCCTCTCACTCCTCATTCCAGCTTTTGTTAACTCCTAAAAGATCACAGTGTGTTTGTCATCCCTGGAAGTCCATAGGTAAACCTAATGCATAAGCAATTACTCCCCAGGAAAGGCTCTTTCTAGTTCAAAGAAGACTGCAAGTTAATGATATTTTGAAGCTCTTGTGTTTTTTTACATTTTGTTTCTGGCTTGTTTTTCACTCACTGGCAAACATATTCCCCTGCTGCAAAGCCTTTTCTACATTTGATTAGTAACAGTTGCTGCTGGGCAGATCATGCGGGCCAATGTGTGCATACAAATCATCATCATCTCTGTTGTAAATGTCCCAACCTCTTCTTGTCAACAGACGAGACGTCGTTTGAAGCAGGGATCAAAGTTCAGATCCACACCCAGGACGAGCCGCCGTTCATAGACCAGCTGGGCTTTGGAGTGGCGCCGGGGTTTCAGACCTTTGTCTCCTGTCAGGAACAACGGGTACGTCTTGGGAACAATGGCAGAAATAAAAAAACAGAGAGTATTAAAATGTATTGCATCAGGGAAAAATCTCTGAAATAAGGCCATTTAATCCAATTTTGAGGATTTCAAAGTGATATTTTCTCTAAATCAAAGGGTCTCCTGCACTATCAAAAGGATGCAAACATAATGAGCCATTTCAGCTTTAATAATATTAATAATAATAGCAACCTTGGTTTGCAATGTTCTTTTAAAATAGTACCACAAAGTGCTTCATTAAAAAAACACAAAAAACATGCATTAATACATCAAAAAAGATTGGTACAATAAAAGTAAAAGTTAAAAGTGACCTAGCGCAGAAAGTCCAGTTATTGCAAAAGTTTGAAACGATGAGTTCACAGAAGAGATTTAAAGGAAGCCACTGAGGGAGCGAACAAATTTCAACAAGAAGGCCGATTCAGAGTCCGGGGGCCTGGACGGAACGTACGCCGTCTCCTTTAGTTGGAAGTCTGGAGCGGGAGGCTGCGAGCAGAGTTTTGTTCTAGGATCTGAGATTAAGTCTAAGTACATCTAAGAACATGAGCCCACAGATGTGTGCTGAGACACTGTGATCTAAAAGCAATGAGTAAAACTTCAGATAAAATGATAAAAATGATCAGATTCTTTAAAATAAAAGCAGAGTTTTTTTTTTCTTTTAATATGACCTGCTTTAGTCCACGCAGCTTTGCTATTGGCTCAGTAAACCTGTCACGTAACATTCATTATCTAACGTTGCTGTCAGTTTATCAATGGGCAAAAATGTCACAATGTCACTTTTTCACTCTGACAGCTGCAAAGGTTCAAATCTGGTTGACGTTTGTCACAATCTGTATATCAGTTTGTGTGGACTCTTGCAAACACGTCATCTATTGCGCACACACATCAGCTCATACGCTGGCTAACATCATCAATAATGTATACTGGGATCACTGGGAGTGTTTCGGGGCTTTCGACCTCAGACATCCTGCACAGCCCAGGTGACCCTGCTCCGGGCTGATGAGGCCTTGGCCTGTGTCCCAGAAGCACTCACACTCTGCTGCTCACTGCCCTTAATCCTCAACCATCTGGAGGATCTCTCTGGTGCATCTGAGGCACTCTGATGGCTCTGCCCTTGTCTGCTCCCCATCACTCTGCAGCAGTCTGAGAGCTTCGCTGAACTTTCACTGGCCAGTCAGTATCTCAATCATGTGAAATTTAAACAGTGAGCACAAGCTGTTCAGTCAGCGAGTTTATCAGAAACTCCCGCTGTGGGTTTAACAATGTCAAGCCAAATGAGGCACATTTTAAATGTATTTAAAACCCCATTAAATTCTATTCTTATATTGAATCCTATTACTCCCTGTGATCTGAAAGGGTGGCTACTGCCGGAACCACTGAGAGCGATCCCCCAGCTCTCTGCTCGACACAGATTTTAAAATTCTGGTCCACGCACAGACTGCGTGGCTGTCACAGAGGTTACAGAGTGAACTGAACACACACTGAAGTTACTGTACACAAACCGCAACATGGTGCCGACAGAAAAACAAGTCGTCATTTATAAAGCGAGCATTAACTGAACACTCGGCAGTGTTTAGACTGTCTTTCTTTTCCTCCGTTACAAACATTAACCTGATAATCAAACGGATCGTATAAAGGCAGGTTGCTGAGGAGAAGGGAATATTGATGACCAAGACGGTCACTAAGTACATTTACTCAGCTGCTCATTTGCTTTTAATCTACTCTGTTTATTTCCATTTTTAGGTGCTGCTTTATACCTCCTTTACCAACTTTCAGAGGCAAATATTGTGACTTCCAAAAGTGACTTTTCAAGGTCCAAAAGCAGTAAAATTATCCAATATTTCACCAAAAAGCAAAGATGACAGAAAAGTTTAATGATTATAGAAATTTTTGGAGTGGAACTTTGTGCGTTATTATTTCTCACCCCATTAATCATCTCACAGCCTCTCAGATTTATCTAGTGGCTCTTTGGAGGGGGCCCAAACCCGCGGTTGGGAACCACTGGAACTACTAAACGCTTTATAAATTAGTTAACACCAGCTCCACCTCCAGCAGCTGCAACAGTAAAATGCCTTGTACACATTTTTCTGCAGAACGACTGCTTTTACTTTTCATACTATAAATGCAGGACATTCAATTATTAAGGAGTATGTCACCATTTTTGTATTAGTAGTTCTAAGTAAAGGATCTGAATACCTTTTCCACCACTAAACAAAGTGTTTCCTGAATCTGTGTATTCACAATCGTGCAGTCTCAGTGATTGAGGAGAGTAACGTACTTGTCACAGGCCCTGTTCAAGGCTTTTGTTGGACTCCGGGGAGTTGAAATGAGGCGTCCCGCACGCTAAGCACTGCACTATCAGCGCTGTGCCATGTTTTGAAGGACAAATGCTATTCTGCTTTCACACAAAGGCGGTTAAAAACATAATTTTTCCTGGGAATCAATCCTGTGTTTCTCGCGGAGGGTCTGCCTCAGATCCATCAATACCGTGACAATGACAGTTACCTTTTTATTCTCCTTTAATATGGTGGAGGTTGACAGGGCTGCTTTGTTAGCTGAAAATTGACTGCCGAGCCTTCGGTGTGAAATACAATTACCTCATATTTACCAATCCTACAGTGCAGCTCAGGGCACTGTTCATGATTGGGAGTCCCTTGGAGACCCGGGGGCCCTTGTCAGGTCTGACATTTACACACTTGGGGCCTTAAAATTATCATACAAATACAAACTTTCCCCGTTCGGCTCATGGAAGTCTGCCTTCCTCTGTGAAACGAAGTGTGTGTAAGTTATTCCACTGAAGTGTGAATAATTCTGCGGGTGTGATGGCGAGCATACAGCCAGACAAATCGTATACTCTGGCCCATAATGTGCTTCAGAACCATGCATAATGAATGGAGGAGAGAAAGGGATGGATTTGAGGGTGATCTCAGTCCTTCCACGTCCACCATACAAGCCAGTGTGTTCCAGTGTCGGCGAGCTGCAGCAGGATTTTGCATGCTGCTAATGTCGCGTCTGCAGGAAACTGTCCCTCTTTGTTTTTCTCTATATCTCACTAGCTGCCTCAGTTTTTTCCTCTCCAACAGTCATTACAATTCCTCTGATACAGTTCCTCTCTTTTTGATATGATTCCCCTCTCTCGCTCGCTCTATTTATTTATTTATTTATTTCATTGGCTGGCAGGCTTCATTAATCTAATGCAGTTTGCTCGCAGTCATTCACTCTGCTTCAGCAGTCCTATAGTGTAAAACCGTCGGGGTCTTTTCAGTCGGCCAAACTGTCACTCACCGTGATCCCACAAAAGAAGAATCTACAATTTCCCCCTACTTAACATGAATAGCAAAACCCTCCAAGTGTTTCTTCTCCCAGCTTGCCTCCATCCTCCTCTTTTTGCTGACTCTGGCCTTTCCTTTCTTTTTCTTTTTTCTACCTCTCACCATTTTTGTTTGCTCTCTCTCAGTCCATTAATGAACAGGGAATCGAGGTCACAGTCTTAACATGATGCCCTTTCTTCTTCATGGCTGTTAAACAGCAAACAGCACCTCTAACTTGTCCTGAAATCTCTTACGCCACATTCACTTCGGTCCACACTTGCATAATTAAGCTTTTGCGGAAGTTTAACCAATGGGAAGTAATGTCGCCACAAGGAGGTTTATAATGGCTGAGTGGAGCTTTAGAAAATGCAGAAAATAGCAGACCTCTGAGCATAAAAGAGTCATTACCCATTGATGCAGCTCCGCCAGGAGGTCTAGCCCTCATGATTAGGTCAATAAGTACACAAGCACCTATCATTGATTGACATTTTACCCAGCTCTAATGGTTTTTATGTTCTGTTTGACTTTGTCAGATGTCCTTGATGTGAAAATAAGCAGGAGAACCTTTCCAGTCTCCAGATTATATTTTTGCCAGAGCTGTCTGGTTTCTTCAGTGTGCTGTACTTTATGTGTGTGAATACTGTGCGTGTGGAACATCGCCTTGGGTTATTGGTAACCAAATCCAGTGCGCGACACACGTGGCTGCCTCTTGCACTCAGTACAAATTGTAAAATGCAGGTCCTTAAATCATAACAGTGGCCTTTAATTTATTGCTGTGTGAGCACTCAGTGATGCACTGTTCGACTGGATGAGATGGAAGCACGCAGGGGCTGGTTTACAGCCTCCTACTTCATTTAATGCATGAAATTTTTGCCCTTCTTTTTAAAGGTAGCTGAAATGTAAATAAATGCTGCTAATGTTTTCAACTGGACTCAAAAGTATGCACAAGATTCAAAGGTTTACATCTCACATGTATGTAAGGTGGCGCTCTTGAGGCTCGGCTAGAAAGGCTAGTGCACAATAATTAGAATAAGAATAAAAATAAGAACAAGTAATGATTCATCTGAAGGCAAGGGGCAAGATTTCAGTATCAGAAGTGTTCTGGTTGCCATTTGTAGTCCGAGTGGTCACATTTGAGCGGGGTTTGGTTGTTTGTAGATAAACAGTCTGTGTGGAGGGTAAAAGAGGCAGAATGCATCGGCCAAAATGCACTCTCACAACCCACTGGCTATCGTCTGCTGATGATGTAGCTTTTTATTAGCTTTTCTTTATGTGTCTGCGTTCATATGCAGATTTCTGTTTATAGAGATTAGCCGAAATGTTGTGTTGTTGTCATTTTGAAAGTCAAGTTGCGGAGTGTCAACAGTGACTGGTGCATGGAACAAGAAGTCTTGGCCCAAACATCCGTTGTCTGTTATCCAGATATCTGCTGCCGACACCAGAAGCCAAGAAACACTGGCCGTTGCCCTCAGAGGCTAAATCATCAGCAGACAGTAGCTGATGGGTTCTGAAAAAGCTCTGTGTTCGACTTGTGGTTATAGTAGAAGCCTATAAGTCTACATTAAGTGCGTGTTTTATAGCGCAGGTTGCACAGGAGAGATAGAAAATGTACATTTGTTAATCAAAACAGAACACACCGCACTTCTTCCTGCAGCAAAGCTGTTTAGAGTGTAACTTACAACATCACAGCTGTACTACACAGCTGATACCATTCAGCTCCTGCATGAGGAGTGGGCAGTACAATGAAAGCACAGAGGGAGGATAGGAGGAGGAGAAGCGTGGGAGAGAAGCTCCCACAATAAGCACCACTACGCACATGTATTCACCATGGAGTAAGAACAAGATTCATTTTCCGTGCCAAATTCAATAAATGTGCAATGGCTTCTCATATAGACCGAGCAAGTAGTTTATCACCATATTGACAGAAAGTACAAGGTCAAATGACTGCATTAACGGGCCACGGGAGAGGATGTTCGACAGACGGCATGCTGAAAGTGGTTCTGCGCTGTTGCTTCTCTCTCTCCCAGCTGACGTATCTGCCTCCACCGTGGGGGGACTGCAAGGCCACGCCGATGGACTCAGACTTCTTCAGCACTTACAGCATCACGGCCTGCCGGATCGACTGTGAGACGCGATACCTGGTGGAGAACTGCAACTGCAGGATGGTCCACATGCCTGGTAGGAAGCAGAAGGGGCATCTCATGGCTGGACACAGATGCTGTAGATCTTTTTACTTAAAAAGATGTAGACGTTACAGCGCCCGATGTTGTGGTTGCGAATGCTTTCATTTGAAATGTTGGTGACAAAACCATTCCTGAAGGAACAACTGCTTTTTGCCAGTGACTGCAGAAAATCAGATACTTTCACACTCCAGTGAATCGGAAAACACAACTATCTTCACTCTGTGTTTGTGCAGTGATTACAGCTGGCATTCGCTGTCTACTTCCTGCGTTTAATCACTGCGTGGCATCTCAGACGGCAAATTGAAAGGGAGTTTGGCACAGAGGAAACATTTGTATTTGGCCTCCGTTAACCTCCGCTCACCTGTCCAATAATTGTTAATGTCTCTCTCATCAATCAGGGTCACTTTCAGCTCTGTGTTTGCATATTAAGAGCCAAGCCAATCTGTCTGTGTTATAATCAGGATTAGCCGCTATCTTGCAGTGATTGTGCAGTTGATTAATGCGAGTCTACAAAGAACTCCCCAGTGAAAATCCTCTGCCCTGTGGATTGCTCTCCGCTGCTATTCATCTCTCCTATCTCGATGTCATTAGAGCCATTTTTTAAAAGAGCATCAACCAAAATGCAGTGAATTATTGCAGCTGGGAAATAATTTCCTTCACAAAACTTCACAAGACTGAAAGCGAGCGACAGCACAACGGTTAATGAAAACAGTCACGAGATGAGATCAAATTTGCAACAAATATCCAGTCGTGATAAGGACGGCAATGACTGTCGAAGACAGAATTAATTATGAGCCCAGATCTCGTCATCCTTTGAGCTTTTTTGAAACCGCCTCCCTGTTTTTTGTTCAGACTGAGAACACTGTGTTTCTTCTGCCTGTCCTTAGGAGATGCCCCATACTGCACCCCGGAGCAGTACAAGGAGTGTGCAGATCCTGCCTTGGGTAAGGAGATAACCCAGCATGCTGCGCGTGTGTGTGCATGCGTGTGTATGCACTGTTCAATGTGTATATCCCACTGTTCAGAGCCTGATCCAAGCTGATAACAGATAATAGTGTTCCTTCAGCCTGATGGTAGCCATTCTCACACAGTAAACCTCGGGCCTGGCGCTCTGCTTGTCACACTCCTGTCTCTCCATCAGCTGATACCTCTCAGGCCTTTCATGTCTGCAGGCTTGTTTTTTATTGACTTGCAATCTCTCGCTCTTTCGTGACACAGACTCACGTGTTGGCCTCCGGCTGCTGCCGCCTCTCTCACTCCGTCGCCGTATGTCTTATATCTTTTGTGTCTCCTACTGTATAAGGGTCTCTGGGGTGTCTCCTCGCGGCTTCTGTTCCCAAGTTTCCTTTCTATGCCTTTCACTTTGCTGGCATGTTGTTTGTCATTCCGGGGTGACGATGCATCTATCTCTCCCCGTGCCTCCTCTCTCTAAATCTCTCTATCTTCCCTCTCTCTCTGTTTCCATCCACTTTATTTCTCAGACTTTCTTGTCGAGAGAGACAATGACTACTGTGTGTGCGAGACGCCATGCAACTTGACACGCTACGGTAAAGAGATGTCCTTTGTCAAGATACCCAGCAAAGCATCAGCCAAGTACCTTGCCAAGAAATTCAACAAAACGGAGCAGTACATAGCGTAAGTCACATTCTTATGTCTTATTTATCCAAGGATGAACATGGATTTTTCAGCACTGCTTCACTTTTTATTCAGCTTTACACTCCTCATTGTAGCCTGTCTTGCACTGCCGGCTGCTAAGCTGCAACACATAAAGCAGTCGGAAATTATGCTTGTCAATGTCATTCAACTGTCATCTAAGTGCATTGCAGGACCTGTGATTAAAGAACGCCTCCAGACATGTTTTAAGAACAAATCCTCTGCTTTGAATAATAACTTGTGCCTTGTTAAATATTCCTAAAAGCATATCTAGTCCTTCTCCCTCAATTAAAAATCCAGAATCTATGAATATCCAAATATTTTAAGATTCATGCAAAGACAAGTCCATTGTCGTGTACGTGACCTGGAGGTTTCGAGTTCTTCGCATGTCATCATGGCAACTGGCTTCCAAACTAGTCGTGATGTGAGAAAATCTTCAAGTGTTGAACTCTAAACAGTAACCACTTTACGTGTTCACCTTCTCTGGGTCTATTTTTAGAAATTTTGTCGTACAAATTGGTGATTCCAAGCAAAATCGAGGACTTACAAGGAGTTTTATTTCATCCCTTCCAAAAAAGCTGTTTTTCATTGAGTATATGTCAGAAAGGATTAACAAATGATCACATTCTGCTTGATTAGTCTCACAATTTTTTTATATATATATCATAATTTGAAACATCATTGTCATCACTTCACGTTTGATTTTGAATACATTTGCCATATTGTGATCAGTAGCGCAAAAAAATATTCTAATTACAGTAACATTGTGATTTGGACCTCAGCCATATGCCGCAGGCTTTCTGCCAGTTTTCATTGTCTTTTGCTTTTGTTAATGATTTCCTACATGTCTCACCAACTCCTGGAGAAAGGAAACCATTTGCTCCTTCCAGCTTTTTGCTGTTAATTGAAATTAGCAAAATAATTAGTAAATGCAGGCTTCTCCCAACACTTGAACGCAAAATGCAACATGATGTGGCTCCATCGTATGTGCTCGTGCTGCAAGTCTCAAACGTACAAGATTAAAACCTGATAATTGTCAGTGTTTTAAGTGGATCAAACCACTCGCGCACACACAGTAAACACCATTAAAGCTGAAATCTCTTCACCTGGATTTTCTAATTGAGGATAGAAAAGAATAAGGAGCTTCCAGTCAGAGCGTAACTTGATTAATCAACCAATAGTAAGTGTTTCTTTTGCCAAAACTTCTGGATAGCTCAAAAGTAGTTCAAGGGAAAAAAGGAGAGGGTGCAATAATAGTTGAATCTTTTATCTATCATTCCCGCCAGAGCTGCTGAGGACAAGATAATTACACCATATGTAGTCAGAGTGCTGCAAAAACCTTTCACTTCTCACTTCAGAAATGCTTTTTTAATTCCCTATAGATAGACTTCAGCCCATCCAGTTCATTTTTTTGACTGGCCACACTTCTAAGCAGTCTGAATATTAGCTGGGAGTCTTCTGCTATCTGGGCTGCACAGGGTTTACTGCTGTGAAACTCAAGTCTGTGACAGCGGTCTGTCTCTCTGCTGGAAACCACACACACAGACAGGGAGCGAGTCGCAGCTTCACCAGCTGTTCGACAGCAGCTCTGATCGGACGTATTGCGGGTCACACACTAAGCAATGAAAATATCTAACAGCAAGGAAGCATAATTTCAGCTGCGGGCTGACACCTCACACAGGTGGGCCTACAAATCAGGGGAAAACGCCCAGGAATGTCAGTAATGAGAAGATAAAAACCACCTAGATCAGTGATTCCCAACCAGGGATGCTCGTACCCCAGAGGGGTAACTGCTTCTGCAGCTGGGTACGTGTAGAGAAGCTCAAATGAAAAAAAATAACTACAGTTCAATTTAAAAATATATCCACACATTGAGTTGGCTTTAACACCGTGTGCTATATGCATAAATACCTGTCACCAAGCAAGCAGAGGCTTCTTACAGTTAGTTTAAAGTATGGGATGAATGGTTGATATAGATGGATAAACAGTTCAGATATCTAAAAGTAATGGATAAATAATTGAAATAGTTATCAAATGTCTGCTGAGAAATAGGTCTGTGGGGGCTTGAGCTCATCTGACAGGACGGTGGTTGTAGACCTGACAAAAAAGGTTTGGAGCCACAAACCGAGATTACCTCACCAGGCGAGGAATTAAGTGCGTGATGATTGTTCTTCGTGGTGTTTAAAAGGCCTGTTTTATGTACTTTTAATACAGTTAGTGCAATCAAACTGCAGGAGTCGGAAGATTGTTTCCCGCACTTAGCGTAAAACGAGCAGATGTTGCGTGTTCATTTTTCTCCATCTCTACAATATCAGATGCAATTTACATTCATCCGTTTCAGCTCTGCCCTCGGCTTTACCAGAGTTCCTTTTAAGACTGACAGATCGTCACTTGTCTTGCCTTAAATTTAAGTAATGAAACAGTGCGTCGCGTCCAAGAAAAGAAACTACAAAGCCGAATTATGGTTTTGATCTCAGCTCCAGTGGGGTCTGAAGTCTGAAGGGAGGATATTCAGGAATGAAAATAATAGCCCGCCATGCCCTGGGCCTTTAAACTAATCCCCATTCTTTTTCTTTCGACTCTAGTCATGAGTTTTAGACATTAACACAGTATGAAATCAAACAGCTGTCATCATTTCCCTTGTTTTCCTCAATGACCAGAGCCACCTAAGGGAAATTAGTAAGTGACGGTAGGTTATTTACTCAGCTTGACACATCTGCTCTGTTATCTGCAGGAAGTGGCAGGCTCGCCAGTCATCTTCAGTGCCTGAGGACGCTCTGATAAAAAAATAAATAAAATATAAACTGAGACATTGGAATATGTGACTTAAGACTGCGCGCTTCTCTTTCTGTTTACAGTGATAACATTCTGGTTCTGGATATCTACTTTGAAGCGCTGAACTACGAAACCATTGAACAAAAGAAAGCCTACGAGCTGGCAGGCCTTCTGGGTAAGGAAATGGCTGTCAAGCGTTTTCTTGGGAATAGATAATACGCAGTATGAAACATGACAGATGCTTTTTATGTGAAGTGACAGTAACGCAACTGCTTGCATTTTTATAATAGGTGTTCTGGTCCCAGAAGACACAAAACTGTCTCTTTAATCTATCTTGGCTTTTCAACTGCAGAACTGCGAACATCTATGTTATCCGTTTCATTTGTCACCTTTCAGACCTTAATAAAGATAAAAAAAAGTATGTTTGAAACCTGATCTCTGTTCATGTGAACTCATAGAGATGGTTTTGTGCTCTCTTACTTGTCTTTCAAGGTGATATTGGAGGTCAGATGGGTCTCTTCATTGGAGCCAGCATCCTCACTATTCTCGAACTCTTTGACTATCTATATGAGGTAAAATATGTCCCATCATCATCATCATCATCATCATCATCATCATCATCATCATCATCATCATCATCATCAGGAGTCTCTCACTTACAACCCTGATTCCAGAAAAGCTGTTTAAACAAAACACAATGCAGTCATTGTGTGTTTACTGGTTTTGCCCAATCATGTTTACCTGTGGATTGTTTTAGCAGTCTTTTGTTGCTCCTGTCCCATCTTGTTAGAAACATGTTGCTGCATCAAATTCAGAATCAGCAGATAGTTACAAAAATCTATGAAGCTGATGAGAGAAAACAGTAAAATATATTGGGCTGTATTTTCGACTCCGCCGAACAGGCGCGGCGCAAAGTCAGGTCCGCTTCACCGATGGGGAGTGGCGGCGCAGACTTTGGTATTTTCGTGCACTGCATCGCCGGTGCATCTCCACCCCCTTCTCATCTCAGTCCCACCCAGCGGCGCAACTCGGAAGGAGGGAGGGGAGAGGGCGTGGAGTGTGTTTGACACAGCCGAGTCAAATCTTCACCAGTCAGCTCCCCGCCTCACCTTTAAATACGCTGCTGGCGAGGCGCATGGAAAGTTTCGAGGATGACTGAGCAGGAAAGTGTCCGACACCCAAACTTCTCCCAGGAGGAGAGGAGGAGGGGGTCCTTAGATGGTAAATCCTCGGCCTCCTCTTCCTCCTCCTCCTCCTCCTCATCCTATGCCGACACCTCCCCCTACTGCGCCGCAACGCCCATCCTGGCACACCTCTGTACGCCTCGGTTTACCAAAATACCAAATGTGCCGTGCGCCTGCCTGCGCTGCACGGAAATACCACTGCGCAGGGTGCACAGCCTACGCCACGCCGGCGGCGGAGTCGAAAATAGCGCCCATTGTCTTTATACTGTTTTCAGTTGAGTTTAAGTCAAAAAGGATCAGTAAATGATCACATTCTGTTGTATTACACTGTTTTACACAGCGTCCCAACTTTTTCGGGGTCGTAGATAAAACATCTAGTACAATGTATTGTTTATGCAAATGTGTACTGCTCCTGTATTATGGAATCACTTGATCACGAAATGGAGTTTTTCACACAAGGCACTCAGCCACACAAGGACATGTTTCAGCGAGCGTGACGAACGCTCTGTCCCTCACAACCCTGCAGCCCATCTCTGTGAGACACACACACATCTCAGCCGCGGCGACGCCGAATACATTAACATTTCGGATGTATTATATTTTAGATTAGTCAGGATGTCTCTGTCCGTTCTCATTAGAGTAACTATGTGTCGCATGCTTCTTCCATTCCTTCCCCTCTACCAGCAATGCTCTGTGACTTTTTGTGGGTCCTTCATTATAGATGTGAGTGTGAGAGACGGGTTGAGCGAAAAGCAGCACCTGCAGGATCGATGGGGGAACCATATTTATAGATACAAAAAAATCAATGTCATTTGAAGTTTTGTTTGCCAAACAAAAGTCCAGAGCGTGCAGGCTTGAACCTTGTTTTCTGAATGTTATGTTCTGATCCCAAAACGTCACTAATTTGTGTCCTCGCCTATTTCCAGGTGATCAAGTACAAAATGTGCCGATGCGTGAAGAAGAAACACAAAGGCCGCAACAACAATGACCGGGGAGCTGTGCTGAGCCTGGATGATGTGAAACGCCATGTCAGTAGGCTACTGCTAAGTACTTTCATTGTGTCAGACTGCATTGCTTTGACAGGGGACACAGTCTCCTCTTTCTCTTCACTGTCTCAACTGCAGCACAGTGGAGGAGGATGAAATGGTGCTTGTGAGGAAGAGTGAACAATAGAGTGAAGAGATGAAGATGGAGGGAGCCGGGGAGGGGAAGACTTGAGAAGGGGATCGACGAAAGTGATTGGGATGAGAGGGAGAGAAAATTGAGTGAGAGGGAAGCAGGAGAGCGGGAAGTGGCTTGAATTTAATCAAAGCTGGTGGACAGCACCGGCAGGGACAGGCCAGAATAAGAGCTTTGGAAGGTGTGACAGCTCACTTATTTCCAAGTGTAAATGAAGCCAGTTCACTTTAATTGTAAGTGTGTGCCCAGGCAGAGAAAAGGGGAAAGACATGCTCCTCCTCTGATCTGCTCTCCTCAGCTGCTCTGCTCAGTCTTTCCATGACCTTCATCTCTGAGTTTATTATGAAAGTATTTCCTCTCTTCTTTTGGCCCGGCGTGTTGCTCGTCATGTTTTTCTGAGGTTTTCTCAAATGTCTTTTATTTTCTCTTTTATTCTGGCTGCGATGACTCTCCCTCTCAATGTTTACCTTCTCTCTACCTCAGTACTTCCTCTCCTGCTGATCATTTCCCTCCACTGTCTTTATCCCCCCCTGCTTTACCTTCCCTGCCTTTATGCTTCATTGCCTCATTTATGTCCCTCTCAGACTCCTTGTGAGAACCTGCGTACACCATCAACATATCCTGGCAACATGCTACCTCATCACCCGGGCCAGGCCAACTTTGAAGACTTCACTTGCTGAGCAGACCCGGGTGAGGCATCAAAGTGCGTGTTATGCAACCAAAGCCAACCATACACCAAGAACTATCCAACGCGGGGAGTGTGAGGAACTGATACGAAGTCTAACGGAGGCACTTTTTACATCGAAACGGAGTAAAGCAGACAAATCAAATACAACAAATGCGGTGAAAGAACTTCCACCCGAGGCAAAGCGGAGCGGAAACCCCAAATATAAAAATATCTGATAATTTTCTGGAGAACATTTCATGCAGCACTCTAAACTCTTCTATCTCTGTGTTTTCCTCTGGAATACTGCCGCAACGGATGCTCATGGAGAAACCTTGCCAACACGGACCTCTCTTTCAAAAGACAAAAAAAAAGATTAAAAAAAATAGTGAAAATAAACAAGGGAAAATGTACAGTTATCTCACCATAGACAGCCAGTCAGAAAAGAGCCCCCATGCCTTTATATAACACAGCAACACACGATGGTTTCACACAACGCTGGCCTGCCAGCGGGACAGACCTTCATCCTGCTTACTCCACTGTACATGTAGCAACATCTGTAACTGTTGCAGCGCTCCATAACACAGCAGTTGGACTCTGTGTCGTTTGTATGAGAATGTATCTGTGTCGTCGGCCGTGCAGGGAGCATCTTCGAGGGGTCGCGGTGGCAGCGGCGGAGGTGCATCGTCCACCTTTTGAAATGTACTGGTGATGATTTCAGGTCTCATCATGTAAATGCATGCTTGTATTCGTCCAGTGCATGTTTTTCATTTCATTTCTGATTTAGATTTTTTTATATATATATATATATATACATATATATATGAATATTATAATTACCAAGTTTGCCTCAATGATATACAGGAAAAGGAAGATGATACATCCCATGTGTTTCTGTTTATGTGTGTAGCTATGCAGCTTGTGTGCGTGCGTGCATGTGTGTGTGTGTGGGCTCACATGGGCGCCAACATCAGTGCCCAAGCAGGCGTGGCGTGCGCTTGTTGATCGTGCAAGTGGAAGAGCTGCACCTAATTTCATTTGTCATCCATTAGTTTTTCATTTTCACACGTGCCCGAAGAGTCGAGCAGTTTTCACTCAACTTCATTTACTCTTATCTCGACTGCGGGATGAGGTGAGGTGAATTTCTCGTTTTTTCTAGGAGAATTGATTTCTGAAATCCTTGGAGTTTTGTGGGGCTGTTAATTCTTTCTGTATCTGTGTTCTAGTTGCAAAAGTCTTATCAAAGCACAATACCGCCAGTATGTAGAGGTGATGTAAAAGACAACGTACTACAGTATTCTTCTTGATATATTGTCATATTATTAATATCGTGTTGATCCGACTGTTTTTCAGTTGTTTTGTTTTTTTTCCTTTCATATAAAACAAACTCGATATTGCCTGATAATCCTCTCTCCATCTTCCAGGTGATAGGCTGGTCTATTTAGTTATCAAAGCATAAATAAAATGTAAATATCATTTTGGAAATTGTTATTCTTCTGAGGTTTTATTCTTATCGGTGAATTTCCTCTCTGAAGCCTTTATTTGTCTGTTTGGTTGGGTAGGTAAACAGAGGCAAAGCAATGTATTTTCCAACTCCAGACACTGTGCAAATGTTCATTTTCAATCACGGTAGCTCTCAGAATATCTGATCAAGCATTCTGCGCTTCGTCCTAATCAACGTGTTATCATGTTATGTTTCGCCTCATGCGATGTTTTGCTGGAATGAGATCAGCGTTAAGGGCAGGGTTTGGGGGCAGGAGTCGGGTATTAAAATAGATATTACTTATCTACTTCGACCATTCATTTGTGCTGCAGTTTAACAGCTGGAAGACACGGCATTGGCGTCTTGAAATGTAATTACAGTTTCAGCTGCTGTTTGACAAAAGGATGGATGAGAAATATCCTGCACAGCCAACACAAGTTTTATCAAGATTGTCCGTCAACCAGCAGCCGCACATTAACGACGTCTTCTCTCGTATTCTACTGTACATCTGGTGCTGCCAACTGCCACACTTATATGAGAAAAGCGGTGATGCATGACCGTGAATATTGGAGCCCAGTTATACGCCCTTAAACACGGTCTGCCTTGAAATCATCTGCTCAGGCGGCTGCACATCAGTCCACTGCGAGCAGACAGTCAGGGTTATTCTAGGACGGGAAGTTTACTTTGGCCTTATCATTTTTTCATGATTTCTTTCAGAGGGAAACCAAACATCAACATTGTTCATCAAATGCGAGCATTCATTTTTTATTTTTCAGAGGAGAACCCTCAGCTGGTACATTAATATACAAGTGTGAAAGCTCCAGGGAACTGGCTCCAACATCTGATGAAGATTTCTCTTGTTTTCAGTGACACATGATTTTGCCCCTTGATGGTTTGATTATTTTCTGTTGTACCTGCCAAGAAGAGAAATTAATCAAGAAATAAAAGATGATGCTGTTCATTTCCTGTTTGCATTTGTGTCTTTGTCTGAGCGACAGTCTGCGCCTCAGAAGATTGCAGGGGAGGGTCAGAATACAGGAGAGCTGCCCGCCAGTGACAGAAACCCTACAGAAGATGCTTTCTGCATCCTGAAAAGGCTCCAGGGGAAAGCAGGTGGGGGTGTGTGGGAGCTGGCAATACCAGCGGGGAGTTCAGATAACCTGAAAAGCTTTCCAAAAATTGTGGATGAGTCAGGATTTCTCACAGTCTAACGGCCTTAATTGTTCAGTTTCACACGTTGTTAGCAGATCCAGAAATCTTTCTCGCCTGGACGAGGTTAAATCATTAAATGCCCTCATTCAGCTCCCTGATAAAAAGATCAGAGATGACTTCTCCCTCCTTGCTTTCACCTTGTTGGTTGACACCCAGCCAATCTGTGGATAAAATAAGAGAGAGATGCTCTTGTAATGGAATCTATCCCAAACTGCCTGCCCTTCTTAAATGGCTCCGACACCCTCAGATAATCTCCCCAGGCAGCTGGATGTGATTTAAGCGGCACTGGTTTCACGCAGGGAAATTTTAAGGCTTGTTGTTATATTTTAATGAGACTTGTTGTGCATGTTTTCACCCACATCTGTCGGTTTAATCACGCCTTCTGCTGCCACTGAGCGTGCACTCACGATCAAGATCTTTTTATATCAGAGGTAATTTCCTGCTAATCCTATTATCACCTCTTATCATCTGCACCAACACAGAGATTACGCTCTTGTTTAACTTTCTCTTAATGTGACACACGGTGTTTTGTCATTTACACACATCCCCACACACACACACTACAAATCACTGATACAAGTTTCATGACCCAGTGTTAAAGGAGTGTTTTGACGTCATGTTAGAAGGATTTTTTTTAATATATCTGAATTGTTGATCCAGTGTCGGCCAAAACAAACTGATGATTTACCTTAAAGCTGTTGCTTTAATGTACATTTTAATGTTAGTTGCTATTTTCCACCACTGCACCATTACAATAGCAATATATATACATACAAAAGATAACACTGCACTTAACACTGGGTCAAAACAAAGCTTTGCCTTGGGCGGTTTTCTACCCGTGGAAACTGGGCAGAGTTAACCCATATATTAACCCAGTTTTGATCCAGTGATTTCCAGTGTGCCTTCCTTTATACTGCTGGATCCATACTGTACAGAAAGGCACTTTAAAGCAGAACTGATGCTCCAGCTTGTCTCTCTGCTCTGCCGCCTGCCAGCATGTCAGATGAGTCACGTTTCTGGTATAAATTTATCCTGTCAGATCTCTCAGTGCAATTAGGATGCTCAGCCGTTTGTCATAGATAAGGCAGCGGCCCGGTTCCTCTGGGCTCCACTTTACATTCTGCTCGTTAAGAGGATTAATAATTATAGCACAGTCAAGTTTCTCAGCACTGAGAGACGCTGTATTAGATTTCAGACTTGAGTCCGCTTGATTTGTCCTTTAATTTGTTGAAAGCATGACCCTTTATTCGTCTGCTCCATACCCAGGCTGTCAGGAGGCCTGGAAAGGATAAACCTAATCAAACGGCATCTTACACACACACACACAGGTTGTAAAATCCTCTCAGGAGATTTGAAGCACAATGCAGCAAATCAGTCTATTTTTCTTCTCCCATGAATGAGGATTGTGCTACAACTTGTTCCAAAAAGCCATAATGTATGCCCCCTCCTCCCTCGCATGCACTCACACAAGCACAGATCAAACACAAACAGGCTATGCAAACAGATGGGATGCCATGTTTTGTACTGTTGTACCTCCATACTAATTGGGGGGGGGGGGTGTAATGACATCAAAGTTTGGAAACAAGAAAGTGTTTGATTCTGTGGTGGACTTACAGGACCCCATGAGCTGCTCCACTCTCAACACGTTGTTTACTTGTTAACACAAAAACCACCTCAGAGCTTCAACACCCTCCCTGTGTGTCTACCTCCAGATGACACACAAAAATGACGATATGCATGCAAAGAAGGTCGTGTGAAACTGTTTCAGTTCAGTGCTGAAGTGCTGCTGTTAAAAAAAATCAGGTAATTCTTCTCTTTTCAGTGAGACTCCTGACGCTGTTTGGTTTGGTTTTTGAGTCAAATTTGCAGATTCTGGCAAACAGGTGGACTGGATGACTGTACAAACACATGGACGTGAACCTTCTTGGTGTCCCTCTGACAAACCTGGATGAGGTTGTTTAGTTTGGTTTTGATGTACATCCAGAAATCTGATTTTTGTTCAATCATATCATCATGGTAAACCAGTTTTGCTGCTGTCATTCACATGTATATGACATCATTTGACATCAGAGTTGGGTAAATTTTAAGGAATGTGTGACTATTTGTCAAATATTGATAGGTGTTATTTTGGTTTTGTGTTTGGCTCTTCAATTTTGCAACCTATTTCACTTTATCTGAGCCAGTGGAAATTATTATGCAGTGATTTTTTTTATATTTCGTATTTTTGTCATGTCTGACCTACATTTTGTCTGGATCTGTGTGATGTTAAACTGACTGACTTCAAAAACATGCATTAAATGTGACCAAAGATTTGAGCATCTTCAAATAAAATGCATGTAGCAGAGTACAAACTTGAATACTCATATCAATATACATACAAGCATGCTTATACATATATAGGAAAAAAAAAAAAAGCAGTAAAAAGTATGTAAAGTGACTGTGTATTGATTTATTCAACAACTGATTTTTTGATTAATAATTTTAATCAATTTGATTTTGTAATGTGTTGTGCTTTATATTCAGTAACAGTTTGTGTTTAGAGATCTTTGGATGTGACTTCCAGTAACCCAGGACCAGTCACTCACTGGGCCTCGTCACATTTTTACTGCAGTACCATCAACGTACAGCAGGGGCCGCTGGGGACCGTCCACACCATCCAAACTCCGTTCTCGCTCTCGCGGTAGCTCAGTGCCTCCACCGGCGGCGACATTCAGAGAGGAGATGGCGGCCAGAGGGGGGTTTCAGACGGCACCGACGGGAGGAGGTGGTGGAGCAATGGGACCTGGACCACCGGTACCGGGCGCAGGACCAGGAATGGGCCCCGGGACTCCTTCTGGAAGGATGGGACCGTCGTCGGCCGCGCAGAACCACATGTACCGCTCCCCGATGCCCGGGCCTGGGTACCCGGTGAGATATCACTCCATCTTTGCTGCTGACGCGTTAGCCAGTCCGCTAGAACAAAGCCTCTTACCGCTGCATTGTCACTGGTGGCTAATGTTAAGCATCGCCAACGGTGAGGGCCAGAACTCGCGGTAGCTGGTAGCCCTGCCGAAAAGTGCGTACCCACCAGAGCGGTTATCACGGGTCACTTTGAGTGACTATCGGAGTTTGCTTGTTGTTTGAATTTGCTAACCCTCCCGCCTGCTAACATTAAGGTTAGCTAGTTAGTCACGGTTGCCAATTAGCTTAGCATGCTAACGTCGCTAGCTGTTCACTGTGTTTCCCTGTGTGCTTGCTTGAATATCATTTAGAAAGCTTTGAGTAGTTTCTGAATCCTTTGTTAAAGGCAGTATTTACTGCTGACCGTCGTACTTTAGAAAGTTCAAGCTTTCAAAAGTTAGCTTAACACTCACAGCATCGCCGTGGATTGTACACTTATGAATGAGTAGACCGCTCGAAGCTGCAGTTTGTATCACTGCAACTTGTCTCGTAAAAACGATGATTACAGAAGAGGCTCAAACTAAGACCAGACTGCACCCCGTGTGTGTATAACTACAGCTTTCTGTTTGATGCGTGCCAGCTGGTGTTTTCTGCTCTGCAGAGGCAACAACAGTGCGTGCATTCAGTAAACTTGCGGTCACCTGGATGCTAAACGTATTACACAACTAAATAACATGACCAAGATGGTTATAGAACAGAAATTCTGATTCGAGCTTTTCAGATTTCACTGTGCAGGACATGTGCTGTAGATGCAAAGAGCAGGGCCCCACCTGAGGACCTTTTTTGTAGATTTAGAAAAATGCTTTTGAGTTGAATTCATAATCTGTATCAGCAATTCAAGTAAACTTGTCTTATAAATTGTTCAAGGCTCTTAACAAGAGACTTTGAAGAGTCTCTTCAGCCTAAAATCTGGAGTCTCATCTTTCCAGCTTGGTAACATTGCTGCAATTTACAGTAGTTTGGAGATAGCATATCATATACTCATAAACCCTCAAACCCCCAGTTCAGATAAACCTACACTGTGTATCTCAATAGCATTTGGTCAGTGGGCTCAATGTGCAAAAAGTACCACCGTGGTGTGGTGAAATGTGAGCGTGAAAACATGGACTCAGTGTTCATCCATTTGTAGTGTGAACTTTTGTTTTTCTTTGTTGTCTTTTATGCACAGCATGATACAGTGTTGATATACGGTTGAGTTTCAGCTCATGTTAAATGATCGGACACCACGGACGCATGATGTTACTTCATTTGGAAATATGTTTTACGCTGAAACATCTGCAGAGTTGCTCATTCACTTAAGCTATGTATGTCTTTAAACTGTATTAATCTGTAACTGATGTCTACATAACATGTGGATTTGGGCCAATGCAGACTTTCACGCCTTCAGATTGTGATTTTTCTCTGGCCAGCAGCTCAAAAACTTGAAAATATTCACTTTAATAGTTGAGAAGATGAAATGAGACAACTTAGGTTGACAAATAAAAACAATTGATCGTTAATCAAAATAGCTTTTCTTGAGGTTTTCTGTCAATCAGCCAATTGTTTCAGCTCTTTATTTAAGACATTTAGTGACTGATTTTACTTGGGTGAAACCCAAATATGTGATGTTGAAGATGCTTTTTAATCTCTATGTGCTCCTTCCATATTTGCTTTACTGAACATAGTTAAATGGCCCTGAGTTGTTGTTGTTATCCTGTCAAACATGCTGCTGCTTTCACAAAAGTCATTTTGCAGATTTGTCCGTAGATACGAGCAGATTACAACTTTTTAATATTCTGATCTGCGGTTCAGTGTATTCCATTGAATAATCGGTACATCTCAAGCTAATATGCTATTTCTTAAAATGACGCTTTTATATTTTTCATCGTGATAGAAATGTTAAGTCATTTATCACTGATCCACGTCCATTGTAGTGATTGCTGCTTAGCTACAGGCAACCTGAAGCTTAGTTCAGTGAAAGGATGTTGCTTTTTTCCCTCCAGCGTCCTTGACTGCTTTCACTCACACAAGCTGCCTTTCACAGCACAGTCAGAGAGGCTTCATCCTCTGAATGCTGCAGATCTCCAGTTGTTCTCAGGTAAACCAAGGTTATCCTGATGCATAGTGTGAAGAGCACTTATGATCAACATGCAGTCCCTTACTGCCCACACTGCGCTGTGTTGAAAAGGCAAAGCGCATCCAACTCGCCTGTATTGTTGACAAGCCGATGTCCGTCACTCTTCCTCCCTTCCACCCTCCACCATAGGCTGAGGAGAGAGAGCGCTTTGCTCATTTGTCGGACTGGCTGCTGGAGGGAAAGCTGCTATCACTTATTTTGTCATTTGACTCTCGTTCTCACCTGCACTCATGCAGTTAGACACAAGAAGTCGCCTGTTTGAGTTCTTAGCGCACGGCTTGGTGAGTTGGAAGCGGCAGTTGTTCTGTATTAACTTGTTTGAAGGAGCCGGCATGCAAATTGTAGCTGTAAAAAGCAGGCTTTGTTTATGTAAACAGTGCAGAGCTCTTGTGTGCTGCTGATTATGAGCACTTAATTTGTCATCTACTTTGAAAATGTCTTAATGCAAAATTTGTGTAGCTTAGAATGAATCATTTACATCAGATGTGTTACTGATGTTTTAAATTGACATTTCTGCACTGAACTGTGTGATATTTGTTTAATTTTATGTCTTATAGGAAATATAATTATATAGCTGTATGTGAAAAGGTTGCTGGAGAGTCGACTTTGATCTGCCTTTATCTTCGAGCTGTTCCAAAGATTTGATAACACATATTCATGTGACCTTGGAACTACAATTTCTAAATTTAATTTTCAGCATTTTACATGTGCAACAACTCACCCACAAAATAAATGAAGAATACAGACATTATTTATTTGTTCATTTGCAGATTTATGGCCACAATTAGCTTGTTGAGTACAGTGTTTCTCATCTGTTACTGGTTTGTCCCCGTTTTCTTTAGGACTGTCTACATGTGTTGATTTTCTCTTTTTGAACGGTGTTTTTCAACAGCGTCTTAGTTGCCACAGTGGCGTTTCATTCAGTGAAACATTAATTAAGATGCAATGCATTGGTGTATAAAGTATCAGGACACATAAATAATGCCCATCACAATTTGTAATGCCCAAAGTGATGTCTTCAGATTCAAATTTTAATTAATTTGTCCGGCCACAGTTTAAAGACCAAATGCAGTATATCCAGTCTCCTGTGTTGTGATGTAAGATATGGAAAGCAGCATATTCTCATATGTCAGAAAACAAGTACAGAGTATACAGAAACGCATACGGCATGTCGGTGCACAGACCAGACTCCTGCAGTCTGAACAAACTTGGTGATGAAAATGATCACCACTGAATCCTGTTTGACATCTGCAAAACCTCAGCGCACCTGGTCAAATACCTGTGAGGGCTGTGAAGCCACTTGTGAAATAGAGAACTAATGTCCAGAAAATCTTTTTTCCAGAAGTTTCATTTAAAAAAAAAACCCCATCTTATTTCCGTATGTTCTCTATGCAGAGACCGGGCATGCCTCCATCCAGCCGTATGACCCCGCAGGGACCGGCCATGGGCCCCCCAGGATACGGCAACAGCCCGGTGTCTCGCCCTGTGATGCCTGGTGTGATGGATCCGTCTCGCAAGAGGCCCGCCCCCCAACAGATTCAGCAGGTGCAGCAGCAGAACCGCAACCAGCAGTAAGTCCTCCCCCTCAGGCAGCAGCAGCGCTGCTTCACTTCAAACAGAAGATCAATATTTAGAGCTAAACTTTAATTTTGTGCTTTGTTGCATTAACAGGCGTCCCTAATGGAGGTGTTAGGCCGTCAGTCTATAAAGAATTTAAAGTGGTGTTTTGAGTGTGATCAGCGGTCTCCATGGGTTTGTTACTTCAACCCTGCAGCTGCACACTCACTCAGACATGCCACCCTGCCTCTGTCCACTCCTGTTGAGATTTGATTGAAAGGGTAGTAATTGTGCAGCCTTTCTCACAGGGGAAAAAGTTATTTTCTATAGAAATGTCATTACAGTTACTGTTACTGGACAGATGTGAAGTGGAAACCAGCCTCGGAAAATGTCTTGAAACTTCAAAAAATAAAAGCTCCGGTTGATGAATTCTGATTGATCTCGTCTGTTTTTCTGTCACAGACGGCTGTAACTGTAAAGTAACTGTAATCGATTTTTCATTTCAGTCGTCTTCGGGACGTTCTCTGGTTCCAGCTTCTCAAATGTCTCCATATTTCCTGCTTTTGTCTCTCTTTATATAATTGTACATTTAATATCTTTGGGTCTTGCTAATACAAGCTATTGAAATGCATTATCTTGGGCTTAGTGCAAAACGCCTGTCACGGCTTTCCTTTTTTGACATTTTATAGCCAATACAACAATGAAAAGATTTAGTGGGAGAATAATCTGCAGAATAATCAATAGCCCTATTATTGATGTGTAAATGACATCATGTACCAGACTGTCTGCTAGTTTAAAAAGAAAGGCAGCCTTTGTTTCAGGACCCGATCTGGATCCCCCTTTATATCAGGGACTGAATTATTGTGATTATGGTAATGGAGTATTGCTCCTCTCTGACGAACACTCACTCGTCTTGTTTTGTTAATTTGTTCTTACAGCACAAAGAAGAAGAAGATGGCTGACAAAATTCTACCTCAGAGGGTGAGTTTTAATCAAATAGCAGTCTGTGCGAATCCATTAATTCTGCTCCTAATTGTGTTGGAGAGATTACCTGTGCTTGTTCACATTAATTCAGGTGGCTCCAAACAAAGAAAGTCGGTCTTCAGTGGGACCTTTTTTAAAGTGGATTGAGGGAGCATTGACTATAAGCCTGTGAGATGATGGTCTCCCGGTGTGGTGGTGTCCATGATGGACTGAAGCTTTGAAACATGACAAACAGGACCACAAATAAAATAAAAAAACACATTATCTCTTTGTTCATGGTGTGTTGACAGTTGTTGTGGTGTTACGGGAGAAAGTTTGGTAGTTTTCCATAATAATTGAGCATATTAGATCTGTTGAGTGTTTTTTGAATCCCAGCTCTCAAATGCATCCACCGCTGAACCGACTTTTGTTATTCTGTCTTAATCCTTTAATACCTTGTATTCAATGCAACAGCTGAAACCTCCATATCTCTAAGCTGCTTCCGTCTAATGAATAAACAAACTAAACTCACTAAATGTCACCAAAGGAAAGATTCTTAACCTTATTAAACAGGGAAATACACCCGCTCACCTTCCGAATTCAAGTTTCTCTCTTTCACTGAACCGAGACGAGCTTAATTGCCTCGTTAACTCGTCGTAAAACAGACTTCGCTCCAACCCAACAGAAACAAATAAGCCACACCAAAACAGTCTTTGTTAGTGTTTCCACTCTTCCAGCAGTCACCAGCTCTGCTAGGTCGAAATGAATAATTCAGTTTGATGTGGAAATATTCGGGCTCTGCACACTTCTTTCCCCGCTGCCTCTCTCTGCCATTGCTTTGAGCTGCTGGGTTAGCTCGGCTGGCTTCACACAGACCGTTAAATAAGCAGAATAAAATGAGGAAAATTGCCCAAAAACAAATGATGTAGGACTTAGCCAAACGCTGAAAGCTGATATATTGGTCTAATTTCTCAAACTTACGGTGTACTCATCTCTAAAATACTAATCACAGAGAAACTGTAAGAAATGTAGCTTATACTGCAGTTTCCGCATGTTTATTATGTAGAAATGACACATGTTGGAAGCGTAAAGCAATGGTGCTATGATGGTTAATGAAGAGTGTGCTCTGTTGTACTTGTTGGACCAGTAATCACCAGTGTCTTTTGTTGTGTCCCAGATCAGGGAACTGGTCCCGGAGTCTCAGGCTTACATGGATCTGCTGGCGTTTGAGAGGAAGCTGGACCAGACCATCATGCGCAAGAGGCTGGATATTCAGGAGGCCCTCAAAAGGCCCATTAAGGTACGTTTCAATCAAAGTCGTCACTCCTGGAGTCATTTAACAGTAAAGCTTGTTAATCCAGTTCGCACATTCACAGGTTTTTTTTGGTCCTTTTGCCATCAAACCAGGTTTCAGCCTACAGATTTTCGATGTACTGACATTGCTTGTTTTCACTCTTACAGAGCATAAATGTTGATTATTGGCTGTTTTCATGCAGCAGTGGACTAAAAGGTGTGATCATATTGAAGAAGAACAACCTGCCAGACTGATGTTTGATTGTTGTCCTCCAAGTGTCCGCACGTAGCAAACCATCAAATTGATGTAATGCTAAAAGTAGCCACAGACTGCCACAGCGGAGCTATCTCTATCCATCTAAATTGACTTTATCGATTGAAACAGGACTTGACTCGCAGGATTTTAGGGAGCGGTTTTGTTTGGAAAAGTTTGTCCACCTGCGCTGATTATCAGTACTGATGTCAAGTCAGCGTTGGGTGAATGATAGCACATCAATTTGAAGTTTCATTTGATTGTTTCCAGCAAAAGAGAAAACTGCGGATCTTCATATCAAACACCTTCAACCCTGCAAAGCCAGATGCTGAGGATGGAGAAGGCACCGTGGCATCATGGGAGCTGCGTGTTGAGGGGCGCCTGCTGGAAGATGTAAGCTTCTTGATGAAATATACTGGTTTAATATTGTAAAATCTGAGTGTTTTCTGTACGCATTTGAGCTTTTTCACATATATCAATTTTACACTTTTCCAATAACGGTAAAATTTGCTTTGCAGACGGCCGTGTCCAAATACGAAGCCACCAAACAGAAGCGAAAGTTCTCCTCTTTTTTCAAGTCTCTGGTGATCGAGTTGGACAAGGACCTGTACGGTCCAGATAATCACCTTGTAGAGGTAAGGGTTTTTTTTATTTTATGTACCTGAATGTGTACATCGGCAGATATTTACCCGGATCAGCTGTTTTGTCTATTTCTGTTTTAAAATTGTACTATTAAATTCAAGGCTGCAGCTATTCGTTGTTTTCACTATCGATTAGTCTGATGATTATTTTCTCAATTAATCAGCAATTCATCCTGTTAGTTCAGCCTGTTATATTTCCCAAGGCGATGTCTTCAACTAAATCAGCTAATCGCTTCAGCTCTAATTGTTTGTTGTGCCTGTTTCTTGCCTCTTTCCTGTGGTTCTTTTGTGTTTTAATAGACATAATATTGGGGGACGTTGTGTAAAATAAAAACAGAATGAAGTAATTTCCCAACAAACCGCGTTTACTGAGCTCATGTATTAATATGCATTATACAATCATGTGTTCACAAAGTGGTGAACCTCGATGCGTCTTTACTTGTGAGCGACTGAGCCGTTCCAGGATGCCCCTTTCATGCCCAATCATGACACTATCACCTGTTACCAATCAACCTGTTTACCTGTGGAATGATCCAGACAGGTGTTTATGGAGCTTTCCACATCTTTCCCAGTCTTCAGCTGCTCCTGTCCCAACTTGTTTTAAACGTGTTGCTGCATCAAATTCAGAATAAGCATTTATTTACAAAAGTCAGTGGTTAGTTGCAGTGTATTTTCTTTCTGCTGTTTTCAGTTTAATACATTTTCAAAAGGATTAGCAGGTGATCACACTGATGTTTGACACAGCATCCAAACTCTTTTTGAATTGGGGTTGTAAATAAGATAAGCTGATTTTATGATGAGGCTAACAGTATTTTTATTACCTTTACTTTAAATATGTGCTACTGTTGACAGTGTGTCCTTGTACATGCAGAGTATCAGTTTATAGTTGAATCAGTAAATAGTCCACTTACTACCGGGGTTATTAATATGTCCTGTATGTTGTTTTAGTGGCACAGGACCGCCACCACCCAGGAGACTGATGGCTTCCAGGTGAAGAGGCCTGGTGATGTGGGTGTTCGCTGCACCGTCCTGCTCATGCTCGACTATCAGGTGAATGCTCTGGGGATTACCTGCCTCTTAGTTCAATGCTGACGTTGTCTCAAGTGCTCTTCAAACATTTGTTCGTTCAGTGTGTGTGTGTGTGTGTGTGTGTGGCTAAAAGCAGAATTACTTTGCTTCAATCCAGCCCCCTCAGTTCAAGCTGGACCCCCGGCTGGCCCGTATGCTGGGCATCCACACCCAGACCAGACCAGTCATCATTCAGGCCCTGTGGCAGTACGTCAAGACCCACAAACTCCAAGACCCTCACGAGCGAGAGTTCATCAACTGTGACAAATACCTGCAGCAGGTGGGTGGCTTCTGTTTGTAAGCTAATAGACCTTTTAGATTTTCATTCAGGGATACATTTTGTCTCCATAAAATGCATCAAAAAAGCTTCTCCGTTCTTTAAATCTAACGAATACAAGCCGGTGCTGCTGCATGAAGCCTAAATGGCCGACAGTCACACACCTCTCCTGGTTAATTCCTGCTCTTGATGTTGAACAGCCTGTCGCTCTACTACTCCCTCTGTCCTTGTATGGAGACTCGCGCTGTTTCTGGGTCACTGACGGGTTTCCCCAGTGCATTTTCCTCCAATGAGTCAAGATAAACACAAGAGTGAGATGCTAGGTTAACCTGTGGGAAGAATTTGCTGCCTAGTTTCTTTTAACTAAAACAATGCTTTGGAAAATGGTAGTACGCCACGTTCTGATAGCAGAGAAACCAAGGACAACACATTGAAGAAGACTGAGTGGATTATAGCATATCTGTAGTCTCTATAAAGATAAACATTAAATAAATCAAATGATGCGTTACAGGCTGAGCTGCAGGCAAAAACATGATTGCCAGGACAAGTAGTTAGCTGCAGCTAAGGTCACTTGTTAGTCATTTATAAGTAATTTCAGCACACTCTGCTGTGCATATAAATCTTATGGCACGGAGCCATTCGCCTAGAAGACACCCTCCTGTGTTGTCTTTGTTCTGAGACCAGTAAACAATGTAAATAAAGAGAGCTTGTTTATAGTTTATAGGCGCCATTTGTTTTGCGGCTGTGTTTTGGGCTTCGGGCTGCTCATGAAACTTAGCCTTTTTACGAAATCCCACACACTAACAGTACATAGATGTTGATTAATGTCCATGTCGAGCTAAAACTTAACAAGGCTCAAAGGCTGCTTTTATTATACCTGGCCACCTGTCCGAATGGTGTTTGCTGCATTCAGCTTGTTGGTTTCATTTCCAGATCTTTGAGACTCAGCGAATGAAGTTCTCTGAGATCCCGCAGCGCTTGCATGCACTCCTGATGCCCCCAGAGCCCATCATCATCAACCATGTGATCAGGTAACATCACTGCAATGATGCATGAGGTCCCCTCTGTGACAAAAGTTGTGCTTTTCTGGTCTTAATTTATGGTCCAGTGGCAGATTTTCAGTTTCGTCACCTGTTGCTGATGTATCCACCTCCACCTCCATCTAAATCTAAATGCGCTGTGTTTTTTATAGCGTGGACCCCAATGACCAAAAGAAGACTGCTTGCTATGACATTGACGTGGAGGTGGATGACACACTGAAGACCCAGATGAACTCCTTCCTGCTCTCCACAGCCAGTCAGCAGGAAATAGCAGGGCTGGACAATAAGGTACAGACCCTGGCCCAACATCCACCTGCTGTTTTTCTTCATTTTTGTGCTGGAGAGTTTCAGGCAGACCCATCCCTCGCCTGTGTAATGAAAGGGAGTTGTTTTTCCTGTTTCCTGCAGTGTTTCTGTACTTTTTTTGGTGGGGTTTTGATCTATTAAATTACTAAATTCCTCAGACTGTAGAACAACTTGCACTCCAACAAATGTCACACAAAGAGAGGAAGTATATTTTTTCAGTTAACTTGTTTGAAAAGCTACACATGCCGTGTTAAGGTCATTTCAAGCATGCTGAATTTAAATGCAATATGAATAGGAAGTTTTTTCATTGAACCCTGTGTGTCACTGAGCCACCGTACAGATTTATTTTTTGCATTTTTGTGAGCCCGCTGAGGCCAATTTCACACATATCTGCCCTCCCAAATTGTTGCCTGTGAATTACAGCCTAATTTTGAACCAGTTTTCAGGTCAGTCAGGTCTTCTTGACCTCCTGCAAGCAGCCGTTACCGTGGCTGCGATGGCTGTAATCACATTGATAAGACACGGAGCCATTCGCCCAGAAGACATCCTCCTGTGTCGTCTTTGTTCTGAGACCAGTAAACAATGTAAATAGAGAGAGCTTGTTTATAGTTTATAGGCGCCATTTGTTTTGTGGCTGTGTTTTGGGCTTGGTGGTGATTACTGATATACACCCGGTTCCTGCCAGCCTGATATCAGAGACATTTTGAAGGAGATGTCTTATTTTTCTCTCTTTGACACTCCAGAAACCAGCAGATCGTGTAAACTGGGACTGAACAGGCTAACCCATTGTACCCATTTTATAAAAAGTACCTGTGTTTAACCCACATCTTCGAACAGCTGACAATTTTACCTCAAACACAATGACCTGCAGTGTCCCTCTGTCATGAGACATGGGTCAGGCAGTCCAACCACATGAGAGTGCATCACATTTTTGTGGTGGGCCAGTTCAGGGCTGGTCCTGATCCTCCATCCACCATGTTTCACGCAGCATAGCGCTACACCAGTGGGTCTGACCCTGATCGTGAGGTGGCTCGTCCACCATCCTTTCACCCTGAAAGTCAGTGTGGGTCGCGAGCTTGTTGTGAAACAATTAGACAAGTATTAAACAAGTATTAGTATTATTCCTGCTGGAAGGTGGACCTCTGCCCCGCCTCAAGTCTCTTACAGACTGAAACATGTTTTCTTTAAGCATTGTCCTGTATTTGGCTCCATCCATATTGCCCTCAATCCTGTCTAGTTCCCAGTGCCTGTGATGAAAATGGTCCCTGCAGCAAGATGCTGACACCACAGAATTTCCTGTGGCTTTCTTTGAGCTTTCCTTCTCAACTCTCTTCCATAAAGTTATATAGTTAGTTGTCCAGTGGACAGCTTCTCTGCTCGAGCTTCCCCTCTTTGTAAACTTCATCCCTGACCTGCTCGATGAGCTCCTCGGTCTTCATGATGCTGTTTGTTTAGTAATGTTCTCTAACAAACTCTAAGGCCGCATGGAGCAGTGGGTGTATTTAGATTGAGACTAAATTGTGCACAGCTGGACTCTATTCAGCTAATTATGCGACTTCTGAATGAAAGGAGTTACACCTGATCTAAGTTATGGGATGACAGCAAAGGGGGTGAATACATATGCACTCAATGCTTTCCAGGTGTTTGTTTTGTTAATGATTTTGAAAACTGTTTAATATTTCTCCCTAGTTTGTATTGGTTCATTGTATATTAACCCAATGAAATCAACTTTAAATTGCAGTTTCCTTCTTCAAGGTTTCGCCATTTAGCGAGTGAGCTTGGCTAGCTTGTTTGTTGGCAATAGCTTGAGCCACATCTGTATCCTCTGTACTCTTTTCGTGTTTACTAAACAATGGATGAGTAAATTTGTTTCAGCCTGTATGAAACGCACCTGTTTTGTCTGCTGGATGTGGATGTAGACGACGTGTTTCCCCACATTTCAGTGCGGCCATTGTTAGCGTCAAGCCATGACACATCTTGGAGCCGCTCAGAGAAAAGTCTGTTCTTCTGCTCACGTTCGGTTTGATGTTTCTTTGTCGGTGGTGGAACGCCAAAGTCGCCCCTTTGTGCTCCTTTTTTTGTCACACGAGTTGTTTTGATTGTGTTTTTCACTTTTTCCTGTGTCAGTGAGATTAATCACATTTAATTAACACCGAATTAATTACTCTAAATTGACGCCCCTTCTGTTTTCTGTGTAATTCTCAGATTCATGAAACCATTGAGACCATTAACCAGCTGAAGACCCAGAGAGAGTTCATGCTGAGTTTCGCCAGAGATCCTCAGGGCTTTATCAACGACTGGCTGCAGTCCCAGTGCAGAGACCTCAAGGTGAGTCTGTCCGTCGTGACCTCACACTGAATCTCTGTCTTAATCACCACAGATACCATGTTGCTTCTGTCTGAAAACCAAAAAATCCACCTTAAAGCAGTTATGCAGTGTATCACAGCTATTGTCAATACGCCGTGCACCCCTAAAAGTTTTGTTTTGTGTGCCTTGAAATGTCTTTGTATGTAAGCAATTTTCAACTTGAGCAAATTCCTTGAGGTAGCGTTTCAGTCCAGGGTTCAACCGGGAGAGGACTTCATTACATAAGTTCGTGGACATCACGCTCTCAGAAAACACAAAGGCCTGTGCTGCTCACTCAGGTGTGACTCAGGAGGGCAGAGTCAAAATAGAGCGTGAAACATTTAATAACATGTCTGACTGGGCGCACGCACGCCTCCCCTCTGACCGTGAGCCGATTAACTGCTGACCAGCTGTCAACCACCTGCAGTGTTTGTTCAGCCGAATCTCTGTGAAATTGAATGACTTCGGTCCAAAGCTCGCTGGCTGCTTCCGCAGCAGTAACCCAGTCAGCCTTATCCAAAAGAAAAAAAAATCCTGGGACAGTATGTTTGTCATAGCCGCAGTCAGCGTTTGATTCGGCCGCTCTCATAGATGTTGTTTATCCTCACAGGACCCTCTAATTTCTCAGCTGTAGGACAAAGTCGTGTCATGTCTAATTGTGTCTTTCTCCGTTTGCAGACCATGACAGATGTGGTAGGAAACCCAGAAGAAGAGCGGAGAGCGGAGTTTTACTACCAGCCGTGGGCTCAGGAGGCCGTCTGTCGCTACTTCTACTCCAAGGTAATCCAGTTTTCCTCGACTTATCCAAACTCCTGTATTGAGTCTGCATTATTTTTCGCTGAGCTGCCAGCTTTGCACCGAACTTGATTGACTCAACAAGTGTGTGATACCATAAAATTTCACGCAGACATTCATGCTCTCCAGAGGATACATCTGGTTGACTTTGATAATCCGCTGCCTTTTCCTCTAGCGCCACCATGTGGTTGACATTTGTGGTTTTGAGTCAAAAGTCTCATCAGCTGTGGGGCGGTTCGGTAGATATTTTCATGTCACGTCTGTGGCTGTGACTGAAAAAAATTACTTAAATTTGCTTGATTATTTTCTTGATTGATCAAGTGTTTGTTTCGGATGTTATTAGCTATAAATATTCATTATTTTCAGAGCCTGAGATGATGTAATTGCTTATTGTTTCTGACCATAGACCACAAAGAAAAGCAGAAAATCCTCACGTACGAGAGGCTGCAGCCAGAGAACGTTTTGCGTTCCTGCTTGAAAAATGAATAATATAATAAATCAGTTACCAGAATAGCGGTCAATGGATCTGTTTCAGCGCTACATGTTAGCATGCTAACACGCTAAACCGCTAAACTAAGATAGCAAACACAGTAAACTCACATTTTCTTCTCCATCAGCGCGTTAGCAGTGTCGTCGTGAGCATGCTCGTGTGCTGGTGACGTGGCGGTAGACTCAAAGTCCTGTTGTTCTCAACTGTTGTTATCGCGCCCGTTGTTGACACTTTGTTTGTTTTCTGCTGATTAAATCTCTTCTATGTGAAAATGTCTTTCAGGTCCAGCAGAGGCGACAGGAGCTGGAGCAGGCGCTCGGCATCAGGAACACCTAAAGAGATGTGTCCACGGGCGGCAAATAAGGAGACATGCTGTGCTGTCAGAGAAGACTAATGTGTGTGTGTGTGTGTGCGTGCGTGTGTGTGTGTGTGTGTGTGTGTGTGTGTGTGTGGGATGTTCAAAGTGAATTTCTCACAGTTTACTGACAAACTTAGAGAGACATAGAAACTAGATGGCTTTACCGTTATATAGGCTGTCCTGTTTTTCCCTTTTCTTTCGCCCTGCAGCTCCACTGCTCCTGCAGTTTCGGTTGCTCCTTCCACTTCTCTGTATGTTTTTTTTTCTCCTCACAGCGGAGCTCCTTGAGCACTGTGTTTTGTCTTGCATGTCTAAGCCTTACCTGCAAGCATTCCTTTCGTCTTGATACGTTGTGCCCGCACAAAAGTGCAGATTGTACACAAACGAAAAGCAGAGGGCAGATTGTGCCTGGCAACTTCTAATGTATTTTGTCCCTGAATCTAAAAATATCTTGAATCAGTTGGAATGTGTTGATTCTGCCTCGGCTCTTTGTCCCCCTCTTTGGAAAGTAAATTTACATTTTACACTCCTCACCCGGCCTCCGTACGCTTGCCCGTTCAGTTAGATATTGATTGTTTTTGTAATCGATCAGGCTGCTTTGCTGCACATTGGCTGTCCGTGTGTCACTTTGTCTTAAATCCTCGTTGGTTACTTTGGACGGTTTGTGCCACAGTCTGTTGTGCGAGAGATGTTTTAAAAGCTCAGTCGTGGCAGAATATACATCTTTTGTACAAGTTGATTTTCCTTTCCTTTTTTTCTTATTATCAATGATCTTTGTTTTAAAAATGTGTATTATATCAGTACTTGTCTTGTTAGCTAGTACAGATTATCAAGGAAGTAGCTAGTATGAGTACCTCTAGTCTATATAGTTTTGTAAATACTGAGCAGAAAAAACTGAAGATGGATGTGAAGTAAAGCTGTATCGCTTATTCCGACAGATGTTTTTCTTAACTCTTTGTCTATGCTCAGATAGTTGAACCAGTATTTATATTATTAATCGGCCCGCGTTGTCAGAGCACGGTGGTTTAGCTCTCCACGGCGTAGAGACGGCAGTCACGTTTGACGATCCTCGGTTCTGCAGGACTAAATGTTCCACGGCATCCACGTCGCCTGCGAGCTGGGAGAAGTCTGACCTTCTCGCTTTTAGTTTTGTGTGTTTTAATTATGTGCAGAGAAGCCATAAACACTTGAACAAGCTCAGTCACACGTCTGGCCAAGCAGATTTAAAGAGTCGTAGCTTCTTCGTACCCTGGCTGAAGACCTGACACCTGTTGAGTTTAATGGTTGTTTCCCTGTTGAAGGTAAAGATGAGTGTCCTTGCTGAAACTTTTGTGTGTGTGTGCATTTCATTAATGAATTCCAAGAATACACTAACGTGGGTTTGGGCGGGTACATGATTTGGAACAAATGGTGGGAACCTCGGGGGTATAAAACAACACTGTAGTATTATTTGAATCTGCAGACTTTTTTCATGGACCAAACCTATTTTTCTGTATGTTCTTATTATGTTATAATAAAGGATATGTAAAATGTAGCTGTTTGTGTCTGCCAGTGATTTTTGTTTTACCTTCAGGTAATGAAAAACTGCTTCAGTATTCCTGTACGGGTTAAAATTGGCTGCCTCTAACCATTATTTTCATTGTCGATATATCTGGAGATTAGTTTGTCCCAGTTAGCCCATTAAAGTTCTAGACGTCAAAGTACTTTTTCCAATTGTTTATATTAATGCATCGTTGCATTAGCAGCTTTTTACTGTTGCCGCTGCTCGAGGTGCAGTTATAGTTTATTAGTAGTTTAACAACAGTTCGGCTCAGTGTTTCCAAACCTCAGGGGCAGACACTCTTAAATCTGGGGGTCCGTGAGTTGGGATGAAGATAAAGTTCTGCTGGTGAAACTTAATTGTACTGACTTGATTATCATTGCTGGATAATCTTTGCTTTTTTGGGACATTGAAAAATCACTCAAATGGAACTGTTTGAGAAGTTTAGAGAGGAAATGCCTCTTTGATGTCTTGGCCTCTATGAGAGCCAAAAGACTGAGTATTGCACGTGTTTTCTAAGCATGTCATGTGTTTTCTGTGTAACACCTTAATCTGAAAAGTAACTACAGCTGCCAGACAAATGTAATAGAGTCAAAAGTAGAACATTTAAGAGGGAAATCTACTTTTTGTTAAGTATAAAGTATCATAAAATGGAAATACACAAGTAAAATACAAGTATCTTGAATAAAAGCACTTGGAAGTAACTTTCCACCAGTGAATTTCCCACCTGAGCAGAAAATGTTTGCCATGTGTGTTTGATTGATTATTAGTTATCACGAAGCGGAGCAGACTGTCAATCGGTTATTCATTTCATTTTTAGTTGATCGTGTGTTTGATGGAGCAGTATTTCCATTTATTTCCTATAATAAAACTCTCAACTTAGAGGAGGCACGAACACAGTTTCCAAATTTAATCAAAAACCATCATATTGCCGCAGTGCTGTATCTGTGTCTGTGTCTGTGCGTCCTTGAGAGGCGGGCGCGCAGACCAACCAGCAGGAGAGGGCGTATCTGCGCCGCAGCGTGTCCGGTATAAATACCTTTTGTTCGGGCTTCAGCGCGTCTTCGCACCGGCAGCAGCTCCGCCTGGAAGGTCAAACACATGATGGCAGCGCCGAAGAAAATCTGTGTGGTCGGCTCTGGTAACTGGTGAGTGAGGGGAGTTCAGGTTGTTTAAATGAACTTTTGGTTGTCTTTCAGCGTAACGTTTGAATAGCGGCTCGGTCAGCGATGCGCAATGGGGACTTTGCGCTCTCTGCACCAGATTTCACACAGTGAAGTGTGCGGCTGCTGTCTAAAAGTTGTCAAACTTGGGAGAAAGAAGGCAACTTTGCCCCTTGCTTTACAGCAGATAAATAATTCATGAGTTTAATAAACTCCCCCTGCAGAGTGGAGGTCTTCAGAGACTGGCACAGTCCGAGTTTATCATGACCTTTGACGCCTCGACGCTCCGAAATCTTTATTAAAGAAGCAGCTCCTGGTGACTATCCTGCAGCAATGTTTGTGCTGAATCAGCCTTGGTGTGGTGTTGATGTCCCTCAGCCTGCATGACATTTCGGTGGGTCAGTGGTGGGACAACAAAAGTTAAAGCAGCAGTGCCACAATGTCAGAATCCAGAAGTGTACTTAAGAAAAAGTGAGGGAGTGTTATCATGATCAACGTGTATCTTAAGTAGTAGAAGTACTCATTGTGTAGCAGAGTGGCCTTTGTCAGTGTATGTGAACATAGCCATTATTATTACTGATGCATTAACATGTAAGCAGTATGGTAATGCAGCAGCTGGTTAAGAAGTCATTTAAGTTAAGTTTGAGTAATCTTTAATTATTAAGCCTTTCTAATCAGGTTACATGTTTTCTGTATAAAGTACAAGTACTTTAAAATTTGAATGTTCTTAGATTCATTGACTGACATCAGAAGTCTAATTGATAAATGCCGATTTACTGACGCTTAATACTGATGTATGGTCTTAAAAAGAGATTTCTCACAGCGTGTAGTTCATGTCATGTTGATATTCAACATCGGATAATCTGGCTCTCCTCGCGCCAAAACAATGGTCTTCTCACTTTTCACCTGTAGTGTTATTCTTGTCTGTAAAGGTATGCAAGTCATGTGACGCTCGATTTCGTCACTGCAGTCCAGACAGGTCATTATGATATCTGTTCGCTGTAAGGGTTGTTTAATGTTTTGCTTTCAATAACAAACAGCATATTTTTACATTAATTATATAATCAGTCGTTAAAAATGTGAAATGAACTTTTCCATTTTGCAAAGCTGTTTTTCTTGCACACTGCTGCACATTAAGCGGTGGTCAGTGTACAAGCCCTTTAATATCGTAATAGTGGATTCAAACAACATTTTCTTATGTAAAAATACACAAATAAATAAACAGTCGGTGGACATACAACAACTTTTTGGTCATTTTTTTCTTCTAATATCACTGAGGCACCGAATCAGAACTGACAACCCCCCACAGCCCAGTATGAAAGTCACTGAACTCCATGTATAATTTATATATAAGAGAAAAAAAACCATGTCCATGCTCCATGTCCACAGGGGCTCTGCCATTGCCAAGATTGTGGGTGCCAATGCAGCCAAGTCTGACAAGTTTGAGAAAACAGTGAACATGTGGGTGTTCGAGGAGATGGTGGACGGCCGGAAACTCACAGAAATCATCAACACAGACCATGAAAATGTGAAATATCTGCCCGGTCACAAGCTGCCCCCCAATGTGGTGAGCATGGAAACGCTCTCTGATGACCAGTAGAAGCCATACGCGGTATTTTCTGTTTCTCACCATATTTCCTCTCTCTTCTTCAGTTGGCCGTTCCAGACTTGGCCGAGTCTGTGAAGGGAGCTGACATCCTGATCTTTGTGGTCCCTCACCAGTTCATCATGAGAGTGTGCGACACCATTAAAGACCACATCAAGAAGGACGCTATAGGAATGTCTCTCATCAAGGTGACGTTCGTCTTATCTTCAGCGTCTTTGAGTTCTTTATTTTTTAAATGCCGAACAAACACAGTGAGACAGTCGTATGCAGTGAGGTTCTTGTTCTGAGGCCCCCTCCAATGAAGCTGCTGAATATGAACTTGTTATTTGCGAGTAAAAACAGGATGTATAGCTGTAATGTTTGCAGGTATAAACAGGTGGCGTGTATGTTGTATGTAAGTATATGGAATATCAAGTTCTTTCTATCACAGTGTGCTTAAGAACAGGAAGTGTGCTCAGAGATTTTGATGATTTTGTGGCTATCGGCGTGCTGTAGGGTGTCGATGCGGGTCCAGAGGGTCTGAAACTGATCTCAGAGGTCATCCGAGGGAAACTGGGCATCACCATGACGGTCCTCATGGGAGCAAACATCGCCAACGAGGTCGCTGAGGAGAAGTTCTGTGAAACAACCATTGGTATGGAGGACTGATGGACTTTTGACAAGTTTAAGTCTTAATTTAGATGCTTAAGCCCCGTAAACACACGTATACGCATCTTTTTGAGACATTTTGGAGTATTTTGAGCTAAATCCTTATTATTTACCACAGAGCTTCCTGAAATTTAAATATTATTTTGGAAAGGTTTGAGAGTGTTAATTGTTCAGTCTAGTTCAAAAGATACATGTTTACTGTGTGATACAGTCTGTACTGTGCACGCTGATATTGATTTATTTGTTATTGTTGGACACAGGGTGCAAAGACAAGGCTCACGGACCCATTCTCAAGGAGCTGATGCAGACCGACAACTTCCGCGTGACCGTGGTCGAGGAGTCCGATGTTGTGGAGATCTGCGGAGCGCTCAAGGTCGGCTTTTCTCCTCCTTCACACAAACTTGTCCTCTTGATTTTCACAGCCACCTGAGCACTGGCAGAAATGTCAATGTCATGTTTGCGCTTAGACTCTCCAAACATACGCTGCTCTAGAAAAAGTCGCCGTGGAGAAAAATATGTCAAACTTTAAAACTGCATGTTTAATAGAAAGACTTCAGGGTTCAGTACAATCTTACATTAGTGCAAAACCCGACAGTCACAGCAGCATCTCCTCTTTACTGTTGCTGCAGAACATTGTGGCGGTGGGAGCAGGTTTCTGCGATGGTCTTGGATTTGGCGACAACACCAAAGCAGCGGTGATTCGCCTCGGCCTGATGGAGATGATCGCCTTCGCCAAGGTCTTCTGCACAGACTGCCCCGTCTCCGCCGCCACCTTCCTGGAGAGCTGCGGCATCGCTGACCTCATCACGACCTGCTACGGTGGACGCAACCGCAAGATCGGGGAAGCTTTCGCCAAAACAGGCAAAGTAGGGACAGATATTGTGCCCCGCTGTGTTTCTCTGTCACCTTCGTCTTGTGAAATCTGTGATGGTGAAACAACAAATCGACACCCAACGTCTCTCTGTTTTAGACCATTGAGCAGTTAGAGAATGAGCTGCTCAACGGCCAGAAGCTTCAAGGTCCGGCGACTGCAACTGAGGTGCACCAAATCTTGAAACAGAAAAACATGGTGGAAAAGTAAGTTTGCCTCATATTTTATTAAGAGGATCTTAATGCAGAATTATGCAAAAGTTATCATGGTATTTGAAGGAATAAGCATCCTTGTTATGAGGACATTGGGATCCCTCCCACGTCTGTGACGTTATGGTGAATATGAGGCTACAGCATGGCAGCCAGTTAGCTTAGCTTAGCACAAACACTGAAAACAGGTTGTTCTGCACAAAGGTAACAAAATCTGCCTGGAAGCATCTGTAAAACTCACTTAATAACGTGTAAAAGTGTAAAAGTTACGTGCTGGATTATGTCTTCACCAGACGCAGTAACTTCCTGGAGTCTTGTTGTCGCTGTGAGCGAAGGAAGTCTTCATACAACCAAAACTTGTCTCTTTTATGCTTCATTTCTTTCCACAGATTAAACAAACAAGATATAATATGTTCATTCATGAGCTTTGGAAGTGCTGATAGGTGGATTTTGTTACCTTTAGACAAAGCCATGCTAGCTTTTACCCCTGTAATGCTAAGCTAACCAGCTGCTGGAGCTTCATATCGTACAGGCAGCAGAGTAAGCACCAACTTTTTCATCTAACTCTCAGCCGGGAAGTTAATGAGCCTATTTCCCAACATGTCAAACTATTCCTGTAATCATCTGCATAATTCTTAAATCATTCTGTTGCCCCTCCAGGTTTCCTCTCTTCACTGCTGTCTACCAGATCTGCTTCAACAGCCACCCAGTCTCAGAGTTCATCAAATGTTTGCAGAAACACCCAGAGCACATGTGAAGGACTGATGAATGGGTGGATGCTGGGAAAGGACTTTTACACTAGAACTGCTCTATAACCCAGGTGACCCAGGGGGGCGGGGGACAGGGGTGTTAGGGGAAGACTGTGCCTAATCTTGACTACTTTCATGTTTGATGCCAAACAGAAGAGAAAAAAAAGGAGTTGCCATCTTTACCTGAGCGGCTGTGTTGATGCTTCTGTTACATGACCGACGCTAACTCCTGTTTTTACTGATTGTAAACATAAATGTCACAAACTGTTGCATAAATCTACCAAGTCTTAAAAGTTTTAAAGACTTTAAATTACTCTGCCTCACATAATACACGAACCCCGGCCTGACTGTTATGAAATGTTGCGTCATTTCTTGGTTAAAGGTGCCTTAACTTTCCTTTTTACTGGCATGTATTTTCCAGTGTTAAACAAAGCTCTGAACACACAACAGTCCCCTCTCCCACTGTGCTGTTTTTCTTCTGGACTTCTGAAGATGTTGCCTAACAAGATTTATTTTGGAATAAATTATTGAACTCATTGTGCACATTTGAATGTTTTCTCTTTTTCTTGCTGGTAGCTGCCTGCAGGATACGCTGGTATACACCCTCCAGCCTCACTGTAATCTGACCTGAGCTCAGTCAGTCTGCCACTCTAAACTCTTCACCTTTAGCATTTTCTGCAGCATGTACTTACACCTGTCTTTAAGCGCATGCCATCCTAAGTGATGGCTGTGTTGTTTGGTATGGCAATGGCAGCATTAGCAATCTTTCTTTTTCTTTTTTGTATTCTTTTGATTAGTCCATAAGCATCTCTGGAGATGCAATCAATCAAATGCAGGAAACCTTTCTGTGTTCATGAACCACTAACATATCCCATCAGTGCTCAGTGAAAGACAAGGTGTAGCCTGTTTTAACTGACCTTGAAGTGGTCTTAGGCCTATACCTCCCACCCCTTGCCATTACTCTGAACTGATAGAACATTTATGCAAATATTCGCTCCATGTATGCTCTTCTTTATGTCTTCAGCTCTGTTGCTCAGTTATGTCACAGACCATGAAGTTACATAATTCGCCACTTGTTTAAAATTTGATTCCCTAGCTGAAATCCCTTGCATAGTTATTGAGTCAACTGCCCTGTGAGATCTCTAATAATAACGCACTCCAAAGGGGTAAATGTACATCTATAATTAGACAGCAGACAGCACTGCAGCTGCCTCATCTCTGCTGAACAACACAGATTGAGGGATGCCTCTTTTTGAACCACTACACCATTGTGGTGCCATCAAAAACCATAATGTGTCTGTCATATTTCAGCCACTTTCAGCTTCCTTTTTACATGAACAACTATGAATACTTATGATGACTTTCAATTTGGTGCAGTGTATGTCTGAGCCCTCAACAGAAGTGAAAAACCCTCTACTACTGTACAGTAGCTCAAAATGTTGCGTACTATTCTTTGGCAATCTGTAGTTGTAATGCATCCTTTGGCCACTTGGGTGTGCCATCATATCAATCACAGTCACATCACACCTGACAGCCATATCTACCTTTTGAGGGACCTTTAAGTATAGTAAGACATAATAAGGTATACTAACTAAAAAAATCTCTGTCTATATATAGATATGATTAAATATACTTTTGTATCTCACCTTGATATTATATATATACATATAAGTATCTGAGTACAGTCTGGCTGTGACAGAAAAACAGCAGGGATGGATGGCATACAGGCATGCACCCATCCCTTCACTGAGGGAGGAGGGACTTGCCTCACTTCCTCAATTCCAGACTTCATCTGAGGGCGGCTGCCAAGATTTGTCAAGCTGACCGGCGACGGCTATGATGTACAAGAAGCTGGAGTTTAGCCTTCAAAATAAAAAGGTAAAACTGGCTTTTACAAGAAAATAACGAATTCGTTTTTAGTCTTTCTACACGAGGCTCTGGGTTTTCAGTTAGTGTGCTACTCCAAGTGGACAAAATTACATCAGATATTTGTTTTGTTTAATGGAAACGGTGTTAGGGTATTCTGCCTTTTTGTAAGCTGAAGTCAAGTCTCCTTGGCCTTCTCCTTTCAAGTCTAAAGTTAATGAAGTAGAGTCGAAATCGATTCACAACCATTTCTCGAGTCCAACACAAATCAAACCTCCAGCGCTGAACAAGACAGTGAATTTATTTAACTTGAATAGATACTAAAGCGATTTTGATAGATACAGATCGAACGATGAGATCTTATTTTGAAAATCTGAACAGGAAGTCGAGTTTCTATCCTGGTTTTCTTCACACTGGTGCGGTAAAGTTGAGTGTGGCAAGTCATCTTGCAAGTGAACCAGGAGCAGGGGAGGCATTCAACAAGTTTCACACACATTTTCTTTCGGATACGAAACTAATTTCTTCTAACCGTCAGGGGACTGGAACAAGGTGAAACATGGCTGCTCTTTCAGCCTGGTTTTGGAACGAGAGGTTTTGGCTGCCGCACAACGTAACCTGGGCGGATCTGGCAGACCCAGCTCCCGGGGTGGAGTACCCCAAAGCTGGACACTTGTTGACTGCGTTGCCGCTGGCTTTGGGAATTTTCGCCGTCAGGATACTCTTCGAAAGGTTCGTACTTGAGCAGACATGCAAACTCCTCACCTTTCGGCGATACTCGCCTTTTTTGGTTGATGGAGGGGGGGGTGAGGGGTGGGGTGAGGAGCGGGTGGCTTGTATACTTCACAGTGTGATGACAGTAACGTTAGCTACTTTGAGTTGGTCAACCACTGAGCTAATTACCTTAGCAGCTAGCAGCTAGCTACCACAGTGATTTCCTGACATGACACGGCAGAGCGGGTGAAAATGACAATCGACGTGATGTGTTCCGCGGCACGCGATGGCTAGTTGCGCGTGTTCCGCGTTTGTGCTAGATGATGCGCCTCGCGGCCTGTTTTTGAATCCCCTCATCATCAGTGTAAGGTCCAAACTGTGCGTAAATACTCCGTCACTTTCTGTTATGGTGTGGGATCAGTGTCGGTAGTCCACCAGGTCACTTTTCTGAACTATTGCCAGCGCAGTCAGCGATGGTGGGCGGGACCCCTCATGTATTTTGATGTTTGAAAATAAATCACTCAGATGCTTTGGCTTTGTTTTGGAAAATACTTATTACAGGAGTGATCGAAATAGCCACAGCACACAGTAGTCTTCTGTTTAAAGACGTCTCTGATTCTTAAAAGTAAACTCCGTGTCATTAAAGGTGAAGTGGAAACGCTACCAGATGATGCTAGATGTTACACAGTAATGTTTTGTGTTGCTTCTTGTGTTATTTATAGAATCTGTTATTCATCTATTATCATAATAATTATGATAATAGATAATAAACGAACTTCTCTTAAGGTGATTTTCCAAAAAAAAAAAATTCTTTTTCTTTTTTTTTTTTGCTTTATTTGGAAAGGGTGGAAAAGAAAAGGAGAATATGAAATATTGATAAAATTTTCTTTTGGAAGCTGAATCGTACCATGGCCAAGGGAAGATCCGCCCTACTCTTCCTGTGATTGGTGCGTACTTGTTTTTTCATTGGGTAGGTGAGGTTTAGGTATGAAGAGTTAGGGTAGGGAAATATTACCAGGGTAAGCCAATCAGAGGCAGAAAAGGGTGGGTCATCCCTTCATTGTTGGGATTTGTAAATTAGCTTCCTGGACCCATCAGGTTGTACCCACACTGTCTTTTACCCTTAACCTACATCTCTGCGCTCTTGTCTGTGTTTTCTTGTGAGCGAGAGAAAATTCTCTGAAAACTCCTTTTAATGGACGTTTTTTCACATCAGTGGAATGATGTTTTGTTGTTGCTGTGGGTGGGCCAGTATCTTTAAATGTTTGTTAACCGGGGTTTTGGGAAACACCACAATACCCTCGCTGTCGCTAGCTCCGTCTTCAACCTTGTCTACTCAAACTCAATTTTTATTTTATTTCTTCCCTACTTTTAAAAACAAATGTGTGCTCAAATATGCCTTTAAACCATGTCTCTTGGGTCACTTCAAGCACATGCAATACCATTACAACAAAACATATATTCATTTTGATGGGGCGCACCTACTCACTTGTCACTGATGTTTGGATAACTACAGACTAGTTTGTGTAATCGCTGTGTAATCGCTGACTGTTAACCAACCTGCATTTTTGTCCTTTAACTGATGCATGCATGCATGCATCAGTTAAAGCGATGGTGTGCTACCAGCCTGCTGCTTCTGTGACTGCGGCGTATTGTTCTTTCATATATGATCTAAGCATCCATGCACTCCTGTGCAGACGTTAATCTGTGCTTTTGTTCAGGCTGCAGAAGTGGAGAAGGCAGTGATGCACTGACACACGTACAAACACACTAGCTGGCTCGGTACACGCTTGAATGCCAGCCAGCTGCAGGCCTTGCTACACAGCCAAGCGGAGGTGTCCTGAGGCAATTTGCTCTGGCAAACTAGAGCAATGGGTTTGTGTCATTCGCTTGACTTTTGTGGTATCGTTCAGAGGTTTTGGACTTATCTTATTACTCACCTGACCCTCTTCTTCTAATTAAGCAGCAGTAGGAGACTGTCGGTGGGTCAGCTTGAGGTCACCAATAGGGGAGGTGTAGTTCCCTCACCAGTAAATCCTAATTTCTTAAAACATCTCACAGTTGTTCCCAGATTATCTTTGCATCGTTTTGTTATTTTATTAAGCCTTTTGGTCTGGGAAGGCGAGAGGTGATGGCGCTGTTGAAGATCAAGTTTGACAAACCTCTGAGGCCCAGCTAAACGACTGCAGGCATTTAAGAAAAGAGTTTCTCGTTCGAATTAGAGAAAGTATGCCTCTTGTTGGAAGACAGTCGCAACAGAAAAACCACTTTCAACCATTTGTTGACAGAAATTTTGATTAGTGTACTGAATGACTTGATATGGTGGTTTCACTGATGTCAACACTGTTCTTTATTCGGAGTATTTGCTCAGGCATTGATGCATTGAGGGAAGGTTTGCCTTTCTACAATTCTTGCCTGTTTCCTATTTTGAAATCTGGACAAACCAGTCGTGGAAGTCCTGTTTTGTGCAGCTTCACTGCAGAAGTCTTAAGAGGACTGTTTAATTGAATTCAATAAAATGGAAATCACAGCAGGCTATACACATGGCCCTAAACTCAATTTTCAAACACGGAGCATTAGCTTGTTATTGGATTCATTACTGCCATATCTTCATTAAACAATTGTTATAGTATTTTGTTTGCACAGTATTGGAGCCAGTACAAGGTCAGGTGTAGGGCTTCAGGATATGAGAAATACTGTAGCTGTGGTCGTTAGGGATACGAGATAGGATAAGACAAAGAAAAGTGCAATTTCAGGTAGTGTGAGCAATGTGAGAATATACTGTGAGTTATTTTCATCTGTAAAGGGTGTCTTAATTGATTTTCAAGGAAATTGCACCATATCAGATAAACACTCAATACAATATTTTATCCATATTGTCCATAGTTTCATTGTGTCTGTGGTTGTACATAGACAATTAAAATGAGTAGACAGTGTGACTGTCGTGTCACAAACCACACAACCAGTTTGTCTTGGCAAGGTTATTGCTCTGCTCTCACAACTGCTGGCCTGACTGTCCCTGACTGTTCTGTGGTTAACTCTAATATAACCACGGACCGTTTAAATCATGGACAGGTCTGAAAAGGTGTCTAAGGAGATTTGCAGAGGCATTTGATAAGATGCAGACAGTGCAGAGGCACCTGACTGTCTGCTCCCTTCGAATGCGAGGCTGTCCTCGAGAGACTCGTCGACAGTGATGTTATCAGAGAGCATTTACTATGCCCGACGCACTGACTGGCTGACTGCCTCATTCATTTATTTATCAGAAAAAAACCTCACACCACAGCTTGAGTTCCTACTTGCCTTTGTGCAGAATCTAAACATGGCTGTGCTGTTGGGCACTCACACAACAAACACACATATTGTGTCACACAGTGATGAGACTGAGACACATCCCGCCATAAACTAGTTTTTAGACTGGTTTTTATTCATGGCCTAATTCTGGTTTGACTTTCTTTTTTTTCCCCCACATAGACTTGCAAATGTCTGGGTGTTGGTAGGTGTAGAAGGTTTATGTTATGGCCACCAGTGTGAATATTTTCAGCTGTGTTTCTGAAAAATCTTGTTTTGTCCCACCATTTTGGCAGCTAAAATGGTACAATACACTCGAGCCTTGGCTGTTATTGCCATGTAGAAGAAGCCAGTCAGAGGCACAAGTCAGATCTCTAGTGAATTTTACCCTTCTTTCCCATTTCAACATTTTCCTGTTAACCTCCTGTATTTCTAACCTTTCTAAAAAAAGAAATTAACAGGAGGCATAGCCGCCTGTTTGAAGTGATTGCCAAATTCTCCTCCAGTACAGCAGGTGGCAGTATGTAGAACATTAGCTGTGACATTTAGTGACGAGGAGTCATTCACTCAAATGGCGCCTGCCCAGAAGAAAAAATATGCCACACAGATTTTAAGTGTATCACATGGAGGGAAAAGCAGCAGATCTTCCAAACATAAGCCCACCAAAGAGGTGCAGAAACATGCTCCACCAATGACTGTATTTATAGTATCTCTCCCGTCCACGTTCGCAGCATTTCACTTTCAACCAGGTATCTTGTCTGAACACCTAATACTGGTCAATTACATAATGTAGGAACTAGTGGACCCAGTCATTGTTGCTCTCATATTTTAAAGCAAGTGGTTGGTTTGTGGTGATTGTGACATTCACTGTGTGTATCCTTGGTAAGAGCGGTGGAGCGACCAAAGGCAGGGCGCTGGAAACTTTCCCTTGTTTTCAAATCCCAGCGTTGAGATTATGTTTTCAGTTTTCTAAACAAGGTAATCTTAAATTTTCGTAACAGAATCATAAGCTCTGTCACCAGGAGTCGTAGTTCCATTTTTGTTTCTTCTTTTATTGCACAGGCTTGTACCTTCACCTTTGTATCAAAGAACCGGATATTCTCGAACACAGTTGTTAATCTATTGTAGTTTACCGATTTAACTGGGAGAATTTTCGTGCTGATCGAAGCCGCTGAAGCGCTTTAACTGTGTCATGTAACATTTTCTATGGGAAAAATTAATGCCACATTTTTGTGCCAGAAACAGCTCCTCCCACTTCACAACTCTAGTGTTGTGTACTGTATTGTAGCGTCAAATTCAATTCGTTCACCAATCAGGAGGTCTGTGGTTCGATCCCTGGCCTCGGCAGTCCACATGCCGAAGTATCCTTGGCCAAGATACTGAATTCCAAAAACTGCTCCCGATGCTGCGCCATCAGTGCGTGAATTCATATGTACTTCGCTTTGGATAAAAGTGTCTGCCAAATGACTAATTGTAGTCATTTTTCAAGTAAAATGTCAAACCAATTTCCTGGTTCCAGCTTGTCAAATGTCAGGATTTCATGTTTTTTATCGTGTGTTGTAGTAGAGACTCACTGATTGTAATTTCCGTAGCCGTGGTGATGGGGGTAATTGCGATTTTGATTGATTTTCTTTCTTTCTAAGAACTGTAATTGACAGCATACACGAACATTTTTGTAACCTCAAGTGTATGTCCGTAATAAAACACTGACTATTGATTAACTTGTGCATTTTCTTCTAAACTACACCAGGTTACTGGACCTACTGTCACTGCCTCTCAGACAAAATCTCTAATTAAAGTGCTTCAGGTTTTTTGTTCAAATAAAACCAGACTGAAAATGAATTGCAGTGTATTTCACTTTATCTAACATGGTTTACTTTCCCATGTGGTGGCATATGTGTAAATTTGACCAGCAGAGGGTGATTGGCTGCTCACTGGTCTTGGCTGATCATGCTGAAACCGACTAATTCTGGTCACTAACCAACTGAACGGTGCATCTCAGTATTATAGTAAACTGAAGACCTTTGGGCTTTGGACATTTGGTAAAGTAAAAGAAGCTTTGTTAATGTATCATGTTTTTTAATTGAAAATAACAACGTGTAGCGTTAAATTTCACACTAACATTCTCACTTTGAGCATCATTCACATTTGAATGAATCAAATCTCACACAATTTAACACTGTCAATAAACAGATGACAAAAAAATAAATACTTCGTTACATAAAAGCCCCTTCAACAACCCTTTCTAAGGGATCCAAACAGGGTGATCCAAAATAAAGTTACAAAGTGCACATCATTGTAAACTAGGACTCAGGCTATAGTGCAGTTACACCACGGCTTAAACTTTCCTTTCTTAAGTTTCCTCTGAACATACAAGCATCCATATGCCTCTGTCGAAAGCCATCCATTGTCGCCTGGTTTTGACAAGGACGTGTCAGAGAATTTGCATTCACCTTGTGTTTGGCCATCAAGTGGTATTTCAGACTGGATGTGCTACGGTGATAACTCAGTTCACACAAACAGTACACACAGATAACTTTGGTCTTGTCAGTCGACCCATCTGGCAACTTTTTGAAACTAAACTTTCCATTCAGAACCTTGTTCGCATCCAATTTGGCATTTCGCGCTTGACATCCACACAAACCGGTAGCCTACTCTTTTACAGCTGGCGAGCAGGCAAGACCAAACCCGTGCGTGGGGCGTGCCTATTGTTTTGTTTCTGGTTTACAATCGGATCCTGTAGTTTTTCTTACGTTACAACAAGTGAACTAGGTCACAAAGAGCGTTAATCTCACAATAAAAAAAATGACTCAATGCAAATTGATTTGCATTAACGCGTTAATAACGCGATATTTTTGACAGCACTAATTAATTTATAAAATAATGATCAGAAAATAATCTTTAGTTGCAAACTTTCTTCCAACCCTTTCAGGTCTCATGTTTTTGCCTTTGAACAAGAATAATAATAAAAACTTCAGCTTCTCCAACTCCAACAAGCTCCACTGCTCATAGACATTTCACTGCAGTTACTTTCAGCACTTACACTCAGTGCGAAAGCGATGCTAAAGTAAAACTAACATCTTGCAGCACTGCTAGTTTTCAGTATTTGTCTTTCATCTGTCACCTCAACCACAAGTTCTACTGTTTGGATGTTTCAGCTATTTTATCGTCTACTTCACGTTCTGCTCACGGAACCTCTTGGCGCCTTTTTTTTTAAATTTCTACCTGCAGGCAGTTCCTCTTCCTTACTAATGTGACTGCTGTCCTCAGCCCAGCCAGCTCCTCCTCCTCTCAACCAGTTTCTTCTTGTTTAATCACAATCATTCTTTGCTGTTGGCAGTGACTTTGTATATGGGAGCAGTCAGGCTGTTTGTGTGTGCAAGCTTTTGCCCCTGTAAGCCGTGTCATGGGTTGAAATGTGTTCAGACTACAAACTTCGATGTGTGTGAGATTATGAATTGCCAGTAATCTGTTGTGGCCCGTTTTGACTGTTTTCCCCATAAACTACCTACCAGGTATTCTGTCTGCCACAACCCTCAAGGATGTGATGATAGATGCTAAATACAGTGTGGATGTGATGCATTAAACATCCTCCTTGTTCAGTGTTCTGTTTATTGCCCACATAATTGGGCATTGTCTCTCCCCAAAGTCACATTTCCTCCACGTAACTGTCAGTTCTGTTTTCAAACTTGCTGCAACTTCAGAAGTCAAATGAAGGCCACAATTACATCCAGTGCTGTGCTATGAATAGAGCTTAGGCCCTGGGACTGGGACGTTTTCCCACTGTCGAGGTTGTATGTAGCTTACTGTGAGCTGCTAGCGTCCATCTACACAGACCACACTGAGCCTGTCTCCTGGTAACACGCTTTGTGTATGCTGGGTTGGTCAGGTTCTGACGAGGAACAGGGGTGCTTTGACGCTTTACATAAATAGATTAGCTTGCGTGTTTCGCCTTTTCCCCCCTGTTGCTTCTGTCCACCAATAGCACTGCAGGCTCATGCTTGCGTGGGCTACTTCTGCCGATTCATCCTCCCGTTTTGCATAAATTTGTGCTTACATGAGAACCTAGACTGTTGCACCTATCTGTGCCACCATCACCTCATCTTTTAGCTTACCACAGAAGCTACATCACATTAGGCTGCATGTTTGTTCTGCTCATTGGAAGTGTTTTATACTCAAGGTGCACATAGATGGTGTAATTGGGCTCCCATGAGTAATGCTTAACAACACCATGCCACATGAACCTGATCCACCCAGTGTAACCTTTCTGCAGTATGTCTTTTGTTGGGTTCAATTGAAGCTCCACGGTACACCACATTTTAATTTCAGCGTCCTGAAAATCATTCAGTGAAGTGAAGTGAAACTGTTCTTTAAGGTCACTAAGAACAAAGTCGGGGGTCATCTTTAAAAAAAGTACTGCTTTTGAATGTATAACTGCATGTAGGTGTGAAATTACTCATTGTATGCTTTAATGTCCTTTAATGAGACAATTGAAAATAGGGAGGACAAGAAGTGTTGTACGACAGACAAAAGGTGTTTTTTCTTTAAAAAATACCTCTGTTACCTTTATGTATCAGGCTTTTAGGCTTAAAGGAACACCAGGTGAGATGTGTATGTTAACATGCAGCCATTTTATCAGCCTACACCACAAGTGGCTCTGCACTAGTGGAGCATTTACTCTTACCAGTGTTAGGATAAAGTAAAAGGGTGTCCTACACCACCAAGGAGCACGCTGGTCCTGGACTGGATTGGACTGAAACAGGCAACGTTTTAACCCTACAGGTCTTCATTAGGCAAAATGACAAGCAAAACATACAGCATAGGTATATACAGACACAAAGCTGACTGCAGGTTGCTGAGGTGATGATCAGCTGAGTCCAAAAATCAAAAAATCTGATTAATCATCTTGAAAATTTGTTGATGAAACCAAGAACATGTGCATTTGGGATTAAAAGTAGAGTTTACTCTTGTATTTGTTCTCTTTATGTTGACAGATAGTTTATAATTTAGTCTCTCTGGAAAGAAAACCATTTGGCTGAATGTTGATTAATGAAGTCATAGCGTTTACATAGATTAGATAAGAATAAACTGTTGGTTTTACTGTTTATATGGTTTCTTTTCAGGCTTTAAGCAGAATATTCTTTGATCTGCTCCGCTGTCTGAGAGCTGTAAGATCACATGATCAAGTAATGCCATGCCGTGACATTTTGAATTGAAGGTGGGCGTTTTTCGTCACTACTCATTTGTCTCAAAGTTCCCTTACGAGTCTACGCTCTCACTCAGAGGCATGAACATAGTTTGCGTTCCTCATTAACTCTGCAGGGTGCAGCCATCTGAAAGATGGACAGATCACCCCATGCTGCAGTTTGTTATGTCGTCTCGTGGACTTATTCCTGATTTTCTGGTAAATGCTAAAACAGGAACATCTCAAGTTACAACACAGCATGCAATAAGACGCTCTTAAACTATCCACAGTATAACAGCAGGAGACTTAATCCCTGCTGATTAAGTCTCCTGTCATGTTTTTTGATAATGTATGTTTTCAGTTTTTCAAGGTCAGTGTGTATTCTTATGCAGATGCATTGTTGCAGCCGTGCAATCTGCATGTCTCAGACCAAAATCGCGCTCATTCCCGTCTGCAAGACTCAGCCTGACTGAATCTGACACTTCTACATTTTAACCTGTGCTCCACCCGTGTGATATTTGAAAGAATAATTTATGGCTGCTATGAAGAAGGCGAGAAGGCTTTCTCACAAATAAATAATTGCAAAACATGTTAAGCCTGCATGATGTAAGTCACAGCACTCCACCACCGCAAAACACAAGTTGCTGATAATGGCGAACACGCATTTCTGTTTACGCTTTAAGTGGCAGTAGTGAATTGAAGCCAGCTGTCAAACATATGAGACAGTTTATCCTACCTGTTAGTTACAGCACAGCTTTCCCAGATTTGGTCAGATAAACATTTATGGTGAGCTAAGAGCTTCTTTCCCAGCTGAATGTGACAGTTCAGTCATAATGCAAAACAGAACGACAGGCAGGGGTCATACAAGGTCATAATGTTCCCATAATGAAGAGTACATCCAAGAATCACTGGGGATTTTGAAAAGCTCCCCTTCAGCACGCTTTTGCTTTATTTCATCCATACAATAATTAACTGTTAGCCAGCCACGCGCACTGCTACAGCAAGACATGAACCGCGCTCTCTGTACATGTTTTTCCAGTGGAAAAACGTGATGCACGCAGCCACTAAGACTGTTAGCACAGCCAGAGAAATAGATAAGAGAGGGAGAAAGTGTTTGAAATGACATTTGAAAACAACAAGTGTAGCCTCACCCTGAATATGTATGTGGCTGAACGACCCCGACTTGAACTGAGACGTCACACTTGTTGTGTCGGTTAGCAGAATTCCATTGCAGCCCAACTGTAGCATGTTCTCCAGCGCTGTAGTGGTTGCTGTTGTGCGTAGTAATACTTAAAAAGACCATTGTGTAGGATTCAGCTGCATTTAGCGCTTTTCCCCTCACCCTGCCCTTCCAATCGATAGGAGAGCATAAGCTGAAAGATGAAGGGCTCTATCTAGGTCTATCTTGGTTTGCCCGTTCTGGGCTACTGTAAAAACATGGTGGTGCAATGTGGCGGGCTCCATGGAAGGAGGATCCGCTGATTCTGTAGATAAAAGGGCTCATTTTAAGGTAACAAAAACTGAGTGTATCCTTGAGGTCTATCTAGCATAATGAATGTGTTTCCTTCTTCATAAACCACTTGCAAAGCCAAGTTTTTCTTCGAGTTTGAAACATGCACTGTTTACATTCATGTTCCTAGCAAACCATTTGTCTTCATTCCCGTCATTGCTTGAGCGTTGCTGCACATTTCATTGCTTTTCCTGCTGTCTGTAGATCAGTGGAATAGTGTGATGCCATGTATGACATCAGCCGCCTGTATTTGTGTCCGTGTGCACAAGACAAACAAAATGGGGACCCATTCATAGAAAAACAGGTCCAGATCACGAGTGAAGGTCTGAAACTGCACAGGCTCCTTTTAAAAGTACCACAAAGAGGCTCCGTAGCTCATTTTTCAGCCTACTGCTATTTGCATTCGTCTAGGGTGATCCAGTCACAAGTGGACAGCTTTAAGTGCATCACTTCACACCAGCATTACAATGTGACTGCACACTCCACTTGAGTGACCACTTACTTCAGATCTCACTTCCCCACTCTATATGCAAGTTAACCATACATTGATTGGACAAACAGACACAGTGTTATTGCTTTCTACAAAGAGAGGAATAAGTTTGCTGAATTCACAGGAAGGCTGAAATAATTAAGGATTTGTCATAAAAAGCTTCACACAGTTTGGAGAGTTTCTCCTAACTCACAAAACTGCCTGTTTTTTTAAGGTGGTCTGGGCACTTTCAACAGGGGTGACAGAGACAGAGCCCATATTGGTAAGATAATGGAGTAGCCGACAAGCCGTTACAGCCACAAGAAACTGACAGTGTTATTTAAAAGGAAAGAAACAGCTCAATGTATTGAATTTAATGCAAAGGCACAAATGGTTAAGAATTAGCCGTAGGCATCAGAATTGCGCTGTGTTTTGAAGGGAGTCTGGGGATGCTGTGGTCACTAGTCTAAGGATGAAATAATTTAAACCAGACACAGAAACATCTGCTGCTTGTCTTGGCAGGTAAGAACCAAAGGACGTAATTTGCATTACAGTGACCCAGATGGAAATCAAACAGTGTGTTTCATGTGTGCTTTCGCAGAGGACATCCTTTGAGTCTTTCAGTGTGGCCCAGGACATGTTACCCCACACGCTGCTAAGAATATAGCCACATGCAGCCCAGACCACCTCAGAACCTGGTCTGAATGGTTGGCTCTAAATGCGGCTTGGGTGCATTCAAAGGTGGTGTGATCAGATAACTTAAGATGAATGTTAACCCCATGTATAAACAGGACCTTTTATTTATTGACCAGTCTCAGGTTACTAGTGGTGGAAATTTCATACCACCGACTGTCAAAAACGAGCAAACCCTTTAAAATATGTTCATATTTCAGATATTTGACACACCAGTCCTTAATTTTGAATGTGTGAAGGATACCTGGTTCTCAATCTGATCACAGGTTGAATGCCAAACCAGGCCTTTAAGTTTTCCTGTCAGAACCGGTGAGCGCTCTTTAACATCGTTTGACCCTTCATCTCTCACATCTTCCCCTCTGACGCAGATTTATCGCCAGTGCCTGTGCCCAGAGTCTCCACATTCAGCCAGGTGTTGGACGAAGAGCTCAGCCCAATGCAGTGCTGGAGAAAGTGTTTACATCCATCACGCAGGTTTGGCTTGTTTATCCTTTAAAGAGACATTTATGGGCTGGAGTATCAGTAATGGTCATTCAAAGCATCTGACGACTCAGGACAGATACATGATTACAGAGTTACAGAGTATGTCCATTAAATTTGGGTTTAGTTACAGGAACAACAGCTGTTTAGGCTGATGGAAGGCATCAATTTTGGCTTGGTTTTAAGGCAATTTGACATTATTGATCATATTATTCAGAAACTTTGATACGATATGAACACAGCATCGTCAGTCCAAACAGTCCGGTACTATTGATATTTGGCTAATAATCTATTCACAGTGGTTCATCGCTAATACAACTGTTCAGTTAACAACATAATGAAAGTTTGCTGACTTCACATGGTCTCTCAGTCTCAGAGATTAAAGCCCAAAGTTCATTATGCCAATGCTTGGACTGCATGCTGTATACTGGACTCTCTCTCTCTGCGCAGAATCCAGACTCTCGCCATCTGGATGGCCTGTCCAAGCAGCTGGACTGGGAGGTGCGGAAGGTCCAGCGCTGGTTCAGGCACCGCAGGAACCAAGATAAACCCAGCACACACACTAAGTTCTGCGAGAGCATGTAGGTTAATGCACATTGTGTTCACCTTTAACCTCTCCGCAGGCTTGAGCACACGGTGGTTGTTTGTGCTATGCAGATGCAGTTTGATGTGTGTGTATGTGTGTTCATGTATTACTTTCTTTGTGAGGACAGATTTTAGACCTTCAGAGTGAGAACATTTCACTGTTAGGACTTGGATTTATATTTGAATTAAGAATAAGGATCACATTTTGTTAGAGTAAGGATGGCGGTGAGACATGAATTGCTAATCAGTAGAGTTTGAGTAAGAGGATGTGTTGTTTTCTGCTTATATGATCTAGTTTTCTGGGTCATAATGTCTTCTCTTTTACTTCTAGGTGGAGGTTTACATTTTATTCATGCATATTTACGTATGGGTTCCAGTTTCTGTGGCAGGTGAGCAGGCTGTCAGAGCAAGAAACGTTGATATTGATGCTGTTAGCATTGTTTGATTGGCACGTTTATTTCCATAGATGATAGCATTATTGATTGTTTGCTGAACTGATATGTGTTTGTTTTTAGTCCCCTTGGATGTGGGATACACGGCATTGCTGGTACAGTTACCCCTATCAGGTATGATGCACTTCTAATCTCTGTGACTGTATTATTAAACTTTTTACAATCCAATACAACAGCCAAGGTCACAGAAATGACCTCAGAGTTGACTCATTCATTCATTCCATGGAAGTATTACAAAGTTCATATGTGAGGAATCGTTGCTTTCCTTTGTCTCACCGTATGTGATATTAAATAGTGACGTTGTCAGTTTTGGCCTGTTGATCCAACAAAACAAAGCATTTGAAGAAATCAACTTGGGCTTTGAAGGAGTGGTAACAAGTGGTGGGACGTACATGTAACTAAGTACATTTACTTGAGCATTGTACTTAGATTTCATGTAACTTTTTACTTCTACTCCACTACATGTGGCTGACAGCTTTAGTTACTACCCACTTTTCAGATTACAGTTCCTCATACCCTCCCTATCCAGTGAAAACCACATATCTCCAAATATGCCTATTTTGAATGTTTGTGATAAACTGAAGGATTAAGTTTTCCTTTATGGGTTTAGAAAATTCGCTTACTTCTTAATCTAAATAAACAGTTTAAAAAGTCTCCAGGATTAGCTGGAAAATGCTGAAAACAGGCAGTTTGTCTGAGCTCATGAAAGGTTGACTTGTTAGAGATACGTGGTTCTCGCAGACTTGCTACAAACATATTACGATCTTGTAGAATATGATGTAGATTAAACTATCCAACAGTATATAAAGTAGTTAAAATTAGCATAACCTTAAACATCTACAGCAGTAAAATACAGCACACCCATTAATGCAGCAGTATTGTCAGTAACTTTTCATACATAAAGTACATTTTCTTGATAATACTTTCATACTTAAGTAAGGTTTTGAATGCAGACTTTGGCTGCCTTTCACTTGAGTAATCAGCACAAAGTGCGTTATCTTTTTACTGCTCTGTAAATGATAGTGTGTCATAAAAAGTAGCCTGACAAGTGAAAATATCAAGATGTATCATCCTTGTCATATGATCTTGAGATTAAACAATTACTATACACGTGGTGCAGATTTAGATCATAGGACAAAACCACTTTGATCCTCAGTTCTGATTGGCTGGCGAGATTATAACATTTTTCGAAGGGACATATTTGACACTACTTCCTGAAATACTTCTCATCTCCAACATATACCAACTCACATTCAGATTTGTCCAGATGTTTGAAACAGTCCTTCAGGAGGACAGAGGTTTAAACCCTCACACAGGACAAACTGTCCATCGTCAACCAGTGATTGTCAGGAATGACAGGGTTTTCTAAAAATCAGGACTTCTCGCGTCTTATTGCTCAGCTAACTCTGGACATCACGGTGACTCACTGGACCAGGATGTGTGCTGTGATGCCTTGTTGCACACTCACATGTCATCCTTTCACTCTCTCTCTCTGTGATGTCCAGCATTGTTTGTTACGAAACGAGTGAATAAAATTCTAACCTGAGCCCACGTCCCTGAACCTGTCTCACCTCTCTGTCTCCTCAGATCATGACTCCAGGTCTTTACCACTACTATATAACAGAACTGGCCTTCTACTGGTCACTCATGTTCTCCCAGTTCACCGACATTAAAAGGAAGGTAAGAGGAACAACGCCGGGTCTGTCTCTGTTAGGTTAGATCACACTGGCTGCAGCACAGTTGCCACTCCCTGCGAAACGTTTGTTAATGCATCTATTGTTCCTCATTTGGCAGAGAATGTGTGAATGGGTATGTGGATATGTGCGCGTGTCCATGTGTGATGCAACACATTTCAAATCTGTGCCGTCTTACGAGCTCTTACAGTCGTGTTAACTTTGGAAGGTCACAAGTTTATGTTTCTTGCTAGTGGGCGGGGTGCAGCCAGTGCTGCTCGGTCTGTGAATGCTTTGTATTTTCAGCACGAGGGCACCCGCTGTCATGTGATGGTGCAGGCCTAACTCCATTAGAATTACAGAAATTCCACAGAATAGCAGCCTATTAGAGCAGGACTTAGCCACAGCCACAGACACCTTTAATGTTGGAGATGTTTCATGCAGCAAATGGAAAAGGCTAAGAGGCATTTTGTGTAATATCTGTATTTCCTTCATGATATCATGTTTAGACGAGGCAGCCGAAGCTCCTGCTCAGCTGATTCTTTTATTAGTTTAGTGTCTGTCGAGATAAAAGCCTTTGTTCATGTCGGAAATTCCTCAAGGCCTTTCTCACCGTTTAACCTTTGCTCAACTTGGTAGCATTATGATAACATGAGTTAGGTCCAAACCACAAAGGTAGCGAGTAAATATGCACGTAAAAAGGTGTTTCCAAACAAGCAAAAGGAGCTGGTAGTCCTGAGAAACACGGGCAGGTTTTAAGACCTTTTAGAAAGCTTCCATGAAGATGGATGTTCCACTTCGCTGGCTTTACAAACTCATTCTTAATATCTCACAGGAGACGTCAGCCTGAAATGTTGGCAGTGCTTGTGCAAAAATGTCCACTGTGCTCCTCAGTGGCCCTGCCGCTGCAGAGACCAGCAGACCATTAAAACTGTGGAATGTATGTTGAATTATGATAACTCCAACCGAGGGAAACCGTGAGATAAAAGCCTAGTAAGCTGGCTGGAGTCACGGAGCGAGCAGATTCGATTTAAGATTCGACATATTCAAGACAAATCTATTTTTCACTCTTTCTGTTTTTGCCTCCCTCTGTCTGTCTATATCCACCCTAACAGTCTGCTGCTGTCAGCCCACACGACTTGCCTGTCAGATGCAGATGTCTCCTATCTTAAGCTTCGCTCTTAAGCTGCCTCTGCCTGTGTATTTGTCTTAGGTTGGTGTGTTGTTAATATTTCACCTCAATCTTCTGTCTCCGTCCGAGTCTGCCTGCATGAATCAAGCACTCCTCGTCGAGTTCAGGCTTCACTTCGGTTTTATCCGTTTCCTCTGAAAGAGCGAACGCTGCCTGTTAAGAAACATTGGTGATGAAATTCAGTACAAATTAGCAGTTTTGTTCAAAGCTGTTACAAAATTTGATCTCCCCCCTCACGATGGTTGCGCATCGGGCTTTTGCTTCAGCTTTTGGGCTGTGGGTGTCATGAATGGGGGCAGAGATTGGCAGTCACACAGTACCAAAACTTAGAGAGGGGAACTGCTTCCAGTGCAAAGAGCATATGTTTGACCATGTTTCCTGTTGCACTGGTACACAGTGTGATATTGAATGACATGAATAGTTCAAGCATCAGTAACAGTTTGATATGTGGGTGAGAGAGCCACGGTGGTGTTGACAGGAAGTGCGGTTTTGAATGTAAGAAACCCTCATACGTTCGTTTCTTTCGTGTTGTCGCCTTCGGCTCCCACGGCACGCTGCTTAAAAGCCGCTTAAAAACACACTGATGGTATCACACATCTTGTTTGAGACTCGGCGTTCATTTGATTTTAAACATGTTATCTTTAAACTCTTCAGTAGTCTGGTGTGAGCATAGATTTGCAAGCTGTTGTGTCTTGGATAGAGTCACGCAGGAGGCCCTCGTTTAAGAGCAGATAATTGTGTGCTTGTTGTCAGCCAGGGGAGAAAATCCTTGTTTCCACCGTGACTTGTTTTACATCTCTAATTAATTACAGCAAATTTTTGGATAAATTTGCATCCCCAGCACAGCTGCGACCTTCGACCCGCTCCAGACTGTTCTTAGACAGCCTATACTGGGCTGTTGGCTGTGTCTGAGGACTCTTCACTTCCTGTTTTTAATTATCTTGTATCTATTTGCATGATGTGTTGGTTACTTTATTTTCCTCATCACTGTGGCCAGAGCCATTTGTCATTCATTCTTGATCGCATCTTAAATTACTGCTACTGCTACTACCGACTTCATTTTCAAAGGGCTGTTTGTTATCATGATTGTTCGGTTTTGAGAAGCGCTCAATGCTTCGTGCCAGCCTTTTTTGAGTTTTTTTTCTGTTTCGTTTCTATGTGATAGTGATAGTGCAGACAGAAAATGTGGGGATACAAAGAGAGGTATGACACACAGCATAGGGTCCTTGGGGTTACATGCACAGTATAATATACTGTTATTAATGCCCTCAATGACAAAACAAAGAGGTGTGACCCCACAACAACTTTAAAGGTAAGGGTCCAGTATTCATGTGTGCTCACCGTCCTCCTTTTTTTAATTCCAGGACTTCCTTATCATGTTCATCCATCACCTGGCTACAATTAGCCTGATCAGCTTCTCCTACGTCAACAACATGGTGCGAGTAGGGAGCCTCGTGATGTGTGTCCACGACGCCTCTGACTTCCTGCTAGAGGTCAGTTAAGACAAGGTGGAGATGGTGATAACACACCACAAGATTCTTCATTGCACGTTGTAAGCAACTACAATTCAAACATGCCGTACACTTTACTCATGGCCTTTTCTTCGATCATGGCCGATATGATGATATTTTAGAAATATCAAATATGGACAATACAGTAACATACGGTTGCTGCTGATGCAGTACTGTAATTATGTAGCCTCAGCTGTTACGTGCAGTAGTTTCCTTTTAGGATGTTGTTCACTTGCCTTTTTGCTTCACATCAGTTGGTGTCTTAAACAATGGAGATGAATTGTGATTGTTGTTCAGTGTTTCCAGTCACTTCTCCTTGGCTGAAGTCCAAACAGATTAGAGGTATGCGCCCATGGATTAGATAGGATTGATGAATGGTAAAAAAAAACAAACAAAAAAAAAAACTTCTGCTCTACATAGAACTCATTATAATCCATTACTTCTGTTATTTTCCTCTCCTACAGGCAGCCAAGCTGGCCAACTATGCCAAGTACCAGCGCCTGTGCGACTTCCTCTTCATTGTGTTTAGTGTGGTATTCTTCATCACACGACTTATTATATATCCAATATGGTGAGTTCTCAGTGACACCTGCGACCTAGAATGAATTTAATATCCACTCTGCCATCATTGTTATCAATTTACGGAAGCCAAGAACATCCATGCTAATTTTTTTAAATCCTGTTATCTTGAGCTCATTAGTTAATTACCGTCTTATGTCAAGAATATGACCTTTGATATCTCGAGGTAATGACATAATCTACCCGTCATCACCAGAAAACAAAGGTTGTTTCCTGTTATTACTCATAATGTCTATATGTGCTTTAGGTTAAGTGCTGTATGTAAGATTTTCTTTGCAATTATTAGCCCTAATGGAAATACCCTTATATCGCGAGGGGGAACATTCTTACAACAAATGGAAAAAGTTCATAAAAAGTTCACATGATTTGCTTTGAAACTCAAACCCACCCAACAGAGCAGAGCGTGTATGTCATGGTCCAGTGCTTTTTCATGATCAGTAATCTCATTATCACAAGAAAGCAAGCCTTGTTATCCCATGATAATCAAATAATGAACCTGTGATCTTGAGCTGAATCCATTAAAAAAAAAAAATTGTTGGCTTTTATGTGTTTTTTCCCCGACGAGGCAGGAAATGTTTAGAATATTCTAGCTTTAGGTGGCTGAGCGCAGATTGGAAAATGTGTGCATAACATTGTCTTCTAGTTTTGTTTTTGTAAGCAAGTGCTTGTACAGAAAACATTATACTCCTACTGTGCTCAAGTTTCTTAAATTACTGTCCTTGCAGGACATATCCTGGAGCTGTAATTTGTCACACTGGTCAGCAGCACACAACAAAACCGCCATGCTTTTGTTGACTAGAAATAGCTATGAAGTGATGCGGCCGCCAGTTTATGAATCAGATGAGGCAGTTTCCAGCATATCTACAATGGCAGACTGACAGACTCATGTTTTACTTGCTGCCTAGAGCTCTGGTTTAGGCTTAAGTGAACCGTTTAGATAGCGACTGTTACTTGACAGAGATCTGGATGTTGAAGCTCAGCCTCTAGAGAGACGGACAATAGGGAGCCTATCATTGGCATAAGTAACCTGAGCAGCTATATTCAGTGTCTTGGTGTGGATGAGTGATAAAGCTAGTGTTGCCGGTGCAGTTACCTGGACTGAAATCCATACCTCTGCTGGGGGAGGTGGGTCTGTTGACAATCTCCTGTCACTCACCTGGATTTAAAGGAAGACGTGACCTCACCAGACTCTCACCTGACATGACAGTCGACCTGTGTTACTCGCCTGCTTGGTTTTCCATTTGAATCCAAATGGGAGTTACAGTCTGTGCTGTCATAATGAATGGGCGTCATTAAAGTGCTGGTTAATGATATGACTTAAGTACAGCTTGCCTGCTCCTGCTCTCACTGGAATAAATTACTGCATGTGTGCATGAGTGTGTACGAGACTATAAAATAAATATGTGCCTTCACGCACGCGTCTGTTTGTCTTTTCCAGGATCCTGAACTCCACTATGTTTGAGAGCTGGGCCATAGTCGGGCCGTACCCGTCCTGGTGGCTCTTCAACTTCTTACTGCTGGTCCTGCAAGTGCTGCATATCATCTGGTCCTACCTCATAGCCCGTATAGCTGTCAAAGCCATGCTGCGAGGCAAGGTGGGTCACCGCGCAGACTGGATGTTAATGAGAAGTACTGGAGTGTAGTTCCAGCCTCTCAGATGTGAAGATTGGCTGCTTTTTGTGTCTTTGATAGAAAATTAAATAGATTTGGGTTTTGGACTTTTGGTCAAACATGAAAAGAGGCTTAAAGGTGGGCTTTCAGGGACCGTAATGGGTACTTCACACTGTTCACAAGATTTTGTTGATTTAATGATAATTCTCTCGACCATTTGAGGAAAATGAGCAGCAGATGAGTCTGTGATGAAAAGCATCGTTTGTTGCAGCCCTGCTGTTCTCTCCTGCTGAAGCGTTTGACACCCTGTTCATCCAAGCTATTCTTGCAGAAGAGAAATTGATTAAAAAAATGTTTTACAGCAACTCGAACACACAATTAATGATCTTCTAACAAGGTGTCGTTAGTTTCAATTTCATGAGCTTTAGTGTAGCTTAAACTGTCCAAAGTGCCCTTGATTAAGAAAAATTCAGCACTATCCTTTAATACTATTGTATAAGCAAAGATTAATACAAAAAAACTCCACACTTATTGACCCTAAATGTCAACTCTAAACTTTTGCAGGGACAGAAGTCGGCCTTTCGCATTATTTATGGTTGGATGTGGTTGTGGCAATTAGATAAGTGACGAGTGGAGGGGCCATAAAGGAAACCAAATAAATATTTGTCCCGGCCAGACATCTGCCCACGAGCAGAATGTTTATTGACATGTAAAACATAACACCGTGGCTATTTTTGGTGATGACTTTGCTGCCTCTGCACTTTTTTCCAAGCTGTCCCTGACTCTGTCTCATTCTCTCTGCAGACGCCGTTTGTTTCCTCCCCCTCTGGAATGAGAGAGGGAGATCCTGTCTTTCTGTCTGTCTTTGTCCAATGAGTCCTCCTCCACTGCTCTCTCGCTTCTCTCCGTTTGCTCTGTCCGCTTGAGACCTTTACCTTCTCTGTTTCTGGCTGTAAGTTTCTGTTGACCGGCTCGGCTTTGACTCCTTTCACACATCTAAATTCCATCCGTCCTGTCCATTTCCATTTCCAGAGGGGTTCGGTGTAGTAGCAGCAGGTTTAATTGGACAGCTGCTGCAGCAGAATAACACTTAGATTCACTTAGAAAGACCGCAGTAAGGCGAGAGTTGTAAATGATGAGTAATGTGGTAATAGTGCCATGAATGTCAGGTATGTCCAACTGTTTCTCATTAGGGAGCAGTGTGTTGAATCTGTCCCGCACCACCACCCTGTGGATAGGATGAAGGCAGCTGATTTGCATGAATAAGACACTTGCAGGGCTGCTTTTCCCCCCTTTGCTTTTTATATTCATTCATAGTTGTAACTCACTTCAAGCAGAGCACCTGTCATTAGACTAATCCAGTGGCTCTGAACCCTTTCTTGCTCGTGATATTGCATGAAGCAATATCTCTCTTTGCTAACATTCAGCAGCAAACAAACCATCACCCCTCTCTGTTTCCATCGTAGTTCAGTTTTGAGACATGACTCGGTGTGTAGAAGTGTGAGAGTGCAGTGATTTGACTGACTAATGCAGGCTGGCTCAGAGGGCTCTGATCATTTGAATACTGAAAGGAGCAGATGTAATTCACAGAATGATTTTCTGTGCTCAGACTGCTTCATTAGAACATTTTTTAGAGGCTGAAAAGCATATAACTGCAGTATTTCACAAGAAAGAAGCAAAGATTAAAGTCAGATAAAATAAACAATGTATCACAATACATTTTTTTTCTTATCGCCTACCCGAGCAATTCATCTTCAACTCCCAGGTTGAGAACCAGACAAATTGCCTCCTAAAGAGCCGTTACCGAGCTAGATAGTGTCTGGACATGAATAAACACTTTCCTCTATTCACACTTTGGTATTATGTGATCACACACCAGCTGGATTTATAAACACAAGTTTGCTCTGTGCTCTCTGCCGATATTACATTACAGGACTTCTAGGTAAGATTAAAATCACCTCTGGTTTCTATTTAAGCTCAGCAGCATGTGAAATTTCCTAATAGAGTTTCAAAAGCACTGGATTGGCTCCAGGCGGAGTTCAGTGTATCACCTGCCAGCAAAGGTGAACCATGCCGAGTGAAGACAAAATAAGATCTTTGACTCTTATGTGGTAATAATTAGACAATGCTGCTTACTAGATTCCACTGTGTAAGCTCTATGGAAATAATTCCCAAACTGTAGGTGCATCCATTAAAAAAAAATGGCCCTATTGATAAGATAGAAACTTTCACATATGTGTATCGATTTATGTACATGTAGGCATGTGAGTATTAAGCTTGACAAAAAAAAGTGAACTTATCCTTTAAAAGAAAAAAGAAAAAATGCTGAACATCATCACATAAAAGACAGAAAATCCACTTAAAATCACTCTAACATTGTTCATTTATAGCAGCGTTTGTGATGCTGACCAAGTTACTTCAGAGCTGCAGTTTTCATTTAGTGCTTACATTAAGTTTGTCTTCCCTGCAAGAGCTCATCGATGTTTTCTTCCTCCGTCTGCCTTCTAGGTGTGCAACGATGTCCGCAGTGACATTGAGAGCAGCTCAGACGAAGAGCCCGACACGCCCACAGAAGGCCTCAAGGCTTCTCATACTCCCAAAGGAGAAAACGGCACCAACGGCCACTGTGCTTCCGCTAAAGCCCGAGTGCAGAACCACAGCAGCTGGTGACATGGCGCCTGAAGCTGGAGCCCCCTGCAGTTCATCCCTCACAACGTCTCCATGAGCTTTGTCCCATGACATTCCCTTGACATGCAAGGCTCGCTCACGCCCACACACATACACACACAGCCTCCTATCACACATCTCACTGACAGTGAGTGCACACAGATTCATACGTCGGTGGACTGATGGCAGACACACAGACACTGACATCTGCTTTGAAGAGCCCCGTAACGACCTGTACGACACAACTCAAGAGCTGAAAGCTGAAATGTGGAAATCAGTTGAAGCAAGTGATTTGCATTGCCTTATTTTTCAAATGATGGGATTTATTTGCTGCCAGATGTTGGTTGGTTTCAATGTTCTCTCCCAGTTTTATTGGTCAGATGAACTTGATTATATTCGTTTTAAGGATTAATTCACACTGGATCAGAGGGCAGAAAACTGCTGCTGCACTGCTCTCTAGGGCTTTAGACTTTGAGGTATGTTGTATTTCCAAACAGCACGTCACAGCAGGTTTTATATATATATAACTGTGTTGTTATAACTGTGGTTTTATGAGCTCTTAAAGGAGCACCTGCTATGCGTGTGTGCAACTAAAAGTACAACACTTAAAAAGTTTTTATAGCAGCAGTTTCTGTCCTTTGCAATTTTCTGTGGATTTATCTTTTGACCACATTATTTGTGTCATGTTTTTTTCTGTTTTACTGTTTTTTACTACTTCTGAGACCAAATGTGTAAGAAATTGTTTGACGTCACTGCCTATAGAGGAATCCAGGTATGAGGACGATGCTAAGTGTGTGGTATCAAGTTCTCACTTGAGTGCCTTGCAAAAATGTATTTCCAAATATATTCTGTCGCTGAAACATGTCTTTCTCGTTGGAGTCCTGTTTATGAACACTACATTGCACTGTGTGGTTAAAGGCATTTAATTTAATACAATACAAACAATTACAGCCATCTTCACCTCTGAAACACTGTCACTAAGAACGTGGATTTTACACAGGCCTTTGATGCCTATAATATGTTCTTGATTCATTTGCTTGGTGATGTTTGCATAAACCAAACTTCTTCCTTGGAAGGGAACAACATCCTCAGTGAAATCCCACAAACTTCTTCAGAAGAATAAACATCTTAATGATTTAGCGATGGATCACAAAAAGAAAGGTAAATGTCCACATCTGTGCAAAAAGAAGAGCAGTCCATCAGACCTCAGTCCTTGAGGACTTCTGGATCCTGGTTTTCTGCCGCCAGCTTCAGCTGTTTTTGCCTCTCCATGTAGCGGTACGCTCGCATGGCACACAGGTAGCCCCCATAGGCTGTCAGCAGCATCATCGAGGCGGAGAAGGTTCGATAGCCGATGTCAGCCAGCCGTTTCCCAGACACCATGATGAGGATCCTGAAGGAACCAGGAACAGGAAGTCAGCGCAGGTTCAGCAGCAAAACAAAATAAAATTGAGATTTTGGCACATAAATTTATCCATTAACAGGTTCTCATATTTTATTAGTTTCAACATTACATTATAAAATAATCCACGATTGAGGGTTTTATGGCCATCGCTCAGCGCTTATACTGTATGCAATGTTTAAAAGGTACTGGCATTTTGTATTACTTTATTACACTACATTTTGGAGTAAAACTGTCTTAAACTTACATTTATCTGACAGCTGTAGGTACTATTACAGAAAAATACAGAATGGTTCTACATAAAACTAACCAACGATACATGAAGTGAAGTCAGCTCCATTTCAGCCAGCTACAAGATTTTTAAGTTTCTCAACTGCATGAACACCGATCTCATTGCTTCTGAACACAAAAATAAACGTGACAGTCACTCCTGATGTGAACCACATTAAACTCCCAGTTTCTATTAAATCAGATTTTATGTCGCTAAATGCTGAGCACTCTGTTGCCAAGTCAAAACATTTCCCTTGTCTCACTAAAAGCTAACGTTAGCGGACAGCCGGTCAGCTCTGCACGCGCAGCTCATTATTTTATTGACGCGGAAAAAGTCCTGGCACATCTCCTCTCAGAGCAAATACTTTTGTCTTTTCTTACCTTTTATGAAAGTGATAGCAAACTCAGGTTATCGTATCTGTCCTCAATGTCAGCAAGACGGCATGCGAAATCAGCACGGAAGCTAGCTAACCTTTGCTTTCGTAAGGTACGGAAACGCGGAGGGAACATTTCCCATATTATGATACAACTGCGAGCGAAATTGCACTGCGCCACCTAGTGACCCGGAGTAAAAAAAACCCATCCATTTCGAAACAATACATTTCGGATTGAATATTGTACTTTTTAGTCCACTTGTTATACATTTATCCCACAGCTATATCGTTAGCTACATTCAGACAACTTTTTGCACACCAAACTAAGTCATTTAGTTTCGGAAATATGAGGTACAGTTAGAGATAAAAGTACCAAACGTGGACAGAGTACTTAGAAATAGCTTCTCCACCACTTACATTTAAATGCTGCTTACATATTTCTATTCTAACAATAGGGAAATAATAGAGCACTATCGGTGGTACTTTAACTTTGGACCCTTTAGTTGCATGTTGCTGCTAATACTTCTGTATTAGAGTAATATTTTGAGTGGGGGACTTGGTTGTAATTTTATATTATGCAGTTTTTTCTCTTACTGTAAGCGCATTAGAAACCTCAACCGTTAAACCGCCAGCAAACTGTTCTGACCATGCCGTCAAGATCTAGCGTTACTTTGGTTACTGGAGGCAGTAAATAAACAGAAAAGTGTTAACGATTTTCGACGTTAAATCTGCCACCATGCAGACACTGAAATACCTTCCAATGTCCCTCTTTTTTTAGTCAAATTAAAATGCAAAACTTTTATTATTAATTGAACCTGCTACGAACGAACCACGAGCGCAGCGGGCACAGCTAACCCTGATTTCCACCCGGAAGTATTTTAGAGGCGGACATAGTACAATGGCAACATGCTCGATAAATAACGATGCTGCTGATGAAATAAATGATCCAGGGGCCGCTCGATACGGCAACTTTATAAACTATTACAGCTTCAACCCTCCGGAGAATCGTCTGAGTCTGCTTCCAGCCACACTCCTTCAGGATTTGGGATATAGCGACGCTCATGAGACCACACTGGTTCTGGACGTGGGGTGTAATTCAGGGGTATGTGTTTGGACTATTATTATATATACTTATATATTACCTTTAAGCTTTAAAGTAAACATGTCTTTTTTTACGGTTCTTCACCATCACGCACACAGCATAACGCACAGCCTATGAGCTTCACCAAAACTCAAAATAAAATGTCTTTTGCATCAACATTTTCCCATGATGCATCGTGATCCAGCGTGACATTTGGGGCTCCTCTTATGATTTTGACTACAGTTTAAAATTGTTAGTTTTGAACAATACCTGTCCACAGAAGACAAACGGTTTGCAGTGAAAGCTGTCCTCTGTCTTCTCCCCCTGTGAATGGCAGGAGCTGAGCGTCGCCTTTTACAAGCATCTGGTGCAGCAGCCTTTGTGTGAGGAAGAGTCGAAGAGGAGGAGAGTGAGCCTCCTGGGCTTTGACTTGGATGAGGCCCTCATTCAGCGGGCTCAACAGACCAACCCCCTGCCAAACAGCATCTCCTTCATCCCTCTGGACATCATTAAAGACACTCACCAGCTGCAGGAGTATCTCAACCAGCACGGCAGCTCCCACTTCCACCTGTGTCTCTGCCTGGCTGTCACCATGTGGGTCCACCTAAACCACGGAGACTCCGGCCTGCTGCAGCTGCTGTCTCGCCTGGCTTCTATCAGCCAGCACCTGTTGCTGGAGGCACAGCCCTGGAAGTGCTACCGCTCTGCAGCCCGGCGGCTGAGGAAGCTGGGCCGCTCAGACTTTGAACACTTCAAGACACTGAAGATCCGCGGGGACATGGCGGGACATGCCAGGGAGCACCTGGAGAGACACTGCGGCATGGAGCTCATCCATAGCTTCGGCAGGACCACGTGGGACCGCAAGCTGCTGCTCTTCAAGAGGAGATGAGCCTGAGAGACAAGAGTCAAGAATTTTCACGTGCAGGGACATGGCCAGCAAGACAACACAGACAAGTCCAAGTAAAGCTGAACTGATCAGCTGATCAACATGAATCAGACATGACAAGAATTTCCTTTTTGCATGTGAAGACTTGTGTTTATCCTTGTTTGAAGTGATTGTACCTGAGTATCTTTGGGTTTTTATGTCCTGGCAGACAAAGTAACCTGAAGAGGTCACTGAATTCTGGCTGCTGGTGAAAGACGTTTCAGACTTTCATTTATTTCCATTTTGTAGAACTAACTGTTGATTGATGGAGAAAAGAGGCAGATCACTATATTTTAACAGCTTTAGGTGTCAGTTTACAATTATTTAAATTAGTCTATAAAATGTGAACCAACAAATTGGATTACAAATAATAGAAAACAGAAAAGTAACTAACTGCTGTAGCAGTTAAATGAATATTTTGAGCTTTAAACCTCATTATAAATAGCTTGTGTTGGTTTCTTTTCATTCATTTCCAGCAAAGGGTTCCTAAATTATCTGCCTCAATGCTGATGTTTCAATTAAAGTGTTTGCCAGTGATAACCTCACAAAAACTGTTTACTCTGTGTGCAATCATTACTGTGCAGATTAAATTATGAAAAAGTGATTTCCATTATCAAGCTGCTCCTTCTGGATCAGAGCAGACTGAACCACAGTTAACACAAAACAAACCTTCACGACACATTAATTTCATCATTTTAATTACAGAATACTAAAAATAACATTACATAAAATGTCTTTTTAAAAGAAACCATTGAATATTACAAAGGTTGTAAATTTTGTAAAGTTAGGATATAAAATCTTTGAACAGTGGTGCATAATTGAAAAGAAAAATAATTTTCATAAAATGTATATATTAACTGTTCTACTACATAAAAAATGAGATGGACACAAATTGCAGACAGACGAGATGAGTAGACACCGCCATTACCGCAGTGAGCTCTCCTTTCGAAGGAAGAAAGACTTGAGATGCACAGCACACACCACAATCAGCTTAAGTTCTCAAGTTATGTCTATGTTCAAAAAAAAAAAAAAAAAACATGAGGAAAAACCAACGAGATCCAAAGACTACAAAAAGTGACTTGGTGGCTGCTCCCAATATTCACACACATCTCGATGGGTGAAAACCCGACTAGACTGGCCTTGGTTCCATAAACACATACTGTTTTCCACAGGTTTAAGCTGTACAAAGAGTTTTGAGAAACCTCATACTTTAAGTCATTCCACCAAGACAGGGAAACAATGATCAGCTGTCCTTCGGTTTCGTAACGCAGCCGTTCCTACATCCTACTGTACAACTGGTCAGTCAGATCCACTGAAAGCTACCATGGTCACATAATTCAACATCAGGAGGTCACCCTCAAGAAACTGGAATAGACTATACAAAAGGGGGGGGAGGGGGGAGGAAACATGCATATTCCAGCAGTGTGCTTGCTTTCTTCCTCTTTACGTCACACCCTGTGTCACTTCATCATGAGCCCTTATTAAGATGTTTCAGTCAACACCACAGAATCGCTCCAAAAGAAATCACCCATCGAGGACATTCAGAGCCCGTTCAAACCGAGGATGTCTCTACACGTACGCCGCAATGGCCACTTGTGTCCACACGGAGGTATTTCATTGGTCTCCTGCCGTTTGGGAGGCGCGTTGTCTCACATTTCTGGTCAACAGACGCGAGGTGTGAGTGTGTGTGTGGGGGGCAGACAGTTTATTTAGGTGTTCTTTCAAAAACGTTGCGATATGGTTTTGATAAAGAGTTGCGCTGAGTGGCAGAATCACGGTTCCTTCTGTGCAGCAGTAGTGGTTTCGTTGGCCCATGAAGACGAGAGTGAATCAGAGACAGAAGAAGGGAAACAGACAATAACCCAGAGGACATCTCAGAAGACAAAAAGGGCATCTGAGACAACACAGGCATTTAGAGGAAATGAGGCGAGAGACACCAGCAGAGCTACTTGGTTTGGCTGGTCTGTTGCTCAGACAGCTGGAGTTTTTTCACCAGGGATCCAGGAGCTGCTGTTTATCATGTGAGCTAATAATGCTGTTTAGGTTCAGATGAGTCCCCCTGAGTTAGTGCACACGTCAGAGTCAGGCAGGCCTCGCCCGCTTGTTCGTTAAGAAATCCACAAAAAGAAGCATTAAGAAAAAAAAAAAAATCAATTCATCAATTTCATATCAAGCTTACAATTAGCTTTGGAGAGAGAGACCGTCGTAGTTTTACAAGTCTGATTGGGGAAGGGTTGAGTCAGTGTTAGTGTGGAGGAGGGTGGGGAGAAGTTCAGGCGTAGATGCTCCCACAGAGTGGTGCAGCAAACCTCTGAGTCCTGCTCATTTTCTGAAAACTCTGAGAAGTATGCATTTTGTGTCGTGAATGCAATGTGCGCTATGTAGTGCCCAACCAGAGACTGGGTTGTGTTGTTTGAGCATGCTCATACTTTATACTGTTATCTGATCATCTGAGATGACTCATCAAGTGGTCGTTGGTGCAGGTCTGCCCAGCAGGCGAGTGGTCGGGGGTCTGGTCGGGTGCTGGTGTTGCAGGTTACGCTGACTGTGCATCAGTCAGACAGACAGGTAGGTAGACAGGCAGTTGGGCTGTAATGGGACTCAGGGGCCGAGGTTAAATCAAGGGAGCTGTGTCCATCAAGCCTTTGTTGGGGTCCAGGCTGGCAAAGAAGCGGACGTCCCGGTCCTTGTCCGACTGCAGAGCCATCACAGTCTCTTCCAGCTCATCAGAGTAGGCACAGCCAGGCTCCTTGAAGTATGCTGCGCACAAAACACAAGACTGAGAGTGAAAACCTACCAGCAATAAGGTTTGGGATGGGAGTAATACAGAGAGGGGGGCTTAGGCTTGTGCTTAAGGCTTGTGCCTTAGACCTCCATTGTTTGTCCAAAAACCACAGGTGGGCCACACTGTTACACTGGCTGACATGTTCCTTTTGGTCGTTTCAACAAAAATACAGAGTATTGCAGCTTTACTCTTAAAAGACATCAATCATTTAGTTTGGTTTGCATGTTACCTTTCTCCATGACACTCTGTCGTAGAGCCTTGGCTACCAGTACGCGAACATTGGCCACTGGGTCAGAGGAAAGGCTGAGCAGGCTGGGCAAGAGGTGCTGGCTGAACTGCTCCATGGGCATGCAATCCTCCTCCACTACAGCCTGCAGAAGATAGAAGGAAACATTAAAACACTCGCCTCACCACTTGCTGACTTCTTTAAATCCGGCTACATCTACGGTAAAGACACTACGCAGGAGCTGCTGTTCCACCACGTCCTGCTAAGTCATGTGAGGTGAGCACTACAGACCTGGCAGATGAAGGCAAAGGCCTGCCGCCCCACCCACTTGGGACAGTGGCAGAACCTGACGGTGAGCTCGTTGATGAAGTTCAGGCCCAGATCGTCGGCCCCGCATGCATACAGCTTCTGGAGGATCTCTACCACCTGAGAACACAAGCGGTAAAGGGGTTAAAAATGTGAATTGAGTTCAGAGGCAGAAACTGAACTTTTCCATGGAGTTGCACAACAGAATAACAGAATATGAGAGGAAAAGATTAGTTGTAACGATAGCCTGAAAACTTCACTCTGCCATTTGCTTTTAAAGGAATAGATCAACAAAGAGAGAGAGAGATTGACTTATTCGCTTTCCTGCTGAGAGATAAATGAAAAGATCAATAGCACTCTCATGTCTGTCTGTTAAATATGAAGCTAGAGCCAGCAGCCAGTTAGCTTAGCTTGGCACAAAGACTGGAAACGAGGGGAAGCAGCTAGCCTGGCTCTGTCTAAAAGATTTAAAAAAAAAAAAAAAAAGACATCTTGTATTATTTCGGGGTAAAAAATAACAGCTCATGGTTTCATGTTGATCATGCGGCACAATTTCTTGCAGAGTCATGGTAACAACCTGTATCCATCCTTCATTAGTGAATTTTAGATAAGATAGGGAATGCGAGGATTTCTAAAAATGTCAAACTATTCCTTCAACAAAGAGGAACTCAGCAGGTGTAGACGTCTCCTCTAAGGGACGACATAATTAGCCTCGCATTTGTTACAAACAAGGATGAGATGATCAACGACAATCATCAGCCAGGGCATGACTTTATCACAGACACACCACACGGATCATCATTCATCAGTGTGACTCAGTTCCCGTTTGTCTTATATTTTCCAGTTTTTGCTGACCTAACCGTGTGTCACAAGTCGCCAGTGTTTTTTCTTTTCTTTTTTTTTGTTTTTGGCACCAGATGTTCCAAAGAACCCAGATTCAACATTGTGCACTTACCAGTTTGTATGAGATCCACCTGACCTCTGACACCTTGTCGGAGCAGAGCGTGAGCGCTATCTGTCTGAGGTAGTCATAAACGTCGTAGTGGCTGTACAACTCTATGATCAAGATCAACTGCCTGGAGGGGGCAGACAGAGAGAGAGAGAGAGAGAGCACACCAGCCAGGCAAGCATGAGGGTTATACAAACTTACACAGTACTACAATACAGCAAATACAAACAACCACGACTGAATACACTGATATTTTGAATATTCTATTATGGATCTAAATGAGGAATTTTGTAGATGATGAGCTACATTAATCTAGCCCACATACAGTGTTACAAGAGAGAATTCAGTTTTGCCATAGTGTCAGGCATTTGGATTGAAAGTCAGTCTGGATAAGATGTTCTGTGTAAGTGTAAGTGTAGAAATTTCTGGACTGGAAAAGGAGACGTACTCTGCCAGCTCATATCTGAATCTCCAGTTTCGACTGTTGTCCGTCACCATGAACTCCTGCAGCTGATACAGATATTCTCTCCTTTTGTCTGCGTGCAGCAGCTGCGACAAGAAAATGGACACGAACCAGCTGGGTTATATGGTGTTCATGTAGAGAAATCAATACAACTGATTTTCTTCTTTCGCTGGAAATCAAGCGAATCACTGCCACGCTGGGTTCAGCAGTATGTACGTGCAACATCTCACCTTGAGGAAGTCATAGAGGTGCTTGAGCACGCCGATGCGGACCTCGTCCAGGTCCTTGAGGAAACCGTTGAAGATGGGCACCAGATCAGCTGCGGTCAGCTGGTCTCCCAGAATGACGGCCAGCTCGTGGATGGAGAAAGCCAGCGTACGCCGCACCTTCCACTGAGAGCGTGATGACAGGAAGAAAAGAAATATAAGAGGATGACAATACCAGCCATGAACTCAGGTTGCTTCTCAAAAAGGAAAACAACAACTTATTAACTGATAATGCAGGAAAACTGTAAACTATAAAATTAAGTGCCCTTTATCTGAACCCCTTCAATGACTGATCTGAATCCACAGTTGCACACTGCAATGCTGTCGAGCTAACAGTGACATTCAGCGCTGTGATGAAGTAATGAGCCACAGCGTGAACGACTGCTGTCACATCGTCTCTGCTGCCGTGCAGTGAGGCAACGTTTCCCCTCTTACATTTCCTTTTCTTTCTCGTGTCCTCAAGCAACACATTTCTACAAGTGTTGCGTTACTCAAGTCAAGCCAAGAACATTACAAACATCATGCACGTCGCTGTGGACGGGTTTCTCACGAATGCATGGTTGAGAGAAACACTCACTCGCTTCACAAGCAAGCTTTCAAAAGCCAGGAGGAAAAGAGTTTCCCAGTCAGCTGGTCCTGAGACTCATCAGAACATTTTACTGCCACAGATTCCAACCAAACCAAATTATGCACACTCAAAAAGAAAATACCTGACCCACAGGAATAAAATTACCTACAACAGAACGCAGGATCAACTGTTACTTGGCCCTAAACTGCAGCTATACACTGACCCCCAAATCACAGCACACTAGCTGATAAAAAGTTTAAGAAAACATTGATGATGTGCAGACTCAGAGAACACACAGAGAAACATGGCTGCCAACAGAAGCAACGCCGTGTTCTCGCTGTGATGTGAGACAGACCTTCACTTCCTCATTGAGTGCACCCAGTATTCCCAAATAAGAGATACATTCCTTCACAAAGCCAGCGTCATATGCGCAGAGACTCTCCTCCACACCGATGGGAGTAAACTCCCCATCATCTTGTGACAAAGCAGCAGCTCCCTTAGCTCGAAAATATGTATATCATTGTCACAACCAAAGAGAAAACACACCAGTCTCCTCGTTCACTCCGCTGTGGTCCAACATTTTGTGTTTGTGTACATATGTTCTACTGGATTGAACCATTTTAGTGTTAAATATGTTCGCTTTGGCAACTATGTAACTTTAATGGCAAGAAAGCCTATTTCTTTTTTTGTTATGACTACATAACAAAAAAATAATTGAAGGACGAAAATCCAAACAACTCATCCTTGAGCTGAAATGTTTTAAATTGAGCGTGGCCTTTTGAAATGGATCAGCATATCTGATTCCACATTACCCTCACAATTTCCCATTCCTCTGCCTACCTGCACATCAGTGGCGAGGGTTTCGTATGTGTCCTTGAGGCAGTGCCAGTTCTGTCGTCCCAGAGTGAGCGCTACCCCCGGCAAGCTGAAGGCACAGTGTTTGGCTATCTCTGTGTCCACCGTCTGGGCCCGGGCCGGGTCCGTCATGGAGAGGTACTGATCCAGCAGCTGCTGGGGGATGACATTCTGGAGACAGAGCAAGAAATTAGAGAGTTTAATGCTCAAAGAGGAATGGGGGGTGCACAGGGAGGGCATCTAGTAATCCATCTTTGTGCCAGTCAATACCAACTTTAAGGTTCTGATCAATACTTCCAGGATGCGTGCCTGGAGTGCTGACTGACCTGGATCTTAGGCTTATCCTCAGGCACTGGGCTGTGAGCAGAGTCCTCTCTTCCCTCTTCCTCCACACTCTCAATTAGTTCAGACTCCTGAGCAAAATACAAATCCACACACACAATCAGGGAACAAGCAAGCGAACTTCACATCAACAATGCTGAAATGTCTCGCTGCTGCTCTGAATTCTCCGTGGATGCCCAGGCCTAAAGCTGGATTTATAGCTGTGTCTTAAGCGGTTACGCTGTTAAGCCATCTCCACTGCAAACTCCCGCTCACTGCGACTGCTGCACTTTAACACAGTGAATGAATTTCACGGCAGTAGCCTCCTATTCAGTGATGACACAAGTAACCTGGATGTAACTCCAATTCTGTAAGGATGTGCGCAGCCCAACATGGCTTTTTTTCACTGGTTTGACGTGGGTGGGGTTCAGGTGAAAAAATGCAATGTAAATCAAAACGTACAGTGCAGGCATCTATTGCAGAACTCCTGCATCAAGTACAAATCCAGCTTAAGTCCAGTAGAGTTACTGTTCAGCCATATAACACACAGCATCTGACATAATGCACTGCAGAGATATGAAATGTCTCATACTAGAACAGGGGAGTCAGGACGAGAATCCTCCTGGTCCTCCAGTGGCTCCGTCTGCGTCTCTCCATCTCCTTGCTCCTGGACAGGGCTCGACTCTGCAGCTGGGGGAGTCTCCATCATTTGCTCCTCTTCTGTGGGACTCTCTTCACTCTCTGACTGAACCTCCACAGATTTGCTCTCCACAGACGGGCTGTCTGTGCTGCTTTCAGGCTGCTCTTCTGGCTGGGGTTCAGTCGGGCTGTCGTCTGTCGGGCTGTCGTCCGCTGGGCTGTCGAGCTGGGCTGCCTTCAGAGCTGCTGATAACACCTGCACTTGAGCTGAAGGTAAATTCACAGACACAGTTTAATCTACATGCCAACACGCTGACAAAAGTCTACAGCTAACTGCACATACACTGGTTCTGTACACCCACCTTGCACATCAGGGTCATCCATGTGTGGCTGCAAGCAGTCCAAGACCTTCTGGATCTGGTCGCTGGTAGCTTTGCCTGGGCTGGACTTGGAATCAGGATAATTATCTTCAGGTTCCTCCTCCTCCTCCTCCTCTTTCTTTTCCTCCTTCTCTATCACTTCTACTGATTTCTGACAATTTAGCATCTCCAGTTCCCCGCTGATGTCTGGTAAAGGAGATCTCCAGTAGTGGAAAGAATTAAAGTTCTCGTCTGTGTGCTCCGTGTCTTTTGTGTTCTTAGCATTGTTTGTAGTTGTGGGGCTGGCGTTGCTGTTTGAGACTGTGCGGGAGAAGCCGCCGTGCATCTCTCTGGGAACAGAAGCGTGGTTGTCGTCATAGTTGTGCATTTCCTCGCTGTCAGCTGTCGACACATGCTCTGGGGACGGTGTGGCGCGGCCATCCTGATTGGGAGGCGTGTGAGTTATGGTTCTCTCTGTGTGGCAGCCGCTGATGTCCGAGCAGTTCAGAGAGTTTAGGGAGCAGTCGCTGAAATGAGAATAACAAAATGCATAGAGATATAGGAGATGTATAAACCCTTATATCTAAAACAGAATAATCTCAGCACTGGTTTGAACAGAAATAAACCTTAAACCATCAGTTAAAATTGGTCAAACCTAGTCAAAGTGTAAATCAGCAGCATTTTAGAGTAGATTTCAGTAACTGATAAAAAGGATTCACGTGTCAACTTAAATTCCTTTCATTTCCCTGTTTCTGCAGATAAACATTTAAACAAAAGGAAAAACTGGTCTGACCTGATCACATCCAGTGAATTATGACCAGGACTCACTGATGCGACACTGTGTCTGTGCCAACACAAACTCATATTCCTACAGTGCCACACTATATTGCTATAATTACTGCTTAAACACATATAGATGAAATAACAATACAATTTCTGCCAAAGTTTGACCTACTGAGACACAAAAAAGAACAGTATTATTTGATCAAACTGAAAAGAGGCACATGGTTTATCAAAGTAAACCAACAGCTGAAAAGACGTGTTAGATGGTCTTACCTGTCCAATGTACACCTGGGGACCTCTGGTAGGGTGCCGTCCTCTCTGAAGTGAAGGCCTGTGCTGGAGGGATTCGCAAAGGTGGAGATGAAACGCCCCAGAGACTGAAAGGCCGCCTGTCGCACCTAAAAATGTGGCAGAGTGGAATCTGTCAGTTTCATAATGACAGCAGAGACTTTCCAGATCACTAAAGCTCATCTCCATTAGCTCAGGATCTTCACGTGTTCGTGAGCAGGATTAATTGCATGGGGGCACTATTTTAAAGGCTACATACAGTCCAAAACAGTACACAGTTATGGACAGTGGGAGTGCATGCAGTTCTGTTTATAGTAGAGGGGTTGCATACACAGACAAGATCACATGTTCCTTGGTGCAAAGTGTCCATGCAGTCATAAATTCTGGGCTCCATGTGGACCCACGTGGATGTGGACAGTACAGTGAGCTTCAACCTGCAGACCCTTCAAAACCAAAACACTGACGTCCTTCAAGCTTCAAACCCCACTGATAAGCATTTTGGCACCCGAGTTAAAATTATGCAAAATTGTCAGTGAAGTGGTGCAACATTTCCTGTGATCCTCAACTTCTCATCAGCCACTTGTTTTGCACCAATAAAGATTTCTTCCTTTGTGAGTTTGCCCTTATTTCTTATTTTAACATTTCACTGAAAAGCATGAAAAAATCTGTACAAAAGACTCAACAAAAGGCAAAAAGAATTGTAATCTAAACTAAGATGCGCCCATAGCTCAAAATCAGGAACAAGATGAAACATACAGCGGAGGAAAAACACTTCTAGATTCTACATCTATAGCAACGACTGCTCATCACAGTAAAGAGGAAGTTACACATTAAAGCGCTTGTAATTTTATGCAAGCACATGAATTACAATTCTTCCTGTGTGAATGTGTGTGTGTGTCTTACCCAGCGAGACTGGTCACTGATGAGGCTGATGAACAGGGGGGACAATTTTGCTCGTCGCACCTCTGGGGAGGTGGAATTGGAGACCATCATGAAGCACTCGGCGCAGGCTTTCCTGATGCCCCACAGACTGTCTGAGCACAGGTCGAAGAACTTGGGCATCTAAGACAAAAGCACATCAGAATAACTTGAAACTAGCGGGGTGCAAAGACTCTGCTGACCTATGAATGGAAAGGACAGCGTGTTGCGGGGTACAGTGAATGTTACACTTTCGTGTTACTTAATGAGGATGTAAATGTGGTTGTTTCGGTCTAAGGAAAAAGAAGTCCGGGGGCGTCTCACCAGTAGTTTTTCTGTGGCTTCCTGACCCACAATGGAACAAAACTCTCCGAAATTGGCTGCGCACACCTGTGATACACAGTAAAAATAAAACAATGAATAATAAGGCTCAATGAATAATACATCATGTTTACTTCAAAGGAACAGATGAAATCCACAAGACATACACGGGGTCTCAAAGGACTGAAATTACAATAACACTAATAGGAATATTAATAATTCTAATATGGCTATGTGTAAAATAAGGATTTGTACACTTATTTTGGGTTGTTCTGGGCAAAAGTAGGAAAAAATTAATAAACTTTAGCCATAGAGAGAAGGAGGATGACAATCAAAACAACAAAAGAGCTCAAAAAATTATTCATAACGTTCGACAACCTTCACAGCTCCTCAATACTCTTCCTGAGCTACCACTGGTTATGCCAGGAATTAACATTCCTCACAGAAAACAACAGCGCAGTGTAGGCTAAGATGATGAGCAAAACAGAATTAAGGCTGACTCGCAGAGTTATTGAATTTATCCTGAGGGAACACAATTAAACTCAAGCCCACATAACGGTTTGCTCCGCTGTGACTGGAGCCCGAAGCAGACAATCTTGTGCGTTCATAATCATAAGTAACAAAGTAACAAATACAGCACTGTGACCTTTGGTGGAGATGAAAATGGTTTGGAGGTTGTTACCTTGCGAACTTGAAAGAGTCGAGCATCGCTGCAGAGGTCACAGAACCGTGGCAGCAACAGATACTCCACTGTGTCTTTGCTCAGCATGGTGACAACTTTACACATGATCTGCCAGAGGAGACATGAGGAGAGTGTTATGAGGAGGTGGTCATGTGTGTTTCATGAGGTTGAACCTGATCTGAGAAAACGTCATTGAATAAGTGAACAGCTAACACTAGAAATACAATATAAATACAAAAGAATATAAACAATCACATTCAACTTTGTGTCTTTGAATCAAAATTGAGAGTGGGCCTTGCTAATTTATTTAAATTCATTAATTCACCAAATACATCATAAAACATGACAAATTACTGTTCAATTCAATCATGTTCCATCAAAGCAGAAGACATTTTAAAATTTTAGACGAGTGAATGGATCAAATAAAAGAAACTGAGTGATCCCAGTAAAGTAAAGAAAGAAACCCACGGCACCTCTCTGCCTGCATTGCGCTTGTATTGATTTAACAGCCGATCCAGCAACCACACTATGTAGTTTGTCTAGTACCAGCTGGTTTTCAGCTTAATTTCATTCAAGCCAATTTCCCTGGTATTAGACGACAGACTACGTTTATTAAATCTCTTACTTAAAAGAAAATAGAATACAGTTTTCTTACAGCAACTGCCTCGATTTTGTAGTCATCATCACTGCTGGGTTCTGTGAGTTCAAGGAGAACTGGACAAACTTTGGTCTCCATATCGGCTTTTGAGATGAGGCCCTGCTCCAACAGAACAAGCAGCGCAGCCTGGCTGGTCTTCCGCACCTGGAAAAGATGGGAGGACGTTAAAACTCGTAGTGTGAATGAATCTGATAAGCAAGTTTGTTTTCGTCTGTCTCTTCCTGAGAAAAAAGCTGTCAGAACACAAACACCACCAAACAGTAGGGACTGTTGTTTTCATTGTGAAAAATCAGCTAAAAACCTACCTGGTTATTTGGATCCGTGAGATACCGGACTACAATGGGTACCAAGTATCTTGAGAAAGCTGCTGGGAAGTTGGGCCGACTCTCATGTAAGAACATGGCAATGTTGGGGACCTGCTCCATCAGTTCAGCTCGAACTGTAGGCTCTGAATATACACAGAGTACAAACTTAATATACAAACACAACAGGTTTGCATTACCATACAAGTTTCAACAAGAAGGAAAGAAGATAAAGAAAGCACTGTCAAAAAGCACACAAAAATCTAGAGACATGACAGCGAAATAGATGAAACAGAAAATGCATCTACCTCCATCTTCTGACATTCTGGCAACTGTCTCCATGACACTGATAAAGTCATTTTCATTGTCACTGAACTCTCGAAGCACATCAAGCAGGCCACGAGCCACGATCTGCCTAGAAAGCAACAGGAGCATCAAGTTAGTAGACTGCCTGCCAATACCTACAAGTGCTGAATGCACACAGCGTAACACACAGCACTGACAGAGCTGTCAAGCACATTACACACACATGTACTTGGAAATGACGGGGGGCGTGAACCCTGCCAAGCTGAGCATGAAAAGCATGAAGACAGGAACTAGATGTGTTTGTGTGGGGACAACAGAGCAGTATTTACACGCCTGCAGGGGCACAGTGTTCAAACTAATGAAAAAGCACTTCCTAAGGGCTTTAAAATGCACTAGCAGGTTTTTATTGTTTACTATGCAGAAAGTGCCGCATCCAAAGAAATTTGAAATCTCACAAAAAATACACACAAATCAAAACTTGTCTTCAGTTGAAAACACTACAGATCTAGGATTAGTGCTGTCAAGCCAATGCCATGTTCAGACAGATACCATCCACCCATGGCTACTGAGTTCAAGCAGGTATGTGATTAGTAAATACACAGGAATGCAGACAGTCGTCCAGATGACTAGGAGAAAAACATCTATGCATGACTCGAGATTGGGCAATATGTTGATCTCATCTATATTTCCCTGTGGGGGGTTTATAAAAAACGACAACAGACTAACAAATTCAGTGAAGTTGGTATAAAAGCTAAATTATCAGTGAACAAGTGACATTCTTTGAAGATTAGTTCATTTGAATATCTGGCTTCATGTTCTCACCACTTCGTCTACAAGAAGTGACACCTCTGTGTCATTTGCCAGATGCTTCCTTAATAAGTTCCACAATGTTGCAGATGTTTCCTTGTTGCAAAGACCTTGTTGGCATGATGCTTTCAACAAAAATGAACATGAGGACATGTCTACAATTTTTTTTCTAGTTTTCCACGAACTTGGCACGGCCGTGGTACGAAAGGAAACATTAGCTGGATGAAAGGAGGGTTCTTTCTTTTTTTTAATGTGTAAATGTACGTTTGTACAGATTACCTTACGAGGCAGCTGGATTTGCGAGATCACACAAAAACACGCAGGCCAAGAATTCATCTTGCCCGACTTCAAGTTATGTGCTTGGCTCAACCACAGTCGTTTCAGACCAATCAGTCCTATGAGGCAGCTACAGGTGTGGTTTAAGTGAGACAAGGCGAGAGAAGCTACTGCTCGTTCGAAAACAACAATATCAATGTTCCTCCAGAGGATCGTGTAGATACTGCTATAACATCAGCTGTATCAGAGCAGGAGAGCATTTCTTCATTGAAATAAGAGCAAAGAACAGCACTGAAGGCTTGTCTCGTGGAAAAGATGTTTTTTGTTTTTTGTTTTTTTTGCTCCTCTCCCAACAGGCTTCGGCAAGAATCCTACAACATCATGTGGTTTGTTGATCTGATTGGTTGAAGCTATCCTGTGATAGACAGTGATAGACACGATTCATCCAATCACCACCATCAAGTATTTCCTGCCCTTTTCCGAGCAGTTTTCAAGGACGACTTCACAGATGGTTCAGTGTAAAAAAAACAACAACAAAAAACCCCATTTGGCACATCAGGTTATTGTAGAGATACCTTTACTGTCAACCTCAGTTGCTGCAGCTGCAAGTGTTGGATCATTTTATCTCTGAAAGCAAGCTACCAACTGCTGAAGCAGCAGTCAAGAATGCTAATGAAGTGTAATCAGAGCTCTGGCTGAAGCTTTTGCCGATCAAGCTTAAACATACCTAAATACACTAGTTTTCCTCCCTACAATATGCATCACTGTGTGTTTACACCACACTATATAGAATGACAAAGCGTCCTCAAAATCCAAAAACTGCTCATGAGCATCCCATAATCTTTCTGATATGTAGCATTTTGTCTGGTTTTTCAAAGCTATAATACAGTGTTAACAGCCTGGCCACAGGTCTCCTCTTACCTGTTGAAGACGTTCTCACTGAAGGCATATTTCTCTAGCCTCCCAAGCGGAGTCAGGTTGTCTTGTCCTGCATCGAGGAAGGCTGTGATGCGGATGCCGTCACACTCTGAACCGTAGTCATCAAATCCAACTGTGGGATGGAAATAAAGATCACTTACAGTCACACAACCACTGGAACTATCTGAGGCCCACAACTAATTCCTATGAAAACAAAACATTTGTATGAGGACTGACAGATGCACCACAGTAGTCACAGTGGCATGCTGAAGACATTGAATTAGACTAAATGTCAGAAATTAAGTACCTCCAAAGTATGAATACAGCAGAAATGCTGGAGTGTAACTCATTATTCCATTTAAAGTTCCAAGCATAAATACACACTGGCTTTGCAATTGGATCTAAACAGTGTTTCATTACTCTAGCTGATGCAAACAACAGGGGCCGTTGGTCTGTATAACAGCTAATAATAGCATGGTGTAAAACCCTGAAATGCTGTTGACAGCTTTAAATTTCACATGGGTGAATGGGGTTGTCCACAAAGCTGACACTCCCATATTCTCGTCTGCTGAAGGGAGGGAAAACAGTTCTACATATATGCAAGAAATGAATCAATCTAGGTGTTGTTTAATATGGTCTTGTTAACAAATTAAAATAAATAGAATACTCACAGTCATCCAAATCATCATGGCCATCTTCAAAGTATAAAGATAGACCTGCAAGGAAAAGGCAATTAGAGGGCAAATCCACAGAGGCAAACATGTCATTAACATACTATCACACAACAACCCCCCCCACCCCCCAGGATTTATAGGATGCCAATTACTAAGAAGAGACAAAGTCTCCATCAGTAAGACTGACATTAAGGCACCATGGTCATTTTGGTGTATGTATATATGCACACATCTTTCACTTCTTTAACATGCACTAATATAAATTTAAGGAAGCTCTGATTTAATCGTGCAGGTACTTTTGTATTGCATATTCTCTTTTGCAGATATAACACACATAACCCACCAGCTGACTCGTTTCCCTCAGATGCAATTCATAAATTTTAGTCAATCTCTCCACACTTATTTGGAGCCGTTTTTGTCTCAGTATCCATTATCGTTTCTACACATGTTTAGTGTATATAACGTTACAGTAGTATTTATTCCCTTTCAATCTGTTTCACGCTTAATTTTGAATAGAAGCTCGTACACAATACTCTGAAACTTTAAGGCTGCTCATCTAAACTATGTATCTGTAATTTCATTTCAGTTGCTGTGACAATTTCAACTGAGTAGGTCTCATCTACGGTCAGTGACTTTTACGTAACACTACAAGAAGACTTTCTTTCGTGATTTTATGTCAGTACCACCCAGCCCCAAATACAGGACAATAACTCAGAGTAGGGTGGTCAAAAGAAGAGCCCAAAAAGAGGTCCCAGAAGAAGAAGCATGTGGTGAGACGGCTAATGCCAGTGTTTACAGCTGGACAAGCAAGGGAATGTGCTCTATATGTAATAAAAACAGCTTGTCTCGAAAAGATACATCACATGTAGTGTTTAAAGTTAGCGTGAGGAGTAAATAAGGACACGACTGGTTTCACAACACCCCAAAAGCTTGTTGGCAAAGAACAACATCTCCCCTTTGTTATGCTATAAAGAAGGATTTGGTCAGCTTATGGCTGAAAATGACTTTAGCGACTAGGCTAACGTTAGCTAGGTCAACTCGTTAGCCTTCGCTAAGACTACAGTTCGATAATAAACGCGGCCGTGAGTATGCGATGGTCTCTTAACTACACAAGAGAGGGGTAATTTGAAAAATCGTCTACACCCCTGAGTACTTATACATTCAAATGTAGCCTCAGAGTCACACATTTCGATACCCCTGTAGCTTTCGTTAGCTAGCTGGCTAGCGCTGCTAAGTTTGCTAACACGGCTTGTCCAGCCCTTTCGCTTGGCTTGACTCGCCTTAGCTAGCGCTTCGCCTGGGAATACAACAAACGTAGTTTAGCAGAAGCTACTATTTTATATATCTGGACCCCGAAGACCACAATGCCGCTTTTTAAGTGCCAACAAAGCGTCAAACTATTAAAGAAAACACTGTTTGAAAAGTGCCATTACCTGCCATCTTGAGTATCGGCTCGGCTCTGCGGGCTGCCGTCCCGTGTGGGCTGTCACCACCACACAGCTGTCACTCAAACAAGGCAGCAAACTACTTCCTGAAAGTACTTCCTGATGCTAGCGTTCACCGGTTAATTATATTTTAAACACCTAGCGTAAACCGACAACCGTTTCTCAGCCTGGGAACAAACTCGACATAACTGAGCACAAATACAGCCTGTGGGCTTTGTGTACCTCCAAACAAAAAAAGAGCAGCAGCAGTCACGTGACCGCACGCCGTAGTTCAAGATGGAGACTGAGCGATTTGGTGGCTTCACTGTTAGCTAGCTAGCTGTTTACAGTAATTACAATATGGCCAATACGACGCACTACTAGACGTTTTAACGCTAACAGCAAGAGTTATAACATCGCCCGAGATGTGCATTTGGTAGCTTTGGACCACGATGAAGTAAAGTTGTGTGTAAACGTAGACCACCTGAAGAATATTCAAGATAAGAGGTAGCCAGGGGAGAAAACTGTCAATGGTCATCATCACAAACTCATTTTGAGAGAGAGGAGATCGATATGTCGCTGAGAGAGTTAAAGGTTTGCCTTCTGGGGGTAAGTCAGCATCGATTTCTATCTGAACTCGTATATATGCAGTCCATACAGTTCATCTAACTACCTGTGGCAACAAATGAGTCATACTGCTCCTCCATCCTGGTACACCATACAGATGGACAGTTTACACAAGTTAAATGTGTTGATACCTGTGATTAAGTAGGTGACAGTGTATACATTTGATTGTTAAATTCTGGTGCTGTCTGTTCTGTACTTCAAGATTTTAAATCAGTCACAGGAGCAACATCTATGGATGTCTAAACTGCATATAACAACTACATAAAACCATATATTTATTTCTACCCTTTAAACATACCTGAAGTAAGCTCCACACATCTCCTCTCCATCACCTGCTGATAAGATTAAACAGAGCTGACATGATTAATAATTTAGTTGATCAATACACCATTCACAAGCAAAAATACTGATGATCAATTAATCTTTTTTTTTTTTTTTTTTTTTCTTCAAGCTAAAATGTCAAATATTTCCTTGTTCCAGCTGTTCAACTCTGAGGATTTGTTGCTGGGCTGTTTGTCAGACAAAACAAGACATTTGAAGTTGTCATCTTGGGCCCCTGGAGTCCAGTGATGGACATTTTTCTCTAGTTTTTGAGAATGACATTAATCAGTAAGACCGCAAGTAACAATTGTTTTAATAGCAGTGTAATCAGTTGATTATTTCCTTAATTAACCAATTAACTGCAATCATAGAATTTTGACTTTTTTTCTAAAAGAATTACTCAATCATCGCTGCTCTAGTCTAGTGCCCTAATCCGTATAAAACTTTGCTAAATAGCATTACTGGTCTTTCCTGCAGTCACTATTTACAAATCAGTCACAGGAACAATATTCATGAAGGTCTGGACTGCTTACAGCAAAAACATAAGATATCATTTTCTCCAACAGTATAACACTCTCACAACTCCACCTCTTCATCAACTAATAGATAAAAAAAAATAAACAATGTAAGTTGAACTACATCTGTCATGTTGACTGTGTCAAAGTTACAGGTCTTCAAGAGGAGCAGGAAGGAGGAAGATGCCACGAAAAAGCAGTAGCATCCGGGCATATTGCCAGAGAATGTGTTTTTAAACTTGTGATTATACTTCTGCCAATGGTTTCTGGCAATGAACATCATCTTTATTCCCTGCAGGACACCGGCGTTGGAAAGTCGAGTATTGTTTGGAGATTTGTGGAGGACAGCTTTGACCCAAACATCAACCCAACTATTGGGTGAGTTTCATTGGTTTGTGTTTAAAGCTGTTAAAGGACATCAACGTCATCATTTTGGATTTGAATTTGAATACATCATGTTGTGCATGAGAACTTGTGATGTGTAGATTTTTTCTTTTACTATTTTCTGACATTCTAACAACCAGACAAGCAGTTGATTAATTATGAAAATAATTGGCAGATCATTTAGAATGAAAACAGTCGTAGATAATTAGTTTCTTAATTAATTTATCAATTGAAATACACAATATTGCTGGTTCTGTCTTCACAAATGCAAAAAAATCACATGCTTTTCCATTTCATGATGTTATAAGTTTAATATTTAGCATTTTGTGGCTGTCAGGTCATTTTAAGACATGGCTTTGTCAACTTGTGACAGGCGTTTGTCATTTTTAATATCTTATAAACAATAAGATATACCTACACATATTATTGACCAGTTTTAGCTCATCCCAGCTGTACCTGTGTCAGCATATGATGACCGATGAATAACAAGAAATTGCAGTACAGAAAATATCAGACATGTTTGAGGTAAATCCTAAACAGCATCGCCACTGTGCCGACAAATACAGACAAATTTATCTCAGCTCTGATTTATCCACAGAATACCGGCAGATATATTGTTGTGGAATTTGTATAACAAAATCAAAATCTTACTTTGAATTGAAATCAAATTATATTGTTCAGCCTCAAAAATACATTATCAGGACTCCGATTAATACAATGTAATTAAGTCATTGGATGTTTAACGTTTGGGATGTTGTTGTTTACTAAAGCTGGCAGACAGTTAATCAGATATTAAACCAACAGATAAGCTAAATGAACATATGTGTTTTTATCACTGTCTCAGATGCTTGAAAATGAGTTGGGATGAAAGCAAAAAGCGTTAATCACAGTTCTGTTTGTCTGTCTTTTATAAAGCAGCTAAATTAATGTTTGCAATGTGACAGTATATCAATCATGAGGTCGTTTCTCTTCTCCAGGGCTTCCTTCATGACCAAGACAGTGCAATACCAAAACGAGCTGCACAAGTTCCTGATCTGGGACACGGCAGGACAGGAGCGGGTTAGTAATGTCCACCGAGGGTTTTCTTTTTTGAATGGACTGATGCACAGTGAACAAGATTCACACGTGTTTTGGCTTTGTACACACAAGTTTCAACACACAGTTTTGATAATTGAATCAGTCAGGTATTCAGAAATGTACTGATTCCTCCCATGTGGCTTTAAAGGAAGTGAGACATCAAGCTACGTTCGTCCACACGTGTCCCTGAACCAGCCTGGGGGAAAGTGAATAGTGCAGTTATTCATTACGTCTGACAGGGGGCAATATTTACCTTCCTTTAGACCGAGTTCTGCCCCCTAACCAATAACCTACTTCTTTTACTGCTCTTATTTTAGGAGTCCTCTTTTCCATAATTTTAATGACATGAGTGGTGTAATGGATTTGCATTCTTCTTGAATCGTCGAGTGGCGTCTGTTGAGTTTGGTAGAAACAGGGATCTTTGCCTCTCCCTTTCCTCTCGCTCCTTCTTCCTCCTTGCATTCATGCGTTTTGAGATACAGATAAAGGAGCGCATGCATGTCTGAAAAGTGTTCTTTCTTTGCAACTATCACGCCAAGGTGCCGCATCATATATAAGCCTGTAGCTCACACCCACACAAAGTTTAGGCCTTAAAACTACTCACTGATGATATGTGATATAAGCAACAGGGTACATCTTGGTGTTAGAGTACAATTTTAACAGTTAAGCCCCAGACAGTTGCAGTGTAAGGAACCACTTTCTCTTTTGACTCACACCCTGCATCTCACATTTCTCTGCATTAGCTTTCCACATCACTTCCCCTTTTCTGTACGCGCCCTTCTCTTTTTCTCATGCACAATCCCTTGCCGTTGTAGTGTCCTATCCATGCTGCTGTCCTCTCCAGAGAGGTGAGATAAGATGCTGTTTGCCTTTTATCCTCCTTCCCCCCTGGGGCCTCGGCTTCTTCGCCGCCTTTAGGGGACATCAATGCAGCCCCGTTTAAGATAAGATGAGAGGATGAAACCCAAGCCGTCTCAGCCCACTGGCGTGTGCTGCTACTGTGTCTTATCTGAGAGTCGCTGCAACTCCACATCCAGTGTGTCCTCTTTTTTTCCCCTTTGTGTTTCCTCCTGCCGAGTGTTTCTTTTCATTTCTTCTCTTGGCATCAATCTATTCTTCTGCGATTCTTTTGTGTTCTTTTCCATTTTCTCCACCTTTTTCACATCCTGCAAATCCACATTTTCGCTCCCATGTGGCCTCTCAGCCTCTTAAGGGAGTTCACATCTGTGCAGGAAAAAGTAGCAACATTCCTTTGGTAGGTTTTGCATGTGTCTGTGTTTTCATACAAAGCTGCTGTGGTATTTTGAAGCCTTTCATGGCTTGCTTTCTAACTTCTGTGGAGCCTTGGCCTATCAAAATCTGTTGAGCTGAGGAAGGGGAACACAAAGTCGGCCAATGCACATGGAAGCGGTGACCAGGGCAAAAAGGAAAGCGCTGTGATTTCCACGATCCGCCATCCATATCTTGAGACCAGATGAGGCCTTATGATTACATCTGAGCCCAGCTGTCAGTGGCCCATCAGGGCCTCCCCCTCTGACTGTTCCCTCTCAAAACAAGCAAATGGACCCTTGAGTCCTACTGGAATACGAGGGCTCTTTTCATTATGCACCCACCTCGTGGTTTCAGCAATTAATCGGCACTGGTGGGGTATCACTGGGGCTGTATTCTGGGTTGCTGTGTGGCCAGACGTCTGGTCTCGCTGTGATTACTCTTTCGGTTAAGGCAGAGATAGACCACACAGGACTGGTGGTAGTGCGGCTCAACACTAGCCAATGAAACAGACAGCACTCTCCTCAGTGCCTCTGCCAAATATCCCAAGTTGGATTCCCGTTGGTGGACTTGGGGCCAGTAACAACTATAATTATGTTGAATGTGTGCTTTCCTGAGGTAACAGTGTCACTCCAAGACGGATAGTTTATTCCATCGTATTGTAAAGGAAAATAGAATTGGCGGGAGGGCAGGGTCATTTCAAGTCAAGGTCTTTTTTTCAGACATGGATTATTTCATTTGGAATAAATATCATTATTAATACATTGACACATGGTTTTACTAGTCTGTTAAAAGGCCCAGTTGAGTGTAAATTTCTAGAGGGCATAAAAAGAGGTGAGGAATTGGAGATTTATTTTTAATCTTTCATATTCATCTTAAATATACTGTTGGTTTGTTTTGCTATTGTTCGCATTACAATTGAGTTGAGATCAACAGCTACTAGTCTACATTTGTTTCAGCAGAAAAATCTTTTAAACAGTGAGGGACTGAATTCATACTCCACTTTTGTGTTGAGGTGCTTTCAGACAGCAAGCTGTTGCTGTCAGATGCTAACATGCTAATGCTGATGTTAGGCAGTTGTAATTGTTGTCAGGTTCACCACATAAGTTCAGCCTGTTAGCATTAGCTGCAGGGAATGCTTTGCAGGTATTTGGTTGGAAGCTGAAATATTGGAGGAGGTAAAAAACATAACTCCATGATGAAATATGATGGAAGGTCAGGGAGTCACTAAAGTTGCAGAAATGTCTGAACCAAATTTAATGAAAACCTTCTAGAAGTTGTTGAGAAAATGTGAACCTCACGGTGGCGTTAAAGGAAAAGTCAGGAGATGACCAAAGTCTGTAAGTGTCGTCCTCTGACCGCAGTGAATTCACGGTATATTCAATAGCTGCTGTGATATTTCAGTCATGCTACAAGCATGGCTAAAAAAAGTTTTAGATAACGACCGCAAGCTAATTGTTGAAGCCAGGATTCAGTGAGCAAGTGGAAAGTGTTTTACCAGAAAAATACCAAAACCTGGTAAAAGAAGAACCCCCATCCTCCGAGACGGCTATGGATTTAGAAATGCACATGTTGTTTTGATTATGCGGGGCTTTGTGATCTACTGGGTTAAGATCAAATGTATAGTCTTCCATAAATATCAAAACGCTAACAGCTTTTGACACATTCTGCTCATCTTTCTCTTGATGGCTACCACATGTGTGAGGTCCTGGTGGAAAGACTTGCCATACTTCCATTTTAAATAAAACCACTTGGCTTATGGGCTCAGAACACTGGGCCTTTGGTTTAGTAAAATGGTACGTGGTGCCTTTTTTTGCTCATGTTTATACTCTTTCTGAGTTTGTTACAGCCAGTGTTATTGAGTCTAATGAAACTCAGTGATGTAATCACGATGGCGTGTGGCTATGCAACGGATCAGCCGTAGTCTATGAAAAGCCTCAACACTGTTTCTCTGTTGAGTGTGAAAGTACATAATAGTGCAATTATACAGCAGTGATATTTTACTACCTTTTTTTATATCCAAAAAATGAACAATTGGACAGAAATCAAGGTAAACAGAGTTCAAAGAGGAGTCGGGATTGACTGTCTCAGAAGAAGATCGTTTAAATTCTCTGTCTTTGCTCTGATCATCATATTTTGTTTCACATGGTTTCAAAGCTCGATGCAGACGGAAGAGGTCTTAGACAAGCTGGCCTCCTCCCTGTCCAACACTGTCCTGTACTCATCATTGACTACTCTCTCTGTCTTCCCACAGTTTCGTGCTCTAGCACCAATGTACTACAGAGGTTCAGCTGCAGCCATCATTGTTTATGACATCACGAAAGAGGTATTATTTACACTAATCCACTAAGTACTTACTGTAAAGTGAAAGTGTACTTTTTAATTCATCTGTGTATTAAAAGAATATTTCAGTATTTTCTGAAATGCATTTAGTCTTTCCTGCCAAGAGTTGGAGGAGAAGATCAGAGCTACTCTGACGTCTGTGCGGTTAATGCAATGTTTAGCTTAGCATAAAAACTGGAACTGGGGAAACAACTAGCTGGTGTTTGTCTGAAAGTAATAAAATTTAGTTTTTTTTATACAGATCAAACAAGCATAATTGAATGTGTTCATTCGTGAGCTTTAGAGGTTCAGAGGATTTTATTACTTGTGGTCACAATTTCCCACTCCTTCCAGTCTTTATGCTAAGCTAAGCTAACCATCTGCTTGCATTTACCATAAGGACAAGAGCGGTATCTATCTTCTAATATGAATGTGAGCTAGATGGCGAATAAGCATATTACACAAAATGTCAATCCTTTAAACTTTCGTTAGGAGTATTCAGTGCTTCATTCAGTGTAACTTGTTCACCTGCATCATCAGGAATCCTTCCAAACACTGAAGAACTGGGTGAAGGAGCTGCGCCAGCACGGTCCTCCAAATATCGTGGTCGCCATCGCTGGCAACAAATGCGACCTGTCAGACGCCAGGTGAACCTGAATTACAGATAATACTGCCTGTGCCATGAGAAATGCTCGTGTGGAAGACGATGATGCCTCCTCACTTACAACCTGAGAGTGACGACGAGACTCGAAATGTTTGGTTCAAATGGAAAAAGTTCTCGTGAGGAAATATTATGACCTTTTAGCATCGGAGTAATATTGTGTTTGGTTTAGAAATACCGTTGGAGCTAAAGGAGGAATGCTGGCTCTCACACTGATTAGTAATCTGTGTGATTTGTCTGTTGTGGAATAGACGGTGATCAGACTCTCACCACTCTTGGTCAGTCATTATGGCTGTTGAGGTGCTTTGGATTCCTAGTAGGAAAGTTGTAGTTATGTAGGCTGGACTGAATAATTTTTTATATTTCAAAAACTGACGAGAAATTACAGATATTACTGATTTTCCACATTTTCCACCAAATTGAAACCTTTCCCAGACTCAGATACATACTGGATATGCTTTTGGTAATAAAATCATCCATGAAATTGGGAAATCTTCCACATAATAGCTGTAGAAGCACATTTGATGGTTATCAGTTAATGCATGAAAGTGGAGAATCTGTTTGCAATATTGCAAGATAATAATTTTTTACATGCCTCTTGTGTTTACAGGGAAGTGCCAGAGAAGGATGCCAAGGACTATGCTGACTCCATCCATGCCATCTTTGTAGAAACCAGTGCCAAGAATGCCATTAACATCAACGAGGTGTTTATAGAGATAAGTGAGTGTGTTTTCTGAGCATTCAATGCCATTGGCCTGTATATCCTTAGGTCCCCATTAAGCTGTGGCAAATTACACAGCATTGCTAGTTGTCTCCCTTTGTGTGTTCAAGCAGGTAGACTATGTTTTGAACAGCACTGCCTATTAGATGTATAGTTTCCAAATATTTCAGGAGTGTTATCAGTCTTGTCTGTGTTTGTATCAGACTTCTGACAGCCATGTGCTCGTTCAGAATAAGCTCCAGATATTGTCGTATGGGGAGTGAAGCACAATCCACTTAATCATGACATCTCGACACTTCATTTTCAAACACAAATTTGCAGAGACAAGGGGTTGTGGGACCAGTTGATTCAGCTCTGAGTGGGAACTGATAAGTTAGAGATGAAACGACTCAGTGTCCCAGTTCTCTACTGCATATTAATTCTAAGTAGGTTTTGAGTATGTGTGTTCATACCGCTAAGAGAAATTAAGCGTACGTACGTGTGTGTGCATACTAAAGGCTTGATTGACATTCATTGCTGCATGCGTTGTATCATTTCATTATGTTATTGGGTCACAGCTCGTTTCCCCACTCCATGCTACTCATCCAGTATGTGCTATATTATTTGGAATTCAGTGTAAATTCAAGTTCACGAAGAGAAAACTGAAATGTTTTTCAAAATATTTATCGCCTATTTATTGAACTCCATTTTTTTGTGCATTGCATTGTGGGACAATAGTGGACATCAACAGCATACTCAGAGATCGCTTACTTTTGTCATTTTTCCAGTATGAACACACTAAATGCTCAAAAAACTCTGAGAATCGGTGAGCTGTAGGAAACTGGGCCAGAAGATTACTGTCAGTTCACGGGAATGCAGTGCTACCATGGAAAATGGTGTATTTTTAAAATAGATATAAAAATCACAGTATTATTATGCAGTAAGAAAGCGTGCATGTGTGTGTCTCCTCAAAGGTAAGCGCATCCCCGTTGTTGACGCGGCAGGAGCGACTTCAGGAAAAGGTTTCAAACTGGGACGGCAGGCCTCAGAGTCTCGCAGGACGTGCTGCTGATGATGCCGATGACTGTGCCCACATGACCTGTGACCTGACCTGTGCTCTCCCCCCCGCTCTCCCGGGCCTGCTTCAGCTTACAGCCACCACACACCCTCAAACACCCTGCTATCAGTGACACCCGGGTGCAGTATTGCCAAACTGATGGCCGTAGCAAAAGAGTTTTCAACAACAGCAAATTGTCGTGTATTGTCTGAAAATTGCTGGCAGGAGAAAAACTTCAAGTTTACTGAGCATTGATAAAAATGTCTGCTTAATACATTGACGTGTAAGTGAAGGACCCCCCCTACATATAATTTAACTGGCCTCTATTATGGACATCAACCTCTGTTTGCTGTATTATAGCCCAAAGGTTGATCAGAAGAACTTTACCACTAGCTCTAGTAGTTATTCATGGATTCAGGAGTCATTTGTACTTATAAATTTGTACAAATCCATTATCTTTCAACCAAAATATGTGCTGAAATGATTCAATTTCACCAAATTATTTTGATACTGCTTAAGTTATTGCCTTTCGTTTGTTTGGGAGACGTCTCCCCAAACATTCTCAGTTTTGTAAAGGATCCATGTATACTGTTAATGTGTAATCACTAATTTATCATAAGGTTTTGATGAAAGAGGTTATGGTGGTCATCAGTGTTTGTACCAATCTCTCATTTTAGCTCTTTGGAAGGTTTGTTTTTTGGAGAGATGTTGGTGATTCAGTCCAGCAGGAAGGATTGTGCACACTAGTTTTATTGTGTGATTGCTGTTTTCATCAAGATGTTTTGTGGGTGTTTTGATGTAAATTGCAATCATATGGTTAAAAATTCAGAAATGAAAGGTGTGTGGGAGCAAACTTCCTTACATTAAAGGAGAGGATGACATTTTGGGAAATATGCTTATACATGTCTTGCCTAGGGTGACATGAGAGTACTGATACCATCACCATACTCTACGTCTGTATGGTAAATATGTAGCTGGAACCAACAGCCGGTTAGCATAGCTTAGCACAAACTCTGGAAATGGGGGAAAACAACAAGCCTGACTCAGTCCAAATGTAATAAAATCTGCTTGTTATCTCTTGTTTGTTCAATCCATACAAAAACTGAAGTGTAAAAACAACAATTTGCCGCTTTATGGGGAGTTATGTGCTGGACTATTTCTTGGCTCTGAGCAGCTGCTGCGCAACCAGTGGAGATTCCAGGAAGTTACTGATACCAGTTACTGATCACAGACAAGGCAGAACCAGACTTGTACCCTAGTTTTTCATCTTTGTGCTGATCTAAAATAACCAGCTGCTGGCTGTTGCCTTATATGACACAGACGGATATGAGAAAGGTATCATTCTTCTCATCTAACTCTCTGACAGAACTGCTCCTTTAATTGTGAACTTTGCTCTCCTCACTTTGGCTCCTAAGGATATTTGATATTTGTCACTTCCCCCTGAGAACGATAACACACGGCACAGTCCACATCTCCCAATGATGGTGCTGTAATCAGGGCTGGAAATGCTGAGTTTTCAAGTTTATTATTATATAATGGTCCCAGCTGCTCTCATGAATCCTGAATATGAAGTTCCCCATAGTGCACACAGTATACTGCCAGTTGTGTCACAATATTACTTTAGCTTTATTTTTCTCTAATCTTGTTTTAACTGTTCACTGGCCTGTCACCAATCCTTTGCTGCTACTTTACAACAGTTTTACAGGGGAGGCTGATATTTGTGAGGTCCTGCCAAATTCTTTAATTGTCCCATAAACATTTTTTCATCTTTCCTTTTTTAACATAATCAGCACTGGCTCGCACTTGCCATGTTGTTTTACTACCTGGCCTGCGATGAAAACAATGAGATCTGGAAATGAGACATAGTTCAGAGGAAACTCAGATTTTAGAGCTTAAATTTCCTTTTTGCAGAACATTATAGGTGCAGAATTAGACGTGGCACTGTGTCGACATGCTGACCCCTTAATGAACCATAGTCTCCATTCTGCTCTGAATTACTATATGTGCTGTGTTCCAAGGTCTGCTTTCTGATTTTTCCTTTATCCCAACTTCTTTTGCCTCTTTCCCCTAAATTCCAGGCACTTATTGAAGGTCCAGCTTTTAGTTGGTTTCAGTCAAATATGGTTCATCGTACAACAGCTTTCACCGAGCGCGATCTCCCATTCATGAAAATCCTTACTCCTCTGTGAATATAATGCTATTTTACAATAGTTAAATGCACCTCTTATTCTGGCCTAATTGAACTTCAGTAGCAGTTAACACATGAACTCCCACAGACTTATTAATTCTGTGTAATTTCATGCTTGTCTGTATCTTTTAAGCCCTTTTAGCCCCAAAACCTCTTTGCAAAGTTGCCAAAAATGCAGATGTGGGCTCAATCAGACTGCATTTATAAATCTGGATTGTGTGCTTTCCTGTCAGCGCATGCCACTTTATTTAGCATCTTAAATGTATCTGTATTGATCAGTTGTGTGCTGAGCATTGCTGCCTGTTTCTTCAGACTTTTCCCATGGAGTGCAATAGTTGTTACTATGATGAAGGTAACATGTGACTTAATCCAGGAAATCAGTTACAGAGTGTTATGTTCACACATCAAAGCATGCAATCATGCAAAAAATTGGATCTCGTTGCCAGTAGTCTCAAACAGATGATAATGACAGGTTTATACTGACCTCACTTTATGCTGATCTGATGTCAGTTTTGCTCATTCGTAGTGGATCAAATGAGCAGTGTGACGAAGCCAACCAAATCTCTTGAAAACCAGAGTGGCATTCTAGGTCAAAACTTCAACTTGCAATGGATTTTGATTCACGCTGCTGTTTTGGATAATTCGCCCTGCACTACATCGTAATACTAAGTCTAGCTAGTATTTAACATAGCTTCAGCAATCACATCGAAAAGGGAATCGCTCTGGTACTTGGAAAGCTGCACTTTGACTGTTTGTATTAATTGGCCCGTATTACTAACTAACCCTCTGTCTGCAGTCTGTTATTATCTCTGTGAAATAACTTGATGAAACGTTCTTGTAAAGGTATCAGACTTCTTCATGTCCCATGACGTCGTCGTAGGTTTTGACTGTTTGCTCAGTTCTCATTGCTAATGAAGAACATGGTGCCAAATAATGTCAAAGCCATTTTACTACATCACACATAATTAACCTTTCTTTTTACTATCAATATAATATAGTGATTTCAAGTGCTAATCGCATAAATGCTTAAAACTATTTGAAGTTTGACAATGACACATGTTTTTTTTTTTCCTTATTTGAAAACAGGAGGCATGGGTAGAAACTGTATGCCAGTTTTGCATTGAAAAATACCAATAGTCTTGGGCTGGCCCTGGGAATGTGATTAATCTATATTATGTATATTTTTCAGTGTAGATATATACCATCAAATTGCACACAAATCAATAACTGTATTCTACTCTAAGCCAGTTGTGTGATCACAATAGACTTGTACACCGTTTGCAGTAATTCCATCAGCATTATAGTTACCATATTTAGCTTTTTACTATGTTTCATATTGATTGTTACAAAAGGCCTGAAAACACTTGTTTGCAGTGTATTTCCAAATGTGTAAAAAGGGAATTGTCAATTTGTTTACTAATAAAAGATTGACAAAATAATCTTTCCCCCTCCTGTTGTGTCTGTATGAGAGAGAAAAGTGTAAAGTATTTCACTCTCTTCCTGTTAGGTCTAAGACATGTGTGCATTAACTTGTTCCTTGGGGATACAGTGACAATGTTGTTAGCAGTTGGTTGTGCTGTTCAGTTGGCAGACAGCCCTTTTCTATATTTATAAATATGACACTTGAGATGCGCGTTCGAGCAGCAGAAGGCTTTTCACTGCACTTTGAATAGCGCTGAGAGGGCAGAACGCTTATTTGACAACCTCCCCATCCCCAACTAAATCCCAGTAAGCTCACTGCTAAAATTATCCAATGTTTGAACTTGTTGATGGTGAATTTTTGTTGTTTCAATCACTTTCTTAATGTCTGAAAACCATGGGATTAATGGGAAATGTACCTGTTTATTATTACACCAGCAATTTTTTTTTCTTTGAGGTATCAGTATTATAACGAAGCATTACATGACAGCGGGAGCTTGTGTAAATTAGAATGAAAGCTCACTTGACAGGTGAAAAATAAACTGATTTACAAAATTAATTAAAGATACACTGACACACTGATATAGTTCCAGTTATGTAATTTTGCCACTGTGCTTTTCCATCCAGGAAATGTCTTACTTTATGCTGCTGCCATATTTTCAACTTGTCAAACACAGGTGTAACTAATAATGGCTGCATATTCTACTTGGATGCTCAGATGTGCCCGAGCGCTCTCGTCGTGCATCGTGGCTCACTGATGCACTGAAGTGGAATGGAGCCATCATTGCGCATGTGTCCGTTCAGCTATATTAAAATGGTGATAGAGAGAGAATTCATAATGCACCAAAAAGTCTTAATAACTTAACAGCCTTTGGATTAATAGAAAAACAAACTGAGTCAATGTTTTTTTTAACCTCACAAAATACAAACAACAACAAAAAGAAAGCAAAAAGTTAGGCTTTGTCCATGAAAATCTGAATTTATGCATGTGAAATGCATCTAATGACAAAAGATTTTGAATATGTTTAGAAAAAAAAGTACATTTTTTTCTTTCTTTTTCTTTTTTTTTTTTCATTTCCAGTATGTGTGTTAATAAAAGCACAAAAGTGGATCTACAATGTTTTCCCTTGATAATTCAAGCTGGATAAATGTAAGATTGAAAGTGTCGTCTTGATAATATTACTTTCAGCCTTCAGGACTATTTCACATTCAGGGGGGAGGATGATAATTAGTAAAGCTGAAGTCTGAGGAGGGAAATGAAAACCTGCATGTTTTAGCCATGTCCGTTCACTTGGTTGAAGTTCCCAAAAAACCGAAGTGGTCCTTGGGTGTACCCTGGCATCACCCCCCCCCCCCCCCCCCCCCCCCCGGGTGGCTATGCAGAGGCAGTGACGTCACCAGGCTGTCTGTCAGTCCCTTCCTGCTGCATCACAACAGCCGTTAGTAGCTCGAGTAGCATTAGTGACCGGGGGGACAGGATATCCACGCTAGCTAATTCATTGATAGAATAACCCTATAGACGTTGCAACACTCAAAAACATCCTAACACGGGGTTATACGGACAGGAACTAGTTGCAGTGCGATAACCCCGCTCCAGCTGTTGGGATATGGCCAGGCCGGAACAGGTTCTGCTCTTGGAGCCTCAGCACGAACTGAAATTCCGAGGTAAGAGGGGAGGGCCCGGCTTGGACGGGAGGGGGGAGCCGCCTCTGCCAGCAGGGTTAGGAGGGAGGGGGGCAGGACAATGTTACGGTAACCAAACCGGGGAGAAGCCGCACTGCACATCTTGACAATATTGCCCGCGTATGAAAAGAATAAGACTGCTCTGAAAGGACGGCAGGTCAACTGGCAGCTCGGCAGCTAGCTAGCTGGTTAGCTAGCTGGATTAGCCTCCGACGGCTAAGCTAGCCAGGCCCTGTCACACATTTCTGCTGCAGCAACTGCTTCAAAAACAGTTTACAAGTGCAAGACACCAAACGTACGTCCACTGGGGATTGACACTGATAATAAATATCCGACAACGTAATTGCTTTTTAAATTCACAACCTTTCATTGCACACAAGCTGCAACATCCTTAGCATGTCTAGCTAGCTAATACTAGCTCGCTCTCTGATTGGCTGTCTCGCTCTGTTGGCCACCCAGCTGTCATTTAATAACTTGACAGCTCAAAAGACAAAATAGCTGGGCAACCTCTGATTCTCAATATGTTATAGCTACAGGTCACCACCGTACCCGCTGTCCTCATCGGTTGGGCTGTTACAATAGCCAGGAGACATTTTAGTCCACCTCGGCATTTGACTGCAAGATGTCACGTTGCTTTAGGCCCAAATAATGTTACATAAACACATATGGTACTATTGTATCTGTTTTGCAACAGATTACAAAGATTCTGCCTCAGTTTCAGTTATTACAACTTGTATGCTGGAGTGAGATGCTAAATAGTTTCATACGTTTCTCAGTTGTTCCAAGGACAGTTAGCCTCAAAATACTCAAACTTTTCCACTAATCAGTGTTGGGGTTTGGAGATATCAGCTGTAGATGTCCCATAAACAACATGACCAGTGGTGTTTGGATTATGATGCTCAAAGCAGACCAACATTTACACCAGCAGCATCAAAAAATATATAGTCCTCTTCACCTCAAAGGCCTCTGACTTTCATTGGCACCTCACACTGAACTGATTTGATTGTTCACAGTCGGGATAAGGTAACTAATTGATTGTACAGTGTTAGCCACTTGTGTCTAACGGATAATTTGCCTATAAATTTTATCAGAGGACTCTGACTGATAAGCCTGTAAATTGCATAAGCAATAATATACAGTTGCCCTGGTTTGTGGAAAAGGTCAATGAAGCAAAGGTGAAAAATGCCATGATAGTTTCCTCCACCAAATCTGTTGTCTTCTCTACCATTGTGAGACACCCTGGGGTGTTTTGCAGCTGTGTTCAAATCATTAGGACTTTGTCAAATTTGTTTGCTGTCAGTTTAACCTGTGGGTAAGTTCTCTTCCCCAGTGAGAGTGCAGGAATAAGACTGCTGTTATTCTTCAGCCCTGATTAAAAAAAAAAAAAAAAAAAGCTGGGACGCTGTCTAAGTGTTCCTCAGCTCATGTGGTAATATCCTTTATACAATTGTGTTTCACAAAGTGGTGAACCTCGCTCCATCCTACCTTATGAATGACTGAGCCTTTCTAGGATGCTGCTTTCATACACAATCATGATACTATCACATGTTACCAATGAACCTGTTTACCTGTGGAGCCTGTGGAGGTGTTTTTGGAGCATTAAGCATAAGCATCAACTTATTTGAAATGTGTTGCTGACATCAAATTCAGAATGAGCATATATTTACAAAAATCACTAAGGCTAATGAGTTAAAACATCAAATATATTGTCTTTACACTGTTTCAATTGAGTATATAGAAAGGATTGTCGTTATCAGATTTTGCTTTATTTATGTTTTACACAGCATCTCTTATATCTTTTGTAATCTGGGTTGCATGTTTTTCTTATTGTCAACAAATTCCATGAAAAGATCCAGAAGGAACAATGTGCTTGTCCATTTCTTAATACCTTTTCAACTTCCCTGTCCTGTCTGTGGCTGTCTTTCTCAATCCCACTGTTTATTACTGAAGATGTAAGTCTTTAAAATCAGGTCACAAATACTGGGAATGTTAGGACTGTTATCATCTGTGGCAAGGAGCATACCATGCAGTGTAATGTGCAGCTTATTTAGCAAGCCTATGTAAATGTGGGGGGAATTAGCTATATCAGGTCGTTCTTGTCAGTATTTTCAATTCCTTTGTTTTGGTGTTTTTGTGGGATTTAGTGACAGTAAGAAAAAATGGAATATCACCAGCTTTATCCTTTAACTGGTAAATTAGCATGAAGCAAATGCCCTGTTGCTATGGTTACCTGTAGTTAAACATACTTTGCGTACTGATTTAGAACCGAGATGTTCATTCATATGCACATGGTCACATGCCAGCCAATCAGAAAAGGTTATGTTACATAGACATGTATGAAGTGTCTATTTAGATGTGTTGATGCACGAGTGTTAACCAGATTGAAGGAACTATGTGCCCTCTGAGTGTGATAGACAATATCACAAATCTCTTGCCAAAACTCAGGCTCAAAGTAAAATGCAGCCACACAGTGTGAAACTTGAGGAAATAGAGAGTAGGTCTGTTAGTAGCAACTTGTTAGCCCAAGGCTCTGACCAACTGTCGGCCAAATACTCTTAAGCGTTTGGGACTGGACTTTTTCATTCTTTATTAATCTTCATCTTTGTCAGGGGTACTGTTAACAAATCTTTACAAAAAATTGCAGGCTTCTCACTTTATATCTGCTATTTATAAAACCTAACCTTGAGAGATGACAGCTTCAAATATCAGCTCCTCATAATATTTTTTAACTGCAGTTTGTGGTTTTCGTGAGTTGGAAGCTATCCCAAGAAACTTTCAGGAAGTAGTAGATCAGGTGTACAGTAGTTGGTGGCGTGAGTCCCTTTCATTAAAAGCCTTTAGAAGTCAAGCCAAGCTTGTGAGGGTCTGAATTTCCTCTCTGTCTTTGCTCATAGGGGAAGGGAAGTGTCAGTTGCTCTGGATGTTTGCTGAGCTGAAACTTTATCTTGAATCTGGTGTATGTGCTAATTCTGAAGTAGTTCCATGTTTTCTCTCTCAACTGCAAAGGTTTTATTCACCATAATAGCTACTGTAGTGGCCTATTTTGATAGTTTGTTCCAACACCATACTGGATAAGAAGCTGAGATTTGGAGTTTGTAATGGTAGCATGAAATCACAAGTTAAAATGTTGTTTGAGTAACTGAAGTTGGTCACTAACTATAATGTGTATGATGTGAACAGATCTTAACATACAGCAGCAGAGTAACAAAAATAGGTTCCTTAAATTTGGACCTCTTTCATAGACGCAGAATCATTTATAAATAATATTTATTTTATATGGTTTTTAACCGTACTCTAAAGTTCCAAAATGAAACTTAGTTTCCGTAAAGTGTGTGGTATTGGCACTGTATCCTCTAAGTTTGGGAAGTCATACATTCATTCGTCATTGCCCCTCACTTGACTATGAATTTGCTCTGGTCTCACTAGAGGTACTGGAAAAACACAGGAGTGACTAACGGTTGCCGTTCAGCTAACTGGATACCTTTTGCTGTGCAGTTTCTGGAGCGTCCTATCAATAAAGAAACTGTTGCCAGAAAAAACAGGAATAAATTAAAGATATGTGGCGCTGTGGTTTTGTGAGGGATCATGAGCACTTCGTAGGAAATACACAGAAAGATATATGTTGGAATTAAACTGTGGATACCGGTGAGCATGCACCCCTTACAATACTGTGTGCGTAATGTGCCGATAATATGAAAAAAGACTCAATAGAGTCTGGGCTTTCTCCAGCGTCAGTGCGTTATTCAGATTAGGTTTGCACGTGTTGGCACTTTTCTTGCTGTACTCATGCAAGAGCTCTCATATCCAACGGATTTACTTTTCTGTTAATGTCATTATGACTAAAATGAAAAATAAACCTTGCACCAAAGCAGGAATTCAGTCACCACATTTGTCATTTTAGGACGAATCAAAGTGTTAGTTGCTGCTTGCTCTTGTGGTGGGTATTGAATGTGAGTGCAATTACTATGCTTATGAATCTGTCTGGTGCCTCCGGTCCTCAGAATCGCTGCCCACATCTTATGTTTTTTCAGCAATTCAAATAGGTCTGGTGTTGTGCTCATTGACGGCAGTTTCCCAGGTTGGACAAAACAACCGACCCAATCAGATGTCTGTCGGGGATTGTGAATGGGGACGTCATCTATCTGAGCCAGAGCCAGAAAAGCAGCAATAGAATGTACCAGAAATTGGAGACATCAGTTAGTGAAAAATAGCAATTTCCCCCCAAAGAGAAAACCGTTGCAGCCATAACGTCAGGCTGCATAATGAAGTGAAAAGAAATGACATTTCAGTCTGATTGTTACATTAATCTGAATCCACCTGTCTTGAAAATTGCCACTAATGACAAACTTAATGTGACTGGTTCAGTCATTTCAGACTGCAAGTCTTTTGTTTCTACTGAATGGCCAATATGCTACCTCCTGTATTACCTTCTGTGCCAAGTATTACCTTGACCAGCATGTAATTTCATATCCAAAAGAACTTATTAAACATTAATTGTTTGTAGCTGCTCTCCACCCAGGATTTTTAATGAGGTTAAGATTACAGGAAAATGTGACAAAACCAGGTTAGTTAGGGAAAGAACAAAATGAAACTGACCAATTTACTTGATAGTTAGTAGTTGATACATGTGCAAGAAAGATAAACAAAATACCTTGAAATTGACATGAAAAATTGACTTGCCCTATAAAAAACACTTGCAATCTAGTACCACAGTCAAGCTGGATAACCTCTGCTCACCTTTTAGATTTGGCTCAGTGTTGATTTGCTGTGACTTTTGTTGCATGTGTTTTCTGCGTTATTGACAGATCTGTGCAGCTTAATTCATCTGGCCTCGTCAGAGCCTCAGAGAGATGTGGTCTGCATCAACGATAGCTGTAATTAGTTGAAGCCAAACTGCATCAGCTACTCTGATCATGGTGGTGCAGTAGTAGAAGCCTGTGATTTATAGATTTGCACATTTGGTTTACTCTTTAGAGACTCTGGTAAATTGGTATTAGAATTGATTTTCTTAATCAAGAGGACAGGCTGGGCATCAATAGTCAACATGAATCTAGAGAGTAATGTTAAAAGAAAGAAATGATGGCTTAGTTTGCATTCTTGACAGTTCGGCAATTAATTCTCACTGGGCTATGATACTGACATGTAATATTTTGGGGTGTAATGTAAGAAACAGGCTGGAATTATTTATCTTGAGGACAGCTTCCAGTCAGACATATTAAAAACCTGCATTAGTTGCACTGGCAGTAAAACTATGTTTATCCAAATGTCAGGTCAACTCAAGAAAGTATGTGGCAGAAGGTCCAAATTGGAGGCAGTAGATTGAATTTGTTATAATTAAAGTCACATCCACTTAGGCTTTGATTGACCACATTTAAATGTGTTAACATACATGTCACTTATTTTTAATTGGCTTTACCCACTGGCGTTTGAGTCATCTAATTATTTTAACATTCCCATGGTTTGAAGAGGGTCAGATCAGCCTGTTTCTGCTGTGTATGTGCAGTGTAACAGTGTGTCAAAATACATGTGTTATTTCCTGAAATTTGGTTCTCTATTTTGTTGGTGGTGCCATATATTACAAAGTAATAATTACGATTTCAAAACATGCACTGAATCAAATGAAGCTCCGACACCATTTCCTTCCTTGATCTGTCACAGTAAACACATTATTTTTTCACTTTATATATAAAGAACTGTGTCTAATTGAGTGATGCTGTTTATTTTTCTTCTTTTTAATTCAGACTGGTGCTTTTTCTGCAGCAGCGGATGATGGATTTGCATTTTGATGTGTTATGATCAGTTGACTAAGAGACACTCGTTTGCTTTGATTATGCCACTGTGTGACAACTGGGCTCACACACATCACAAGCTTCTTTGAGTTTATATGCCGGCGGCAGTTATAGTCTCCATCAGTCTTTCCGGGTACATGTGTCATTTTCTCCAACCATTTGGCATTCAAACAATTTAACTGACGAATAGTATTTTGAAATTAATGTCTGTGGTGAGTGAGATCATAACTTCTTTTTGGCCAAGATGAAAATTAAAAGGGATCTCTGTCCAGTTTGAGCTGATGTTCCTGTGATTTGTTGCCATTTAATGTGACTTGTGCCTTTTTTCTATTCTTTGTCTTAACAGTCTGTGATGATTCTTTATACATTTTTTTCTTCTCTTGAATATAAGATTTCCGTCTCTGGAGGGCTTTGTATGAGACGTTAATGTTGTCCTAAAGTACTCAACAACAGTCTTTAAGTGTCCGCCTTATTTTCCTTCACAGGTCCATTCTCAGACGTGGTCACCACAAATCTCAAGCTCTCCAACCCTACAGACAGGAATGTGTGTTTCAAGGTGAAGACAACAGCGCCGCGCCGGTACTGTGTGCGGCCAAACAGTGGAATCATCGATGCAGGCACCTCAATCAACGTCTCAGGTAATGACTGAGGAGGTGGGACTGATTAGGGGGTCAATAAAGTTACCTGCAAGTTACTTTTATTCACTCACTTAACATGTAGCTGCTACCGTGAACTGATTAGGTAATCACCAATAAAATGATCTGACGGTTTTCATGCTTTATCTTTTGTCTTTATGTAGTGAAACATTTAAGGGTAGATCTTCTCAAATATGAGGCTTGAGCTGTTTTTTATGCATGCCTCTTGTTTTTTTTTTTGTCTGAGCAACTTCAAGGTATAATTTCTTGTAAGTTGTGATAACTGTGTTGGCTTTGTTAAGATTTTAAAGACTACACCAATGGAATTGAAATAATTATTAGTTGTGGCCCAAATTGCGACAGCAGTGACTTGTGAGATTATTTAATATTGCTGTGATTGCTGTTATTTGTATTTTGATTATCTCTGCAGTCCTAAAAGGGTTTGCTCATTTTACATAAACATACATGCTACTCCCCTCCATTACCCCACATACCCTCGTCCTCTCGTCTCAGTCCCTCTTTGCAGGCCTCTTTCCCAGTTGAACTTTTTGAGGGAGACAGGTACAGGCTAGTGTTTCCACACTGTGCCACCTCTGCCATTTCCAGCCACAGACTCATTTTACAACCTCCCCTATCTGGTGTCAGCAACAGCAAAGTGTGTCACTGGGGCCTGTAGTCAGCAGCGGCCGACAAATCAACACAATACTCTGTGCCATTTTCCATAATTTTTAAGGCTCATTAGACTGAGAAAGGTCACAGGTTTGAGTCCCAAAAGGAGATTGTTTTTCTGAGAATGTAGTCACTCAAGGCAAACATGGCATGCTCTGTAACCTCTTTCTGTCCAATCTGTCCTCGGGGAGAACTCAGAAAACAGTATACTTAACAGGGTAACCAGTGGTTGAGGGTTCAGGCGTAGTGTGCTTTTAAATTGAACACGCATTAAGTTACTTAGAGAAACCCGGGTTTGTTCAAAGTTCGGCACACCCATGGTAAACATGCTGCTAGCTTTATTGCATCTAATAGGGTGGGACAAAATACACCTTTATTAATAGGTGTGCTCCAGATCCTGTGCTGGGTGGGTGTGATTTCCATTGTATTTAAATTCTACATATGCCAGCTAGAACTGACGGCTCCATCAGCACAAACAAATACCATGTATACGAACAACACTGTAGACAATGTAGACTGTTAGAGAGATCTCACATGGCTTGTTACTATTTCTATTTTTGTACATTTGAGCCCATTCTTTTTGTCATTATATTATCTACTATTAATTGATTATATTTTCCTAAACAAGAAGTATTCTTACCTTTCAAAAAACAATGGTAGAGGCCTCAGTGGTCAAGCCTCTGGACTGACTTAAATCACTGAAATGTAACCAAAGATGAAATTAAATTTTATCACAATATTGCCTCTGCATGTTACTCTTTGATCGTCAGCTGATAGAGATTCAGTGCCTGGCTGTTGTGTGACTATGATCAATCTGAGCACAGGTGTGATCAGCCAAAACACCTGTGAGAGTACACAGGGCCTTCAGTGCACCAAAAAATGCAACAGGGAAAGCAGTGAAGAAAAGACCTCAAGCAAATAAACATGAACAATACAGGTTTTCAAATGTTGAAAATTAGCTTTGCAACTTTTTTTTATGTAAAAGGAAATGCTTCTAACGTTTGTTAGAGCTCAAGGATGCATACAATGGGTTTTATGTAACATTAAATCTAAGCATAACTTCTGTTTGTTTACTAGAAAACTCCACAGGGCACCTTTTAAGTGTTATATTCTCCTGGTCTTAAGAGCTTTGTTGCAGATTGTCCTAGCTGAGAGAAACAAATGCTGCTTGGCTGTTTTTGTTTGTGTGTAAAGATATTCTGGAAGCACAAATAATCATTCCCCAAAATAACATCACACGATGCATACTCAGGTATTCAGGCAAATTTATTGTTATATTGAGTTTTTGCCCTACGTCTAAGCAGATTGCATAGGATCTGTAGCTTGTTGCAGTCCAGTTTGTCTTTTTTTGAGAAAGCAGTGCAAAAGCTATGTATACATCCACTTGCATCGGGGAAAGGGTCTGCCAAAGGATATCTACATATTCGAGATGTGTCATTTGCCGGCTTAGCTGAGAATACACACATTGCTTTTGAAGCTCAACCTAGCTGTAACTGTATATGTTCAATGTAGCCATGGCCACAGGAATGTTGCTGAGGTTGATTGGTGTTATGTAGCAGCATTCAGTGGAAAAGTATGTGGCGTGAATGTTACAAAAATCCTTGTGTCCACAAATATTGAGTTTCTTCTGGGAATATGTCAGAGGTTCATCTGACATACTCAGGACATGTTAACATTCCAAGGCAGAAAGCAAAATAACATACCACAATGAAAAATAACAATTATTTTGTTTCAGTTATCTGAATAAGCTTGATTAGCTTGGCCTTATTCTCATTTCTAATGTGCCTTTGGTATGTCAGGAGGGGATTCTCCTGTCTAAATTGATATTCATATTCATAAAACATTTCTGCCAATATTCTACACACACGGTCTGTAATATTTAAAACCCCCATTTGCTATTCTACCCACCAACTTCATTATTGCAACAGAACATTTGTCCAAGGTTCCTAATTTTTCTAAGCAGCTAATGTGCAAGCCAGACTTTCAGATAGAAAAAATAAATTCATTCAGACCTAATTATCCTAATTTTTCTTTTCACTTTCTTACAAATTAATGTTATTTTTATTAGCCTACATCAGTGTGGACAGATTCGATACTTTACTACAAAATGACTCAGACCACCACCAAGGAGGGAGTCAGTGTTCAGTACAAAACTCGCAGTTCAAGTACCTATGAATGAGTCCTTATCTCAACAAAAAACTCCTCTTTGGGATCCCAGGAAGCAAACAGAAATACTCAGTGTGGAACTCAATTTAACAGTTGGCCAACGAAAATAAACCTGAGTGACGCCTCTTGGCCTAATAGACAAGCTCAGTGATTCTCCGACACTGAGTTACCTGCCGTGAGTGTGCTGCTGTCGGCTCCAGGGAATGGCCAGCCTGGGAGCTGGGCAGCTTGATGGTGGGTCCGCAGAGTAGAGGGGATGGAGCTGGAGAATAATCTGATTCTATAGAACGAATGAACCTTGAATTACTTAATTTTTGGCTCGTTGCCAGGTGTTGGCAAACTAATCAACAATCACTCTCAGGATGGACTTGGCCACCGGTCAGTAATGTTAGATGCACACATTTTCTGAATTCATTAATATTCCACAGACTGCAGGGAAAGTTTTGGCAGGCCGGATGGGGCCTGCGAGCCGCGAGTTGACGATCACTGCTTTAAGTGGTAGCTGATCTTTTGCAAAAGTGTGGTGGATTGAATGCTGTTGACTCTGAGTTATTTCCCACCCTGAAATAGGTTTGCCATATAGTCAGTATTCTTTTTTTTTTTTTTGTTCCTCTTGAACTATATTGAATTAGACGGGCCCAGGAGAGCACAGTCAGAAGTGTGAGATCTTGCTACCCTGCAGGATAAGCTTGAATATGAATATGTTTTATGAGAGCAAGCTCTTACGTCCTGGTGAGTTTTCCCTCCAGGCCTGTATCTCGACAACTCTGGTTGACTTCACTCTCTTCCACACTCCCACGCTATATAGTCTTGCTAGGTTTGTTGATCTTTGACCAGGTTTTTTTGTTGAGTAATATTGGACAAAGTAAACGGAGAGCACTCCTGTACAAGTGAGGCTTCTTTGAATCTGTGTGAAAAGGTCACTGTTACAGATAGGGGTGTAACAATGAGCCGTATGGCATCGTGTGTCATATCTCATCTGGCTTTGTTTTCACATTGTGTTGTAACGATGCAAATTTACCTCCTATCTTGTTCTGAAGTTGTTGATCAGTAGTGCTTTGGTCGTTAAGATGAGACATTGTCTTTTGTTTTCTTGGCACATCAACATCTGTTTCTTCATTTTTGTTATGTTGTCAACTTTTGTTTTCTGGTACGCAGCAGAGAATTCACATTAAATGGGTCAGAGAAACGCTGAAGTCTCTTTTATTGAAGCTGAGTGATAGAACACTATGAAAATGGACATGTACAGCGCATTTCTCCTGTATTGGGTATACATCACATTGCAACACCATGGTTTTATATGGAAATGAGGAGTGAATCCTTATGCCCAAACTATAGAGAACAGCTGAAATCATTAGTTCGTTAGTCAGTTTGTCAGTGGACAGATAATTGATATGCAGTTCAGTCATTTTTCAAACCAAAAATGCCCAAACTTCCGGCTTTTCTCTGTTTTATGTCAGTGCGCCATTTACTGTTGCTTGGACAAAACAAAACTTTTTTTCCGACATTTCATAGACCGAACAATTACTTGATTAATTGAGAAAAAGGCATTTTTTCAAACAGTTAATGGATTGCAAAAATGATTAGTTGCAGACCTACAGTCATGAATCTTGTGTAAGTCCTGTAATGATTATGATGTGTGGTTATTATGAAGGAGCAGGAACCATGGGTGGAACTCTGTAAGCACTTCAAGGTAAATAGTCAGTGAGCGTGTGAGCATCTTGTCCCATGGGACACAATTAATTAGTGACAGGAAAGGAAAGTTTTCTTTACTCCCTCCCTCGCCCCTCTAATGGTTCCATTCATCATCAACAAGCAGGCAGGCGATTACCATCCTGCTTGACCGTGTTGACTACAATTAGCTTCTTTGACTTTTATAAATGATTGCCCAGCATGAAGTGAGAATACTAAATCATGCCATTAACAGAAGTAGCTTTTTGTTAAGGTGTGTTCAAAGACTGTAGATCAAAGACGGCTTAAATCACTTTTTCCCCTACTGTGGCTTTTTTTTTTTCATTCCAGGCTTTGGATCAGGACCTTTTTTATTTATTATTCACTGTTGCTCAAAAGAATTTACATGCTTTCCTGCCTCCATTCTCTAGTATTGTCCCCTTGGACCTAAGGTAGATCGCTGTGCAAATTGGGTCTGACTCAAACAGGACGTTCTCAATCTGTTCGTGCCGTCTGTTTCTGGTTTGCGATATTGAACTGCCCTGATTGTTGTAATGGTGCACTACGTCTCTGAGGTTTCCCACTCTAGGGAGAATTGGCATGTGCCATATATGAAAACCATCCTGATAGCTACACCGGCTTTGAAATGAGAAGGTCATTTGTTTCTAGTGAAAGCCAAAGAACTGCACCGTAGACATAGTTGGTACTGATGTCGAAATATGCCTTTCAATTACACCCTCATTTATAAACTGAAGTCAAAGGAGTAAAATATCACCAATCAATAGCCACTTTCATCCCCTCTGCGCTTGAACACTGACATAAGAAAGTGATCATTGTAAATCATCGTTACAGCCTTAAAATACCTTCTCAGTCATTGGAATGACATCAAATAACACTCCACTGACTGGGAGGACTGATGTGGTGATGGGTTAAAGTAGTATTCCAACCCCACACCTGCTTTTTGTTAGAGCAATATGTAATGTTAAGAAAGGAAAAGACAGGGTTGGAAGCTGTTAGAAAGATTACCCCCTGGGGTATTTGTAGATCCGTCAGTGTTTCGCCGTCATGGTAACGCGAACTTTGGAATAAATCATCTCCACCACTTTTTCCAAGCAGCCTGGGCAAGCCCAGAGCCTTGAAGACGTGGAGGCCTGAGTGTACTGTTTGACAAATTCATGGCTATTTGATATGCACTAATTCCTCTTTAATCCGAGGAGTGGACACAGAGTTGAGAAAAGGGAGAGAGATGGAAAGTTGTCGACAAAGAGAAGTCACGGCTTAATCGCTGGCATTTCATTGTAGCGTTTGTTTCGTGTCTGAGGTGGCAGATTGTACCCACAAATCATATTGTGTTCCTGTCTGCTGCAGTTTGAAGGATACTAACTAAACACTGTGTCTGACATGTTTTCCTGAGGATAGCAAGTGAGGATGAGGCTTAAAGAAAAGGGAAATAAAACCAGAGCAAAACAAAATGACTACAATAGCAGAGTGTAAAGTCTGTGTCTGTCAAAGTGATTTTTATAGTAGTATCAGATGTGACCCTGCAGCAGTGGTACCCAACCTTTTTGCTTTGTGCATCTTTAAATGCAGCAGTGTTTTTACTTGCCACCCCTCATCACAGGTCACATGGATAGAAGCAAATACTAGTCATTGTGTTTTGGATCTTATTATCAAATTGATATCTGACCTGCTTTTGTTGACATTTGAATACTGCTGAATTTATAGCTCTGTAATATTTTACTTTGAAAACCATCTGTTTGAATTCCCCCTTCTGTAGATATTTTTAAGTATTGCAATTTCAGAAATTCCAAGTATTTTTACGACTCACAAATTCAGGCAGAAAATACTCCAGTTGTCCAAAATTCAAAAAGATCCAAAAATAACAAGTCGAATTTCAGCAATTTTACCACACATTTAAATATTGGACTCTAGAATTCAATCACTTAAAACGACCTATTGTTATTGTTGTTTCCTGTCATCTCTGTAGTGTCCATTTATACATATATATCATTATGAGCTGATGCTATAAAGTTAGAAGAAGCCAAATGTCTACATTCAATATTCAGTAGTCATCGTTAGGTATTACAGTCTTTCTTTGCTTCCATGGCTGTATGTGTATGGCAAAGAACGTAACTTTGTGTGTTGTTTTCTTCTTCCTGGCCCATTAATTATCTCACGACCCTGCCTGCAGAGTTACCTCATGAGCCCTTGGAGTGGTCCCAACCCCAGAACCATTGTCTTAACTCATTTTAACAATCCTACAGGGTTTACGGCGCTGCTGTGATTTTGCAGCGTTGTTTATAGGTGATGAGAGAAAACCTGGTCATATCTTTACATTGTGCTTTCCTTCCTATGCTGACACTGACTTTCTGTGTTTCAGTTATGCTGCAGCCTTTTGACTACGATCCCAATGAGAAGAGCAAACACAAGTTCATGGTCCAGTCCATGCTAGCACCTCCTGACATGACCGACATGGAGGGAGTGGTGAGTGTATCTCCTTCTTAAAATCATCTTTCACACCATCAGTATGTTTTTTGCTGCAAGTGCTTTAAAGCAAAAATGTTTTGCGCACAGATGTACCTCAGTCACTGTGATCAGGCAATACATCCGTTGAGTTTATCTGTTAGGAAAGACACAGTCGATCAGCAACCCCCAGCCTGTACGAGAGGCTGTGTCGCAGTGCTGACACACACAGCAATAAAAAAGAAAAAAAAACACAATGAGCTCAATTCAGTCGTAACAGTGTGTGTGGTCTCAAAGCCATCTTTGCGATCACTGGCCAGCATACTTACAGTAAATCATCATCAACATGCCAACACGTGTTTTGAGAATTTGGTATGATATTGTGACTCACACAGCACAGACACACATAATCAACCTGAGTGATGGTAACAAAAGAGACGCCGCGTCGAGGCAGAGCCTGAATCCTGGTGGGTTGTTGCGCAAGCCTGTGACTGTGACCGAAGTGAGACTTGAAAGCAGATTTTTGAGGCAGGGTGTTTTTGAGAGAGTACAGCAGAGATAGACTGCTGTGCTCATGATGGCAGATTTCTCCCCATTGTTGTTTCACATGAGATTTGGGGAACAATGGACAGAGCAGATCCTCCTGATAACAGTTGATAGAAATGCTTCAAAAGCAAAAGTTGGCTAAGGACACAGCCTGAATGAGTATTTGTCAAGGGAGAATGGTACTCAAAGACACATTTTCAGACCCTCACAGTCTTCAACGGTAGTATTTTCCATGCTTCCTAAACAGACTGTTGCTGCCTCCAATTTGAAGCACTGTAGGTTAGAAATACCTGCTCTTAGACAAAGGATGAATGATAAATGTAATATTGTATTTACTGGAGCTAGACAGTCCATAAAACTATGATTTAAATCCATAAATCATATCATAGGTAAGACTCAAATGACTTAACGCAGACCTAATTGAGTAGAAGACAACAATAAAAGCACCCTAATCTCACTAATTAACAGCAAAGCACAAAACACAGACGGCTTGTTATCCCTCATGTCTGTTCAGTGGCCTCAGACCAAGTAACAGCAGGAGGTTTATCTGAGCTTTCTGTCCTGTGAGGAGCCATTATCAGCAGCCAGCTACCTCCTCACACTCACTGTGTTGCTCTTGCTCTGACATACTTCAAACCATCCTTCCCTTTGTCACTATAGTAAACACAATTGTTGGTTTTTAAGAGCTTAGCAAAAGCCAATTGATCTGGCATGCTCTAAACATCTAACAGATATTTTTTTTCACAAACTATTGCAATAGTACATTTTAATTTGATTAGATAATAAACTATAATGATAATGAGAAATGCTAAATGATAAATGAACATTATGTTGATAGTCTTCTTTGTTTTTCCAGTGGAAGGAGGCCAAGCCAGAGGAGCTGATGGACTCCAAGCTGAGGTGTGTTTTTGAGATGCCAGTGGAGAACGAAAAAACGGTGAGCACATGATATCACTCCTCTTCCCTCCTCGCCTCACCATGTCAGTTTTCATTGTTACCACAGATTTGACATCACAGAAACTGCAGGGAATGATACATCTAAGTGCTTCATTGTTTTCAACATCCCAGGCCTCAGCAGGGTGCCACAATGTATTTTTAATTGTTGGCTTGTCATTTATTATCCATTATGCTGCTGGTTTTCTAACCAAATATAACAGATTTATGCCTTTTAATGCTTCTCTCAGGACAGTACATTTGTTTACTTGTTAATATTTGTCTCAACGAGAGGCTGCATTATTTATAGATAATGTTTATTGTTGTTTTCCAGCCCCCCCACCTACTTAGTGATGTGCTGTGGCTGCCTTCTTCCTCTCTGGTTCATTCCTCTGTCTGTTTTTTTCATGTGTCCCATCCCAGTCTTTGTCTCGCCTCTTCTGTCTGTACTCTAATACTGTCCCAACTTGCCTCTCTTTCTTTTTCTCTTTCAATCTTCTCTATGCTGTTTCTACATTTTAGCATTAATCTTCCTCCTCATCCTTTTCCTCCATATCCACCTCTGCCTCAGCCACACTCCCAGACATCAGCTGCCTCACAGAGCGGGATTTTGTTCATTCTCACATGCAGTTTATTATTTTTGTGGTTCTTCTCAGACCCCACACAGCTGTAGAGACATTATCTCGTCATGATAGGAGCTGACTCTACTGGCTTCATGAGGACAAGGAGGGAAAAGGACCTGTAGCAGTTGTTTTCAATTCATTATGAGCTGTGCGATACATACACACGGCTCCTAGTCAGCACTGTGCACCACATAGTCCGTTAGAGGTAGTGCTGATAGAAACCAGCTTGATCCACTTATGAAAGGCACCCCTGGGTGAACTCTCCCACAAACACAGCGATAGAAGCCCTCTGTTCCCGCAGCCCTGTGTGTGTGCATATATATATATATACTGTACATGAATGTCTGAAAGTCTGCACGTATAAACATAAAATTGCACCCATGTGCCAGCCAAGTCATTGGTCAGAATTGCCATGGAATTGCTGTAGCAGCAGCAAACTTATTGCATTATAACATTTCGCCCTGTAACCCACTTACAGCACGACATGGAGTCCAACAAGATGATGTCGTCTAGCTTGCTGAAGTCAGATTCCTCCGCGCTGCCTCCAAAGTCCATGAGCTCCACCCTTGATGATGGGGAGGTAAAGAAGATCATGGAGGAGTGTAAGAGGCTGCAGATGGAGGCTCAGAGGCTACGGGAAGAAAACAAACAGATCAGGGTGAGTGAGATGACCCAACCACCACAGCCTGTTTTTTATTTGACATTTTGATGGGTTAAGGCGCAGGTATCACTGTAGTGTCAGTCTCAGGTCTACTGCAGAGTACACCTGTGATGTGTTCAATCAAACAGCCACCTGCTCAGTTGAATCAGACAGATCCTGACACGTCTCATTACCTGTGTTAGGTCACAACTCAAACAGTTGCCTCACTCATTAAAAATATGTGACATTTCCTGTGTGATGCCGCAACACTGCTTGTTTTCCCTAAAGCTTAATAAACCTAATATATCATATCATATTCTTCTGATGTTAGCAGAGACTCTGGATGTGCATTCAGATGTGTATCGAAATGAGTAACAAAAAACAACCACTGAAAACCATCACTGAATATTATTGCTTGGGTGCAAGTTACTTTGTGAATGAACACATGAAACAGTCAGCTGTATGTAGAAGAACTGCAGCTACAAATGATCTTCATTATCAATTATTGATCAACTGATGGTTTGACGTACAAAATTTAGAAACGTGTAAAATGCTTGTAATTAAATTACAATCAATATTTTGGCATTTCTGCTGAAAACAAACATAAAACAAGAACTCAATAGTCCGCATTGTTGCTGATTCATTTTCTGTCAATCAACTGATCGATCAGTTGTTTCACCTCTGATGTGTTCTGTAAGTTGAATCTTATTGGATGCATGGTTCAAACACCCCGTCTGTCTTCATAGACGGAGAGAAAATGTTAATCCACTCAATGAGCAAAGAAAACTCTTCATCTCAATCATGAAAATCAGCACATGGCATCAATTTGGTGATTATTTCTGGTTGTCAAGATAAGCAAATGCAGTGGAAATTCGATTCACACAAATGACGTTGCAGTGTCCTCCACCCTTTGCTTTACTTGAACGGAGACACTAACTCAAGATTAAGGTTTGCATTAAGTGCAACCGCTCGTATCCATAATCAGTGGCAGACCTCAGGGTTCGGAGCTCATAAGGCAGCTTTGCAAATCAATGAGTATGACATCAATCACAGCGATCAGTGGAGCAAGGTTTAAAATGGGTTTTGTTAAGGTTTGGTTGGAAATGAGTCACACACACACACACACACACACACACACACACACACACACACACACCACAAACGGCTAAGAAATAGTCGTCCTCCCCTCAAACACCACAACCACCTCCTCCCCTTTAAGTTCTTGCCAGAGGCAGAACGACTGTTGGCTGCTCCTGCGGCTGAGATTAAACTAACAGAGAGCCCCCCCACCCGCTGCTGGGAAGTGAAGTGTGTTAAAGCCTGGCGCCTTCTGCAGCCCTCCGGGGATTGGGTCAAATGAAGATTTAAGCAGATCCCATTTCTTTGAGCTAGTAAATAAATACTGTCTTATCTTATTGACTGATTGACAAAGTGACCGTCTCTTTTCACTCCCACCGCCGCCCCTCTTCCTCTTCTCACACACTTCCTTTCTTTCATCATCTCTAAATGATCTCTTTCACCCTTCTCACACCTTTTTGCACACTTTCTTTATCTCCCCTCCTCCCCGCCTCAGGAGGACGACGGTCTGCGGATGAGGAAGAGTAACATGATGTCATCTCAGCACTCCTCAGTTGGCATGAAGAAAGAGGAGGGGTTGAGCGCCCGCACGGTGGCCCTCATCGTGCTCTTCTTCGTGGTGGGCGTCATCGTGGGCAAGTTGGTCTTGTAGATGGTGGCGCAGTTCGGTCGGCAGCAGCATGCTTTCAGGGGGACGAAAACAAACGCGGGATCTGGGATTTTGGATCAGAAATGCCATATCCACTGGGTGGGGAGGGGGGGTGGTACTAGTTTTGATTCAGTCTCATTTATGTAAAAAATTTCAAAAGTAATGTATGAGAAAAAAAAGAAGAAAAACCAATTCATCATAATGAACAAACCTACTGTCACAGGTCTTGCCTCTACGTAATCATCACATAATCATTCTGGCTCTCTTCCCAAAGTTTTATGTATACAGATGACTGGTTCTGTGGGTGGGGGGTAATGGAAACATGATTTAATGCTCGTGATTCAAACCAATGGATTTTCTAACACTGGCGAGGTAGTGTTGGTGCGACTGAGTCAGTTTGCAATTGTGCGAATGTCATTTTAGTGTATTGTTGTTTCTTTTTCTAAATGACGGAGGCCAGAGCCTATGTACATGTATACGTAATCCCCCCCACTGTACAGTATATCCAGGTGTTCCTTCCAGCTAAACCCCATTTAAGGAAGGGATTAACCAGAGAGATGATCCACACAGCCGGGGTTACACACAGGGCTATCAAACTGACTTCTCCAATCAGAGGCTTTGTAAAATCGGCTTGTCTTTGATTGTAGAGCAACCTCGACCAGTGTATGAAACACTATACCATAGGTATTTTCTTTTCTCGTATCCTTTTTATTTTCACTCTACCTTACTCCCGTCACCTGTCACTCAGTGCTCACCTCATCCCCAGTTGTCAGAGGGGATGTTTGATTGCATGCGTTCACAGAGTGTTGCATCTGGACTTTTGAATCTAATTTAATTGCTTTTATAATGGTGATAGTAATGTCATTTGGCTGTAGGTTTGCACAACTACATTTTCTGTTTTTTTTTTCTTTCTCTTCTTTTGTGTTTTTGTTGCATTTTTATGATTTTAAGTAATTTTTTTTGTCGTTGTTAGGGTTGAAGCATTTAAGAATATTGCAGCTACCAGAAATGAGCTCCAGAGTTATAGAATTAGAGCATTTCTGAAAATGTTCTCCAGATGAAAATCTTGCCTTGTGACCTGTTTGGGCAAGTTATTCTCAGGCCAAGATGGAGGTATATATATAATACATTAACATATATATACAGGCGCGCACAGAAAGCATGCATATAGTGAGAAACCACAAATGAGCAGAAGGTGCATGTAGAGGCGACTGCGTATGTGTTTGCTTGACAACATCAACAACACCAAGGTCCTGTTTCGGTGTCCGAAACAAAGGACTTTTCCAGCTCTTTTTTGTTTTCTCATATTTTCCTACTGAGCCATACATTTGTTGACATTCTGTGTTGTTTGGAGCAAATGTATGTCAGAGATCAGCTGAGTGTTTTAAGCTGCCTGCTCTCCACTGCTGGTGATTTTGCTGTTTTTTCTTCTTTTTGTCACTCCACTGCCGGCCTGTGTTCAGTTTTCGGTGTTCGTTGAGCAATTATTTGTTGCTTATTAATGAGTCGTGTTCGTTTTTAATGCACTAAGATTAAGAGTGTCTCTCCTTTGATCTTCCTGCAGCATACAGCATTTTTTTCTCTCGAGCGAGAGGGGGAGAAAAGCATACAGCCTAGTTTATACCCTTGAGGAGACCACGTGATGACATTGTACTGTTCCAGAGCCAATGGTAATTTTTTTGTCAGAAATAAATAAAAAAAAACACACTCAAATTGTTTCATCTCCAAATTTGCATGATGAAAAAACAGCAGTGGAGAGTGTCATTGTACTTCGCAATATTTGACGGAAAAAGAGCAGTTGGTCATATTTTTATCCCACGTTAGATGAGTAAGCAGGAGTGCATTCCCCTTTACTAGACTGAAAGAAAAAATGACAAAAAGCCACCATATTTTCATGTTAGGTGGAGTGGATGGCAATGGAAGTGACTCCTGGGGAAGAGATTAAAATAAACATGAGCTTGTGTTTCCACTGTATCTCTGTAAAGCTGTTGGGTTGAGGATGACTTGCTGCTTAGAGGGAGGGCAGAGCAGACCTGAGCTTCAGGCTCATTTGGGTTATCAGTCCTGGGTCATATAGTACTTTCAGAACATTCTTCTTGTTCAACAAATCCTGGTTGGAGTATCAGAACATTTTGCAAAATGAAAATATTCAGTACCTGAACATACTGTTATGTGATTATATGAAGAATTTACTCCTGTATATCCCACCAGTTTGGTACTCCAAGAAGGATTAAGCAACAACAATAATAATTATATGTAAATACTAATTGATCCAGGCCCAGTTGAAAGACACACTACACACTGACCTGTTCTGGAGTCTCTGACCATCACCGTGATCAATGTAAGCAGTCGGGAAACTGTTTTGTATGTATATAAATAAATAAATAAGTCTATCTGAGAAGAAGATTAATATTCCTAGTCAAGTAGTCTCTCTGGTGTATAAAAACAACCCAACCTGGTTGGACTATGTAGCATCTTAATAAATTTAATGAATAAAGCCCCTACCCAACTGTGTGAAGTCATTTCCTGTTATACACACAGGCTACGAGGTGCACATTTTTATATATGGAGTCACAGAACATGTTTTGTTTTTGTTTTTTTTGTCCATAAGAATAGCGTCAGAGTCAGGATTTGAACTCTGAGTGGAAAAGAAATGTTATTCTCATCATACATTAGCCTGTTTGCCTGATTGATTACCAGTGGAAAACATCGTCAAGGCAGCACATGCCCCATCACAATCAGAAAATGACTGGCTGTTATGAGACACCACTCTTCATTTTCTCGTCACAGCCAGACCTGCTGCCCCCGACATCCAAAGCCATGCTGCCTTGTTAGTTGCTACCACTTAGCTTTGTTTGGCAGCACCACAATTTGCAGAGGGATAAGAGTGTTAAAATATATAGCTGCAAGGAAATTAATTACCCCTTGGATTTCTACTTCTGCTGTGGTGGTGTCGAGTTAAATAAAATCCTGGTGATTCATCCAGTGTTATTGTATCAGTAACAACCAGACAGTGTTTCTGTCTGCACTCTGCACCTCCTGGTCGGAGGCAGCAGAGCGGAGCTTGTGTCAGGAACCCCCTGGTGTGCACCTGGGCCCGGTAGCTCCTCAGCTGTTTAGCTTGGCTACAGCAAGACACAGCTGCAAACTCGCTGGTGGAAACCAACCAATGTTAATTCCCGTTTCTTCATTCTGTGGGGAAATTATCCATTTCCAAGGTAAATCAAAGAGGAATGATTCAAAATACTGAAAAAATGAAAATTACAAGAGCTTCTACGGTTTGCTGCTCACCTGAAGAAGAGGTCAAAGAGGTAGCGACGGACATCTTTGTCCTGACCGTTGAGTTGCTAAGTAACCAGCAGACCACAGACTCGGGCATAAAATCTCCCCCATAAAACTGTGATTTATCTTTGAAACATTTTGGTATTTGAAGGGATTAAACAAGATGTAATGTGTTAATGGGAGGTGAATTTTGTTGTGTTTGGACATAGCCAGGCTAGCTGGTTCCCTGTTTACAGCCTTTATGCTAATGTTAAGCTAACCAGCTGCTGGCTGAGTGCTATCAGTCATCTCATCTGACTCTCAGCAAGAAAGTAAATCAGGGTATTTTCCAAATGTCAAATTATTGCTTTTTAAAAAAGTCTTGCAGGGCAAATCCCACACCTCAGACTGATGCTCTGCCCCATTTCCTTTAGCCCTGTATGTTTTTGCTTTTCTGAGATCACAATGTGCACATTTTGCATCTTTCCAATCACAGGAAGGACAATTCATTGGTCAAAGCATAATGTGCTTTAGAATCCTGCTTAGAAGGGACCTCACATAAGCAAATGATATCTCACAGCCCAGGGCACTGATGACCTCATGAACTCTCGCTTGACTTCCTCCTGCACTATCGTGGATTTGTGGATCTTATTATTCAGACTGACCACAAGGAAACCACATCTGATCTGATCTCTGACCCCTGTGCTGGATTCTCTCCAGAGGCTTTGACTGATCTCACTCCTGCCCTGTTTCACTGAATCTGGTATTCATTGAGGTCTGCACAATAAGCCTGATGTCTGGCTGTGGTTCAAGGCCGTAAAACGTATAAAACATTTAATTATGCATCACCCTGACACACTTCTATTCTTGGTGTTAACTGTGGACCGTAATTACTTTTGGCAGTGTGATGAGTATTGTTTTACACTGTTGTTAAAGTGTACAGTGAAAACAATCCATCTCCTGCTTCTTCTACAGGTTTTACATATTTGGCATGTTTATATATACCCTTAATTTATTTTCCTTCTCAAAGTTGCACAAAGTGAAACACAATACTTCGCACGGCATTTTTGTTTGGCACGTAAATAAGCCAAATTTCATGCAAATTTTCTCCTTACAAGAGGTCCCTGTAAGAGTTTTGGGGCCCGAACTGTTTGAAAAGGAATTGCAGCTTGCCAGAAAGGTTGGAGGCAGGACAACTGGCAGTGAGGGATGCAGTCTGGAAGAATTGGCCTGTGGCAGCTCTCTCCAGCAAAAACCTTTTCAATCATTTGTGTGATCTTAACCTTAGAACCGAAACATGACCTGATTTAACAAGCCACCAGAACTGACAGATAGCTCTTACAGAGAATACTTCTGTCAAAATGATCCCCAAAGGCAACAAATGTGTTAAATCAGTTGTCTCATACTGAATGATGCATGTTACTGTCCATCTGTTATGTTTTTATGAGTGGCAAAATAGAGTGAAGATCTGATTTTCTGTTGCAGTACCTAAGTACATTTACTCGAGCACTACATTTAAGTTGTTTTTCCAACAAATTTCAGAAGGTCATGCTGTACTTTCTGTTCCACTACATTCACTTGGAAGCTTTCGTTAATAGCTGCTTTTCAGATTAAGAGTTTACTTAAAAAAACATATGACATGATGTACATACGTTCTTTTTAAACCACTGGTTCTTACTTACAAAAAAGTCAAGTCGTGGCCCCTGATCACCTTTCTGATGTCTTTGAGTTGTTAGCAGTTCCACAAAGTGAGCGATTTCCTCTCTAAACTTCCCAGATGGTCTCCTTCAAATCATTGTCTGAGGCCCAAAGAGGTAACATTATCCAATATTTTACAAAAAAGATTAGAGAAAAATCAAAGAATGATTGCGAATTTGTGTACTTTTCTTCTTTCCTGCCCCATTAATCATCTCACGACCCCTCAGGTTTTTCCTGTGACCTTTTAGAAAGGGCCCGACCCCCAGGTTGGGAACCACTGGACTAGTGTGAATAACTGTAAATAAAGTAATTAAAACTAGCTCCACCTCCACCTGCTGCAACAGTGAAATGCTACTTATACGCAGTGGTTGAATACACATTTGCTTAAGTACTTCTGCATTTCTATTATATACTACTTTACACTTATACGAGCAGCTGTAGTTACTGGTTACCTTACAGATTAAGATTTTATATACAAAATATTTTAATATGATATCATATGTAAGATATATATGTTTATACTGTTAATGCAGGATTTTTAGTAGTATTTTTACATTGTTGTATTGGTACTTTGACCTAAGTAAAAGCTATGAATGCTTCTTCCACCACTGGTGTGCTCATAGCTGACGAGTTCATCTTAAGAAAAAGAAAATTACGTGCTGGAATGTGGTGTTGGATCGGCGGGATCTGTTCAGTAGTTGGTTAAGTATATGAGCATGAGGTCATGTCAGAAAGGGGCCCGTTTTTTGTTTGGCGTGAGATCAAGCAGGAAAGTGCAGTCGCTGCCCCGTGCTGCAGCTCTGTGGGCAAAACACGGCGCTTTGTTCATTTGTCCCAGCGCCAAGGGGACACATTTTTCAATAGAAACTCATTTGTTTCAACTGAGCCAGCCAACTTATGGCTGATGTTATCTTTTATGGGGCAGCTGCAGCTCATATTCTTATAGAAATAATGGGATTTTCTTAACAGAGCCTGAAATTTGAATGAGTGAGAAAGGATGGAAGTTACCCGTACTACTGCAGTGATGTCATCTCAGTGATGTGTGTGTGTGCGTGCGTGTGTGTGTGTGTGTGTGCATTTACTGCATATGCAAGATTTTTATGGGAAGGCAGGAGATGGGACCTCTGCTGTATTTTCTATTGAATCTTTGTCCAAAAGCAGCACTGTGTCTTTCTTTTACCAGAACATTTGTCATACTAAACCACCAAACTGTTTGTGGTTTGGAAACTTGGTTTAACTGAAAGGAAACTCCTTAGGGCTTGTTTTGTTTTCCTTTTTTTTTTTTTTAAGATACTCTATAGGAACATTCTTCCTGAAGTGGTATTCAGAGGTTGGGTCTATTATTCAGAGAGAAGCCTACAGAAAGTCAGACAAAGATTAAAAAGATGCCAGCTAAAACCTCACATGTGATACAGTGGCCCATGTGGATGGATTCAAATTTTGTGTGCATTTCCCAAAATGTCGAACTAGTCTCTTAATCTTAATCTCTTAATATTCTCCAAGAACTACACAAGGACTGATCATCTTGGCTTCAGGAGCATCTGAGATTGTTAACCTGCTGTAAACACACGCACACACATCCAGAATGTAATCATGCTTTCTTTGTATTTTACCTACTAAATGAGATCTGTGTTTCGTCCTTATTCGTTCAATGAGCCTGATTGCTAACAGTTACGGCTCTGCCTACACAGTCTTTCTACTTTATGGTGCGCAGCAGAAACCACAAACAGACTATTAAAGCCCCCCCACCCACGGCCCTCCTCTCACTCATCATCACCACCCAGCCATCTCCAACACAACTTGGTCAGATCCATGTGGATTCACTGGTAGCGAACAGGGATTTATCCAGTCCATTTAATGGCAGATTCTGCGCACAGATAAATGCCACTCATCCACTCCCACTTCGTCTTTGTTTCAGTCTGTGTTCCTTGTGTGATGGCTCGGGGGGGTTACAGACCTATATTCTCCATACAAGCCTGAAGGATGACCTCATGGGGCTCGCAGCTGCCATCACCATTCTCACAGGAGTTAATAGGAACAGCATGTAGCCTCTGGAAAGGACTACCTCTTTCTCCCTCTTTCCTTCTTTCTCTCTCTGTCCCCGGTATTTGAATGCTAGCGAGCCAGCTAACATCATTTTGCCCCCATTATTTAATTATGTTTTTTTTTTTTTTACTTTTCTCAGAAACCACAAATCGTTCTCTCACTTTACTTCCTCATTTTGATGCAGCATCACGGACGATAGCCAACAATGTGGCCTTGGACTCACATTCATCAGGTGGACAGAAATGTAACTCCTAATGAATGCAAATGTTGCTCTGTGCCTGCAGGATGTGCTAACAAGGTAGCCATATCAGCTTTTTAAGGCGATAATATGTATATTCATAAGAAACAATTACAGTTAAATTTCAGAAGAAAGGCTGGCTGCAGTCATTCTGTAGAAGCAGGTGTCAGATTTTACAAATGGAGGATGTCTCTCCATGCAGCACGACGCTTCACTTGCTTCAGTCATAACACTGAAAATCTGGAGCTATATATATATATATATATATATATATATATATATATATATATACTCCTCTGTCGTCTCCTAACTGCTGCTCCTCTCGGCTCATTTATTGTCAGAGCGACTGCGAAATCTATTTTGTTGGCTGACGGCTGTGCGTTCTCATGAAACAGTGTGCATCCAATCTGATATCCTTCTGTGTGTTTTCAACAGTTGGACCTGCGCTGGAATGTCTTGTGTAATGTGTGAGCCATATGACAGTTATTTATCAAACGGCAGTACGCTCACCCACTATCTGGGCTTTGAATCAGACCACAGTATGAACACCAGGGAGAAGACAAAATCCAGCTGATGCTACAGTCCCAGCTAGGGTCTTGAAATAAAACAGCAGCTTTGGGACACAGACACAACTAAACTGTCCTTTTTACTTGCGTAGGTTGGTTGGTCCACAGCTTTGGTCCAGACTGAGATATCTCAACAGCTATTGGAGGGACTGCTGGGAGATTTTGCACAGACATTCATGTCACCCAGAGGAATTGGTTTTTAAAGTATTATGTGCGAGTTTGTTTTTATATTTAGCGCAGCAGATGCTAGTGTATCCTTCATAGCAGAGCGGTATCTCCATATCTGCATAGTTTCTGCTGTTACATGACAAAGTTTATAATGCCTCTGCTTTGGCCGCGAATTGAACCCTGGTCTCCCACGTGACCGTCACCACCACTAATGCCTCTTAAACTGGTGAGAAGAGGCTGACACGTCGATACACCACGCACAAACCTCACCTGCCCACAGTGCAGGGGGCAGTTCTGTCTCAACAGATCTTCAGTGGATTGCTGTGACAGTTTGTACAGACGTTCATGGTCCCCAGAGGATGAGTCATATTGACTGTGGGGATCCAAAGGCCAGTTTGAAGTCCACATACTTCAAACTTTAAAGCAGTTGTGTAGTGGTGCTTAATGAATATCTGAGCAGAGACATTTAACATATACCAAACTAAAAACACCCATTTGACATAGTTAGTGGTATTTGCTGTGTGTTTGATGGATTGTCATGAATGTTGGTGCGCACATTCATGTTCCCCTCAGGATGAATTGTAATCACTTTGGTGATCCTCTGACTTTTCTCTGGTTTATGGTTGGTTTTGGACATAGTTCTTTACTTGTTTCCAGATGTTGCAGTTTTATTGTTAACCTCTGGTTTTCAACGAGATTGAAATTATGGCTCAGAAAATGCAACCATCTGAATGACGTCAGGAAGGTGCGGTCATTTTGCAGGGTCGCCTTCCCACTACTGACATAAACATGCTAAACATCAGCATGTTAGCATCATCACTGTGAACATGTGAGCATTTAGCTCCACTCATGGAGCTGTTAGCATCGTGTCTTTAAGTCTCATTGAACACAAGATGTTATGAAAAGCCATTTTTAATATACATAGAACATAATCACTTCTTAAATGGCAGAACTAACTAAAATATTAGACCGAACTCTTCCTCTTATCAAAAAGTACAGTATAAATGGTTAAAATAAATATTCATTTGATTTGTTTAGATTTACTGCTGATAGAAAAGCAGATTAATACACAAGCTTTGAAAGAGGACAGAGATAAAGCAACAAACATCACAGTGGCATCAGACGAATGAAGATGGCTGCTCTTTAGGGTGCTGATTATGCGTTTTCTGCTGTCCAGCTTCTTTTTCTCACCGTGTTGAGAAAACAAAGTTCTGTACAAAGTGCATTAGTTATACTACATTTTGGATGAAAATGAGCTTTCGTGTGAAGGAACGTCCATGGCTTTCATGTTGATTCGGAAATAGCTGAACCACATTCGAACGCTGTGATCTTTCTTTGTCATAGTTGCATGACAAGAAAACTGTATTTACCAAAAAATGTGAAAAAAGGATCGATCTGAGACGTGAAAACATCTGATCATTATACAAAAGGAACACGGTTTACAAGAATATATTTTTACATACTGAAATGATGCCAATTATATATTGGTGGTTTATATACAGATTAGTTTTAGGTAGAAATGCAGCTGAAGTTATGAGTCATTAAAGTGAACCCACAGGCAGCTTCTGAAAGCCAGATATTTAAAAAAATATTCAGCTCTCCTGAGTGTCTCATGATTTTCCATGACCATCACACACGTGGTCATCATCACATAGAGGAATAGCGAAAGAAAGCTGCCAGAAAACACTGTCCATCAATGACTCCAGCTGTGTAACAGGCCTGATGTGTGAACAGTCTCTAATAAACACAAAGCCAGCTGCACAGCACAGATCCCAGCAGCAGTAACACCAGCAGTGCCAGTCTCTCTGTCCCACCGGTTGCTAACTGGACTTGCTTGCTGTTAAAACCTGAGCCGTAGCGATGAGAAGGCTGTGTCTCCCCCCCGCTGCAAAGTACCATGGGAGCCTGAAAGGAAGTGGGCCTCCTCTGTGGTCGATCTGGACTGGACCCGTCAGTCAGCCTCTCTCCGATGAACAGCAGGGGGTGTTTCCTGTGGTCCACCTCAGTCTTGAAGAGTTCGTACTCCTTATGTGGCAGCTTGATGCCCAGCAGGCTGCACCCGTCTGTGGGGGTCAAGTCCTGCTCCACACCGACCTCCCAGCCTCCCGTGCGACCACACTTTCCTGGCCTGGTCCCATTCAGCAACTTCGCTGTGGGCTCCTCTGCAGCTGTGACTCTCACCTGGGTGACCTTGAAGACAAACTCAGTGGCCCCTGAGACCTTGGCGGAGGGGTTTCCCTGAGCGTAATGGCCCGAGGCTCTCAGGGTGAACGTGGGCTGAGAGCAGGCAGGGTCAGAGTAGTGCCGGTAGATGCCCTCCCACGCATGCTGGTCAGGATCAAAGGTGAAGTCACGGGTGAGGAAGAGGACGTTGGGACGGGTTTCACAGCGCTGGCTGACCCAGCGGCCTGCCAAAGACAGAGGAGGTGTAGGCCTGCGGGGCAACACTGGGGGGCGCTGCTCTGTGGAGCGATACACCAGGGCGCACACAGGGCAGGGGTGGATGTGATGCTGCGAAGATTAAAGGAGAGGTGAGACAATGGGCTCAAACTAAAAACTATTTTTAAGTAAGTTGTTGATTAATTTTTTTTTTTTTTTTTGATTAATTGCTCCAAAAAAAAAATCCAAAACCTAAAATTGTTTGATTTAAAGCTGAAACAATCAGACAATTAATCAACTGGCCAACTAACAGAATATTTGTCAGCAATAGTTTTGGTAATTGATTAATTGTTTTTGTTATTTTTAACATAAGGATTTACTGCATTTATTTGTCACTGTGATATTAAACCATTATTTTCAATATTTGCACTTTTGGTTGGACAAAACAAAATATAACCTCTGATGGGGATTTTAACTTTCATAAGCTCAACAATTAACTGAGCAATCAAAAAAATAAGTGTTAGTTAAAAGTCAGTTCATTCAATTCAAGTCATAAATGAGGTGTTAAAAAAATAAAGCTTACACTGATCAAGAGGGAGTTTTGGATAATTTCCTCATCGTTCAATGAAGCTAGTTTTGATAACCTGACTTTAAAAACAGTTAAAGTTCCCCTCGTAAAGGCACTGAACCCCCCAGCTGTTCTCTTGTTGA